>NC_134950.1:39624030-40224030 GCF_965638725.1 Aptenodytes patagonicus
TAACCATATGTAAAGATACAGAGTTCCTGTATCACTGCTTAAAATAAACATTTGGAAAAGGTTTTGAAATATCAATCTGCTTCTTTGCTGTACAAATAAGGAATGTGAAATGAAATGTAACTTTGTTAAGTCTAAACACAAGAAAACAAATTTTGCCTTTAGTGTTACGCAGCTCAGCCCTGCGTAAGACTTGCAGGATTTCAGCAAGCCATGCAGGTTGTTGGAGCAAAATTGGGGTTCCAGAGCTGCATCTGCCATCATATCCTGCTCAGTAATGCCCTGAGCTTAGGATACGTCACTCGAGCACTCTGGCAGTGAAATCTCTTGGGGCATTTATCCCATGGCAGAAGGTGGGGCAGCGCTGGGGCATGTGGCGTTTGCCCTGTACTGATGCCAAGTGCCAGCGGGGAGATCCATTGCTCCCGGTTCCGGCTGTGGCTGGGGCCACGGCTCGGTAACTCTCCCCAGAACAGCTCTCTGTTATATTCCCATGGTTACATGCTGCCTCTTTCTCTACAAGAGGATTTTAAAGGGCAGAGGCATCTGATGAAATTTCTGCTTAGCAGACCACTTGGTTTTGAGGCACGTAAAGATGACTTTACGCCCTAGCTAAATCAGTCAAATATCAAATAGAAAACATGAATCTAAAATATATATATATATATATATCAAAAAAACAACACTGTGCTGTCCAGGAGGAGAGAGGGAATGTGCAGTTCAAGGGACACATTGTGCATTTATTCTGCTGCCAGTTCAGTTAATCCAGGGTCCTGCATGCTCATCTGACTGGAGTTCTTGACCTTAAATAAATGTGAGAGATAGTAGCCCTCATTTCCCTGTGTTGGAGGAAAAATCCTTCTGAAAGCTTGCTCAGGTAGTTTTTATATGTACAAATGCTAGCACCTTGTCACCTGTGAATACACCATGTAATTAAACTCCTTCTGAAGTTGTACACTTACTGAAATGTCTTTTGTAAGTGAAATGAAATCCTTTGTTTTTACGTGTTTTGACATCGTGAAATGGGGACAAGTGAAGCAGAGTCTTAAAATCCCCAGTGCAGCTCTAATGGAGCCTCTTCTGGTCGCTTTGTACTAGTCTCAGGGGTGAAAAGAGAGTTCATTTAAGAATAAGCATTTCCCTTATGTCAAGATGAGAAACTATTGATTTGTATTTGTATTCTCCAAGAAAAATCACTGATCCCTTCAAATGGGAAAAGAACCTCTGCGTTGCAATCCTGTGAGCTGTGTAAAAGAGGCCGCATGCTCAAAGTCAAAGGGAAGCCAGAGGAAAATGGCATACAGGAGGTCAAAGCAGTTCACATGGCTCATCGGCAGCTGTTTGCACCATATGACAGATCTAAAGGCAACTTCGGAGCTGTCTGTACAATATGTGGAGCTTACCAGAGATATAGAAGCTGCTGCTATAATGTCATTTCCCATAAAAAAAGTTGGTAAAGTTGGCACCGTGTTTTATGGACTGCAGGGCCGATGATAGCTTTAATTCACGATCTTAATCCCAACAAAAAGAGACAAGGAAGAAGTGGAACTGGATGTTCACTGTACAGGAGGTTATTCGAGAGCATATCTCCTGGCACCACTTTTGTGCTGCTCAGCACTAAGTCTGTATCATAGCTGGTTTTGTTTTGTTTTGTTTTTCTTGTATCAGAAATACAAGAATTGAAAAGAAATTTCACATATTATTGCCCTGACTTTCACTTGTCTGAAGGCCACTTGGGTTCAGCTGGCTGGAGTCACGCAAGAAACAAGTCTGATCGCAACCTAAGGTTAGCTGGTAAGCGTGAGACAAGGTAGGTGGAAAGCCAAAATAAAATTATGTCCATTATCCACTAAGTGGGGCTTGTAGATGTCACAATATAACAAAACCATTAAAATCTTTTCACTTGACGTGATTCTATACAATTGCTAGCTAGCTATTTTTCATAACTTTGTCACAGCTGGCAGTAAGACTGATAGAGGGAATGAAATGAGATAGGAGAACTTTGAGGACTTTGAGAACTTTTCTTTTTCTAATTAATTCTGTGAATGTTGAAATACATGTTGTTTAAAACTGTTGGTTGTTAACAAATAAAAGCAGAATATTCCAGTCTTGCCTAAAGGCCATTCTGCACCAATATATAAAATTGTATTTCATTGCCTAAATTGAATCATTAATCCCTGATCCTGGAAACTTATTTACACAACATCTAGTCACCTGAATAACATCGTTGTTATAAGCACAACCACCCAAGTTCATCAGGTTTCCTAAGCATGGTATGTTCTCAGTACCTAAGATCCTGACTTGCATAAACTCCCTTGTCTGACTCTGGAGGCTGATACTTTTATGCATGGTTTGTGAGGTAGATAGCTCATACAATTCGGAGATGAAATGCTCTGTATAAATAGTTAATTTATTTCAACATGCATTACCACTACATCTCAAGATGCATACCAGAGCCCATCTTGTGCTGTCCTGCTGGAAAGACAATCTGCCACAAGTCTGGACTTTAAGGGATCATTTTGAGAAGTGTTGGAATTGCTATATGCAGAAATAGATGTGTTGCAAACTTCAATCACTGTAGGAAACCTGCTAGAAAATGTGGCTGCTCAGTTAATGAATCTGGAGAGTCAGATGGGCATATTGAAAGAAGATTGGAATGCACAGAAACTGAATTTCCACCTGAGGAGCGCAGCATGACAATTTCCAAGGTTCATGAAACACTATTTAAATGTCTTATTTTTAACTTTTGCCCCCATCTCTTCACTTGAGATATCTTCTTCACCTAGAGACACAGGGTGAAATCAAAGGAATATAGCACTAGTCCTTTCTTGGCAATGCTTTTTGGTAGGAAATTCCATCCCAGAAATAATTCCTTGGAGTCCTTATTATTCCTGTTTAGGGAAGAAACAGCTTTCAAAATTGCAGTGGGCTCCTATGTCTAGATTGACCAGGACGGTCCTTACTAGGCTTAGTAGACTTCATCTACGTTGATGGGTATGGGAGAAGATGGAGATGGGCCTTGCCAGCTCCAATAACTAGGTCCAGCTGACACAGACAATTTTCCTCTGCACCCTGAAGTCCTCTGCTGGTGAAAATCCACTTTAGCTATAGACCCCTTGAAAACTGATCTTGAGAGGTTGGGCTTGTAGTCTACAGCTTTATTAGTTGCAATAGTGCTTGTTCTTGCACCACTCACATGAAGTTCCTCCAAAGAGAAGTATGGATCAGCATTTTCAGATACAGAAAAATAACGGCTTACTGTAATTTCTGGCATTGTTTAGTAAAAGATGTATAGCTGAGAGAGATTTCTGCCATATTAAATACATTTCAAAAGACAATTGGCTGAGAGAGACTTTATCTGAGCAAATTTTTGATACGTAAAAAAAGTATTTATTCAATATTCTTTATGATTAGGCTTATTAGGCTTGCCAATGTGACGCCCATCCACAAGAAGGGCCGGAAGGAGGATCCGGGGAACTACAGGCCTGTCAGCCTGACCTCGGTGCCGGGGAAGATTATGGAGCGGTTCATCTTGAGGGCGCTCACAAGGCATGAGTGGGACAACCAGGGGATCCGGCCTAGCCAGCACGGGTTCATGAGAGGCAGGTCCTGCTTGACCAACCTGATCTCCTTCTATGACCAGGTGACCCGCCTAGTGGATGAGGGAAAGGCTGTGGATGTGGTCTACCTGGACTTCAGCAAGGCCTTTGACACCGTCTCCCACAGCATTCTCCTAGAGAAGCTGGCGGCTCACGGCTTGGACAGGTGGACTCTGCGCTGGGTGAAAAACTGGCTGGGCGGCCGGGCCCAGAGAGTTGTGGTGAATGGAGTTCAATCCAGTTGGCGGCCGGTCACGAGCGGTGTTCCCCAGGGCTCAGTACTGGGGCCGGTCTTGTTTAATATCTTTATTGATGATCTGGATGAGGGGATTGAGTGCACCCTCAGTAAGTTTGCAGACGACACCAAGTTGGGCGGGAGTGTTGATCTGCTCGAGGGTAGGAAGGCTCTGCAGAGGGACCTGGACAGGCTGGATGGATGGGCCCAGGCCAACTGTATGAGGTTCAACAAGGCCAAGTGCCGGGTCCTGCACTTCGGCCACAACAACCCCATGCAGCGCTACAGGCTTGGGGAAGAGTGGCTGGAAAGCTGCCTGTCGGAAAAGGACCTGGGGGTGCTGGTCGACAGCCGGCTGAACATGAGGCGGCAGTGTGCCCAGGCGGCCAAGAAGGCCAATGGCATCCTGGCCTGTATCAGAAATAGTGTGGCCAGTAGGAGTAGGGAAGTGATCGTGCCCCTGTACTCGGCACTGGTGAGGCCACACCTCGAATACTGTGTTCAGTTTTGGGCCCCTCACTACAAGAAGGACGTTGAGGTGCTGGAGCGTGTCCAGAGAAGGGCAACGAGGCTGGTGAGGGGTCTGGAGAACAAGTCTTACGAGGAGCGGCTGAGGGAACTGGGGTTGTTCAGCCTGGAAAAAAGGAGGCTGAGGGGAGACCTCATTGCGCTCTACAACTCCCTGAAAGGAGGTTGTAGCGAGGTGGGTGTTGGTCTTTTCTCCGAAGTAACAAGCGATAGGACGAGAGGAAATGGCCTCAAGTTGCGGCAGGGGAGGTTTAGATTGGATGTAAGGAAAAATTTCTTTACTGAAAGAGTGGTGAAACATTGGAACAGGCTGCCCAGGGAAGTGGTGGAGTCCCCATCCCTGGAGGTATTTAAAAGACGAGTAGATGAGGCACTTAGGGACATGGTTTAGTGGACATGGTGGTGTTGGGTTGACGGTTGGACTCGATGATCTTAGAGGTCTTTTCCAACCTCAATGATTCTATGATTCTATGATTCTATGATGAAAACCAGAAAACTGGTGCAAATGGGAGTCTTTGTCCATATAGATTCCTTTAAGGATAATGAATACAAAGGGGATAGATTTTAGCTCAATAAGGTGAACATTCTTCTGTGTGTGTGTCTAACAACTAAACACAGTGAAAATGGATTCTGAACATACCTATTTATAAATTAATAAAACTGTAATGCAAGTTATTTAAACAGCAGCCAAATAGATATGAAAAACCTTTATTGTTTGAGAGCAGATAATGCAGAAACATCATGTAACATGTAAGTGAATATGATCTTAGAGCTCATTTTTATATTTTTGCTTATATCGGTGGAACAAAATTGAGCCTGGATCCCTCAAAACGCAGATATTAAGAATATTAAATGAGTCATACTCAGAAGATTACGTATGTTGTATGAGGGGAGAAAAAACTATTTACTGAAAAATGTGAAAGGAGGTGGGGCTTTATATGTATACGTGAAGATGCTTTTTGACAATACTTCAGTACCTCTGCTAGTATAGGGTTGCATTGGGAAATGCTGCACAGTAATTGCAATCAATATTCTTTTCCAGCTTCTGCTAGAAGAAGCTCTAGTATATTCATTTCCCTTTTTTCTGGATGTCCTAAGTTATATGGAAAAGATATTTATAATGTAAGCTGTTTGAACGACTGGAGGACTCTGCTGATAAAGACATAGAGTGCATATTCTGCTGCAGAGGTCTTTATACTGCGGAATTGATGGCTGATTACAAAGCAGCCTGAAGATCTAATTACAATTGGCAACCAGGAGATGAGGGAAGACTGCAGACAATTTTCCTCTATTTTTATACACAGTCCTTGTGGCATTCACATTGCTTTCAATAAGTGTGCTTCTGGCAAAAACTGTCAATGATGGTAATCGTCTGGATGACTGGCTTCGGAGAGGCTGCAAGCCTGACCTTTGCTATTGTAATCATCGCCGTCATCAGCGTGGGGATGCACGCCACCCCAAAGCTAGAACAAGTGCTGTAACTAGGTGGTAATTGCAGATTGTTAATGATGATGCTATTGATGATGCATTTTTGGTTGTGTTAATTGAAAATACATTATGCTGGGCTTAACTCTACGGTGGTGAATGATTAACGCTGAAAGAGGAGGAAATGTGTGGCTGAAGTAAGAAAGACAAATATTTCGTGTGTGCCATTCTGCTACGTCTACCCCCCCGGTACATAATCAAAATACATAACACCCTTCTTTTTGAAAAGGAAGGCATAAAATTCAAATTTTGATTAAATATTAGGTTAAAATCCTGCAGCTAAACAGTAGGATTAAGTGTGCTCTTAAGCCTATTGCACTAGCCAGTGAGTACTATTACAGTTGTGTAATAATTGCAGCTCACCAGTGAAAGCAGATCATGGATGCTGAATAAGGCCAAAATACCAATTTAGATACTTGGAGAAGATGTGCTCTGTAAAGGTGGTGGAGTGTAACTGGAGAGAGAGCACAGACCGTAGTTATATAGGATTCTCTAGAAATTCTAGGATCTGGATTTCTCTGCCAAAGTTGTAATAATCTCAGATTGGGTACTTTATTTTCATAATAAGCATGAAGAATTATATCCTATCTCATGTTTTAAATTTGTAGGAAAGTTTAAAACTTACATAATGGACTTTATCCTCTGGACAGATATGACCAGACATCATGAAAGTTAGTGTAAGACTAACACTTCTGTAAGTGTTTCTTTAGTCTTGTTCTTTCTGGAAATTCGAAAATATAAAAAAAAATGGTTTGTACTGTTCAGCTCTTCACTGGAGGAGTCTCATCACTGCTGGAGCTGAATGCTGAGTAAAATGGTTTAGCGAAACGAGAACTTCCCGTGGAAACAAAAGTTTTGAGCCTTGAGTGAAGGAGAACCATTCTCCATGGTGAAAAGCCAAGTGACTGGAAGACTCACCCGGCACCTGGGAGTTTTTTCCCCTTTGTCACAAGTGCAAAAAAGTTTGCTGAACTTCATACCCAAATGTCAGGCCAGACTTACTGCTCCTAGCTTTTGGTTTGTCTGCCTGATCTCGGTTGCATTAGCACTAAGCCAAACACACGCACATTTTTCTGTTGCACTATATCATGGGTGTAAACATCAAGCACAAGCAGTGTCAAGTGTATAGACTTGTCTGTGACAAAGTATGTGGTAATTACTCTCACGTATTCTCTTAAAGAGATATCTCCTAAAAAAATTAAATCTAATGAAATCAATGGGTTTCTACCAAAAGTTGCACTGAAGACTGATGGAATGTAATCAGAAATGAAATTTCTGCTATAAAGTGGTACGTATTAAAACTTCATTGCTCGTGTTGTTAAAGGACCAGCCAGTACAGTCTCATTGAAGGGGAGACCTGGTTCAAACTGTGAACTTTCTAGAAGTTTAGGCTATTCAGAAACTTGCCGCTAGGTTGTAGCTCTCACTAATGGCAAGATGAAGCAGGTAGAGTCATGCATGCAGCTGAAGGTGGGAGCCTGCGGAGAAATGTGCCTCCAATGTGCTTGTGATTTAGTTTAGCTCTGAGATTTGGTGATCTCTTACAAGTGAAAGTCTTTATCATCTAGCCGTGTTTCAACAGCCCTTATAAAACAGTCGATCTCATTTCATTTCCGTGAGCCTAGTCCCACTGAGAGAGAAACGCAGTTACAAATGATGATAGCTCTGCCGGCAAGTCCAGGAAGCCCAGAGATGCCAGTGGACATGATGAATGGGATGCAAATGCTTTCCCTGGAGCCTCTCCCCAGAAATAGACTAAATTGTGTTGGTGAGGAACGCCACTGTCACTCACGTTGTACCCCTTTGGATAAATAAAGGGCTTTCATTAATACAGTGTCTTTCAAGAACAGTAAATTCACATTAAAATAATTGAGCCAAATTAGTTTCTTCTTTAACTCTACTGCCTTGTTCAGCTGGCACCAGATTTGAGTTTGCTCCAATTTCTTTAAAACTTGAACCCACAAGATGAATTTCAATTATACCCAAATCAATTCTGGCAGCACCAGCGTGTATTTTGGTCTCAATACAGGTAGGAGGATGATTTTTCCTCCTCTGGTATTTAAGGGCCTTGTGGGCCTATCAGGATAGCTACTAAAAATTGCCTCCTGCATTATGTGATCTTCTGAAGTGACATTAAAGGTGTGCGGTCATATATATATATCGATACTCAGTTCCTTGGCCAAACCTGTGCAGGTATTCCTGAGACTACATCGTATGGGGGATCATCTTTACGTGGAAGGTAAAAATAGGAATAGTGACAGCAGGCAAAGGTAAAAGGCCATTACCTCTCACTTTGTACATATATTCATGTTAATACCTTATTGCCAAGTCACACACAATCTGTTTTTCTAGGGAAACCAGTGGCACACTCTGAGCCCTCTTCCCCTCTCCCCCAGCTCAAACTCTGTCCTCAGAGCTTACCTTCACCATCTAAACAGACGTAGCGCTTTCCTCTTCTCCATGGAAATGGTTTTATTACAGCAACACCTAATAATTTACAGTACTGAAACCTCTTCTTTTGCCAGCGGATCCCAGAGCCCTTTCCAAATGTAACACAGTGGTAAGCAGGAGTCAGATAATACAACGCTGTGAACACCCTTAAAAGCCTTTGCTTGCATTTCCCACATAGCAGAGTCCAAAATTCGGCAGTTGTTCACTGTTCTTACTATAGAAAATGTAAATGATTGCAGAACACCTCACCTACCTTTTGTAACGATGGTTGATAAATATTTACTTTTCGTTGGGGCCACTACTTAAAATGGAATAAGTCCCCATAAAATATTCTACACACATCCTATGTTAATGAGGCCTTAAAACTTACGAGTACAGGAGAAAAGCAAGGTACTGCACTTAGTTAGACCATTGATTAAATTAAGCCATGAAATTACTGCCTATTATGAAAAATGCATGCTCATTTTACTGTTTTCTCCCTCCCTCTCTTCCTCTGTGTTCATGTATTACATCTGTATGTTGTCTGGTCATAAACCTGGCTTATAAACTCTCCGTGGAGGAATCCGTCCTTATTACGGCATGTGTGCGCAGCCCCAGACATAGCGGCGATCCTTGTTCTTGACAGGCCCGTCTTTGCACGAAGGTGATGGAGACTACCAACAACGCATGTCTCGGAAATGACCCTATGACACCATAAAACTCTTCTGCCCTTCTCATTCAAATGCTGAACTGCATTTGCTATTGGAAGATGCCCGCCCATCTCCCCACAGCTCCTTCGAACCATCCGGTTGATCGTACCGGATCATCCCGTTGTTTTGCCAGTCGCAGTCCCACCAGGGCTAATAAGTGATACTTCAGAAGATGGCAAATACCTCCCACCGTGCAGCTAGGTGATTATGCAGTGCTGTATGCGGGAAATACTTCTTTTCTATGAGACGCCAATGTTATTCAGAGACACTGAAATAGTAATAAGGCTTTTTTGTCCGTTTTTTAAAAAAGCATGTTATGTATGAGCACATAGCAGAGGTGTAAAATATACAGCCAGGTCCTTCCTGCAGTGTTTCCCAAGGGGCGTTGGAAACAGAAGTGTGTTCCTCACATTTTGTTTTTTTGGTGAGGTTTATACTTTGCAATGTTTTTGAATATTCAGCCAACACTTCAGCACTCCCTACTTTCCTCTGGGTGTTTGGGAAGGCAGGCTCTTCACAAACAGCTGTTCATTGTGGTGCCGCCAAAGTCCTTTGCTGCATTTCCAGTCCTGGAATTCAGCGTTACCAATAATTTATGTATGTGTATCTTCACAAATGTCAAAAATAAACACTTAAAAATCTGAACCTGCCCTCCAAAGGTTTAAATATTTCAAAATAGCATTTAAATGACTTTCTGTTGTCCTAAATGCCTTAGTATTTTATAAAAGTGCAGGTTTACTCAATAAGCATATGCATTTGAAAAATACAGAGTCATATGAGTTTTTCTGGGAATAAAGAAGATATTTGTTGGCAACAGAAAAAACACATTCCCCACGAAGAATTTAAGCAAAATAGAATGTTTAAACCCAAATATCAGCAGTGAATTCCCAGCCAAACAACATACTACTCTGAGGGATGATCACAATTAAAAAAAATGCTAAATTATTTCCCAGCACAATTTGTGAATAGATAGGAAGAACCGATCAGTCAGATGATTCAGATCTGTCTTTAGATGATGTAAATTCACAGTCTTATCTAATAACTGCTTTTGAATGTGGCTACTTGTTTTTCTTCTGTATGGTATTTTGTCACACATTAGAAAATGTGCAAGTGATGTTAAGAAAGACGATGCAATGCTTTGGTTTCCCAGCTTGGCCAATTTCTGGACTGAAGCTTTTGCTTTTTTTCATAAAAAGGTCTTCATTTGGCTTTAAAAATATTTCCTCTGCAATGTTTAGCAAATCTAGACTAGTTTTCCTATAAAAAGCCGTATTCAAATACTTTATTAACAGCTGCGTTAATAGTCCAGCAGCCACCTTAGTGCCGGGGACTGACAGCCAGTTCTGGTGTTACCCTGGCATTGTGTTGCAATTTGAAGTGTACACAGCATCCTCTCTCACCTCTTTCAGGTATTTGCCTTCCCAGAGCAGACGGGGAAGCCTTGAGCCCCACGCCACCGGGCAGAAGAGGGGAGGGAGCAGAGAGTGGTGGTGGCCGTGAGGCAGCCTGGGACGGTGCTGGGGCACAGCAGGAGGACTGTCCCTCATCAGCGGGAGGCCCCGGTCCCCCGGTCCCACCGCACTGTGTGGCATCGTCTGGGACGCCAGGTTCAACGGCTGCGCAGGACCCATAAAATATCTGCCTGATTTTCTTCAATAAACACGAGCTAGAGGTTAATAATGTGGGGATGTTTGATTCCCTGCTGTTTTAAATAATTTCATGGGGAACCTAATGTGATAGGACACCAGTTAGAAAGGTTATTACCCTCATCAAACTACAGCACTTCTTTCCGATTATCTCCTACCAATTTCTCGGCCTTACACCTCCTCTCCCTACATGTACTGCAAATGAGTCTTCAAAAGGACACTCTGCGGTGGGGTGGAGACAGAAAACGTCATTCCCAGCCGGTGTCCTGTCAGTGCTCCTGGGGGTGTTGGTGTCCTCTCCTTCCCCTGCCGGAGGGCTGGCAGCACCCGGACCGCGTTTCATGCTAGGGCTGGAGGATGCTCTCACTCCAACGCTCCGAAAGGCTCGGCCGGCAAGACCTCACCTTGTGATCAGTTTTACGTTGTCTAAACATGGGAGGGCGGTTCACCATATCCCCCAGACAAGCAACCCTCTTGCCTTATGTCTTTCCTCCTTCTCTTTGCTTTTAATGCCACATAGGGTTTTTTTTTCCAGACTATTTAGGTGATTTAGCACCCTTGTTTCTATATTTTTTTCTTTCTTTCCTTAAACTAAATTTCTGCCTAACTTGATTTCTCTTTGGCACAATATTTTTATCCTTAAACCTTTCCTTTCTCTCCCCTCCCCTTTCTCTCCTTTTGGTTGCTCCGGCTCATATTCCACCCTTCTTCACTTTCTTTCTAAAAAAGATGACATTTTGTGGCCAGCTTGGCTTTTTAATACAGCTCTTGGGAATGTTCTGTTGTGGTTGATAATGGGAGACTGAGTTTAAAATGGTGCTTGCATGGGGCTGCAGTGCCTGGACATCATCATTTGGCCAAGGAGAAAATAGTTTTGTCCAGCAAAAATGCAGGCTGTAGTTCACAGGTAATTAGTGAAGAAATTCTTCTACATTTTGAGAGATATATATACATATATATATATGCCACTCTTCAGATTTTAATAAATTCCCTTAAGAATGACTTTATGAGAAAAAGTCTCTTTTTAAATTTAATTTCAAGAACTTTCTTGAGAGAAAATGTGTTGTAAGAAACAAAATATGAACTAAAAATTCTGCTATTTTTCTGGGCTTTTTTTTTCAGTTACTAAAGAATTAAAAAATTTGTTCATTTCTCACTTTGTTTTCTCTTCTTTTTAGTGGCAAAAAGCTAATGGGAAAGAATATTAAAGCAGAAAAAGAATTTAAAAATATTTTAAAAATTCAGTAAAAATATTTTGACAATTCTATTTTTAAATGAAATGCATTGTTTTTGGAAGCAACAGAGGAAAATTATTTTTTAAGTCTTGAAACAAAAATTGCCCTTTTCACTACAGTAACCATGTGTTACAGTTCTAAGTTACCAATAATACTCAAGATGATGCTGTGATTAAGTGTGAAAGAAAACAATTGTCTGAACTTGAGAAATTTGATCCAAAGGCTGGCATCACTATGTTTCGTAGGCTGATCACACTGAGCACCTGGGGTAAGTCCCCGAGTACAGTACTTCATTTTATGAGATGTTGGTTACATTGACCCAAACAAAAATTGAGATGGAAAATTGTTTCAGTTTAGTAGAATCCTGCAAACTGGATTTGAAGGGATGTATATTTCTTGACAATAATATCCAGTTCCCCTTTGAGCATTGGGTAAACATTCAGTTCATAAAAACCTGTGGCTTAAATACATGCTTACATATTTTTGAAGATTTTCATAGATTTCTTAAGTCAAACTCAAATGTCTTTTAGTTTTCTTTTTCCAACCAGCTCAAGACATGCATAACAGATAAAATTTATAAATATAATGTTTACAAAAAAATTCAAATGCTTCTGGAAGACACTTGATTTTCACATCTATTTGTCCCTTTCTGTTGTGTGTTTATAAAGCTGAATACGTTGCGGTTGAAGCACACAGGGTCTCCGTGATCTGAGTGTGAGCTTGAAATCTGGTTGCAATTAAATGGCTTGAAGTTATTACGAGCTTCTAGCTGGAGGGGGGCAGGTAGGAGTGGGTCTGATATAAACAACCATTCCCAAGTGATATTAGTGGTAGGAAAGTGGGTGAAACTCCCCCAGAACATTCTGCTGAAAGGCACTTATGTATAGAACATCACGTGCATTAATCGGTAGCTCCCCCAGTAAGGTTTGCATTCACACATGCAGGGAAAATACTAAAATACAGAGATTCAAGGTTTCGCTTGTTCTCAGGCACATTATTACCTGTGAACCATATTTTAAAATGCATTCTGAGATTTGAGCTAATAATGTGAATGACATTCAGTGAGATTGCCAAATGCTGGTAATTTACTTTCATTTTCACATTAATGTGGGCCCACCTGTGATGAATTGGAAACTAAATAAGCACATCAGTTTTAATTAGATATTTCAGCGGCTGGATCTAGTTAAACAGCAGCATTCATTCCTATCTATTAAACAGTCAGAGAGACTTCTGCATTCTTCATAGTAAGTTCTCTCTCCTTCCTGCTTCGCATTCCTTTCCTCTCTTTCCTACTGGAATATTTTAGAGGAGATGATCTAAGCCGGTGACATCCTACCGAGTTAATAATACAGTTATCACAGAATTGGCTCATCTAGGTGATTTCCCAAATTGTAGAGAAATTAAGAAGGCTCTCAATATTGTTTTATTCTGCAATGAAAGCAAAACAAAAACCTGAGCAATTGGGATAAGTTCACAGTTTAGGCTTCACAAAATGGAAATGGCTTTCTATTGACAGTCATGAACTTGTACCACTGCACCTTTGGGATCTCGTTTCAGTTAAAGGGTGACAATTTGGGTACCAGCTGGAACAGTTTCAACTCCCTGCCCCTCCAGGAGCTGCAAGAGGGATGGAAATATTCAGTGTTGTTTTGGAAGGAGTCAAGCCAGCAGCTTGGGAAATGCTTTTTCTCCCGGGGTGGGTGCTGACAGCAAAACCCGCCTCGTGCCTCAGTTTTCCCACCGACGAGTCACCAGTAAAGCTGAAAGGCAGTTTTATCCTACTGAATACTCAGTGTTTCTGTTGAGGCTACCAACAAGCAGTTGTTGTTGTTTTCTGTTTTAGTAGACAGTCATTCACTGAAATAACACAGCTTCATGTTTCAGTCTGAGGAATTTGTGTCTGATGCTCAAGTGAATGCGGAGATTTTTCCCTGTCTCGATTCCACCTTTCCTCCCAGGGTTTTGCAGTCTGACCCTCCTTTCCGAGGCAGTTTTCAATAGAAAATTGAGGTCTGAGCTGCTGCTGTATTGAACAACCACATTTCAAAGCAGCCTTGCAAGAGAGAAAGGGCACCAGGTTGAATCTTAATCTATTTTTTATTCTTCTGTAATATCTTGACAGATTGAATGACAACTTTAAAAAAAGTCTATGCAATTATATGTCTCTGTGTGAATAATATTAATTTAGGTAACTATTTCTAGAGATATTAATTAATGATTAACAAACATAGCAGATGTAGGTGTAACCTAGCAGGAATGAATTTTGAACTAGAGCCTTCATCGTACCTCTAACTTCCTACTCACTGTTCCTCTAAGTGGTGAGACACTTGGAACAGCTTCCAGGAGAGCAGCTGATGTTTCAAGTTACAACTAGCTTTGTGTCTTTACTACCTCTGACTCTATTTTTCTGATCGGTGTTTCTGAAGAAAGGGCAAACAAGTTCATAAATATAGAGGATACAGTGCTAGTGAAAAACAGCTTTATTTGGAGCCAGGAAAACATGTGTGAACACCTTGAAAAATATTTGCCCAAGTCCTGGCTTGTTGCACTGATATTTCAGTCTACCAGCTCAGAAAATTTTTTTTTTTGGGTGCATTTTATGAGTAACGGAGTTGTTCAGAAATAGCAGGGAGAGCCTGAAGCTAAATTCACATCTAATTCAGATTTCAGGCAGTTTCATTTAAAAATATGTATGCTCTTATGCAAAAATATTTAGTATTAAAGCTCAAGACTAATGGTCCAGAGCTGACCCTGCTCTCTGAGCCAAACCCATGATGTTAACTCAACACATACCCCTGCTATGGTGCTCTAGAAGATGGCATGTAAGAGAGATTCCCAGGAGAAGATCCTCACAGGCTTTCCTTCCCTGAACCCTCTCTGAACAGGGGAAGCAGTCCTCCAAATAGTCATAACCTGCTGAAAATAAAACTGGGCTGACAGCTTCACAAACCCGAATGTATTGCTTTAAGCATATTCCAAAGCATTTAAACAGGCAAACATATTTTGATGAAAATGTTTCACACAGTAGCTTTAAAGAAACAGAAAAGATGTACTAAATGAACACAGATATGTGGTGTGGAAAATATATTTTAGCAAATACCAGGTCATGCCTGGTTTTGGACAGCCTCCCTGCTCCCAGATGAAACAGAGGTTCATAGGAAAGCCTGCCTGAAGCTGAATTTTTAAGACTATGGGCAGCTGAAGAGGACTTAAGTTTCTCTCTCCAGGTGAGGTTGTGTGTTGGAGTTTTGCTGGAGATCAGAGTCAGATGTGAATGGGAAACTATCTTCTGTTTCTGGTTTTGTGATGTGCATGGTGCAATAACAGCTCCTGGTTTCTCATACATGCGTCTCTGTCATCAGTCTTCTACATTTTCCAGGCATGCTGCTGCAGTTCAGAAGAAGCTGTTTTGTAATGAGCTTGCACTCCTCTTCTCAAATGTTGCAACATAACTTCCAAATCTTGGCTATAGTTTAGTCATTTTCCCTCAGCTGTACTGAGTTGAGGGTGGTGTCTGACCTGCCTTTCTGCTGTTTTTAAAGAAAGTAAATTTACTGTTTAGTCCCCTCATTTAAACAGATTTTCTGTAACACAAAGAAGTTATGAAGTACTTATCAGTAGACCCCACATAATAAATAGTTTTCCTCTCACCTTCCCATCTAAGTAAATACTCCAATTTGTACTTTAGCAATGGTGTTTTAACTAAAAGGGAAAATGAGGTAGACTTAACTTCTTTACTCCACAGAAGAATAACTTGGGAAGTGTCTAATTTGCCCCTTCGCTGCCCTGGATGCAAAGGTTAGGGAGAATTAATGCTACATTGATGTTTCTTTTTCTGGCACGAGTAGTCCTTGACTTCAAGATAACCCTTTTCATACTTAAAACATTTACGTTTAAAAAACCACCTCTCAGATCCTAGTCTTGCAAAGAACTATACATAGCGATGCATACCAATTTCTAGATTATCTGAATCATCCTGCAAGTCCGCTGTGAAATTGCACTTTTTGCAAAACCTGTGACCCTCCTTTAATTCGGGGTAATGCACAGAAACTGTGCAATGAGAAAGAAAGGGTGCTCCAGGAGCAGCAGCCTAGCAAGGGTGTCTGAGCTTGCTGTGCATCCTGGTAGCTGGCTATTCAGAGAGCCTGACCCCACAGCTATCCAGCAGAAGTCAGTGAGATATTATAGCGCTCTCCCTTTTTCTGAAATTGGGGGTGGGGGGATAATGCTTAGCTGCCTAAGAGCAGGAATACAATTAAAGCTAAATCTAGAAAGCACTTGGAATCTTGTGTAGAGCTACTTCATGGCAATGCTGGAGAATAAGGCACTAGCATGTGCAAGTGTTGTGTAAATAGTAAGGCATCAAAGGGTATTTTATAATTCAGATAAAACGTTGTTCAGAAAGGCAGACATTTCCAGGATAGAGCTCGTTCAAAACATGTGTGAGAGAAAAATGCGTTAAATTTCTAGGCAGATAGTGACTCATCATATCATAACAAAACCTGCTAGAGCTGGTTAATGACATGTCTGTGTGCTGGTTTTGGCTGGGATAGAGTTAATTTTCTTCACAGTAGCTAGTATGGGGCTCTGTTTTGGATTTCTGATGAAAACAGTGTTGATAACACAGGGATGTTTTCGTTATTGCTGAGCAGTGCTGACACAGAGTCAAGGCCTTTTCTGCTTCTCTCACCACCCCACCAGCGAGTAGGGTGGGGGTACACAAGAAATTGGGAGGGGACACAGCTGGGACAGCTGACCCCAACCAACCAAAGGGATATTCCATATCATATGATGTCATGCTCAGTATATAAAAAGCTGGGGGGAGAAGAAGGAAGGGGGGGATGTTCGGAATGATGGCATTTGTCTTCCCAAGTAACGGTTACGTGTGATGGAGCCCTGCTTTCCTGGAGATGGCTGAACACCTGCCTGCCGATGGGAAGGAGTGAATGAATTCCTTGTTTTGCTTTGCTTGCGTGCTCGGTTTTTGCTTTCCCTATTAAACTGTCTTTATCTCAACCCATGAGTTTTCTTACTTTTGTAAGAAAGTAAGATTGTCTCCCCCATCCCACCAAGGGGGGAGTGAATGAGTGGCTGTGAGGGGCTTGGTTGCTGGCTGGGGTTAAACCACGACAGTCTGATACTTCAGCAAGTGACATAATGTTGAAATTTGGAATCAAAGCTGTCAGAAAATTACTCCTTGCTCAAACACAAGATATTCATGATGAAAACCTGTTGTAATCTCCCTCTCCTGAGCCATTATGCTAAAAGGGGCAAGAGGGAGTATTGCCTGGTGATATTTCTTTCTGATCTTTCTTGAAGTGCTGGAGCTTTTCAGAGAAGTTTCTAGGCATGGTTTCCTCTGATGACTGCTAATGTGATACAGCAGTCCTTCAAAGGACCAGAACACATAGGGCTGCAGCTGTGGGGCTTATTTATGCAATCAGCAAATATGATTCCCCCCGCCTCCCCAGCTAAATAGCTCAACATACAAATAGTAAACTTAAGGGCACAGTCCTTTCCACACTGCATTCCCAGTTTGTCCCTCTTTTTAGGCTAGCAGCCATACTCCCAGATACTGTGGTTCTCCCAGCTTGTTGCTTGGAGGTAGAGTGGGATAATGTCAGGAAAGAATCTGTTCTGGGTCGTCTCTTCCAGAAGGTAAAACTGCAAGTGCTCTATCGTGTATCAGTGTTTGCTGATCAGCTCTACCAATGAACTGATGCAGTAGGAGTGCTATGGAAGGCAATTCATACCTATACTATGGTGCAAATAATTAAGGAGGAAGCGTGCTAAAGTCTTTAAAGCTATTTGCATGATTGAGTTGCTAAATTCTCCACCTGTGATGTGAAGAGAGGTAGGTGGAAGTTTTAGCCTTGAGACTGACTCCCTTCTAACCTTCTTCGCGATCAGCAAAGCTGTCTACCTTTTATTTTTCTTTTTCTCTTGTTCCAAGATTAAATAATGGTTTAACATAGCAGGTAAGTGCCCAGGGATGGAATCCACTCTCTGTACTTTAAGGGCTGAATTAGGGGCACTGATTCATTTAGGATGGGAAATTAAGGTAAATGAATTTGTCCCTGCCTGTATTCCTTCAGTGGGCATTGACATGTCTAAATCGGGGATGTCTGGTCCACTGATGAATCAGTTCCTGAGCTGCCACTCCTGGCTGGTTCTGGAGTGGAGCGCAGTGTCCCGCAGGCAGTGCAGCACGGTGGGCACGGGGCTCCTGCTGCACGTGCAAGCAGTCGAGCCACTAAGCGCAGGGGTAATGACTATCATAATTAAGCATAGGTCTGACCACATTTTGGCTTTGGGAAGATTTGGGCAGAGCTCAGATGGGATGACTGCTTAAGCCTGGATCCCAAGGAGGTACTTGGTGGCATGCATTTTTTGGTCATGTGTATGGGATTAGATTTAAGTACCCAAGGATTATCAGGCTCTGTGTGGAGGTGCCTAATGAATTTAGACATCTAGAAATTTGGGCGAATTGCTCCACCTTGATCCCCCCAACACACAGTGAAGGTCTATGATGAAAATACCAATTTAAATTAAAGCAACATTCAGGTTTACAAAACAATCTTAAAACCAATCAGGATAAATCACTGCAGTGGTTTGTCTGAACTGGGAGGCAGGCATCCACAGACCCCTGAGCCAGACAAAAAGGCATCAGAGCCCCAAAACTGGGGGCCGAGCGACACAATGAAGATGGCCGGAGTCCTTGTGCTTCCATTGTCTGCTGTGGTGCTTACTCCAGTCGTTTGCATGCTCGTAAGCAGTTGCCATGCAGTCCCACGGCATTGCCTGCTCAGTGTGGGGCTGGATCTCACTTCGCCACAGCCAACACCAGTTCAGACTGAGCACTGCCTACCCCGGGAGGTCTCACTGGCACCAACAGTATCAGGGCTGTGTTTAAAATCTTAATCCAGCTCTACATGTTTCTAACCCATACATTTATTGTAAAAATTAATGCTTTTTTGGAAGAAGAAAGCAATATTATGTCTGCAAAATTTATTTATAGTAGTTGCCAAATGGTACTTTGGGGATTCTCCTTTTTTTAAATCAGCTAACAAGGGAGCAAATCCTCTATCAAAACTGTGAAACAGCTTCATGGTTCTTCTAAAAACATTTTGGTGGCACTACAACTCTTGCTTTACCCCCTTCTTCCTAAGCCAGCCCTGTTTCTTTTTTTTTTATTAAGACTTGCATTGCAGGGAGGCACGAGTAGCAGAGGAATATTTCTGACTATATATTTTTGAGAGAGGATCTGCTTTCAGCCCAGCATTAGATGGCCCCCTCCTGGAAAGGGGGCTACTTCAGACTTTCCCATTCTGCAATGTTTCCTGCTCGTGGCCTGAGGTGGCTCGTTTTTGGAGTTGCTGCCTCTGTGCTGGTGTTTGGCTGTTCCAACTAAGCCACTGACTATAGGCTGCTGCTGATAGGGGCTTTTGTCCCCTTTTTCCCCAAAAGATAAGTTATCTGCCAGATCAGCTTGCTGAACTGACTTGCCCCGCTGCCACGGGACGTCTAGATCTGATGTAAGGTTGGGAGAAAGGAAGAGAAAATGGGGCCAGGATAAGTGTATAAACAGGGCTGCCCCTTTCAGAGGTAACCTGCCTCTACCCCAACGAAAGGACAATGCCAAGCTGTCCCCTGTGGCACCTGATTTCCTCTGCTTGCAGTCTAGGGATTTAGATGGAGGGCTCTCGGTCCTCCTGCAGCCGTCCTCGCGGTGGTGCCCGTCAGCCTGCAGGACAGATGGCTCAGCCATGCAGCAGCTGCTGAGCCACCCCTGGCATCTCAGGGAAGCCTGGCGCCGGGGCTGGTTTTCCTCGATACACCCCGCTGCTGTTTGCAGCGGTCCAACAGCAGCTCTGGGAGCGGCCCAGCCTTCTGGTTAGCAGCGTTGTGGCAGGCAGCTGTGGCTGGTAAACCCTACAGCTGACCCAGAGTCCTAGCTGCTGGTGGGTGGGTGAGCTGTAGCCCCAGGTCCCCAGGGTGCATCCCTATGGCTCCAGGGAATGGGGTCCCCTTGCAGTGTTGCTTGCAGCTCCAGGCTGCTGCTGGTGTACAGACACAATGGGAGATTTTTCTGGTAGGAAAGATGCTGGTCTACCAGTGTGCTCCTCAACCCAGGCTTGCGGATGCCAGGAGTAGCGTGTTGGTGAGAGACTGTATCCACGGGAAAAGATCGTGGGGCTATTTAATTCAATAACTGCCTCACTGAGATCCTTAGAACAGCTTCAGATCTATAAAGCTACTTCAGTGAGTTCATATCCTGAATAAATATTGTGCAGTTAGCTTCTCCCTCATGTACTAAAGTATGACAGCGTGATGCTGTGTTGACAGGGAATGTAGCACAAGAGGGTTAAGCAGATTTTAAACAAGACCAGAAAGAGCACCCCGTTTTCGCTCAAGTTGGTTATCTGGGTATTTTCAGATTCTTGTGTCTGTGGGTGAAAAGCCCCCTGTGAAGGAGATGTATGTTATTTTCTGGCCATCTTAAATGTCAAAATGAATTTTAGTTTGAAGTGTTTCATATCAAAAATAAATGCCTGTTCTCTCAGCAGAAGTATATCATATTTTAGTGCCCGTTGCTCTCAGGTTTTCAATTAGAACTTTGAATCACATTCCTGATTAGTAACAAGCAATCAATCATAATTAATTAGTTAAAATGTTCAACCGTTAAAATCATTACCATTAATTAAAATAATTATCTCTATTTTGGCTGCACTTCATTGCCATTTCAGGGAAATGTGTTGCTTAACTCTACCTTTTGCACTTGGTATGGGATTGCGGTGACTAAAATGCGTATGAGGGGTGGGGCATGACTTTCAAAGAGCTGGCTTTTGTTATACAGTTTTAGTTAGCTTTAAATAGACGTAAGTATATCAATTACTTATATTTTTAGTAAAGTTATTTCTCCTTAGCTTAAGAATATATCTAATAGCTGAAGAGATACAGTGTCCAGAGAGTTAGTTCTTTTCTGAGGAATTTATTCTTTATATATATATATGCTTCATAAGTCTCTCCATAAATAAAATACAGCATTGATATTTTTGTGGTATTATGCTGGATATCCTCGTTCACAGATAGAGACTGCTTTTGTCAAGCTGTATGCTGATGAAAGTAAACTTTGATCAAACACCGTGGAAAAGGAAAGGTTCTGCTTCTACTGAACAAACATTTTTGATTCAGGAAGGAAAGTGTAAGAAAAGGACTTAACCTTCATAAGAGGGGCATAGACCCACTGGGCGTGAAATCCCAAATTGTCATTACTGTGCTGTCCCTTGATTGGGACATCTCAAGCCCTGTCGTGTTTCCCAGAAAGGCAGTAGCTCTTGTATTTGGTACCAGCCAAGGGATGATAATAAGGAGAGGTAGGAATTTAATCCATGTGTGTGCTTGTGTCAGATATGCATCTTAATGTGCAGGTTGATATAAAATTCAAGGATGATTAGAGTGACCACTAATTGTTTTGTCACTACAGAAGTTCCCCAGTTTCATGAAAGACATTTGTATCCCCAAAGGACTGAACTGATGCTGCCCCTCAAACAGAAGGAGCTAAACAAGATTTGAAAAGAAAGTCTGAATCTGCCTAGGTCCCTGAGAGGACTTAAAAGAACTTAAAAGGTTATCAATAAAAGGAATACATACTACTAAGAAAGTTTTTTTCTGAAATATGCAACCTGAGAAGTAAGATATGCAGGAAGATAAAATCCATCAAAAAGCAGGTCTTTCAGAGTTTGTAAAGGGAAAGGAAAACCCTTTCAGTTAAAGTGTAGGCAGATTAACTATAAGGTATTCCCCCCCCCCCCCCCCCATTTCTTTACCCATCTCTTAAATGATTATTTGAAAAAGAGCTGTCCATTTTGAATGTTATGAAAAATGGTTGAGTAAAGAGTTATTTCACTGTAGCTGGATACGAGCAATACATTCGTCACTCGGGGTATGGTGGATCTCTAAACTACAGCATCTCTAAACTACAGCACTCCGGTATGCCCGCACACCCCCTGCTCCCCAGCAGTCACTGCAGTGTCATAGATAACGGTGTGAGACCTGGAGGAGCAGCATAAGGTGGATGGGGAGCTTAGAGGTTGGCAGAGGAGGAAGCGTCTTCTTTACAACTGCTTCTTGTGGTTGTAAACTGGTTGCAAGGCTTTCTGCTATTGCACAGCGTACTTAAATTCTGAGCAGCCCAGGAGGGTTTCTTGTCTCAGGTACCACTGAATTCTTTGAGCATAAGGTTAGTTCTAGAGGCTGTCTAGTCCAGCCACCCTGCACAAGTGTGGTCAGCCAGAACAGGTTGTCCAGGACTGTGTCCAGTTGGGTTTTGAGTACCTCCAAGGATGGAGACTCCAGAGCCTCTCTGGGCAACCTGTGCCAGTGTTTGACCACCCTTACAGTAAAAAAGTTTTCTCCTGTGTATAAACAGAATTTATTGCATTTCAGTTTGTGTTCATTGCCTGTCACTGGATATCTCTGAGAGGTGTCTGGCTACATCTTCTTTACCCCCTCCCATCAGGTTATTATTCCTCCTGTTATTCCTCCTCTTATTTCTCCATGCTTCAGTTGGTGAAGATTTCCTGTACTTATAAAAATGGTCAGCACACACTTGGGTCACTTTGGTCTGAAATATGGCCTTAATTTCCTGGAACCGTGATTCGGATAGCTGTTCATTGCGAGACCTCTCTGTGCCCACCTGGGACCTTCTGCTGTGTAGCTATTTCTTTAATCCATGTAATATCACCTTACAGGTTTGACACTCTGCTATGAGGATGACAGGCACAAATGTGCCCTTTGAAAAATCTTTTTTATATGGAAGGTGGATGATGTCTACCTAAGACACATGAATTGGAATAAGGACATTTGAGTTCTGCTCCCTGTCACAAATTTTTTGTATGACCTGAGATGTCTCATTAGCAACTGACCAAAAGCCTGCTGGGAGTCTTTTCATTTGCCTTAATGGGCTTTGAATTAGGTGCTTAACTTTCTCAGACTCACTGACCAATTTATATAAAGGAGGTGATGTTATTTGCCTATCTCGTTGGGCTGTCACAGAGTGAAATACACCACTACAAAGGATTTTGGGATCACTGAGTAGTAAGGAGTGCTCTTCAAGTGCAAAGCATTATATAAACCTTTAGAAGCAGTAATAAAAGTGCTAGCATTTCCTTGAAAAACTATGATTTCTTTTCACCTTTATATTTCCAGAAAGACTTGTCATTTCATGTTTCTCCAAGGAATGCAGCATCCTCTGAAGCGCGCAGGGTCCAGTCTAGTGTCATATCTCAATGGCCTATTCCATAGGACAGTGTGATGGAAGAGACTGCTTTCACTGTGCTGAATTTAAAATTTTGTGAATTTAAACTTTTAGACACTCAGGTAGCAGGGGTCTCTCATAATGTGTTATGGGAACATGATGTGATGTTACAAAGGGAATAGGGAAAAGTTTCATACTTTTGTGTTATTTTATAGAAGTGATCTAATAAACAGGAGCTTCTGAATATTTATAGAGTTAAGTGGATACATAACTTTGCCTTTCAGATAATCTGGGAAAAAAAATTTGAATGCTTCAGTTTGTACCCGCTAGATATGTTATGGAAAAATAAATATTAACACATAATTGTAAAGAGAGTTGTAAATGCAATGGATTTCACCCCCATGTTTTTGTCTTTCTTTTTTTTCTTCATGTGTTTGTAATAGGATAACTTGGTTAAAAAAGTCATAATCATCTTTTGTGTATTTGCTTCTGCTTTTGTCTGGGGCTAGATGTTATAAAATGAAACAGGATATTTTTATGTATATCAGATCTGACTAAACCCAAGTGTACCTCCTTTAGGCACAAGTCTGACATGTTTAATCACCAACCAAATATTGCTCAATATTCTGGTATTTAGTCTTATTAAAAAACCAAGTAAATCTGAAGCACAGCTCTAAATCGTGTCAAGTTCTTCCGTTACCACATGCTCTCCATTTGATCCAGCTTCCCGGAACAGTGGTTCCAGGCTTCAGACTGGAGAATAGGGACCAAGAAGGTTGTGGCATCTATTTATTGTGAAGCGGCCATCAATACCAGTTTCCAGTCCAGAGCAGGATTTAAGCTTGCACCAGAGTCCAGAACACCTGGGCTTTTTGCTAAACCAGATCTTTCTTGTTCTAATTCTGTAAGAATTTTATAATTTGAACAAAAGTGGCAAAACTAAAAATCTCATTATACACGGCTTCTGTACAAAGGAGGAAAAAAAGATTAATTCTACTGTAACTTTTAATGAAATAACTCTCTCCATATCTTTGTGATTCTTAATATCTTTCTGAAGTTCATTGCTAACTTCCCCTGCTGGCCTGTGTGCTTCAGTATCTTAAATACTAGCATTATAAATTATGTCATTGCCAAAAAAGCATTACGGTTTTATAATCCTGCTTGAAGGACCTGATATGTTGACAGTAACGAAGAAAGCTTCTTGAAGAATGCAAGAACTTGCTAATCAGATTGTTAATTGAGTACACGAGCTTCACATAATACAAAGGCAAACTGTGAAGGTGACAATGATAGCTAGACTTCATCTGTTGAGTTGGAATTAACGATGAACAAAATCAAGATCCCTTTGTGGTTGATTCTTGTCCAGCTGCAGCCAACTATAAAAGACCCATCAAAGAAACCAACTCATTAGTTGGTAATTCTGTACAACTTCAAAAAGAAGTTCTTAACCCCTCATCAGTCTTTCTCTGACAACTCCTTAAAAGCTGTGTTAAAACAGAACAAAAAAATATTATTTTGCTTCATCAACTCAAAGAAATGGCCTGCAGGAACATAGTATAAACTGAAGCTTTTAAAAACAGATCTATCCATAGGTAGAACAGTCAAAGCGCAAATATGTTGTGACATGCAAAATCTCCCCCAGTCACCCATGTCACACAGTGTCAATAGCCTGTCTGCTTCACAGAAAAACTACCCCCAGATTTAAATAATTTTAATATTGTAACAAAACCTGACAAAAACCAGTGAATTCAGAAATAAGGCTGCCACTGTGTCCTTATTGCACTGTCATTTTTTCTGTAACTCTCCCCACTGGGGGAAGTTGCCAAACCAAGGGTGAATTAAGGATTATGTCTGTATAAAGTTGGAAAATAATGTGTTTTCAGGGCAAGACTTCATAGGATATCAACAGTACATTCTGTTGTTTCATTGCCACTGTAACTCTTCATTTATCTCAGTGGGACTGCTATGATAAAGGATTGCAGGCCTGGACATTTAGTTTATATTTTTAAGGTTTGATTTTATAAGATGGTATGCAACCCTGAAAAGGTATTTTATTAAACTGGCAAAAATGACTATTAAAGCTCTTACAACTTCTATCTTGTAGGATTTTAAACAATCTAAAAAATGATTAGGTATGTGAATGAAAGATTAGCTTCCTAGGAAACCTTATTTTGGATAGTCTCATATGAATGATGTGTGATTATATAGATATATTAACTGAGGTTTGTTAATGGAATGTCTATTAATTCTGTTTTAAGACTGTATGTTAAGTTTTGTGTGCTGCATTAGGGCACATAACATCTTAGAAGAAAGTAGTAGTTGCAGAAAATTAAATAATGATGGAGAAATATCCCAAAGATGTTACTTTGATCAGCAGTAAACTATGTATTGAATAGTAGACAGCAATTCTAAAATACTTTTTTTCACTTTATTTATCTCCTTTTCCACTGTTAGAATTTGTCTTCCAAATAGGTATTTTGCTGTAGGCACTATGTACATGTTTTTTTTGTTTGTTTTTTTTTTTTTAATTCAGGTAGGAAGTTGAATGTTTAGAGGGTTTGTTTGCTGTTTTTTGAGAGACAGACTGATGTAACTGAACATGACCACTCCTGCAAAGTGTCTCACTTGTACTCTTCTGGGATGACTCCAATACTGTTTAGAAGAGACCTGACAAAAGATGAAAGCAAGAAATTCAGTATACTGCTAACGGCTTTAGGTCAGCATTCAGAGGCCAACTCACGTTTGACTTCTGACTGTTGAAACACAGTTTCCTCAGTGACCAATGCATGTGGTCTAATATTGTCCTCTGTGGAAAGCGGGAAGATGTGAAATTTCACTGTGCTTTTGTTGAATCCAAGGTAGGATGAGACCTTTCCTTCCTCCCTGTTTGTTAGCTGCTAAGACATGGCTGGGTCTCTGCATGAGGGGGTGTGCGAGTCCTGTTGCAGAGCCAGCACTGCTGGTACCCCCTGCATAGAAAGAGGGTGCTCTGAAAACAGAGCAATTGTTCAAGGAAAAAAAAACAGTTTTGTGTGACACTTTTATCATAGAATCATAGAATAGTTTGGGTTGGAAGGGACCTCTAAAGGTCATCTAGTCCAACCCCCCTGCCGTGGGCAGGGACATCTTCAACTAAATCAGCTTGCTCAGAGCCCTGTCCAATCTGACCTGGAATGTTTCCAGGGATGGGGCATCCACCACCTCTCTGGGAAACCTGTGCCAGTGTTTCGCCACCCTCAGAGTAAAAAATTTCTTCCTTATATCTAGTCTAAATCTACCCCCCTTTAGTTTAAAGCCATTCCCCCTTGTCCTGTCACAACAGGGCCTGCCAAAAAGTTTGCCGCCATCTTTTTTATAAGCCCCCTTGAAGTACTGATAGGCTGCAATAAGGTCTCCCCGAAGCCTTCTCTTCTCCAGGCTGAACAACCCCAACTCTCTCAGCCTTTCTTCATAGGGGAGGTGTTCCATTCCCCTTATCGTTTTCGTGGCCCCCTTCTGGACCTGCTCCAACAGGTCCGTGTCTTTCTTATGGTGAGGGCTCCAGAGCTGGACACAGTACTCCAGGTGGGGTCTCACCAGAGCAGAGTGGAAGGGCAGAATCACGTCCCTCGACCTGCTGGCCACGCTTCTTTTGATGCAGCCCAGGGTACAGTTGGCCTCCTGGTCTGTGAGTGCACATTGCTGGCTCATGTCCAGCTTTTCATCCACCAGTGCCCCCAAGCCCTTCTTGGCAGGGCTGCTCTCAATCCCTTCATCCCCCAGCCTGTATTGATACTGGGGGTTGCCCTGACCCAGGTGCAGGACCTTGCACTTGACCTTGTTAAACCTCATGAGGTTCACACGGGCCCACTTCTCGAGCTTGTCCAGGTCCCTCTGGATGGCATCCCGTCCCTCTGGCGTGTCGACCGCACCACTCAGCTTAGTGTCATCTGCAAACTTGCTGAGGGTGCACTTGATCCCACTATGTCATTGTTACAGCACCCGGTATTCCCTGTCAGTCTCCCATCCAAGTACTAACCGGGCCTGACCCTGCCTAGCTTCCGAGATCAGATGAGATCAGGCATTCTCAGGGTGGTATGGCCGTAGGCCGTTTTAATTCTGCTTTTATCCTGCTTTTTAATCCTGCTTTTCATGAACCTTGTACAGGCCATCACTGCTTCTAAAACGTGGCTTCACTGCTCATGGATCTGTATTTGATGAAGGAAGACTCTTTTGTCTTCCAGTCCAGGGCAGAAATCTGACTCTGAGTTTAAAAATTCAGAAACACTTTTGGTTAAAATCTCTAGCTGCAGCAGTTGGAAAGGTCTTTGTAAGAGAATGATGTTAATGCTTATTCTGTGACTTATTATGGCTTATGTGAATGTGTCTGCTGAACAGAGTGGACCAGTGGACTTCTCTTTGTTGGCATGCCTGAAACTTTTGAAATAAAATATTTCTGGTTTATCTTTGGGGACCAGCCTTGAGGCTAAACTCCAAGGAGCTCTTGAGTTTCACGAAGATTTTCAGAGCTGCCTGACCATTTCCCAGCACCCTCGCATTGGAGAGCTCATGGGGAGCCGAACGTGATTGCTTTCATCTGGAGGACCCCTTCTGCTGTCCGACTAGCTCTGGTTCCTTGGCAAACACAAAGGAGAAGCGGCAGTATTGAGAGACAAATGGAAAGTAATTCAAACGGGAGGAAAATAGGTGGGTGGGCACATGTCAGTGCGAGGGGAACATTTTGTATTGCAATGTGTTCCTTCCTGCTGGATTCACAATCCGCGAGTGAATTTCCTATAATTAACACATTGCCATTATCAATAAATGCTATGAAGCGGGACCAGGGAGAATTGGCAAAGCCACTGCCTCTCGTGCAAAGGCCTCCCCAATCAAAACCAACTCCCACCATGCTAAGGAGCCTGCGGGAGATGAGGAAAAAGATGCCAGGAGTTGGTATTCCGGGTGTGAGCCGTTCCCTCCCGCAGCCCCGCCGTTTCGGCTGGCTCCCATTCAAGCCATGTTGGCATGTGCTGTCTCTTAGCAACTGCCAGCCGGATGCTCCCTGCCGGCCAGCCAGCCGCCGGCGACGTACTGATCGGCCACTCAGCTTCGGTGATGGTGGCAGTGGTGGTGGAGCCCTGCCCAGCTTCCCCAATCCTTGGCAATGACCCGTTGGAAATGACCTCTGTTTTCTAAGGAAATAGGTTTTATTAGATCAGACTAGCGAGTTTGAGCTGTTCATGGCAGCAGACAGACCCCAGCTATGGCCGGAAAGGTGGAGCTCTGAAGATGACACGACATCTTTCATAACTCCGCTGGCTGTTCCCACCCGATGAAGAGTCTCACCTGAGTTTTACAGCAGCTTAGTATGTGAGCTAACGCACGTCAGTGCATTGTTTGCACATGTTGAACAAACACATTTATAAACGTTACATATGCTATTGGAAAAAAAATTATAAAAGTATTTTGCTTTTAATTTTGGTTAATTGTTTGATCTTTTTTGCTTGGTTTTGGTTTTCAGGATTTTTTTTGGTCCCTCCTATACTGGCAGAATTTTCTCCCTCTACAGTTACTAGTGCTTTATGAGTTTTATTCTTTTTTTTGTCTCTTAACTTCTCCCAAAACCCTTAATTTTTAAAATTTTCAGCTTCATAGCTCCCCATGAGAGTCGCTGGGCTACATCTCAGAGCAGCGGTCTCAAAAGGTAGGGCTAGGTCCTTGCCGTTTTCTGGGCTTCATCTTCACTGTGCTACTCGGTATCAGCCATCAAAAATGAATACAGTCATGTTTATGTAAATGTATTCCTCTAGTTTAACTTTCCAACCTTGAGTAGTTTTTTATAATTGCAATGATGGAGCAATTTAGATATATTCTATTTTGCTATGCAATGTCTTAGAGATTATTTGAGTGCTTTCACACACAGCATACTAAATGCCATTTCAGTAGTGAAACCAATGATAAAAACAACATTTTTTTTCTAGAAAGTGCAGGTCCTTGGGGAATAGATGTCTTTGCACCATGCTGTGACTCAATGCTAAAAAAATCTAGAAAGTCTGTAGTCCCTAGAGAGAGCCCCTAAGCATCTGTTTTGCTCTACAATGTCTCTATTATTTCGAGTTCCCAAACAGGGAAAAATTATGATTGAGATCATTGCAATGATCTAGAATTGACTCTTTGGGCTGTAGTTTCCCCCAAGTCATGCTTATTACCATACCTTCTTCCTGAAAGCCCAAATAAGAATATTTTCTGGCATCAGTCAACGAAAACTCATTTCTGCTCCCGTTGGACCTCTTTACATTTTGATGCAGAAGCTGAAAAGGCTCCCAAAAGCTCTTAGGCTCTTTTCTACCCATTGGTGGAAGCTAAATCACTTAACTCACTGTTAAAAATTTTGAAAATAGATTAGTGATTTTCTTATCTCATTTTCTTGTTGAAGGTGGTGAGTGTTTAATAGCACTTACTACGGCAAGCAGAGTTGAGATAGGTGCAAGCTGGACACACAAGACAGGGCTGAAGAATTCTGTTTATGCCAGGGAGAAGGAAAAAAAACAACCGGTAATTCATAAAGCCCTCAGTGAGTCACCAAGGTTTTCCTTTATGGGCAGGATAAAGCGAACAGCTGTTCTACTACATTCCATTTGCTTGAGTCAACAGGCCCATTCTAATAGTTTGTTGATTATCTTACATTTTGTCAATATTGTAGTATGATTTCAGTGTTTGTTTTATTATTACTCAGATTGACAATGTTTTTATTTTGTGTGCTATGATAAGATAGCACTTAGGGTACGATGATAAGAATGATTTATCGTGAATTGTCATTTTTAGCAGACTGTTTTCTAGTAGCTACCGCCCTGCTCTAGCTCTTTAATGATTTTTGCTTTATGCTTCTCTCTTGTGGCCCCCAATCAAAACAATGTTTTTCTTGGCAGTCAGTGATTTAAGCCATTGTCCCTATCACACATGGTTGGCTCTTCTTCTTAAGGGGCAAACCATATTGTCTCTCCCCTCTTGAGAGAGCTCCTTCTGGTGCCCTAGGGACTATACTTGACATATCCTGACGTGGAAGTGATGTCGTGGCTCTCTGGGCTGCCACTGCTGCTCTCCTTCATGCCCTGGTCTGGAAGATGCTGGAGAAGAACTGAGTGGTGACATCCAAGCATGGGGGATCACCATCACACCCAGGCTCTGTGCCGGAGGCTCAGGGGAGAGTGGTGGCCATCCTTGCCATCTCCAATGGGCACAGAGTAGCACTAATTTTGTAGTTCTTAGCCGGTTAGGATATCTTCTGCAATGTATGTCGGTAACAGGTCCATTTACCTGTTACGGGGATATGAAGTGCTTAATGAGTTCTAGAAGACCAGCTGTTAAGTACCTGGCAGAAATACAACAGGTTGCCTTGTACGAACATGCAAGGAGGCATGTGATGCAGAGATAACCTCCCAATAACTGAATTTGGGTTTTCATTTCTACCAATGGAAATCCAAACCATGGTATGGAGGACAGATTTATAGGGCCCCCAAGCAAATAATTAATAAGATTCTGGATCTGAACCTTACTATATTATATATTCAGCCCTAACTTGTTTCATTCTAACTTCTCCCTATAGACATACTCTATTGGATACATATGAAAAAGTTCCAAACATAAATGGCATGTCCCTAATAAATAAATGATTATGCTGGGAGCAGCAAGAATATTTTTCTGTTTTCTTTCAGCTAGTGTTTTGCAAGTGTTAGCAATTTTCACAACAGTTCAGAATTCCCATACCCATCTGTGGTGATTTCCCTCAGACACCCATAAACCCACTTTCTGAAATTTCTTATGTATTTTTAACTGTGCTAGTAGAAATATTCAATTCATTTGATGTGCATAAAGCATACTACATTGTCAAACCATTTTTAAACTTCAGCAATGAGTGCTGTAGCATTAATAATAGTCATGTACCTTGCTCTGCCATTTCAAACTGCCCACTTTATTTATCTAAGATGTTCCAGTATCTTCTATCACTCTAATCATTAGCAAATTTATGTTACTCTTTACCTTTTCATGCTTGCCAGCGCAAAATATGTAATAATAGTCTGTAATTAAATCTTCCTCAACTTACTTTATCACTGTACATCTTCTCTATACATTTTCTTCTCTCTACCGTCCATCAGATGATGGAACTGACAGAAGGGAAAGATACTGCTTGAGCTGCACAAATGCCTATATGCAAATTAATCTGAAATTAATCTGGAAAAAAAACCCCACACATTAAATTAACATTTAATGAAGCTCTCGAGTTTTAGGATGTTGAACTTAGTTCGGCTGAGATTTGAGTAGAGCTATTGATGTTCATGTTCTGCGGTGATAGTAAGCCTGATTAGGAAATGAAGTTTTTTTAGCTTAAAGTAGCATAACTATAAAATTGTGTTATGGTCAATTATCAGTAATATAGCAATTACAGTGGCATCAAACTTTTCACCTTAGCTATGGTGAAAAATGTTCAAACCAGGATCAATTTCCTCCACTTTTTTTTTTTTTCTTTAAGCCAAAAGGAAAGCAGGTTTTTTCCATTCTGCTCTTGATCTCGCATTCATCCTTAGTAGTGACCGGAAGTGTTGTTAAACGAGTGTAACTTTCTAAAGGAATGAATTATATGACTGATAAAAGGGAAAGATTTCTAAAATTTTGCAGGAATGTGTGATTACAGTCCAGGCACAGCTTCTGGCTTCTGTTCAAAATGGAAGTGAATGTCTTCTGTCAGATATTATCCAGAAGATTACAGGGAATGTGACAAGGAAAAGTAGGGAGTTTTCCCTTAATTTCTAATACTTACACTTTAAAAGAATGGCATAAGTGGGTGAGATTTTTTGCCCCTAAGATTTTTGGGTTTTTTTGTGATGGGAATTGGATGCAGCTGAATGAGAGTTTCTTTACTAGTTAATATTGTATAAAGAAATTTCAATTAGATTTCCACTTATAGACAAACTTGTAGTATGCTATGAACATATGACTGACTCCCTTTGTGGGCTGTTCCAGTCTCAGAAAACTCCTTTGGAACTTCATAAAAAGATACAACTAAAAAATAGTCTCAGACTAAGTCCTATTCATTTCTTTATCAGGTACAAAAAAATAGAAACAGCAGAAATTGACAATTTAAAAAAAAATCTGCAATGGCGATTTCAGGGATTTGCACAAAAGCAAATTAATTAAAAAGGTAACCTTACATTATAAATAAATTGTATGTCTCATTTTACGTTCAGTTGTCACAGCCCTTCCCTGTTTCTCTCTTCCTCTGTTGAGGCCCTCTGGCTTTCTAATTTTACATAAGAGTTTGGATGCTGCTCTGAAAACCTCTTCCTCTTTCTAGGCTTTGGGGAACCATGTATCAAACCACTAGCTACTGTTGTTGTTGTTGTTGTTGTTATCGTCATCATCTTTTTTATCCGGTGGAGTCAGTGAGGCTAAGACTGTGGGCTGGACTTCTGTACAGTGTTTCCTGTTTCGCAGATCTGGACTGGGGCTACTAAATCCTTCCAAAACCCCAAACTCTTCCAAGAGGTAAGAGAGGCCCTCTGACCTGTCCTGGCTTTTGGCTAACCATGAGAGACAAAGCGGAGGAAGCGGTTATCGGCTGGAGCCCGAGGCCACTGATCCGTTGGCAAAGGGGAGACGCAGCCAACTGAGCAGAGACGGCAGCAACCACCACAGAGACACTTTGGGTGAGTGGTTACCAACATCTGCTCAAACACAGATCTCCTGTCACACTGTGCAGCCTCCTCCCCAGTTTTTTGCCCGACCTTCCCTTTTCTTGTTTCATCCACACATGCCTGGTATGGATGGGCAGGCACCCATACAGCTGGGCAAAGTTCAGAGCTAGCGGTGGGTGCCTGGCTGCACTTCCCTGCTTGTTTGCGGGAGGCTGTGAATAGTTTTCATGGACGTTTTGTGTTTCGTGTCCTAGCCTGGATGCTTTGGTCACTTCCAGTCACTCTCCAGTCACCACAGCAAAATATAATGGATTAATCTTTGGCTTCTGAAAAGGTGTGAAACCCCATTGTATTCAACAGAATCCTAATGATTTGCGATCTTGTGTGTCATTAAAGGAAAGAAAAAATTGCATGATTTTTACTTTTTTTGGTGATACCAAAATGAACTCCATTAAATACGATTTATAATAAATTTAAAAGTCTGCCAGTTTCAATCTGATAATTCATACCAACCTTTTTTTTTTTCCTAGTAAACTGGAGAGATAAGGTGAGGGGTGATATCTTTGGGGAAGTTTCCAGTAATGAAATTATTCATGATGTGTGATAGCAGCTTTAAAGCAAATACAAAGAAAACTATAATCTGAAAGTGTTAACCTGCTTGAAAATGCAGAGAGCTGGAAGTCCCTTATTGCATACTGAGCTCAGTGCATCAATATGGGAATTTCTTCCTTGTAGGATCATGCGGTTATTTCACCAGTGAGCACTAGTTTTCCTTGCCTTGTTTGTAGCGTTTAACCTGTGTAGGTATATCTCTACTCTGAATAAATTTCCTACATAGCTCATTTAAGCAATATAGATGAGTCACTGAGAGTGACAGGTATAACACTGAAATAAACTTCCCATCGGAACCAGGGGAAATTGGACCAGAAAGCCAAAACCTCTACATCTGGAAGTGTAGTCTCAACATCCAGCAGCAAGTTACAGCTATGCTGAACAGATTCGAGTAGAGAGGTGGCATTAAAAGATGAGATGGTCCATTATCCTTTACACACTGGTGTTAATTCTCTGTCTCCCTTTGCCTCACACTCATTCCAGATACAGATGTTTCCCTGTTTAAAGATTTCAGCAAACAAAATTAAACCTATAGATACACAGTGCTTAGGGAGTAAATGGATGGTGGACGACAGAAAGGCTGCTATCGTGACTGCATCTGTTTATTCAGTAGACAAATACCTGCAACCCATTAGGTAAATGCTTGTGTCCCACTGGGTGATAGCTTGACATTGCCATGGTGCTGTAGCTACGTGCAACATTTTACAGGTGATGCCAATGGAGCAGAATTGTCACACACATCATGTGCCCCACTATTTTTAATTCAATTTAAATCTCTGTATGCATATGCAGGGGTAGATCCATCCACTTTTTCCTTGAAGATCATTGCTCCTTGTACATGCACAATTTCAGGGATGTGGAAAATAAGACACTGAATCACTTTGGCACTGCACAGATATGCAGCAATGTCACACTGAGCAACCATGTTCTGTGATACCTGGTCCCACTGTATGGTGTCTGTGGTCTGTGTTTGTGCAGGTTCATTGCTGTAGAGTGGCATTTTAAGAATGTTTTGAAGGAAGTGACCACCTGGTCTGTCTCCTCTGGCACGGCAGAGAAGCATAGGAGAAAAAAAGACTGTTAAAAAGGTGAAGATAAAGATTATAATGAGTCAACAGTGTGGGAGAAAGATGTAGCTGGAAACTTAGGCAAGATACTTAGAGCAGGGGTGGGTTTTTTTAAAGTCTTCCACTACAAAGGAAGAAAAAGGAAATGTGTTTTTCAAGTGGAGTGGGATTAGTTTGCGAAAGGTTTAGGTTACGTGTTTGTCTGTGATAGTAAAGTCTTCACCAACTGACTGAGGTCTGTCCCAGTCCTGTTTGGTGATCAGGTGTTGATTTTCCTCCTTTTAAGTATTGCTTTATGGTTGGAAAATGGTAAGTATAATACTGCGGGTACAAGAGGTTAGAGGGGCAAACCTGACTGTGAACAAGCTCTTTATAGCTAGAAAAATAAAAACAGAATTGCTAACACAGTTAAGTAGAAATAATGGCAGAATATAAGGAAATATATAGGATTTTAAGCCAGCTTGCAGCTCCCAGTCCTGTGTTTGCAGCACAGCACTAAATGGAAGTGTAAGTTTGAGGACCATTGAACAGAGTTCCTATCCCCAATGAATCACAATTAGAGTAACACCTGGATTAATAAATTTGTGCCGATTCACTGGGGAAATTCACCTTGTTTAATAGCCCTCAAATTTCTAAATAAAGTTGTTTATCTGTGGCAGGATGAACTACTTTGTCCCAGGCTGGGCTGCAGAGCTTGTAGAAAGACTTCTTCAAGACCATTTGAAGGACTTTTCCAGTAAAACTATGAAGTACCACGCTGTCCTTTATAGGCTGCTCATGTTCCCGTAGTTCTGCCTTTTCAGTAACCGCAAGTAACCTTGTTAGGTTTACAGCATGATTCAGGCATAGTAAGGTTGAGATTTTGAACAAGCTTTCATCTCAGAAAATACTTGACATATAGAAGCGTGAGAGTTACAGCTGCTAGACTGTCCCTGAGGGTTTACCAAATATCTAATTTATGTCTCATACTTGGCAGTGCCTGAGTCAGACTGCTTAGAGGTGTTTTGGTGATACAAACGTGTTATTCAATATTTGTCCATCTTTTGCCATTCTGTGCCTGATGGGTCACCTTTGTATAGTTAGATATTCCCTGTTGCCAGACAGGTTGATTTCAGTCTTGCACGTAAAACTGGCTAAATTTACCTGATTTGTGCCACTTTGCCAAAGCTTCATAATTCTCTCTTGCTATTTTTCAATATTAAGACAGATGCCGTTACCTCTTGGATTATTTCTTCTTGAAATGCAATGTTAAATCCTTAGGAGACAGAAGCTTGGAGCTAGGTTTTCACCGCTTCTACCCGTTTGCAGACTGGAACCTAACCCCAGTAGGAGATTAAGAAACAACATATGCACAGCGTGTGACATCCTGCATCCACCGTGATCTGTGTTGGAGGAGGGTGGAGATGTGGTAAGCACAGGGGCCGTACAGCTGCATGCTCAGCCCCACGCGTCAGGCAGCGCGAGAGGTAGGGAGCAGCGTCACTGTCACCTTAGTCCCCATCCTGTTGTTTGGCACCTTTTTTACTGTCCTGCCACCATCTCAAAACTGTGCAAAGAATAAAACCATCTTTATGCCACTCAGGCAAGGATATGCAAATGACATTACAAAAAACCCCCGTAAAAGCTGAGGCTGGTTGTGTGAAAGACTTTCCTCTGAACTACAGTTGAGACTGTCAACATCAGAAATCTGATGATCTACACGAGTAGTAGGATCCATCCTAAAGAGTTCACCAGCACGTTCTTGAAAGTTATAAATAAATGAAATGTATTTTTATGATTAGTACTGAAGTTCCACTTTCCCACCTTTTCTACCTCTTTCAGACATAGGTGGTTCTGAATAGGTTCAAACCTCTACACGGTTCCCTTGTATTTTGGTTTAAATGATACCTACCTAGCATTATTTATGCAATAAATTCCCTGCTTATTCTGCACAAATAAGACATGTCAAGAATAAACAGGCTCTGCGTCGGTGATAAATGGCACTCTACAGGATCTAGGAACATGTATCATTGGGGTTTGTTGATTATTCAGGTGACATACGGTAGTGAGAGTGATTAACGCTGTACTGCTCAAATTCATCAGTGAATAAAAGCATTACATTACTGTGGTTCACGCTGAAACAAGCTACTAAATCAGACTCTTCCAAGACAGCGAACATTCACTTTTCTTAAGTACTAAATAAACCTTGCATCTTTAGGTTAGAGGAAATTGGACAGATGAAATCAGGGCCAATGTTATCTCTGTAATTTTGAAAGGTGTTAGATTTTTAAAGATCCCTAAAATTCACTGAGTTTTATGGCTGATTGTTAGCATGAAGGAAGTGAAGCCGTGTATATTTTTTGAGAAAACATTGTGAAAATGATATTCGTTGAGGACATTCTTTAATTAGCTTTTAAAAAAATCAGAAAGTTGGTAGAAAAGGAGGGCAGAAAGGTGCAGAAAACCAATACCTGATATTTTGCAAGTATTTTTTGGTGGGAAAAAAGAAAAAAAAATGAATCTTATCAAGCGTTAGAAATATGAAACCAGAAAAATTGTGCAGCATATGAATGAAAGGAATAGCCTACTCTACCATTGTATATTTTCCACTTCTATGCTGATGAAAAATCAACAGGAGCTTAGCTGGCTGAGCTGGATCGATGGAGTTGCTCTCCAAAGACCAGATTTGCAAAAAAGTCAATGGCAATTAACCCATTTCATTCATCTGAAGGTTCAGCACCTTTCCTTAACATAGTCAAATATATATTTAGATATACATAAAATCTATTAATTTTTAGCCAGTCTTATGACTGGGGCTTGAATGCTTGGAGTTGGCAACAATGGGAGATACATCTGTGTTACGAAGGTGCACATACGTGTTCATGCACCCACAAAAGCTTTTATGTGGATAATAGTGACGTGATCCATGCAGGCTAGACATCTCATTCACCATTTACTAACCCAAATTCCAGTTCCTTCAGCAGCCAGTCTGAACGGGTTGTCAGAGAAATGTTTTTCTTTGCAGTTGGCTGCGTACACTGAAAAACTATATTACAGCTCAGAGTGGGAAATAGTCATGGTTTTTTTTAATGGATTTAAGGCCTACTACCGTCTGAACAGTCCAAAGTGAAAAAATGGTCTCGCTCTGTGTTGTAGAAAGGCAGGAAATCTATTTTCCAAATGTAATGCATAGCTTGCTTTAGGAGAGCTCATGAGAGCGACTGTCACTTTCTTGATGTTTTAAAGAAGGCATCTGAGACTGTTCTAGAAATTTCTGAAATATATATGTTTAACTCTCCCTAGGAAATGTGAGAATCTGACATATTTTACAGACATGCACGTATACACTGCTAATGAAAAACTTCAGAACTAATAAAATCTTTCTGAACCGGCTTTTCTGTGGCATGTTGACACATACTGAATGCAAGACAATGATGCTATGAAAGTTTCATTGACAGACATTTGGGCTGACCTACATATAATCACTGTGCCTTTCTTGCAGACAAACTAACATCCTAAACAAATATGCCACATCAGCTAATCAGTTGGTAGAAAGCATGAGAAATGGCAGGAGACGGGTAAGTATATCTCACTAGACCCCTGGCTTGCGAAGGGTGAAGAAGTAATCCCTTTCCAAAAACTTAGCTGCTATATGTTGGGGTTTTTCTACCTCAGAACAACAAACTGTTTAAAAAATACATAACTTAGAGTTACAAACTTACCTCAGCCCTATCTTTGCCAAGTAGCTAGGAAAATGAGGTATGTCTTCATCTTGATTTGAAAGACTAAAGGGAAATATAACAACAGTCTTCAAGCTGTTACACAGCTGAGATTCATGCTGCGGAGTGAATAAATCTTTCTAACGAGAGGAATGGATAAACATGGGATGGCTTACATATGGGAAATGTGGTAACTCCGTTTCTGGAGGCTTTTAAGACACACATCTCTTGGAAGTGGTTTTTCCATATAGCTGATCTTGCTTTTATGCATGCAGCGGGGCATGGCACGGAGATACCTGAGCTCTGGCATCCCTGCTCGGACTGAGCTGGCTCGAGATTTGCTGAGTGCAGTCCACGATTGCCGACTGCAGCGCAGCGCCTGTGCAGGACTTATGAATTCAGGCCCAGCACCAGGAACCCTTCCCCAGCTGATGCGCCTGGCCCCCATGCTCGCTCTGAAACACCACAGGGATATACTAGTGGTATTTGAAGTGTAAACATGGTTTATCAGGCACAGGGGAGGCCTGAACACAGGTTTCCCACATCCCAGGCGATTAGTCCAATCATCAGAATAGACAAATAGCTGCCTTCTTTATGATTTATATAGTTATTCACACAAAACTGCTCAATTAAGGATTACTACTCCATTATAACTAAGCAGTTAGGACACTAACACAGTCAGATGAATTTCCTAAGCATTGGGTCCTCTACAGTGATTTGTACTGAACAGAAATTCTGCCATGAACCCAAGTACCCGTCCTGATAAAGGGGTTTTTTTAATGCAAAAATTGAGAAAAACATGGGTGTCAATGACTTGAAAATTTCTCACTATTTTTTTTCTTTGAAAAAAAATCTGTGCCCCTTCCACACGTCTAATTTCTATGTTGATTAGCTCCTACCCATTTGCTACTGTTATATTTCCATCTCTCCAGAAGGCAAGCTGGCAAGGTTTTCCTGTTCTGGTAAATAATGATCATTTCCCAACCTTCATGACATAGAATGTAACTCCACATTTGGGATAGAAAGAGCCCTGCTTACCAAACGCATAGCTACTTGTTACAGGGTTACAGATTTTTAAATGAAATCTTTGCACCTATCTTTCATCTTTTAAGTGGAAGAAAACCCCCTATTAAGCAACCCCCCACAAAGAAAATAAGATTTTTGGGCCATTTTCAGACTCCCTGGTATCTTGTCAGGCTTGCAATTTGTTTAGCTTTGTCTTTAGGATCGCTTGGTTTTGATTCATAAATACCCCTGTCCCTGTGCTTATTTCTTTTTTCTCCTGTTTTCCTGATAGATTACAGAGATGCTGTTTAGACCACTATTGGCAAGATAAGATATGGTAGTTCTCTTTTCCAGGGTCTGAATCTTGTCCCCATCCAGTGCTGGCATGTCTCTCTGACTTGCAAAAAAAAAAAAAAAAAAAAAAATCTGCTCTGTCTCTCTTCCTTAATTGGACATTATCCAAATTTCATCAGGCTCCTAGTTTTGCCCAAATTATGTTTGTCTGGTCCTGCCACCAATAATCTGACCTAAACAATCAGGTAATTTTGTCCACCTATGCCTGTTAAAAGAGCCTGGGATCTGGCTTTGGCTCTGTTCCCACAGAAAATTTCCATTCCATTCAATGGCAGCTGGATGAGCCCATTAGTTTGCAAATCAAGGAAGGACTTTCAAGAGTGATATCTGTTCCTAAATATCTTGGAGATATTTGGGAAATAACTCTGGTGATTATTTTTGTGCTAGGATAGATGAAATATGAGTTAGGTTAGGAGCAGTCCAGTTAGCATTTAGAACAGCCAAAAATTGTGGTCCAAATGCTAAAGATGCAGCTCTAGCCTGCTATTAATTAATATACAAAAGACTTATGACATAAGAAGTTACTCCTAGAAATAGCCTGTACAGGTGCGTATGACACTGCAGACCCTCTCATCTGCACAAAGGCAAGAAAAGGAAATAAACCCTAGGAAATAGGGAAATAGTTATTAGATGGTGACGTGGTGTCCCACCAGCAGACTGTGCCTGCCTCAGGAGACTGAGCAGGGCTGGGGTGCGCCAGCTCTCTGCTGAGGCTAACAGGTAACCTGAGACCCACCAGAAGGGTCTTTCCTCCTTTAACTGCTCTATGATGTACGTAGGAGAAAATTACTCTCTGTTGCTGAGCCTAAAAGTTTTCAAGGCACTTTTTTTTTCTTTTTTCTTTTTTTTTCCTCCCTTCATGACAGACTGAAGAACTCATTGGTGCTGTAATGAAAGGCAGACTGCGTTCCCTGTCATGTCAAGAACGCTGCATCGGGAAAGTCGACATGATTTCATGGCTAATGATTCACTCGCTAATATCAATGTGGGCTGCAGTGAGGATAACCAAGTTGAGCTGTCTTAGATCAAATGATTCAATTAGGCCAGCTGTCCCTATTTGTCATGGCTCAACTCGCTTTCAAATTACCTTTCCAAAGTGTGTACGTGCCTTAGCATAGAACTTAACAGCTCAACTGTTTTACAAAAAGGGGATATTTAGGCATGATGATAAGGGGGAAGAAAGGCGGCCCTTTTCATCTGCACCGAATGTTTTTCCTTAGCAGTTACAGTATGTATTTGCCAGGCTAAACTTTAAACATCAGTCGAGTGTGAACCACTCGCCTCTCCTGATGACAGCGCTCTTTTAGATTTCTAGGCTATCTTTCAGCAGGTTAATGAAAATAGAAATGAAAATCTAACAGGGGGTGTGTGTGTGTGCACAGGGACAACTGACACAGAAAGGAGTAAATGGTTCATAGAAACCAATAAATAAATGCATAGCCCCTCAAATGTATCCTTTAGGCTTAAACTGAGCTGAAGTCAATAATGGCCAATGATCGTTCATATGATGTCTAGCAAAGAGCTTTTCTGCAATGCGTTGGTTATCTTGGTTAAGCTACTTAATCCTCGATACATTACCCGCAGGAGAACCACCCCGGCGTCCCTTGGTAGCAGCCCTCGATGCCGCAGCGGTGAGTGCTCTGCAGAGGCAAACCGGAGCTGGCTGCTGGCAGTGTCAGCGCGCAGACCCGGGGCTGAATAGGCATGGAAATTCAATTACCCTTGGTGGTGGTCCCTGCAGTGCCGGGCGGGAAAGCTTCTCCTGCTGAGGCTGAAGCAGAAAGGAGGCAGTGGCTGTGCTTACAGAGCTTTCACCTGTGGGCATTGATTGACTTTTTAGTATTGCAGAGGTGATAAATGGGGGAAGAACTACCTGGACGTACATGAAAGAGATGAAAGTTATTACAAACGTACAATCACAGCTGTTAATAAAGTCTCACATATTTCCTGTAGTTGGATTTGGCTGATAATTTGGGCCTTCTCTCTTTAAATATTTTAATAAGATTCCAGTGGTGTCTGAAAAATTCTCCCCTGCTGTCTGTATGGCTTATTCTGCACTATATATATTTATTTTGCCTAAGCTCTCTCTGGCAATCACACCAAGTTGGAAAATAGCAGTAGTATTTACTAGAAAAATAAGACAGTTTCTCCCTGCTCTGGACTGAATATCTTGTAATTTTGTGATCGTGCTGTCAAGCCAAATATACTGTTGGTTTTGAGAAATGCTATATTAGGGAAGTATTTTCCATTTATCTAAGAGGAACAGTTAAAACTGGAACAGGCTGAACTTTGGTTCTGAAAAATTGTGAAGGTTTGTTTTTTTATTATCCACATCTTTCACTGAAAATAGAAACATCAGTTAAAAAAGTGTGATTGAAATACTAAAAATCAGAAAATTTTGAGGAGCTCTGTTTAAGATTTGTTCATCTTCTGATGGATTATGTTGAACAGTGATCTGTGAAGTCCTTTGAGCTGATTGGTGGGAGACATTGGGCATGCAATGAATATGCTTAATTGGATGGTAATATAGAGAGATGCAATAAATCCTTGTTTGAATTGTATGGCCCAGAACAGCTCTCTGGACCCTTTTATTCAGAGTCATGGTAAGGGTTATGGACCGCTGAGATTAGTGTCCTGATGCACAGAGTTAGGAGTCTGCAAAGTCTCCAGCAACGGTACTTGAAGATACTTTTGAAAATGAACGTATATGAATCCAAAACTTTCTTATACCAAGTCTTCTATTTTTTTGTTGCAGAAAACTGGGGAAATTTGCCAGCTTTAAACCTATATGACTCGACAGGATTATGAGAGAGTAGGCGGAGTACTGCTCTCCCTCCTGCCCTAGCATAGACGTGCTGCTACTTTTTACTCAAGCTCTAATAGTTCTCTGGTGCAGTCTCACAAATTTTCTCTTCCTCATCCCCGTTGGTTTTTTTCAGCGGGAAGTGGGGATCAACGTGGATTGTCCTCTGGAATCAAGCCAATGTCTGACTTTTTGAATCGCAATCTTAAAGCAATCACAACATTTTACAAGGAGAGCATGTAAGATTAAATCCACTTTTACTGGACTGTCACGTTCACGCAGTGATAACATTCATGTGGCTAGTTTCATTTTCTTTGCCTCCTCATTCTCGTCTTCAGTTCTGCAACACTTTTCTCCAACGATAACGGAAAGATCAGTACCATGTATTTGCCTCCTCTTTGTTTTAAGGACAACTTAAGATACCACCATAGGCTAAAATGTTACAGACACACATAGGAGCTCTGCTCCTTGGACCCTCCCTGTGCTCAGCAGAAAAGCCAGCAGTTCCTCAGACAAAGCCCACCGCCTGGGTGAGATGCACCCTGAGGCAATTCTCCTGCAGCCTCAGCTCTGGCTTGGAAAGTTCAGGGTCTAAAATGCCTAAATTGGCCTTCTGCCTCCTGCTCCTGTCAGATATGTCCATGTGTGGGCATAAAACTAATAAGCCAGTGTATATTGCCTGGCTCATACATACCCAGTGCTAAAGAGAGTCCAAGATGCAACCATGCCATATTAGTTGAATGTAAAATATTAACTCTCAAGAAATAGCATGGAGTTTGCCTGCTGTCTAAATTAATAAACACAGGTAAACAGATTTACCAGCCTTATGCCTGGTATTTATATTTGTTAATTAATTCAGTTAATCAAAAACACAATGCGTTTTGCAGCTTGTAGTCTCTGGCTTTGCAAAAGACATAGCTATGGATGGGAAGACTGTAGAGCTGAAGAAAAAGGAAAGATTTGGTGTGGGTTTTAGTGGAAAACCTTTTCAAAGGTGAGCTGCAAAAGAACCTGAATGGTAACAGTCAGGAAATGTGGCCTGACCAAGCTGGTGCTTTAGGGTTTTCATTCATTTCTGTCTGCTATGTTTTCTTCTTTCTTATTCCTGATATACAAATCTTGGCAAGGAGGTAGAATCTGAGAAAAATGACATTTTCCTTCCAGGGATTTTAAAATGCAAAGAGACTGCTAAGTAGATTTCTGACTACATTGAAAAATGTCCCCCTCCTGAGCTTTGCCTTGAAAAATACCTTTCAGTGTTCACATTTCAGCCTCCCTCCATTTTCTCTTCCATTTGACCATGGCTCAGGGGGGGACATTTCCAGTCTACAGTCTCTGCTCACTTGAAATAATGTTTGTTTGCATGAGTAAACCAGCTAAAGTGGCTATCACTGAAGTCATAACTAGAAGATGAAACCGGTTGGGACTATTTCCATGTGAAGTGAGTCAGGTTGCTGAATCAGGTCCGCATCTGAATTTTTCTGTGTCCCAAAGGTATTTGTCCCATCTCACTAGAAAAAAATGTTCTTCTAGAGCACCAGGCAACAAAAGCCTGGGCATTCAAAGTATGGGGGGACATAATGTCCTTTTAGCTTTTCCCTCTCACCTTTCCCTCATTTTTCCTTCCTGCAGTGTGACTAAAAAGGAAAGTCTCTGGTGAATTTTGTAATTCTAGGCTTTTATCAGTTTGTTATTTTTGTTCTATTCTTGCCTAAATATATGGTACATGTAGGTTTTTTTTTTTAAATCTAAACATCCCCCTTGTGTCTAGTTTTATCTTAAAGACAACAAAGAATTACAATGTGTTAATGATGTTCATTGTGCAATATGTATCTTAGCTTCCCCTTCTACAAGAAAGCAGAGCTGAAGAGTGTAAAAACAGAAGAAATATGAAAACTGTAAAGACATTTAATGTGTAAAAATGACCAACTAATGTGTGTCAGCTCAGCCAGATGCCCAAGGCTAAATCTCTTGATGTGAGATGGTGATTCAGCTGTCAAGGTGCCTGAGTAGACTTGTGGTCATCATAATGATTGGCTATGGATTTTTTTTGTGGTTTTTTTTGTTGTTGGCTTTTTTTTAGAAAGGCAATAAACAAAAAAGGTCAAAGTTATTCAAATGAACCAAGAGTCCATTTTCGTGGAAATACAGCAGGGCTCGTTAACTCAATTCACATCTTTTGTGTCAGTTTTCTAACATACCATACATCTGGAAAAATGCAGTGATTTGTAAAAGACATAATGTGCCTCTTTTCCCCAAAGGTTTTGTTTACAGTATGTAATAAAATATGATACAGTTTTTCATGGAGATGGGATTTGATAATTTGTTTAGATATAATATGAAAGTATCAGTCTGTGAAATGAACAACATAAAAAGTAAGCAAATGCTCAAGATGTGTCAGCTAACAAAACGGCAAGTTCCAAAACATGCATTCAAGTGAAAATCAAAGGCTTCAGCAACGATTTTATTTCCCTTAAAAATCAGCCTCTTCAGACAGTGTCTAATATTTTGATGTTGATTGCCACTAGCGAGACTGTGTTTTACTGTGACAGAGTCCTTCCTACTCTAGGCAAAACTTACCTCCAGTCAGCTGAAAAACCAGATAATGAACAGATAACTCAGGTTTTCAGGTATCCCAAAGTATCAATGCTTCATAAGAACATACACACTAAATCAGCGCAAAGGTCCCTGTCTAGTTTGACGTGCTGATGATGCTGTTGGCTAATACTGAACATTTGGGGAAAGCATGTCTTAATCTCGAAGAGCAGTTAAGTCGTATTTAACTCTTGGGTTTAGCCTATGTAGACTTTCCTTCATAATTCTTTGTTGCACTTCAGATTAGCAGCCTTGAAGTGTGTGGTGTTAGCCTTTAATTGTGGAATATTTAGCATGTGTGTCAGAAGTTTGTGATTAAACCTCCACTCTTTCCTTTTAGCTTGTGCAGGTGCTCTCAGTCTTCAAAAGCAACTGTTTGTTGGAGTATGCTTTTACAAACTGTCAAGATGCAAACGACATTTGTGAAAAGCAGGTTTTTCTTTTCTGCTCACAAATTGGAGGCAAATGTGTTTAAGAAATGGTCAGAGCCTTATCTGTGTCAAGACATTACATTGGGTATGTATGCAAAGATATACGAAGGAAGCCAATTGCAATTGGGGTCGATCTGATTTTAAACCACACAAATGAGAAGCTTTACTCTTTGTAAGTAATCCTCCTTGGAACAAGCAGCTTCACCTTACAGTGAGCTTCTCTGCAGTCACGCTGAGATTCTTTACAGTCACGCTGGCCCATTTCAGAGTCCTCTAAGTCATACCCCATACACAACTGCTGTTTCTGAATGGAGCCATCCTTGTTAGATGACATCCATTTTACTCAGGTTTAGGTTCCTTGTGCAATACAGAAATTAGGGACTAGTTTCTCTGGGTTCCCTATATGTTCAGCAGAGAGAGAGAGGATCCTCCAGAGGGTGATTCGGTGTGGGAGTAAATTAGCTTAGGCTAATTTACACAACCAGGTTACTACTTCCAGTGAGACAGTGTGAATACCTCCTCCGTATGCCCTCTGCAGCCCTCAGTCTTATTCCTGAGTGCCAAAAAGCCCTATGAAAATGCAGAGACACCTCCCTCCCTTGCTGAACTCAAGTGAATCCTGCTTGAGAATTATGAGCGGAGCTTTCATAGTTTATCAGCTGGATGGCTGGACAAGGGCTGAAAACTGGCGTGAGTAAAACGAATCAGCTCTGGTGAAGAGTCAGGAAAGCTCATGAGATTTCTCTGGGGACAGGACTCCTTGCAGGCATCCCACTGCAGAAAAGGCCACCAAGCACCAAGAAGGTTATTGCACCGGGGACTATCTGCCTAGAATGGGGAGAAGCTGACCTGGGTGTGGATATAATGATTAGCAAATAAAGTATCTTAAACTGGCGGTGCAAAGTGGACATAGTTCAGTTTTATATAATTAAATTGGTACAACCAGTGTAAATGAGTCACAACAGTGTAAAGTCCCTGGGCATATGTGACTTGGCTTACAGCATTGAAAAACACCTAAAGAAGCAGCAAGTTAATTGAGTATCAATTTCCTGTATCAGTAAGCTTTCATATAGCTAAAGTAGACAGTTTCACCTTAAAAAGAAAGTTTGGGTAGGGGAGAAGTTAAAAAAGAGCCGATTTTCCTTGTGAAAGGTGCAAGTAGGCTATAAGCTTAAGGCCTAAACCATTCCCTGACTGTTCGACTGCATTTTAACTCCAGCTTTCAAGTATTCAAGAGCTCAAGACAGCCCAAGCAGTGAATGCTGTGACTGCAAGGGGTTAACAGACAATTTATGTAAAGTCTTAGTATTCTGCAAAATGAAATGTGCATGTGAAATGGAAAAAAAAAAGGAAAAGATTATATTTGTCAGCTGTGCTACCATATGTTGCTCTGGCGGAAGCACAGCAAAATGGTGACAATTTCTATTTTATTGAATGAGGATCTGTGTTGATTTCCATTATTTGAGAGTGTCTCTGGACAAACAGAGGTATCTTCATTATCACATAAAACTGTGCTCACCAGTAACCTAGAATATCCATGGCTACAGGGTGACCTGGGATTGCAGTCTCCTTGAAAATAAAATATCAGAGAATCCGTTCAATCCATCTGCATATTTTAATGGATTTAGCCCGTGGAGGGCATGGGGGAATAGTCTTGTGAAAAGATAAGTGGCAGATACAGGAAATATAGACAAATTTGAAGCTCTTTAAAATCTGAGGAGAACTTATCTCATCAGCATGATTAAAACAAGTGTGTGTAAAGGCTTTGGTGGTTGCAGACTACTCTCAGCCATCTGGTCATGCTGGGAGGCAGGGCTTCATGGTTTGGGCGCAGAGCTGCGCAAACATAACTAAATTTCTCTTGGACATAGGCTGATACTTTTGCTTAGCTCTGCTGTGTCATACGGGCTTACTTGTTGGGGTTTTGCAGGGTGAGGGATATCTGTGCCATTCCCTTTTCCATGGTATAGAGATGTCCTAGAAGATGCTGCTTTTGTTATTCTAGGATCACAGTTTTCTCTCAAGATTTTTCTCAGCTTGCCAGGACCTTAACATGTGAGCTGCAGTGAGCTGAGTGCTAAGTGTCGCTGAGCATCCGGGGCTCCCCTTGACTCCATGTGCACCGCAGATGCACAGTGTCTCTCTGGGCCATATGTCAAATGCAAGGCACAAGAAAACGATCCATTGGGCACTAGAAATGATGCTCATTTGCTTTCAGGACAGCAAAAGTTAAGCTTTTGTTGCCTCTCCTTCTTAATATTACTCAGCATCCCTTGGGTGTCTCTCCTTCCAGGACCACAAAGCTTTTTTATACTCTCCATGTCAACCCTGCCTCTGAAGTGGCACCATCATTTTCTGGATAACGACACCACAGGGCATTACAGTACATCTATTTTGCCTCAGCAAACATGCCAGGCTGGTTTCAGCTACCTGAATGTCCAGCCTGGGAAGGTAGAGAAGTGCCTGCGCTGGCACCATGTGCACCAGTGGGAACAGCTTGTTATGTCTGTGCGGTTCTGTACCCAGACCCTTAATCCCTGCCAAAGACACAGCTAGGCAATATCCAGACAGGGCTGGTTTTTGACCTGTCAGTTTTGGTCTGCCAGACCAGGCACCCAGTCCTGAGCATCCCATCCCCACATGGGATGGGATGGGATGTGTGCTCTGTGCTATATGGCCCAGGCTCCAGGGGCTCCTGCAGGAATGTTAGGGGTGCGTCCTCTGGATGCTGGAGTGCAGCATCCTTGGAGAGAGGTGCACTTTGTTTTACATGGGTAAGGTTAGCACCACCTGGTTCTTGATCAGGCAGAAAAGTACTGTGGTAATGAGTAGAGGTGAGGGCTTCTTACCTTCGATCTCACCTGAGGGAACGGAATTGTTCAAATCACCTTGGTTTTCCTACGTGCCCAAACAGAAAAGGGATTTAATTGTACAAGCTGAGCATTCACTGCTATAATGGTTGGGTCCGTAGGACAATTGTTTGCCAGATACTGACAGTTATTTGCTAACAGATATGTTAATAGGCCATTTGGTAGGGAGAGGTAAGTTTCTGTTTAAAATTCAGGCCATTGCAATTCTTAAAGGGGAATAAAGTGCATTGATTTGCTACTCTCCTCCCTCCCGTTCTGCAGCAGGCAGGTTTTGGGCTGCAGAATCACTCGCACTTCCCTTGCTGTGATTGTAGGCACCAAATCAATACAACTGCATGATACCAAGGTGAGCTGTGCAGCTGCTGAGCAACCACATTTTGGAAGAAGCAGAAAAGTAAAATCTCGATTTCTTGCATTGATGTTGTTTGGTGTCTCCAAGGTCACTCTGCCTTGTGCTGTTTACGGCATTTTGTTAGTGGCTGAAATTTCAATTTTCAACAGCTACTGAGGAGCCTCATGAGACAGCGATTGTGATTTGCTTTTAGCATGCTTGGCCCAAAGCTTGGTGCTTGCCATTGCAGTAAAGAAAGTTCTTGTGTCTGAATTTTGCAATTCTCTTTTAGCCATGGTTTTATGCGCTAAATCATCTGTACTGTACAGTGGGATACCTTGTACTGAGCAACCATGGAAGAAACTTCCATAGGTTAATCTTTTTTTTTCTAAATCTGATTATTTAGTTCTGAGGACTATATATATAGCACTTTTATAACGTGATCATCCTTCATGGCAAATAATAAAATAATTTTTCATTCCAACAGAAGCCACACCTCACTACTTGTCCTTCAAATTGCCTTTCTTAGGACATGTTTGATTTCTGCTGTTTCTTCTTAATATTGTGGGCTTGGAAAAGAATAAATGAGGACAAAACACCTACTGGTAAAGTGAATATTTTTTTGGTGTTTCTCTCCTAGTTTCTTTTTCAGTCTTGGTATTTGCTTTCTGAGTGCTTTTGTATATAAAAGCAAAGTTCTAAGTAAGAAGTCCATATTATGCTCAAGTTTTGGAAAAAGTAACTACTCTGTCCTGAAATGGAAACATCGTAAAATCATTAAATTTAGGAGTTGGCAGTATTAGTAACTATTTCTCAGACAATAGTTTCCAGGACCTCTTAAAAAGCTGACAAGCTGGCTTTGTTTTTCATCATTCTCTTTGATCTTAAAGTGTCGCCTAGACAAATAACTAACGTTTTACTGAACTAACTGAGCTGATCTATAAACTAGATATCCTCTTAAGCTGAGTACGTTAGCTAGAATATTTTTACTGTCTAGATTTTCATTAGGGAAGGTGATATATGACTGAGGCCATCCTACACAATGTGTCTTGGTACAGGTCTCTCCATACATCACTGTGCATGCGCTATTGATTGCAAGTCTGTGTCATAACTGCTGACAATGAAGCAGAATAAATTAATCATTTATTTAAGATATATGTTTTACTGCAATTTGACTGTCTTTTGCATACATCTTTCATTTTAAATGTAAACATATTAAAACTTAAACTTGAAACTATGGCAGTATATGTTTAGACATAACCTCCAGTAATCTATTTAAATAAGTTACGATGAGTAAAACTTAAACAGCACATCTTTAAAGTAAGTCAGATTGCTAAACCAGGAGAAATCATGAGTTCAGTGTCTGAAAAGAAAGTGGAAAAAACCTGCCTACTTTGGAGAGTTGTACCCTTTTTTGGAGACTGTACTAATTTGACTTCAGTGTAGTCAGGTTTTTTTTTTAAGTTCTTAAATAATTGAATGGAAGCTAAAAAACTATTTGGGAGTTGAAAATTTAATAAAAGTAATTTTAGGAAATGTTATCTTTTACCCCTTTTTTATATGAATTAAAGAATAGGTTTGAGGGTCTAAGAATGGTTAGGTCTCTTATCTTGAAGGACTTTCTAACTACAGATCATCAAGCCTTTTTACAAAAAATCAGTCATTTTGAAATGCAAGTTAGTATTGATGTTTTTATCCAGCATATTTGGAATAAGTTGATTTAACTACTATAAATCTGCAATGTTAATTTTCTGCATTGTTAATTGAATTTTCATATCCACCCAAAACCAGTCTGGCACAAATGTGAAGTAAAGACACAATCTAGTAAATAGGAAAGGTGGTTTAACATAGTGTTTCATAATAAAATAAAAATAAGGAGAATACATGTACATTAAAAAATATAATTGCTCTCACTGTGTATAGTATATTGTTCTGAAAAGAAACTCCAAATTTATTGTCAAAGCTCCTTTAGAGCATATTTATTTGCATCTAATGGTTGCCAAATAGTGAATCAACATTTTAAAAAAAAAAAAAAATTGAAAAAGCCAGCTCCCATTAGAGTTCCCTGATGATGTTTGGGGTGAAGTTCCTGAGTGTCATCATGTTTGTGCTATATGCAAAAATCTGTGGCACTAGTGGGGGAAATATCTGGTCCCCTGTTTGTGTGTCACCCCTGTGTTCATGCGCTTGAGAGAAGATTTTGTTGTCTTCATGTCCATCGTTAGCTGGTGAGATGGAGGTCTATACACTGATCTGGAGACCGCAACCCTTCTTAGGATCCATTTGGCAGCCAGTCTGAAAGCACATCATGGCATTTGCTTGAGATATTTTTTTTTGGGGGGGATTGCTTGGAATTGTTCCAAAAAAATCCCTCTAGGTTAAAAGAATTTTATTAACATTGCAAAGCAGAATTTTGAATGTCAGTATTAAAGCTGTCTGGCAAGCTGTGGCACCTTCAAGGGCAGGCATTAATATGCCATCTTTTATTATATGAATTGCTTTTTTCCCTTGGGCTTCATCCCATGCCTAGGTCAGATCTACTTGCAGTCCTGTGGCAAGATTTGGAGAGTAAGTAAGTGGCATGGTTTGTAAGTAGCATGACGGTATTTGGATTAATCAAGTATAGACAAGTAATCAACTATAGATTAATCTGAGAAGAGTTATGAAAAATGCTGATTTTAAACTAATAGAACTAAGTGTTGATAAATGTGAAGTCATGTATACTGAAAAGAATAATAAGAATTATGGTTTGCATATCCAGGCTCAAATTGTAACAGATTAATGAAAATGTCTCTTTGATGTACGATATTGTTATACTATGATAGCAAAAGAAAATGGTGGCACGTATAAATAATTGTAAGAGGAAAAAAGGGGAAACATTGTAAACCCACATATAAATATGTATCACTTGATGCACCTTACCACAAAGGTAGTGGATAAACCTTATAACAAAAAAGGTCTGAGAGACCAATATAAGGTCTTGGAATAAATGAGGAAAATGATTAGATATATGTCAAACTTCTATCTGACAAGAGAAGGGAAGCCTGGGTTTGTTCCAGAGAAGCAAATGGAAGCAAAAATATTAGGTATCTGTAAGTCATGAATGGTTAAGAGAAGGTGAGCCAGACATTCACATTTTCCTTTCTTCATAATAGCAAAAGAGATATTTAATAAATCTGAAAAGTGATGCATTTAAATGTGGCATAAGGGACTTCTCTGCATCACTCACAGCTGATCTGTGTGCAGGATATTATGAAAGTGCAGGATATTAGTAAGTGTAAGAATTTAGGATTTTAGATGATTCATGTTTATAGATGTGAACAGTCATAGTTATATTAAGCATGTAAGCACTTCTTGTGAGAAATAAAACTCTCATGCTTTAAGGCATAAACTAGCTCTAGCTCCAAATCTGATGGAGTTTAAAAATAAACTTTCCTTAAAAGAATATATTCCCACCTTGCTCACTGCAAAGCACTCTGCCCCATGTTCTGAACCTCTTTTAGAGTCCTTTTTCTGAAAACTTTTGTCAGGTAAGATATTGGATGTGTTTAATCCAGAGCTGGGTCCTATTCCAACCATCTAGCAGAATCACATCTGGAAAGAGGATTAAAATGTAGGAACTGAGTCCAGATATGTCATTGCAAAGGCTGTCTAAGCCTAGTGAATCACTGACTGATTCTTATTCAAGCAATCTTCTGTAATTTTATTTTGTGCCTTAGACATGGCATTTCCCAAGCTTAATAGTTCATGTAAAATGAATTGATGGGTTTTCTGGATTCAGTTTTTGAGTGGTACACCTTAGTACTGCTAGTTTATGATTATTTTTTTTTTTTAAGTATTTTGGACTATCGTCAAAAGTCTGTGAAGATCTTCCACTCTCGAACAAAAGCAATCAAATATTAGATGATCCTACCAACTTTGCTCTGTATGTGTAGACAAGACACAGATTTAGTAGTTTTCTTTCTGCGATGTGAATGCCGCTCTAGCTGGGGACCAGCGAACCTGAAGAGACGTCCATATGGCATCTCTATGGAAACTGAGGATGGCAGATTCAATGCATCATTGTATCTGATAGTCCAAGTCTTGTAACATTTATTTCGTATCAGGAATCCAGCCTGAGAGGTTGGTTGATTGCTGTGACTCACTGAGTCGAAATGGTTTGGATAATCTTCTACAAGGGACAACGGAATAATTGAAACACAGGCCCGAAGGGTGCCTGAAGAGATCAGCTAGTACAACTGGTTGCTCTGAGGCAGGATCCAGTGCAGCTTGGCAAACTCATATATATTGCCTGCATATCTAGAGATAAGACAGCTTTACCTGGGTACTGATCCCTGGGTACTGTAGGGCTGCTAAAAGCACTGAGAATCCAGATAGATTAGAAGAGAAGCTTGCTGGAAACCCTCTAGAGCCTGGGAAGTCACCAAAAGACGACCTTCAGGAAGATGTTCCTCTCCAGAGAAAGCTACTGCTGAGGCCTCTTAGATCATTAGTTTAGATAAGATTAAGTAAGCATTTTTGCTGAAGTTATTTTGGGAAGATTTTCCTTGCATATATGAAATGTCTTTCCTTCTGTTATAACATGTGTATATAGTTCAACACTTGTTTGTGTAATTCCCTGTACATATTTAGCCTGTAGTGTTTTATGTTAGACTTTAGAATAAACTTGTTTTGTCATTTTTCGCTCACCTTCTGTCTGCTATTTATAACTATACGGAACAGTAATTAAGGAGGGAACGAAACAGCCTAATGCGATCGCCCTTGAAACAGTATTCTGTAATGTAAGGGAGAATAAGAGAAATCATTCAGTTTGTGGGCAAAAATAAAAATTTGCTGACAGATTTTTCATCGTGTTTTCCTCCACAAGTGATACTGATTTCTTTCATTATTCTTTAAAAATGTAGGGTATAAAGGGATGAAACCTGACGTATGGGTTACTATCAAAGGAGTTACCGTTCCTTTCTTGACCCAAGTACCATCTGACAGTTTTTAAATAAAATGTACAAATAATTTATGGGAAAATGCACTAGTATTTTATAATGAGAAAAGTATTGCGTGTTTCAGACAATGCCATAATGACAAGAGAAAATCCTACCTGAGAATTTCATGCATCTGACCTCCTCATAATCCCAGGAAGGGAATGCAAGAAGGATATATGCATTTCTACTGTACTAAAGCAATCAGATCCCTCTCTGTGCTGTTCATCTTCTGAGATTTTTTGGTAATGCCCACATTCACAGGGTGATTAGGATATGCTATTAGGAGTTGCTACTGCATAAAGATCTATGGTTATGGATTATGATAGAAGCAATTCGAATGTCTTTCAAAGCTGCTGTAGTCCATTCAAGTTCTTTACCACACCCAGTGCCACGGTATCTGAGTTTTCCCCTAGAGCATTAAATAACATGAGTAGAATCTGTCACATGTGGTTTGTTCCCCTAGTATAAATGCAAGGTTAGGTCAAAATCTTCTTCAGCTTTCATAGTTAGACATGCTCCATAAATATGAGCTAATATACATGTGTAATTTTTTGGATTGTTCTTGGACTTTTTGTTTTGCATCAGTCTCCTCTTTAAGATTTTTTTTGCCGGTTTGGTACATATTACAGTGCTGAATGGCAAATGCCTGGGCATTCAAAAAGTTGTTTTGAATCACAACATTGAATCAAATATGTGAGTGCCTTGGACAATCAAAACTTCCAAAGACATGACAAATGCAAAATTACTTTCTTTTCTGTATTAAAGCATTGCAAGCATCCCCTTATTGAGGTGTTAAAATTTAAGCTTGCATATTCTCGAACAAGAGACATTTTTGTGGAGATTATGTGTATGTAGTATTCTGGGTTATAAATGCTTGCTTACGACACAGATGAAAAACAAGAAATTAAGACAAGAAATGTTAAGACTTAATCTACCCCTGTAAGACTGTGACCTTCAAGACTGGTACAAGTCTGAAAATAAGTCATCCGTGTAGGCAGATGCCAGGAAAGCATGGGAAGTTGCTCAGTTTGGTGACTCTTCCTCAGTGTGTACTACTTATGGCTTGCATTTGGAAATCACAATATTTTTGAGTGTCAGGGTCTACTCCGTATCAGCTGTCATTATTGGCTAATGATAATATTTGATAATCGTGTTGGAATCTTATAGATTTTGACAATCTTTAACTGTTGGCTTTGTTATGGCAACATAACTACTACTCCAGCCAACTGATGTGTGAATGTGCCCAGTAACTTCTCACTTTATCATTCACTCAAGTTCAGACTCTTATCTCCTAGTACTAACAGAGCAAGCATTTTGATGGCACACTGAAATCTCTGCAACTGTGATACATTATATTCTTAGAGCCTCCCAGATTGCTAACTGCCTCATCAGATTCTTTAAGAATAGCTTTTGAACACTGTTTTGTAGACAGTTATACCACTTCATTCATCTTATATCTTTCAACAGATATCTTGTGCCAGTATGAGTTTGTACTTTCTATGCCCCGTCTACTTTTTGTGATCGTTTTATGAGGAAAACTAAGTTTTTGCTTTTAGTACTGGGAGGTCAATCTTAATTTTGCATGTGCTTAGAATGATGATAATGTATTTAGCTCCAGTATCTATTTTGAAATTTACTTTGACTGGTTATTTCCATTTTCACAAAGCCAATCTGTTATAGAATCTTGCTTTGATCAACAGACCCAACAAAGACCTCTGTTTTGGTATCAACATCATCCGAGCTTTGCCTTGTTGTGGTGCACTCATGAATATGTTTCCTTTTTATGTGTCTTTGCAACTTGTGCTGAGATTGACACACTTTGGCAAAATTTTATTGGAGATATGAGACAGCCCCCCCCTTACTCTGCATGCTTTTGTGTCTTGTTATGATTGCCTCCATATGGTGAACAAAGAACTTGAAACTCAGCCCAGTAATGTATAGTACTGGCTACCTAAATGTGTTCAGCCTAGTTAGATCAAAACTTATGGAGACTCAGTGATACTGTAGCATTGGAGGTTATTTTAGTCAAGCTAGGAGGTAGTGTGCAAGAAAGAGCTGCTGAGATCTCAGGCGGTGGTTTGACAGCTCAGTCATCAGGTTCTTTTGCATTTACTGCTGTTGAATGATATCTTTTCAGTACCCTCAGAGAACATGATTGTTCCCGGAGGGTTAAATAAGTGGGAGAATGCCAGAAATCCAAGGAGTTAAGTGGACAGACTAGGGGATGGTTCGGTAAAGCAGTAAGAGACCTTCAGTTGGGTGTTCATGCTCGGTTTTTATTTCATTTGCACAAACAGGTAAGTCTGCCATAATCGGTTGTTGCTTCTTACTGCTGAATGAATTTATGCTTCTGACTGGCGCACATTGGTGGCTGCGCATAAGAAAGAGTTTGTAGCATCTTCTCCTCTCATATTTTGTGAACGTTGATCCTTTTTCTGTTGATACAACTGAACTTCTATGCTGAAACAAGCTCACTGCAGTTCAAAAAACATGATTAAATATTTTGTCCAAAGCTCAAGTTTGGTGAAAACTTCACAAAACTGTATGACTAATTATTTTTGATGGAAGAGATGAACACAAATTACAATGGTTTTGGATTACAAATTTTACAGCAGTTGGCTTGGGCCAGAGGGCACAGTCGCTAAATTAACAGGAAAACAGCTGTAAAAGAAAGTGAAGTCGCTTAATTAGATTTCATTATATAACATAAGTTATAAGTTATAACTTATAACATAAGCTAAAGGATATTTCTGACCTATCGTGTGGGATGGGATACCAAACCAAATGAAAAACCTCTGACATTTTCTGATAAGGTAAAAACTGTAGGAGTGAATAATCCTGTTTTAGACAGCATGTGTAATGATGAACCACAGGTACCCACTTATTGACAAGGGAAAAGGAATTTATTTATTTTAAATTTTGACACTGTAAATTTCCCGGTCTACTTACTGAGTTCAATTAGTAATTAGAAACTTTTTCTTTAAATCAACGGATGCCAGTAGCTTATGCAGAAGTCATTGTGTTGGCAAAACTCGACTGTTCTGTTTTTTGTGTTGTTGCTGTATGACTTTTTTCTTCCTGTGCTACCTATTTTGTTGAGATAATAAATTCTTAAGGGCAGGGGCCTTATTTTTGTACTGGCCTGTGAAACATTTTGCACAGTTTCTCTGCAGAAGTGATGTAGTACAGGTATAAAAATGGGCTAGAGACTTTTGTGACTTTCTTTTTTCTCACTGTAGATTCCTTCAGATCCTCTAAGCAGGCTTATACTCCAAGCTCAGTAAAAGTCCTACACCAAAAGAGAAGCTGCATCCTCTTGAACAAAACTCATCTGAACACTTTCTCTAGGACTATATCTCACTAAAGCCCATCTGTTCATCAGTGTTTAACATGTAAAAAAAATTACCTAATGTAATGGGCTTGTTATTCCTATAGCTTGATGCATTTTGAAAAAACAAAAGAGGCACTGAGACGTAATTTTTTTCTCAGTGGCTTAGTACTCAGGAAAATTTATTTCTCTGTATAAGAGCTCTTTTTTTATCCGTGGGTTCCTCTTCAAGGACAACTTTTGATAGCATCTGATGATAGGCCGGAATGTTAACTTACCAAATGTTAGAAAATCCAACTTTATTTAGTAATGCTGGGTTTTTCCTCAATGTTTTCTGATGCTAACCTTGGTTTAGGCTGCGGGAATAGTTGGATATCTTGACATGAGATCTATCTCTATCCCTTTCCACTGGGATTTTTGGCTTTCATGATTCTTGATTGCAAATGTTTTTTCTATTGCCCTAAATTTAAATGTGAAAATCATCCTTTTATAGTAGTTGGAAAAATGCTCTTCACTTGGTAGTGTAGAAGCATTGCAGAAATCTCCAGGGATTGCAGGTAGCCACCTGCAATAGGATGCCTTTTCCTACTGTCATACTTGGAACCAAGAGCAGCAAAGTAAAGATTTGATTTAAATATAATACAAGTGGTAATCATTGTCAATTAAATACAGTTATTAAAACATGCTGTCGAAACGCTTTATACTTACATGATAAATAATATATCTATGCCAGCCTCTCTATGTCACTGAAATGGATACTGGTATTCATGAACTGTATGACACATATTCAGTTAAATGTATGCTAATAACATATCATATAATAAAACAACTAAGGCAGTGGTTTTGTTAGAAAGAAACAGCAAATTGTACCTTATATCCCCATGTGCGTGGCATTAAATCTGTCCTCTGTATTTTGTGCTTCTCGCATGCATAAGTGAAATGGATTTCTTTGCATCTGACCAACGCATAAACCGCAGGGAGATGTTTTTAATAGGATTCATTGTGATTAGGAGCTGTGGAATAGCCCCATAGTCATAGCAATGTTAGAATGCCACAACTATTTGATAGGAGACATTTCAATCTGTCATCATCTTGTGTGCCCTGACCCCGATAATACACCCCATTCAACCTGAGGCACAAACAGAAATGGTGAGGTAGGGTTGCATTTTTTTTTTCTTTTAGCACAGCACCAGTCACAGCTTTTATGGGTTCCTGAGAGAAGAAAAAGCTTTTTTATTTCCTGTGCTGTTCATCCCTTATCTAACCATTTTAAAAGATATTTTGTTTCCTGAAACACAATAAACAAGTGGAAGGGGGAGAAAAATCCTTCCTTAGGTAACCTCAGAACAGAAGAACTTTGTGCATTATGCAGCTCAGGCCATGCCAAAATGCAATTTGGAGGGTGTCCAGCACTTCATTGGAAAGTAATGGTTTTCACTGAACTGAGTTATGACCAGCTGTTTACAGACAGTCTGTGACATACTGATAGAGCAGAACACCGTATGTTGCTTTCCAAATCAAATGATACAAGAAGTGTGACAGAGTGGAGAAACATCTGTCATTAGCAATTTTCAGCACGCTTCACTAATTCTGGACAAAATACGAGTAATGAACTTACCGCAGGAAACTTCAAATACTACCACTGCTGAAACAAGGATATAAACAGCTAGTGCTCCTAATGGCGTCTAATTTAATTCATTTGCAGTAAGAAACAAACAAAGTGGGTTATTTGTTTTTGATCATGGGGTAGTAAATAGTAATGCTGATCACAAACATTCATTTTAATCAAAGAAAAAGGGATCGTGGAACTCAACTTTCCTCAAGTTCAGACAGAAGGTAATTATCAGGTGCTTTTTTTCCTTAGTCTTTTTTCATATCAGTGATTTGGGTGCTTTTTTTTTTTTTTTAGCAAGGTTGTTTCAGAACAGGCCAAGGAGAAGTTGTTACAACATTACAGATATCGTCCTTCTATGCCTTGGTCCTCTCCCTTGCATCTCCCTCAGTCACGTCCTCTTCCTTAATCTTCAGAGAGCAAAACTGCAAATTTTCTGCGCACTATCATTCACCAGTGGGCATGAAGACAATGGTGAAAGTAGTCCAATGTTGGCTTTTACTCCATTTTCCTGCATTACGGCACTGCTGCTGCTGTTCAAAACCTCGTGGTTCCAGATGTACTTTTTTTTAAAGCCGCACTTTAATGGTATGTTTCCCCTATATATTATGCACTTTAGTATTTTCCGGTTGATTTCTCTATTTTCATCATAACTGGACCCCACCACTGTAATTTTGTGATGATTTTCACTTTATCTTTGAAATCAATAGAGTTGTTCTGCCATTTGCATTCAGGGGCTTTGGTTTCTCCTTACCACTGATAACACAGCAAATTCCTGAAACTGTTAGGATTAAGTGGCAGTCCACAGGGGAAAAGGGGGGAAAATGAAAGGCCAGGTTATTACTCTTTATATGAACTTTCAACTAATATTCACACAAAGCTATAATATGAAATGCAGAGGATAGATTTAGTCCAATCCATTGGTGTCCCACCTATGGGACTTCCCTTGGAATGGATCCCAGACCAAGAGAGTGAAAGCCATTCCGAACTGATGACTGTAAAATGAGTGTAGGAGGTCTTTGAGTAGCTGCGTAATTGCAAAATTATTCATGATAAAAAAAGCACTAATCTAGAATTCCCAGTTTCTTGTAGAATTTCCTGAGGTGCCACAGGAAAATTGTGTAACTTTCTAACACCTTGGATACACCAAACTGGTCCAAGCACAATATGTTGAAGAAGAAGAGAAAATTTATGGAAATATTTTGTTACGGTGGGAGTTTATGACAGAAATATTTTTCTCCCTCTTTAATGCAGAAAAGGAAAACCACTTAACAGAAAACATTTCAAGAACTGCAAATGTGAAGTTCCTCTAATTCTTAGAGACATCTACGCAGGAGAGCAAAGCAAAGGGAAAATATAGGTACTATTGACACCCATCATTATGTTTGTGATCTAGATAATAAAGTAAGCAGACCCAAGCAATTCTCTAACACTAACGCTATTCTTTACATAAACAGTAAATGTTTAGATTTTCCTGTTCACTGACTAACAGCACACATATCATAAACACTAAGCTGTTATAGTACGTTTCGTGTGTTGATTTACTTTAACAGTTGTTAGTGTGAAGACAGGAAAAGAAAAGTGGGTGTAATGAGACCATGTGCAGTATGCTGTGAAAACAGAGGCCCTTATTTGGCATAATGGGTTGCACCATAAGGGCCATAAAATTGTGCATGTGTTAGTATCATTTTAATTATTACGGGTGCCACATGTTAAGCAGAATAGCGGAACTACTAAAACAGCTTCAAAATCCTTACTGCTGATCGCTGCATTTAATTACAAATAGGAACATTTGGAGATAGGTCACCATAAAACCCTTCTGTTGTCAAATGAGCTCAAATCTGATTTTTGTAATTATGTTTTTATACCACAGATCCTGTTGAATAACTATAGGGAATAAAATTTTAATAAGTACTGATTAAATGCAGGTACATCTTGCTTCCTAAGAATATTTATGAATGTTCTTCGCCACTTACATCAAGGTACCATCACTGCTTCTGTTTTGGTCAGTGGTGATCATTCTACCTTAATGCAAATAAGCTGAATAACTTTATGTGCCATGAAATATTGTTTTTTTTCAGTGAAGCATAAAAGCACTGGATTTCAATTATTCATTCTGTTTGCTAGAGCTGTGTACAGTACTCTAATCCTCTAGTACCAAGGCACTTTCATTATAACACTACATGTCACACAGAATCATAGAATCATAGAATCGTTTAGGTTGGAAGAGACCTTTAAGATCATCAAGTCCAACCATTAACCTAGCACTGCCAAGTCCACCACTAAACCATGTCCCTAAACACCACATCTACATGTCTTTTAAATACCCCCAGGGATGGTGACTCAACCACTTGCCTGAAGGTGTATATGATAATTAACCTTCCTAAGGCAGAGTTTTGGTGTAAGGAATGACAACTTTTATTGGTCTGTCCCTTTTTCCATTGTAACAACATGTTCCTAGGTTCATGTTAATAATGTTCTTTGTTAGTATCAAAATGAAAGTTGTATCAGATTTGCAGTTTAACAGGTTAAAAATCACTAGGATATTAAAAAGGTGCTAAAAATGGTAATTTTGGATTTAGATAAATAAACTTTTGTTTTATGTAAAGACTGACTATAAAGTTCTCTAAACAGAGATTTATCTTGGGAGGAATGAAAAAATTAAAGATGTATTTAGTGATATAAAAGGGAAGTAGTAATTAAATAAATATGTAAGATTCATCATAGGTTGTAGGCTGGATTTTGAGTTATACTAAGGACAGCAGCATTGTATTTGGCAGTATCGTTCAAACAAGATTAAAGTCAGAATATACGTGCCTGTATATATATCTGCGCATTTATTTGTTCATACTCCCTGTTTCCTTTTTGGAGACACATGAAAACCTGAAACAGGCCTGACCTTGTGGTTTCTCAATTTTAAATATTGTCGTCAAATAGAATGTTAAAAACCACTACACATTGTAATGTTTAAGGGAGGAAATATGTTTTGTGAGAGAGTCCCATTGGACACGTGGGCTAACACCCAGTTCAGAACATGCTCCAGAGCTACTGCACATACACTGATTTTGGACTAAACCAGGTCCACTTGTGACTTTGGTCCATTCCTCTGTGTAAATGTAGTTTTGTGTGTACTTGAATCTTTGTTACTCTTAGGAACGTTTCCTACTACACTACTAAATAATCCTTCTCTTGAACTCTTTGGCCACTTCTAGAGGATCTTCTTCAGGGCCCTTTCTTCCATGCATTCTGCAGTCACAGGCTGCTGAATCTTTCATTCATGTGCTGTGGAGATTGCTGGGTTTTAGGGAGTCAGGTGAGACCGTATTGTCTGCCAACCCTGCTCCACTTTCCAGGCCTAATGATCTCTTTCTTCTTCTCAATGGCTGGAAGATGAGCTCTAGGCAGTGGTAGATCTTGGGTTTTGAAGTTGAGATGTGTTGAGGTGGAGGAAAAGGTTAGAAATAGTAAAATAAAGGTTATAAACATTCATTTCTTTTCTGGGGAAACAGACAGTATTTTACACAATTATTTAACTTTCGTGTTTGGCTTCTTCACCAACCAAACCAATCACAACTTTTCTTATCTAATTTGTATCAATTCTCAGGGAATAAAGACCAACATCTTACTGGTCTTTGGTTACATTTAAAATCTGACAGTATTACGAAATTTTTAGTATAGAAATTCTTTGATTGTTCCAATCTGAGGAAATATCCTAAAAAATAGGTTGCTATAAATTAAAATGTTTCATCACAGGGACCTAAAGTTTCAGTGACTGCATCGGGTATCTTTTCTGTTGTTACTTCTCCATCACTGGTACCTTGTAGGAAGTTGAAATTTTCGCTGTTGAATTAATTACATTCGCTGGAATTTACAGTTACTAAAGCAGAAATGTTTGTGGCAACTTCATTTTCACCTCCCAGTCTGTGATGTCTGTGAGAGTACAGTGTACATAAATGAAAGTAGTTTTGCTACATAGATGTTATTTCATTGTAAAGATAGCTGAAAAAAATATAGACCAATATTGGTTCTCATTGTATTTGCTTTGCAAAGTGTCTCCTGAACTCTTCATTTTTAATCCAGCTGTGGAAGCTTCATTTCATTTGAGAGTGGTTGCTGGCCAAAAATAGTTGTGGCGCTGGTAGCTCCTGCAGAGCTACTTCAACGATAATAAGAAAGAAGACAAACTTTGCCTCCTGAAAAGCACAAAGCAGAATTTTTGCAGCTCTTGGTGTTTTCCAAACTTTAGTGCCCTATAAAATAAGAAAATTAAGTGGATATAATAGTGAAAAATGACAGCAACATACCAGTCAGCTGACTGAGTGTCATCAAATGCAAAGGGAAAATTTTTTGCTGCATAGTGAGAAGCACGCTTGTTAAGACATTCCAGCTGGGTCACTCTTCTGGCAAGGTTATTGATGAGGACTGCTGCTTGCAATTGTACATTTGTAACATTTTCCCCTTGCAAAATGTTGATGTATGCTGAAATGGAAACTCACCAATCCACTACCTTTGCTTATCTATTAACTTCATATTCAGAAATATTTGCAAAATGGTCAAGGACCTTTTCGATACTGGTTAAAAAGTACTTTTTATTAATGGCCCTGCTTGCTGTGTCATCCAGTTACTAGGGGTAACTTGACATGTCAGTGCCTTTTGTGAGGCATGTTGTGTTGTGCTAAAAATACAAGCTTTTAATTTGGTCCCTGTCAACAATACACTTTAGCCTCCAGACCTGATCTGGCTCCTTCAGGTGCCTCCTCTGTTCAGCTTAGGTTTGGTACTTTGTGAATTTAGAGAGCAGCTAATGCCCATTAAGCTGACTAGCCCTGCAAAACCCACCCAGCTCTGGACCAATGATCTTGGTTCATTTTTCAGGTAAGGGAGAAACTGCCAATGCTTTGTACATTGTGCATTTTTTAAAAATTATAATTTAAAGGAAACTCTGAACTTTTTTCATCTGTATCATGCACAGATTCTCTGTCCTTCTGAGCCAAATCATGCCCTAAGAAAAACTATCACTCTACTTCCATGAAATGTTACTTCTTAGCATGCAAAAGTGTTGCCTGTGTAATTTTATGTGGAATCTTTCTGTTCCTCTCAATCTTATTATGATTGATTTGGCTGAGCTGTCTGCAAATATCAGACTCTCTGCTTGTCTTAGCCAAGATATTCTTATCCAGCTCTGTGTTTTTGTTTCATGGTGAAAGTCTATCAATCACTTTATTAAAGACATTTAAGACTTTCCCTTCGTCTAATAGCCCAGTATATGTGAATCACAGTACTTCCCCAGTTGTTATATGATGATGGTTGTGAAGAAGAAATGCCTTACTTTCCTTAAGAAGCAACATAAGTGTATCATGGTACTCAGATGCACACAAAATACCTGAATGACCCTTTAAAAGGCTCAACAAGCAGACAGAAGTGCTAGCATTGGAGCAGAATGTGACAGAAAGTAATTATTACTATCCGTAATATGGTAGAACCTAAAAGCCACCATGAGATTGAAATTCCATTCCCTGGAACTGTTCAAAGGGATAGAGAGATGCTCTCCTTGCTCAGAATCCTTACTATTTAATTTAAAGAAAGACGCCAAAAGGAGGGGGGAGGCTTTGCATTACTAGTGCAATGACAATAAACAGAATAATCTTACAGCTTCACATATTCACAAACTATTAGTACTGATTGCTTAAAACTTTTTATTAAGGGCATATATAGAATTTTTAAGAATTCCGTGTCAACCCATAGCCCTCTGTACTCCCATTTTACATACTTGTCATCCCAGAAAACGTCAGTGATGTGTCTCTGGCTATTCTTTCTATACTATTTATTCCTTTACTTATGCGTACAGTTGAAAAGATGGATAAATTGTTGGAATAGGTAAATTATGAGATAGCATCCGTGCTGAAGCAGCTGAAAATGGGATAACCCAAGAAGATAATTCATGTACTGAAACAGGAGCAGATGTCAAAAGAGACAGCTTGTCTGGTTTGTTTGGATGATGATTCTCTAGCATGTATTGACGGAGCAAGATTGTCAGACAGCCTGTTTGTGAAGTTCAGTGTTGCCTGTCTTAATCATTCTTTACGGGGAGGTGACATTTTGTTGCAGGCAATTGCAGAGTGAAATTTTTGTGAATTGTTTAAAGTAAACCAAAACTGTCCTACCAAGTGGCATTCCTTGCAAATATCCAAAGTCCAGTGAGAACAACTCCCATTTTGATTTCTTAAAATTAAATTGGATGGGCTGCCCCATCTGTGCACTGTGTGCAGAGTTGTTCTGTTCACTTCCTTTGGTATCCAGATGAGGAGAATTCAAGTGACAACAATGACAAGGAAGGAGAGATCCATTCTAGACAGAAGGCTGGGTAAACTGAGTCATTTAGAAAGTAATATGCATCTGCTACTTCTAGGGAGACATGCTTGCTCAGGATGCAGCTTGTGTTATGACGCAGTTCTAGAGGAAAAGGAAATGAAGAATCTGAAGAATTTGGGGCATTTAGTAGTGTCTGGAAAAACAAAATTCAACCTGGCTGACCTTGGTCAGTAATCATATTTTCAACTCTCTGCTGTCTTGTATAAGTAAACTCAAAAAAGTGAAACATTCAGCTGGAAAACTGATGTTAACTTGCTAAAGGGAATGAAGTTACTCCTCAGGTTTTGTGAATCCCAATGATATTAAGGATCAAGGGTCTTAGGGTCAAGGATTAGCTCCTTTGTAACAAACTAAGGAACAGAGAACACTCCCTCCCAGAAGAATAAGAAAGGAAGGTTTGTAAAACCCTGTCTTCACAGATAGAAATTTAGGTTTTAAGCTAACCTGATGTGGTCACGTAAACCCACCCACCTCCCACAAATGATTTTCTTGAAATTAAATCTGCTTTTTTAGCTACCTAACTCTTCAATTGAATTTTTCAGTAATTCTTTAATGGAAACACTTCCGTTGCCTCAGATTTTTTCTCCTTTTGATGATGTGGTCACTTTTGTTTGATGTACACAATATTCTGCTTCCCATCTCCCTTTCCCCTTCTCCCAGTTTCCTGAAGGCCATAAAACACTGACAATGACTTCAGGTTTCTCCCTTTTCATTTGAAATCCTTGTCTTTCTTTTACAAGACTAGGATTCTTCATGTCCAAATTGTTGGATTCTGCTCCTATTCCTGGTTTATTATTACTAATGTGTTTTCTACTTCATTTCTCCATCCATGCACTTCTCCCATCATCTTTTCTGTGAGCTTTTCCATGACCTTTAAACAACCTTCTGACTCCTCTGTGCCAACCATCAAGCCCCTCTTCTTTCAAATCCATCCTCAACTCACATTGTTGCTTTTCACCTGCCAGACCATTTCTCCGTATCATGGACCAGTAGACTGTTTCCTCACCAAGCAAATAACAAAACCAGGAAAAGATGAATCAAGACATAAGATTTGCAAAAGTTATGGTCTGTTTTCATTAGATACTAACTTTCCTGCTTGCCATGATCTGCCCTTCCTTTTTGTATCTTCCCTCTTTAGAAGGATGTAGGTAAGTAGGCATTGCCTTTGTTTTTCTATTTTTATTTTTGTCTCTAAAAATGATCAATTGGTGTTGATATCAAGGTTTATACTAGCACCATATCAAGGCCTTCAGCTGAAAGATCCTGAGGTCAAGGACTTTGTTGTGCTATATCCTTGCTAAGTGAGATATATATTTCATTCAATATACAAATAATAGTAGCAGACTGAATGAAAAGGCCTTCAGAGGTTAAACTTAATGTTAGTAGGAAATCTGCGATAACACAGGTGTTTTAACTACTGGTGGTTTTGTGCCAGCCGTGACATATGGAGCAGCCACCAAGGAGATGGAACTGAAGACTATTGTTAGAATGCATCAGTATTATCTTGCATTTTGAGCATTGCAATCTAATTTACTAATCCAGTTTCTACCAGTGTATGCATGCCTATGCTTAAATATATGATGAAACAGCCACAGATTTTTTAAAAGATGACATATTTTTATTTACACTTAATTTTGCACTTCCCAGAATTTTTCTGTCTTTTCATATTGCCTTATGGTGTGTTGCTTGACTCGCGTTCTCTGTAAGTGTGAAAAGTCAGGAGGAGAGTTCACAGCAGGTTGATGGCCTGGAGATTAAAAGTCTGTCTAAGGACATTTCAAAGTTGTAAAGGTATTATTCTCACATGTACTTATTTCTTGGTGGGTGTGAACAACAGCTACTCACCAAGCTGGTGTAGTGTGAAATAGTTTCCTGTGAAATGATGTGCAGACATATGCAGAAAGCCACATGTACAGCACATGCACAGACTCATCCCTGACTTATGATTAGTGAGATTCTTGCTGATAACTGAGTTAGGAATGACCAGTGGGGCACCCAATGTTTTAATTACCCACACAACTATGTGGATTTTCCATATTTACCAGACTAAAAGCATGATCCTGTCCTGATGCTTTGAGATTAACACACTGGAAATGACCTTGACTTCTCAGCAGTAGTTCACTATTGCTAGGCCAACTGCAGACTGAGAATTTGCTGTGTGTGTGGTTGTTCTCTATACATTCCTTTGTTTGTCAATGCCTGGGATCAATTTTTCCCATGCCCCATAAAAGTAAGTTTTATTCTACTAAATGCTAAAAGTTATTCTTAGTCAACCTAAATGTGTCAGCTAAATTAAACAAAAGAAAGTTAAGTCTTTTGAACAATTTTCAAAACCTGGGTAATAATTTGATATCTGGCTATTATGAGGACGAATTTAGAATATAGTAGAACTGCTACTGCTAATAATTTGCTTTTATCTTTTTAAGGCAGTGAATAGGACACCGGAGCAAGTGGACCCAAGGCTTTTCACAAAGCCTGCTCAATCACAGATGCCCAGTGTGAATGTGACCAGAATGAGGGGCCTTTTCAACATGCATAGAAGTGAGCTCTTCCTGCCCTACTGCTGTATACCAGCACAGCCACACCTTTCTGGTGGGCCAAAAATTAGTGTGACACATGCCAGAAATGACAATAAGAAATGAAAAGGCCATATGGAGCCATTGCTGCCTGCCAGTCATTGCAGTAGGTGGCAACTGGGACAGGAGACGTATTGGAGAGAGCTCCATGCATTAGGGGACTGAGAGGATAATGCAAAACCTGGATATGATTCCTGGCAAAATTTAAATTTTTTCCCTCTTTATGTTACTTTGCTCAGTTGCAACGTATTTGTTATGCTAATAACCCCATATTAAGGATATACTGAGTTTTGCTCTGGAAAAAGAACTTGGATTTGCTACAACTGCTAGGATGACAATTTTCTTGGAATAGTATTTGGTGGATATTTAGTAACAAATGCAGATACTTCAGTCACCTGAAAGTCAGGTATTTAATCTCAAACAGTTGTGTAGACTTCTTCTGAAGTCATTGAAGAGAGCTAGATGACTCCAGGAGGGGAATCCTCTTATCCTAACAGAAGCAGATTGGATAAGTCATACTTTAGTGGGGTTCATCTCATTCTAAAGTACTTGTCCTAGAGACCAAATGAAACATGGCCTGGAAAAGCTGGATTCTCTCCAATTACTAGAGTGACTGTTTAGACATGGATAATGCCCAGATGAGATTAATCCAACTCCTCATAAATACTTTCTGATCGGGAACTTAGTGGGATGTATCAGCATTATGAGGTCTTCTCAGATAATTCCTGGTTATTATGCATAAAGGATAAATTCAGAAATGCAGTGTAGGAACTAATGACATTTAAACGGAAAAAGGTATTGCAGTATGAATTTGTATATTGAACTCAAGATACTCACAGGCACATACTATAGTTTTGTTACTTTCATAAGAATACCTTATTTTACACTGAATATCCAAACAATCTTTGATTTTGATTCCTAGTATACTTCTCTGATGCTGCTTTGCTGTGGCGTTGCCAGATTTCTTTATTCTTTTGGGCTAGCAGCTTAATTAATCTTTCCCTATTCAAGATTTTTTTTTTGCAAAGATTTTCTGCATATTCCCTCTTCCCATCTTTCTGTCTCTTCTCATATCTGATCCACTCCCTTTCATTAGCAGAAAAATAAAATAAAAGTTTGATAACTATTGTCTCGAATACTAAAGAGTTTAAATATAACTTCTGTATCAGTTAGCATGCTAAATACATATGCTTCTAAATACTAAGACAAATGTGATGAAAATCAAATCTCAGCGCTTTAGCTGTTTCCTCAAGTACTTGGTGAGGCCATTTGTGAAGTTTTTATGCAGGAAGACCTCTATGCATATAGCAAATCACAAATAATTTAACTCTAAATGATTTCTCAGAGTGCTGTACTGTGCCACACTTGCTTGCCAGATGTCCCACCTCAAGCTCTAACCTCGCACTTTTTCCTGTGCAGACCAACATCTGCAGAACAAACTAAGAGTTTCTACATTTTAGGAGGTTACTCTGAGAGCAAAGAACTATTCAATGTGAATAAGGCTGCCAGACTGTGATCCTAAAAAGAAAGTATTCATTTTTGTTCAGCTGTAACCTAGCTTAAGCCAAGGAAGATCCAAACCAAAGAGAGAAGACCAAAGTTCTTACGTGACATTCGGCACCCTTCAGGCAAATAGCCCCATAAATGCCGGTCATTAGCACATTATCAGACAAAGGAACCAGAGTGCAAACAAGGCAAGCATGTTTCAGAATAAGGCTTATGCTGGAAACAATCCCAGGAGGAACAATTAGTTATCACCTGGCTCAGGTAAAACAACTGCCTATAACATAAATAGTTATTTTGCATTTTAAAGGTATATTAAGGTGTTAAAGTTTGTTAAAGGTTTATTGACAAAAGCAAAAGAAAGCACCCATGCAGTCTTGTATCAGTCCATCTGTTTTGCGTGTTTGTTTGCTGATGAGCAGAGTTTTCCTAAAGGAAAATAGAAAGAGAAAAAAGAAGGTAAAAGCAGCTCATTTGGTGAAATTATCGTTAAATATGAATGCCATTATCGGTGATCAGGTGCCATTCACATAAAAAAATGAATCCCAGAGGTGTTCATTATGACTCATGTGTTCTCATCATAGTCTCACTGTGGGGCTGTGTGTCCAGAGTGTGATAGATCTCCCTCTCTGGAAAAGAGGGGGGTTTATACCTTTTTCTTGCTTCGTATTCAGTCCTCTTTTTATTCAAGCATTAGCAGTGAGTAACTTGGCTTCATCTTCATCTTCCTCCTAAATACAGTAAACTTTGTGGACATGACCACAGGTTATAGGCAGATTGCTCCATTATAAACACCATTTTCATTTGTTTTGCAATGACTCAAGGAAGAGGTGATGTTACTGATTTTTTTAAAGAACTTTTATTGTAAGTGTGGGGTTAGAGCTTTCCTCTTTCCAGCAACTTGCAAGGTAGCTCTGTAGACTCATAAAAAGGCACAGAGCAATTTAGGAAGGAAATTAACTCAAAAGGCCATCTATCTGGTCCAAACCCCTGCTCAACGCAAGGCTATTTGCATCAGGTACTTTGTCCAGACAAGTCTGAGTATCTCCAAGGACAGAGGTTCCACAATTTCTCTGGGTAACTTGTTCCAATGTTTGACCTCCTTCACAGTGAACGTTTGTTTCCCGGTATCTCACTGCAATTTCCCTTGTTGCAACTTGTTTCTGTTGCCCATGTGCTGTCTCTGTGCACTGCTAAGATCTGTTCTCCAGGCTGTACGCGGCTGGCCTCCTCTGTTGGATGGGTGCAGTGCTGACTCATCCTCAGCTGTTTGTGCACTTGTCTCATCTCGCAAAATATGTGATGAATTTCCACATTTGGATAAGGAGGGGAACATGTTCTTTTCCCTTCTACTATTTCTCACTTTCATAGTTCACTACAAGAAAAGACTAATGCAGAGGAAACACAGTTACTCACAAAATCCTTATATATTTCTTTATTCATGCCACAGAACCTACAGTAAATCTGTTGTTTGAATTCTTCATCGTTGAAAACTTTTATTCCAAGGAACCATTTATTTTCCTGTTCAATGAGAGTGGGAATTTAAAACACAATTTAAGATGGATTCAATAAAATATTTTATTTCTATGTGTGAAATCTGTCAAATTGTCAGACAGGTATAAGCTTTCATGCATAATTTGGAGTGGTTGGAACAGAGAGTAAGGAGCCTGTTTCTGCTACAAATCACTGTTAGGTTTTGAATAAATAATTGAGAGAACTGTCTTGATACCTCTTTCTGATGTTTCCTACATCGTGAGTAAAAGCTATTCTCAGAAGTCGTCTACTTAACTGGAAGGTCCTGTGGAATATCTCAGACTGTGAGCACATCTGCAGAAATCTCTTCCGTACCTGGTACCTGAAAAACAACAAAAAAAGAGAAGATAGAGAAAAGAGGAGAGAGAATGAAATATAGTAGTAATCATCTGCCTTCTAAAAAGCACATTGAAATTATGGATGCAGGATTCTACTCAAGCAAAAGCAGTGTTGCTTTAATTTTAATTACTCTTACAATTTATATTTCTTTAATGGATTTCTAATTAGTCAATTTCTATATACAAATTTGTGTCTCATTGTATGTAAACAGTTGCGCCAACAAAAAATTGGGTTCTACTATCTGTAGAGAACAGAAAATTAGGCCCTGAAGAGAGTCAGCTCATCATTATGGAATTAAATTAAGTCTATTGATTAAACCTTCATATTGTGGTTGGACTTTTTTGGAGGCATGACGTAGTCTCATTTAGTTACATTACAGCAGTGAGGAGAAGTATATTTAAGGGAAAGGGAATTGCCTGTTCTCTCTAGAACAATTGCAATATACACATTTTACTGACTAATAATAAGAAAAAAGTCATGCAATTATAAACTAGGAGGAATATTTTTCTGTGAGGTTTTGGTGATAAAAATTTCAAAAACAACATTTGATTGACTTCTCAGGTTTCTACTGGAGATCTTGTGCCAGTCCCACCAGTCTCTCCCTTGCCGACACCATGGTCATTTGAAGGACATGGAGATCTGATGTTCAGAGGTCTTTCATGGTTCACATGCATTACAGCATGCTGAGTCCGTGGATGTCACTGCAAAAAGACTCCTCTTATCATCTCTTTTTCTTCTCTCCCCGCACCCCTTTCTCCCTCTAATACAGTTGCTGCATCTCCTCCCCTCCACCTCCTTATTTCCACAGGGAAAGCTGAGGAATTAAACTGTGTGTCAAATACTTATTGTCCAACTGAGAACTGGAAGAGAAGCATATGCTTTTACATTAATATCTCTTTCTAACAGTCCCTCTAGTTCTTAAAGTCAAAAGTTGCTTCTTTCGTGGACAGTTTCTGTCTACAATTCAGGTAACAAGTAAAATAAATTGCTAGTAAAATGCGCAGTTCTGTGTCATTTGCTGGCTAAAGCCATGCAGTGCAGAAAGACATTTTCCTTACAACTTTGCTGCCATGGCTGACTTACAAATAACTTTATTATGGTCCTGGATGTGGAACGGAGAACACTAGCTGACCTAACCTGCCTAATAAGGCTAAACTTCCACCAGGGATTAGGATAAAACCAAAAGACTCAGGCCTATTTGTGACCAATGGAAAATTTGGATCCAGGTCATTCAGAAGTGCAAAGATAACTTTTCACCAACAATAGCGATTAGCTCCTTTCTTACATCATTTTATTGTTTAGCCATGTGTTGGTCTGTGTCAACACAGATTGACAAAGTAATAGAATTTTATTGGACAATGTGAAAACTCATTTGCAAATTTTATTGCAGTCCATCATTGCCTGCATTCACAGTCCAGAGGCCTTCCATTGTTGTGAATAACAATTGGGAGCAATTTCTGGCTATGGTCAATGTAGAGGTTGCAGTCTTCCACCGACAGGTGTTCTTTCCTAATTGCTTCCATTAGTTTCTCTTTATTGCAGGGCTTCATCGCCCGATGAATGTAGTGCTTCAACAAATACCAGACCAGATCTATCAGCTCCAGTGTGTGGCATGATAATCAATGGACACTCATCGAGCCCAACCTTAGTAAAATCCTCTAGTCAAACGTACAGTACTTATTTCCCAATAAAATAGTTATTGTATCAAATGCAATATTTTAAACAGAAAAAGCTATTGGTGCAAAATTAGTGGCAAATACAAGTACTTGTCAATATTTGTATCAGAAATAGTGTGGCCAGCAGGACTAGGGAAGTGATTGTCTCTTTGTACTCAGCACTGGTGAGGCCGCACCTCGAACACTGTGTTCAGTTTTGGGCCCCTCACTACAAGAAAGACATTGAGGTCCTGGAGCGTGTCCAGAGAAGGGCAACGAAGCTGGTGAAGGGTCTAGAGCACAAGTCCTGTGAGGAGTGGCTGAGGGAACTGGGGTTGTTTAGCCTGGAGAAAAGGAGGCTGAGGGGAGACCTTATCGCTCTCTACAACTACCTGAAAGGAGGTTGTAGCGAAGTGGATGTCAGTCTCCTCCCAAGTAACAAGCGATAGGACAAGAGGAAACAGCCTCAAGTTGCGCCAGAGGAGGTTTAGATCGGATATTAGGAAAAAATTCTTCACCGAAAGGGTTGTGAAGCATTGGAACAGGCTGCCGAGGGAAGGGGTTGAGTCACCATCCCTGGAGGTAGTTAAAAGATGTGTAGATGTAGTGCTTAGGGACATGGTTTAGTGGTGGGCTTGGCAGTGCTAGGTTTACAGTTGGACTCGATGATCTTAAGGGTCTTTTCCAACCTAAATAATTCTATGATTCTATGATTTGTAGATATGCTGACAAGAGAAGACGTGATTTCCATGGAAAGTAAAGAAACTTTTGACCTGGTAATCTCACTGCACCATAAAGCTTGACTTCATTCTAGATCAAGAACCTTCTTTTTCATCAAATAGTTGCCTACTTTGAATCAGAATCATTGTGCACTCATTTTTTTTAGCAAAAAGAAGAGTGCATTTTGATTCCTCTTCCTTTTCATACTCACTGAAATATTAGCACAGGTATCAGTGCAAACTGGATTTTTGCTTGCATCTTGCATTCTGGATTATCTGAATTTTGTAGCACTGCATGGAAGTAAATGAAGAACAGAATATGCCTTTCAGGCCTTTTGCTGTTTTTGGTGATACTCAAACCAGAAAGAATATAACTTGATTTTTTCAGATCTGAGGTTACATTTGCAGAAATTACATTTAAAAATAACAATAAATGGCCAGTGTCTTCTTACTTAGGAACTGAAGAAATTCAGTTGAGAATTCTTAAAGTCAAAAAGCCCAGAGAACCATTGTATGCTTTTTTAGCGTCTTTCCCCAGAATAGAAGTGTAGTTTGACCGAAACCACAATTACATAACTCCATAGCTGCAAGGAATTTCTTCAGAAGTCCCTTTCTGCTGTGGTATTACTTTAAAAATATTCTTCAGTGCCAACTTTCCATTAAAAGTAAAGACCTTTTTTTTTTAAGTGATTCCATTGTACCTTCAAAGGTAGATGTTGTCTCTAAAAGCACTGATTTTTGTTTCTGAAATAAATTGTTCTCTACCATTGTCTTTTTGCATTCATTCTCTCCCCGTCTCTCTTTTTCTCCATGGTAACACAGAAGTTGATAATAATGTATGACACTTAACCAGCAGAAGGATTCAGAAGGGAGAAGTGTAAAGTGCAAGAAATGTAGAAACCTGTGCCCAGAGCTGCACACTAGCTTTTGAACTTCTGAAGGCTTTAACCTTTTTTCCTGCTCTGTTCACATTTGGTTCATTCTCCAAAATGGCTGGGTCTCACTGGTTTTACCTGTCATTTACTTTACCCTTCTTCTCTTCCCTTTATTACTTCCTCTAAGTGCAAAACAATTCCTCAAGCTTTCCTGTTGAATGTTTCAGTACTATCTGTGAGAGGAGAGAATCGTGTGGCTGCTAACCTGAACTCAAAGGCAAATATCAATACAGCTGATACCAATGGAGGCTTGCAAGTGGAAATGGAACCAATCAGCAGCATAACCATAAAAACAGCAGCCAGTCTCTGTTTTGTAAGCATTTTTTAGGACAAAACAAAATTTCTCTGGATCATGTTCTTCTGGGCCATGTATTGGTTTTCTGGCAAACTCCCAGCTGACCATCCATTGCCATACTTGTGGCTCTTGTGCCTGGACCAGACTCTGTTGCTGGGAGAATTCTTTGCACCAAGAACAACCAGAAATTAGCTTTTTCAATCAATGTCATTTTGTCTCTTTGCTCTAGAGGCCAAATTACAGAATGAAAGACCTTTCAGATCCCTCATTTGTTTCAGATAGAGCACATAGAAGTGCCCAAAAATCCTCATCGGCTGATGCCCTTCCCTGCTACCTGATGTAGACAGGATGTCTCATTCATCGCGCTATTACTGCACCTGTACATTTTTGACCATGTTGCTTGTACCTCAGCATCTCACAACTGTGTTGGCCAAATGCTTAGCCAAGTGAAAGGCCAAATTGGTCTGGAGGACTCATAAAACACAGTTCATGACCACATTCTCCTTATAACTGCAGTGAATTCAAATAATCTCTATTTTCTATTGGTCTCCTGGAAAGAATGTAAATATCAGCACGATGATATGAATTTGTAATATTTTTTACACACACACTCACACAGACACACTTTCTCTCGCCTTTGTTTTTGGGCATGCATCCAACAGAACAATATGTGTCACTGAAGTTTGGAGCTATTTGCTTAATCCTACCTTCTGGCACTCTCACCTGTGAGTCACAGCCACAGTTATCGATGGGATAGACAGATTGTCCAGAGTGCAAACCCCTGCTTTAAACTTGCTCTCCCTTAAACTAGCTGGCAGAGACAAGGATTTTCTGGCAAAAAAAGTTAGGTGCTGAAATACTCATCATTGGAAAATGGGGGGTTTGTACACATTTTGGATGATGATTTTGTTGAAATGTTGCACTGTGACATTTTTCAGTCCAGAGTATTTCTATTTTTGGTACCAAAACCAGCTTTTCAAAAACCAATCTTCATTTCAGCTAGTGAAATAAATTATTCATAGACTTTTATTGCATAGTGAAGTTGTCTAACTGTGTTTGGGCCCAGTGCTTGTAAGCTCATCTGCCTCTGCTCTCACATTTCAATTTTTGCTCGTTCGCTTCTCCAGATCTGTGTTCCTTAGAAGGAGCATATTTTGAGGACAAAGAGTTATTTACTGAACAGAGTTAAAACAGCAGACAAAGCCGACCTAGAACGTAGGATACCACACTGCTCTTCCCAGTTCAAAAGAAAGGGGGATCTGTCACATAAAGGATTCCTTTGTGGGAGCTGCTGGCTTGCATGGGTGTGGACTGGGTGAATATAAAGTGCTTTGGGGCAGCATACAGAGGAGGAGTTGATGCTGGTTTGAAGTCAATGGACTACCTGTTGGGACAGGGTGACATCTCCTCCCACCACTGGCAGTCTTACCAGCACGGCTACGAATTTGCCCTTTTTGTGCCAGAAGCCATGATCTCATATTTGTTAGGTATTGGAAGCAGTCAAAGTCAAAAACACTCCTACAGTTTTGAGGACGCGAGGATATTATTCTACTGCTACGCTACAGCTAGTTATGCTGTGCTGCTCTCACTTACTACCTCCTGTGCTGCCACCTGCCAGACCCAGCCCGCCTCATCCAAGCGCCGTCTGGCATTGCTGGAGCGTGAGGGGCACGGCCTCCCCATGAAGGTGGAGTATGTTGGCACCGCAGGCCAACAACCCTTCATTCTTCAATATGGCTGGCGCCCAGGGTCAGCGCAGGAGAAGTTTTTTTTTTCTGGTCGAAGTAGCTCAAACAAAAGCCAATTATCGCACATATGACGAGTCTAACAGCGCTTCCTGAAAGCAACTCTGTGATTGTATGGCAGATACGTGCAAGTCCCCAACGCACCGTTGGATCGGGAAATGTCACGTTCACCTAGCAGGTTAAGAATTTAGACACTGAGCTTGTCTTAAGATACAGTATGAGTTGAATGTCCTTTTATTGAAATCACAGAGCTGCTTCTATGAGGTTTGCATTTACCTCCTTACTTTCAGTCTTTGCAGCTGATAACAAACAGTCCAACAGGTCTGAGGTTTTTTTTCTCCTTTTCTAGGACAAACCCGCTGCTCCCCCTCCGCGGTCAGGGTAAAACTGCAGAGCGGAGGCATAGCAGGGCTCAGGCACGTGCTGCCGTGGAAGAGCAGCGCAGGCGACGGCATGGCAGCTTGTGGCGTTATGGTATGTAGCCCATACAACTGCAGAGAGGCAGATTGGCTGGCCCGAGCACAGCCTTTTCTGCCGAGGTGCGCTACCACCGGATCACTGAAGTGGGGACCTGTAGGCTGGGCCCGCTCCTCCATTTGCCCCCGTCACTCGCCGCCGTGGCCGCGGTCCAGATGGACACTGCGTTATGCAGGCTGGAGATGAGGCTTTGTTCCCGCTGTCAGTACTGTGGAGTCCATTTTTCTGAGGAATCAGCTTTCAGATATTTGGGGTTGTGCCAGGTCCTGATAATCCAGAAAATCCCCAATTTAAGCATGTTCCTTAAAAATAGTGTTCCCTGTACCTTTATGTCCCAGGCTCCAAATGCTGCCCTAGGAGTAAGGGCACCTTGTTTGGCAGAGGTTTTTGAAGGTTCATGTGTGGTTTTTGTTTTAAAATATATTAATTTATTATAATGTAAAATCATCTGCCTGGGGGATGTGGGATGTTGTTGGACTACAACCAAGTATTGGCTTGTAGCCTTCTAAACCAGGGTGCTAAGAAATAAATCCTAAATAGAAATGGATGAATGGTTTACATTGAAAATGTATTCAACAGACTTCACCCTTCTTTTCTAAGGGTTTTCCTCAAAACAGTTGATGTTTTCTAGATTTGTTCAGCACATGAAATGCTGTATGTTGATACTGCAAGCAGCAAAAGTTGTTTGCTTAATTGCAAATTATTTGAAATGTCTTTTCCCTCTTTGGGAGCTCCATGGTCTTCTAATTACATTGCATTATTCCTTCTCTCTGATTAGATGAGTAAAAAATTCATAGCTAAAAAAGGAATTAATTATAACTAGTTTCCTTTAGGTGTTATCTTAATACCAGTACTCTCACATATAAAGCAACGACCAAAGAATGTGGGTAGGGATAACATACTAAAAAGCTATTGTAAAATGACTAATTTGAGTGTTATGCAAGCAGCACATTCTTTTCCTTCCAAATAATTTTGAAGTGTACTTTCTATACCTTGCAGTCATTCCTGTACATTTTAGTTCTCATTCTACTAACCCACTGATACTGATTTCCTGAGGTCTTACAAAAACTAGTCAAAAAGATCCCCAAAAGGTGAAGATTTAAAGATTCATAGATTTTTTTTTTTCCCTTCCATTGGTGTTTTAGCAGGACAATGCACTGTTCTGGAGTAAGATCATGATATTGGCTGTGATAATTATGACCAATTATGACCTCTCATATGTTCATTTACAGAATTTGTCAGACTTTTTTAGCATGTTTGGTGAATTCTGATGACTTTTTTTGGTTCAGTTGCTGTCAAGTGAAATGTAGGTTTGTATAACATTGTTACATTACTGATGATTAATTTGCATGTTTGTAATATCTGAAGATCAATGAGGAGAAGGTAACATTATGCTACCCCCTTTACAAACACAAAAACTAAGTGAGCACTGATTTTTAACATCACAGAATTTATAGTCTTGCAGCACTTCTGCAATGGGTGGTATTTAAGGCAGCTTGCTGTGTCCACTGGCACTTCATTGACCTTAAAGGAGCTCCCCATGGGAATGGCAGTCTTCTCATATTCTGCCAGTTATAAAGCTGGGAGAAAAAGGCAGAGGGAACAGACATAATGTGCAAGCAAAAAAAATGGACACAAATTAACCCAAACCAGCCCCATGCAGGGGGGTTTCAATACCATGAGGTATTCAAATCTGTATTTGATGTATTTCACATTGATTGTTCCTTTTGCAAACTGAAACTGGACTGGAATGGTGTGAAGAAGTAGTTAAAGGAATTAGCTTTGACCATAATTGAATTGTAGAATGATCGTATTTATGGTTACAGGAGCACCTTGTTTTTAATTGGGAGCTATCAGAAGGAATTCACACTTCGGGGTTTGGAAGGATAATCACAGAGTACTGGGTTGAAAGTGCTGATATTGTCTCAAAAAATTCAGAGATTTCGACAAAGAACTTCCTTACCCTCTTCTTATCAGCACACATTACACTTGGGGAAAAGCTTCTGTCTAAATCCAGAAATCTGCCATGCTATGCTCCTGTAATTTCATCCTTACAATTAGTTTTTAACACAGTGTCAGCAGAAGAATGCCAGTTGACAATGACTAAGCAGAGGGAGAGGAGTCTCTTTTTTACACGACAAAACATTTTTATTTTTTCATTTCCTCACTTACCCACACTATTTGTCTCTTTCCATCATCTGTTTTGTCTCTTCAGAGAGCCAGGCTGTGAGCTGTGTGTGGCAGGCACTCATTTTTCATTATCTGTGCAGGTAGGTACGCTAATATAAATAAATAATAAAAAGGCTTTGTCACTCCTCAGACAATAAAACATTTAGTGTAAGTGGTGAGACTACTGCTTGGGTGTGAACGCATTACAGTGAGGTTCCAGCTACAGATCATTTACACTGATCTAGAAACTCCATGAAGAAATTACCACAGACTTTATATATGCTGAGTTGAAAATGTCCCCCACGAAGCCCCCTGCTGTGGATTGTCTGGGGAAAAAAATCAAGAATCCCCAAAAAAGGACTGTCATCTTCTGATAACACTAATGATAACAGCATAGTTACCTGCATGTTTGACTGCCTCAGAAGGAATTTATAACTTTATGCTTGACTATCTCAAAGATCTTGAAATTTAGCTTGGTAATCAAAAATATTTTGATTGCAAGCTTTATCGCTTGAGATGTTACAAGAAGGCACTACATTCATATAACTAAGTAAATAAGTAAACCAGACAATTATATAAGAAACCTTAGCTAAAACAGACTTCTGAGGGATCTGACAGATTATAGGCTGCTAACACTGTCATAATCACTGTTAAAATCTGTAATCTCATTAACATCAAAGAACTGGAACCAAACTGAACAAAACTGAAAAATGATTCAAAAAAGATAAGAAATCTTTTCACTATGGCCTCCAGTACTGCTGTGAAATATAAGAGGGAATGAAGGAGAACAAGAACATTTCGGAAGAGGCTGATGACATGAAAGCTGTGATGAAATATCTCCTGCTTTCCTTTCCAGCAGTTATGATTGAACATCTCATATTTACTCCAAACTAATGTTTGTTAAGAGTGCTCTGTCATGGGGGGCAGAGGGTGTATCCAAATGATGCGTAATGGTAATAATAAAATCAGAGAAGACAGAATGGTGGAGTTCATAATTTTCTCCATTGTTGAAAATCCTGCATATCTGTTCAACGATTTTTACATCAAACAACTGTTTTAGTAGATTCTTGTTGTTTATGTCAAAATTTCCTAACAGGTTAGAAGCACAAATTCAGCATTTTTGTACTTAATGTTTTTACCCAGGGTCGAAGGAGCTGGTGAGCTTAGCTACATTTTGTATACCTCGGTTATTGTTGTTTTTGCAGACAGAATTGCAAGATTTTTGATGAAGATAACATCATCAGGTGGTTTTATGCTTTTTTGTCACCCATGATATTTTTACAAGATTTTGAAGATTCAATATTTATGTAGATTTTAAAAAAGGGGGAGCTTTCTATTTGATGTAAGCAGTCCTAATGCACAGACTCAAGAGAAACCCTGTGTGCTGAATGTGGCAATTCAGCATAAAACAAAGCAATTCTTTTTACATTACAACACTCTCTGTACGTTACAAACAGCATCTCGTCAAAAACCAGGATGGGAAGGTGAGCAGATCCTCCTATGTCAACACCGTGCAGGAAATAATAAACTCAAAATAAAGAATAAATTGCAGATAAATAAATAAATCCCTACTGTTCACAGCAAGAGATATGACATGGAAAGCCCTCTCCAGGAGGTGGGCTTTAAGCCTTTTAGTGCTGTGAAGTCAAAACCATCAAGCCCATAGTCAGGATGTGCTGGACATGGCACAGTGCTAGAGCTATGCCGGTGGAAAGGAAGCAACAATTCTGCCCTAGCTCCAGTTTCTGTGACCGTTTTAGTGTGTGGTCCTGTTTAGGGTATGTTATGATAGCGTAATCTGGAACATACAAAGGGCTGGATGATAGCTGATGACTGTCTCTGAAAGATACAGTTAGTATCTATCTGTAAATAGATGCTTCTAAATGAGGAAAAAAACCCCAACAACTGATCTGTTCACAGCAGCTAACTGATTTTCAAAGAATTTAACTAATTCTTAGATTGTAAATCTGATTATCTAATATTTTATTGGAAAATTAAGTCAAAATGTTATGTGAGATGTTGTTGAAGAAAAGAGAGTTCAGGCATGTGATCCTCCAACGTTTGCTAGAGCTGGCATCTGGTTGTTGAAAAGAATAAGAGAACTCTAGAATGGAGGTAAAATGACTCGTTTCAGATGGCATGCTTCAGATTAAGACTGAGGCAGTCTCAGAGAGGTCATAGATAAGAAATACACGTTATATTCACAGCAGAAATGCAACAGCAAGATTATTACAAACAAGATAGGAGCATATTCATACAGTTAATTATGACTGCGATTGCAGAGATGTTAACTTTCTGGTCCCTCATCTATTTAGACTTTTTAAAATCAAGGTCATGTACAGGTTAAGCAGATAGAGGGAGAACAGGGTTTCATGGGACAACCCCAGCTGGGGCCTTTGATTAATCTTTCCGGAGGATCTTCTGAGTCTAGAGTAGGAACAGCAGAAAAACTGCAAAGGCAATACAGTCAGCAGGTGGGTTAACAGGACCTCATGGGGAGGGTTAGCAAAACCTGCTCTCAGATTTAAAAGAACAAGAATGGACACCTGACTGTTCTGTAGAGAAGATGAGACTAGTAAGCAACCCAGTATATGCAATCTCCTGTCTTAACAGCAGACTGAATACAGTCCTAAGTTTTTGTCTCTCTGAATTGGCTATCAGTCCGAATTGCAGATGCTACAAAAGCTGCCTTTTCGCCACTTTTTCAATAATCTTCTGTTTACAGCTATCTGCAGAATACATGGTTGTGTGTACAAGTGTCTAATTTAGGGGAACAAAACCGTGGCTGTTACTCTCTGCTGGGATACACAGAGACTCATCCTTCAATAGGTGCAAAAAGGAAACCAGATTCCCAACACCAGGAGGTTTGGTGCAATGAACACATGGTGGTAAGCTCTTCCAACCCCAAAACCATATGATACCTGAGGCTTGGTGTGGCTTTGCTCCAAATCAGGGAGGTGATAACTGCTCTCACTCATGCCACCAAGGTCCCTATGTAGCTTCTGTTGCAATGGTATCCTTCCTTCCCCGAGTCTGTCTGGACCATGCTTCTGGGTCAGCTACAGCATCTGAAGTTATGGGCGCTGTCTTTTTGCTCAAGCAGGGGAAGGCTTATGTTCATTAATCCAGCACTGCTGGGTTCAGTCCCTGTAGTTAGGGTGCTATTATACTATAACTGTATCTTCCAGTAGGACAGATGGGCACTATCAACAATGGCTCTTTGAAAACAATTAAGAAGCATTTTTGAGCACAGGCCAGTGTGCCCACCATCATGGTAAAGTGGGTCTATCGGTCTATCTTGGGTACCATTCCTGTTAGTCTGATTCAAAGAGAGAGAGAAAGAAAGAAAAAAATCATTCATGAACAAAATGGGTCCCATATTTGGATGTATTAAAAGTAAAGCATGAATTTTTAAAAAACAGAACTGGGCACTATTCAGGCAGCGCGCTACCATTTTGATATGCCATGTGGACTCTGGCGCAAAAAAAAAAGAAAAAAATAATAATGCATATGTGTGGTAATAATCTGCACATGACTGGTTGCTGTAATGTGCACTGCTGTACTGCCAGCAGGGAAGTGAGTGATTGCCTCTCGCCTACACAATGGATGCTGGCTTTGCCTCACATGGTTTTTCAGCAGGAGAACAGATAAGAGGGGGGGAAATAAGAAATGAAAACCACTGCCTGACACCACCGCCTCTCAACCCTTGAAGCTTGATTAAGTAGTCAATAAGAAGTTTTTTGGCTTTTTAAAAATTTTTAGGTGGGCTACTGTGCCCAGGGAACTTGCTGAACGAGAGACGAAAGGCAACTACCCGCCTTTTGCTTTGACTTCTGTATCTTTTAGCCTAGGTGGTGAGACACATGCCACAGGAGCCGTGCTCATTGGGAAAGTTTTTACTTGTTTTGCTAGTCTGGTGGCTCATCCGGAGCAGTTTGATATTCAAATGGATCTGTCAGGAACAAGAGTGTGGTGCTTCAGTTCTTGCTCGGGCCTGATGACATTGATTTGTGAGCATACTGCTTGACTACGGGATGTGTGACAGATAAATTTTATCAAAATTAAGGCACAATTAAACATTTCATCTTCCTAATTACTGGCTGTAGATTCAGCCTGATGACCATGTGCTGTAAGAAATCAGCGACCATTACACATTTTAATGGAGCACAGCTGTCTTACAGCTTGGTAATATTTGCACAGTGCCACAGAACTGTAATTTATGATAAAAAGAAAAAATGTGTATTGGCTCTTTTTTGCCAAAATAGATTAAGGATTCATATACTTTAATGAGATTTGGACCTAGCCTTGGATTATCGTTATAAATGATTTATGTGCATGTTGGTGGACTCCTGTAGTTTTGAGTTGATTTGTGTTTTGGTCGACCAATATGTAATTCAGTATTTCCTTGTGTGCCAGTATTTGCATTCTTTCCCCTCTCTCCATTTCAGCTCTATTTTTCTGCCATAACTTAGCAAGAAGGGCAAGTGGGAAGGTTAAGAAAGCACGGAGGTGTATTTTCCAGGAGCCTCCCTCACAGCAAAACCCACTCCTGAAATTCCTCTCCTGCTCCCTTGCTCCACACCCCAAGCACAGAGAGGACAGGAAGGAGGGAAGCAAGGGGAGATGGGTGACACCGGCCTGGATCAGGGTCACTCCTACAGCCTGGAAAGCAGGGCACAGGGGAACAGATGCTACCTGAACCCCTGCTCGGGCAGAGACCTGCTCAAACATTGCTGTATCTCAAGGCGGAGTATCAAAAACCTTCCTCGTGCTTGTTTAAATCATGACCTACAAAAGGGTGTTTGCTTCCCCACTTGATATTTTTCCTGTTCCAGTCAATTTTTCCAGAAAAGGTGCCGCTTCTCTAAAGGAAAAAAAACCCCAACAACATATGTAGCCAAGTTATAATTTTCAGAACCACCTTTCTTCTCCATTCTTTTCTTCACTAGGTTTCTTTCACAGATTATTTAGAGAGTGTGGAGCAGGGGGAATGATGAAGATAAAATTAGGTGTTTTATATATACACATATACACATACATACATATATATATACACAATGGCTGTGTTTATATTTGTGCGTGTTTTATTTTTACATTAAACTTAGTGAACCAAATTCGCACTAAGTTTAACTACCTAGATTTCCAAGGAGTCATGCTTAAGTCCAGAGTTTGGCCCCATATGTTGCGAAACCCTGAGATCCATATGTGCAGATGAAAAGAGAAACTAAATTCTAATTTTCATAATAAAAAAAAAAAAATCCTGTCCAAGCTTGATTTACTTCAGTGTTCATATGCTGGAATGTTTCATACTGTACCAGGTTGCATATGCTTGCACACTAATTCTCAATTGCCGTATGCAGTTTGTGACAACCATCTGCTAAGACCTCCCTTAGAGTTCTTTCTCCCACTCAGCCCAGCTGAAATAAAAATATGGACAGAAACAACTTCTGCAGGGAGATGAAAAAGTTAATAGGGGACTTGGAGTTAGACTGCATATCTGATTCAAATTCAATTGCTCCTACAACTTATGCCCTACTTATAAAACATTCCTGAGGTGTAAAACATTACATATAATGGAAAACTGTAAAATAAAGCCATACTTCCTGTGACAGACTTGACTGTGCTAGAAAGGTAATAATAAAATATGTACGCACGGTACACATGTGTCAGCTAGCTCTCACTAACAATCCTAAAACAGCAGCTTAGACTAACTGTGTATAGCACCTTACCACATTAAAGCACCCTAAAGCAGGAGGGGGATGAGTGGTGAGAAAAAGAGGGTGTGAGAAAGAAGGGGCTGAAAAATCTGCTCTCAGTTTCATCGCCAGAGAAGTAATTCCATTTAAGCCAATCTCAATAGAAACTCTGAGTGCCGGGTGTCAGCTGCTCCCATTCAAGCCAGAGGGGCAAGCCAGAGACCAGAGCATCTGAAAATCAGGTGAAGGAAATAGATAGATGAACAAGTGATGAGCAATGAAAGGAGGGAGCCGTGGGGTAAGAAAGTGAAGATGGACTGTTACTTTCTAGCATCTGATCATCTCCAGTTTTCCATTTCACCTTATCATGTAGTAATGGGTTAAATTCCCCATCACGACTATTTTTGAATACTCATGAAAACAGGAGAGAGAGAGAGTTCAAAAGTCGAAGTAGTCGGACCCCTGCCCCCAAACAGGACTGGCTATGCGGATGCCATGGAGTGCAGGTGGCAGTGATGGCAAGTCAGTGTTTAGCTAATCTGTTCTTTAAAACCTCCTGATACAATGAAGTTGATCAATCAGATTTTTCCTAAGATCAAATCTATTTCCATTTCTACCATTTAAAGCCTCATGCTTCTTGCTGGAGTGTCAGCTGTCATGGAAAAAGCTGGTGGCGGGTTTCCCTAGTACTGCTCCTCTGCACATTCGCTGGGGTCTTGGTAGTGTGGAGCAGAGGTAAAGATGACTTCAGGTGCCTTCTGGGCAAGAAATTGATATCTACATGCCAATATGCTGTTCATCTAGTTCATTAACAGCATGATGTTTTTGCCCCATGTTTGGTTTATGAGAGGAGACTAGCACCCCAAGAAAAGAACGAAGAATTATACATTTTGAGGTGGAAATCATAGGATCTTGATCTGCATTTCTGTGATGACTTTACTTCAGCAGGTTTTCAGTGTAAGAGTGAGCGAAAAATCAATCCCAGTGACGAAGCCTAACTGCTCAGAATTAAAAGGGGGAGAAGGGAAAAGGGAAAGGAGGAATAATTTTAGATCTGATGAAAAAAGTGTACCTCGAACTCATGTTTTGTTAGATTTTTAAAGGCAACACATCAGGGTATTTGGCAAACACAGTATTCTTAGGTCGGACTGTCTCAGGTGATACCTTGTGTTTTAAAGGCTCAGTAAGTCATAAGGGATTTTCACCCTAGAAATTGTAAGGCTGCACATATGTAAACCCTGAAGCTGAAATGGATTTGAACTATTTTAAGAGCTTTTGAAAGGCTGGCATATTAAGTTATATATCAATCTGTCCCCCATTGGTTATTATCTTAACAGCTGCTCTAAGTGTAGCCTATCAGTTTTAAATATAGGAACAGCAGTAAATAGTGCATTATGATATTCCAGATGGAACACTTAAAATAAATTAAAATACCCGTATATTTGGGAGTTTTCTACAGCACCACTATTATGTCATCATTTTCTGTAGGTATGTCATGGTTTAACCCCAGCCGGCAAATAAGCACCACACAGCCGCTCGCTCACTCCCCCCCAGTGGGATGCGGAAGAGAATTGGAAGAGTAAAAGTGAGAAAACTCATGGGTTGAGATAAAGACAGTTTAATAGGGAAAGCAAAAGCCGCGCACGCAAGCAAAGCAAAACAAGGAATTCATTCACTCCTTCCCATCAGCAGGCAGGTGTTCAGCCATCTCCAGGAAAGCAGGGCTCCATCACACGTAACGGTTACTTGGGAAGACAAACACCATCACTCTGAATGTTCCCCCCTTCCTTCTTCTTCCCCCAGCTTTATATAGTGAGCATGACATCATATGGTATGGAATATCCCTTTGGTCAGTTTGGGTCAGCTGTCCTGGCTGTGCCCCCTCCCAGCTTCTTGTGCACCTCCAGCCTTCTCAGTCGGTAGAGCATGGGAAGCTGAAAAGTCCGTGACTAGTGTAAGCACTGCTTAGCAACAACTAAAACATCTGCGTGTTATCAACATTATTCTCATACTAAATCCAAAACATAGTCCCATACAAGCTACTATGGAAAAAATTAACTCTATCCCAGTCAAAACCAGCACATTCTCTACCCCTTATTCCATACCATTTACGTCATGTTCTTGTCCCACACTATCCAATACATCCTCATTAACCACCACTCCCCTTCCCATCCTTTGATATAATACACAGATATCATTCCCTTAGTCTATGGACCACCCCTGTGAAATGTCCATAAAATGTCTGTAAAATGTCCACAAATGTCCACAGATGTCCACTGAGTTCATTTAGTCCATGACTTTGGGCTCCATCTGTTATGGTGGTCACTCAGGACAGGAGAGGTGGTGTGTTGCGTGGAGTTACTGGGTACCAAAGCCAGCTCAGGTCGGGTCACTGCTGCACTTGCACTGCTTCTTGTAAGGCTTGTCCATTGGTTCAGGTGGTTCCTGCTATAGTAATTCCCATAACATGCAACTCAAATCCTGGGTTACAACAATTTAAAGGTATTTCCATCACAATCTCCACCCCTGGCCCCTTTGGACCAGACGTAAGGATTTAACATTGCAATGAACTCCTCCCCTTGCCCCTGCTCTGGCTTGGATTTATCCACAGACTGCAGTCCCTTAGGGTTGTACCTGCTCCAAGTGGAGCCTTATCTATGAGCCACAGTCTCTCAGGTATACCTGCTGCAGCATAGACTTATCCACAGCCACAGTCACTTTGAGGTGCACCTCTTCCAGCGTGGCCTTCTCCATGGTCCACAATGCCTTCAGACATATACCTGCTCCAGCGTGGCCTTACCCACAGCCACAGTCCCTTCAGAAGTAAACCTGCTCCAACATGGCCTTACCCATGGCTGCAGTCCCTGCAGGGGTGTACCTGCTCTGTCGTGGGCTTATCCATGGCCACATGTTTTGAGGTGCTCCAACATGACCTCATGCACAGACACTGATGCTTCAAGGTGTACCTGCTGCAGCTTGGACTTATCCACAGCCACAGATGCTTCGAGGTGTACCTTCTCCAACATGGATTTATCCTTGGGCCACAATCCCTTCAGAGGTATACCTGCTGTGGTACAGACATAACCACAGCCACAGATGCTTCAAGATATACCTGCTCTGGAGTGGACTTATCCATGGCCACAGATGCTTTGGGGTGTCCTGCTCCCGCATGGACTCATCCACAGGTCACAGTCCCTTTGACTCGAGTTCACGCTGGAGTTCCAGCCTGTCCAGTACAACAGCACAGAAACAGCAGCGATGCCCTGGCCATCTGCCAGCCCAGGCACATCGCCATTGCTGTTATCAAAATGTTCCCAGGCACAGCAGAATATGATGATAAGCAGTACAGCAGTACAGCAAGCAGAGAAGGCAAAAAGCGACCACTAACGAACACTATAATATACAGTGAGGCAAGCAAGCCCCATGGCAAGCACAGGAGCCTGCCAATTAATAGCTAAACAGCAATAACACCTATAAATTCTATCCAGCACATTCCAATCAAACCTGTTGTTATGTTGAACCCTTCAAGCCCTACACTGGGCGCCAAAAAGGACTGTCATGGTTTAATCCCAGCCCTTCCTTCTTCCCCCAGCTTTATATGTTGAACATGATGTCATATGGTATGGAATATCCCTTTGGTCAGTTGGGGTCAGCTGTCCCTGCCGTGTCCCCTCCCAACTTCTTGTGCACCCCCAGCCTTCTCGCTGGTGGGGTGGTGTGAGAAGCAGAGAAGGCCTTGACTCTGTGTAAGCACTGCTCAGCAATAATGAAAACATCCCTGTATTATCAACACAATAACTGTGTGTAACACAAAAACTGTGTGTTTTCAGCACAAATCCAAGACATAGTCCCATACAAGCTACTATGGAAAAAATCAACTATCCCAGTTAAAACAAGCACAAGGTAGTGTAACAATCTCTTATCCCTACAGCATTAAAAAGTTTGAGGACATGGATGAGTGGAGAACTGATGAAATATTCAGCAAGACCTTTTGGCTGCAGAAAATGTTTCAGGATTTGATGCAGGAGTGGAAGAGAGGAAGGAGTGTACCAGGCTCCGGGATCTGGTTTCTCTTCTTCTGGGTTCTTTCTACTCATGCCAACTGTTGGAAATCTCTATGAGGCCATGGCATCGTGAACCATCTATTGCTGACTTGTAGCATGTGCTGCTTGAGGGGTGTCTGCTGTAGAAGGGGAACAACTACATTAAATGGAATTAGGGAGAAGGGCAGCTCTAGTGACCCAGCATTTCTGATGGGGAAAACATCCTGAATCCAACCGAAGGTCACACAGCCTTCCCATCACACAGCATAACTGATGTGCTTTGTTTACAAAGTGAAAGGGAAGTGAAATTACATTGGTCATTTTTCCTCTGCTGTAAAATTAGCTGCACTAGAGTATAGTAGCTTGCTTTTGAGCTGAGACTGGCCTGCTGAGCCCTGGATGTGATACCTGTACTAATTACCATGTGGGTTAGTATTATTGCATTAATAACCACAAGCAAGCCTCTGCAAATCTGCTTTTTTTGCCCACTTGCACTGCTTAGGATGTCAATGCTCGCCCCATTGCACAGACAGGGAGTTTAGCTGCTGGCCTTACTGTAGTTGCTCCAGAGGCCCAGTAGCTCAGCAACTTTAGAAACACAGAAGGCAAGTTATCACATCTCTTTGTGCACGTGTGCTTGATCACTGGGGCATTGAATAGGTCAACTTAACCTTGCCATAAAAATATAAAAATATATCCCGACATACATCCTACAACAAAGTGAGGAAGATAGGACAAATGCCAGAGGGTAGTGTAACTGTGATGGTGCTAAGCTATGCAAGGAGCCTTGTCTGTCACCGCTGGTCTTGCGTGCAGTTGAGTTGGCTTTAGAGCACTGGGTTCTTTGGAAGATGCTTGGGAAAGAGATTCAGCAGGCCCAGGAAATATTGCTTCTATTGCATGCAAATACACATTACTTGCTATCTGCTTCAGTTTTCCTTACCTCTTTGAAAGCCACTTCCTGCACTGGGATGTTGTGGTCACTTTTCAAGTAAGATACAGGCAGCATCTTTAACATGTAATCTGCAGCACGATACAAGTTTTTACTCTTGTCCCTACCTTTGAACTCCAGAATCTTGTGCTCTAGGAGGTGCTAAAGGTGGATGACAACAAAAGACCAGTTGCTGATATTCCTTTTGCTTAATCAATTTGCTGTTATCCTACTGCCCAGCAGCTATCTTGGATGTTATTAAACATACAGTGGATAAATGTGCAGGTTTCCTCTTCAGAATTGATGAGGCTAATAGACTACAGTCTGTATACCTGTAGTTTTTCTGAGGTACTTTTCACTGAGTTGGCTTTATGTTTAAACTGCTGGAATTAATTAAAATAGTAATTAGACTATAAAGCACTCTGATGCTGTAACCATGCAAGCCCCTATCTCCTGTTAGCCTCGTATGTAAAGCTGTTTCTGCCCACTGGTTAATTCCCCCCCATGCCAGTGGAGACATCAGAATGGACTGTACTTGTGCTTATCAGGCACAATGTAAAGGAAATGGGTCAGCTCACATCTCTGCTGAAAACAAGGTACCATGGAGATGGCTTATGCAGAATCACAGAATAACTTACTGGCTCCTTCGTAGCACTGCTGGTTAGCACCAGGTACTTGTCCTGTTTCTGAATCTCAACCAGGGGGCAAGGATCTTCAGCTCACTGGTGAAAACCTTTTTAACCAGGAGTGCACGTGCCCACCTGATCAGGCCAAGAGATTTCTGTAGCATCATTCTTAGGAAACGATTCAGCCTCCAGCAACTTTCCTGTGTAAAGTCAGCTACAAAATGAGTTTCCTTTTGTAAATGGGAAAAAAACCTCAAAACTCTCCACCTCCCTGAGGTCAGTTGGTGAGCCCAGGCCAATACAGGTTATAGAAGTGTAGCTCTCAAATGATCAGTCCAGTTTTTCTAGCTATTGGACTATGCTACACCCCATCTTTATTTCTAGAGAATACAATATTTATTTATAAGAGATCATGCTTAAGCAATCAAGATAAAAGTGACACTGGAATTAATTATATTCCTCAGCACCCAGTTCATGGAGTCTCGATCTCCAACTTTGGGTGCAACCATAGCAACCCGGTAGTTTTCAATAAAATTTCCACTTATTGTCACCAGCGTGAACTGCTGAAAGCAATTACCTATGCATTGCTCTCTATGTGCTGGAAAGAAGCACATTACAGGATGCCTATAGCCACATAACTCAGTATCAGTGGCAAGAGTCACTATAGGAGCAACTCGACAACTGAATGCTGAAAAACCTCTGGCCGATTAGTTCCTCTTACTGGTAGGTGTTACTGTGACAATATATCAATCTTTCTAAAGTAATACATTGCCATTCACAGGTCCGTGGGCTGCTTTTATACTTCCATCATCAGATCTGTGGCCTTCAAAGTTACAGCTGATGGACCTTCTGTCAAGACCCAGATATTTAATCAATGTGACAGCATCCTACATTTTTTGAACCCCAGAGGCCTTGGAAAAGTTTAATGCAGCTTCCAGGTAAAGTTCAATCCACATGGCTGAGTCCCCTGAAGTATTTTCTGCAGAGAACTCCCCTCCCCCACATTTTAACATACCCAATGTCCTTTACATTTGAAGAAAGTGAAGAGCTAAGCTGGAAGGCCAGGTGCTATTGCAATAGAAATATGTGCTTTACAGAGCTCTGCTGCCCACTAAGAAATTGGGTGCAAGACCTATGTCAACCCCCCCACTTGGAAGAAACAGTTAGGACATTTGCTAACAATAATGAGTTTCTCCCCATCACAATAACCTACCATTAAATGTATGTTTGTAAGCATTTGTAGCCTAGAATATGAAGAGGAACATTTTTTTGAGGAAAGGAAAATGAGTATTAATATTTGATGGGTACAGCAACAGTTTTATTAATAAAGAAACCTCCTGATGCTGATCTCAGTTACAACATGCACGCACCGACACAACCCCGTCAGTGACCTCAAGTTATTATTATTAACACTGTTATAACCGTAATCACCAAATGATGCTAGGGAAGTAGGATTACTTGAGAAAGCCACTGTGGGCCTGGAAGCCTCTCTGCTTTCCCCAGCTATAGCATGTGACCTCAGAAAAGACAATCCCTCTCCCTGCTTCCCCAGGATAAAATTATTCCCTCTCTCTCTTTATATGTACACATAAGCATGCACACAGGGTCAGAATCTGGCCCACAGTTCTTTTGTTCACAGCACTTGCCAATGAGTGCCAATTATATGTAAAATAAATAAATGCTAGCCACATTATGATATAAATTTCCTTCAGAAGGGAATGTTCCAGAATCTTAATGGCTCCATTTTCTTTGTCTCTTTGAGTTTTACCCTTTACATGCAACATTATTAAATATAGTCATTATCTGACTTAAACAAATAATAATGCCTGTAATTATAGCAGAAGCCCGTTCACTTATGGTTAAGTTAAAATGCTATATATCAGATATGTCAATGCGATCTGTATAATACCAAAAATTTAAACAATGAAAAATAACATTATCAAACATGAAAATCCATTAATGCTAGTCATTAGATTTTAACTATGCTTTTAGGGTTGTTAATGTGGAGAAGGGGAAGACACTTCAGCTGACCATGCCTAATGCTGCAAGCATGCAGCAGAATTAAATTCTTTATTTTCTCAGTACTCAGTAAAGAAAACAGGAGCATTGCCTATTAAAATATAATACCTTTGATGAAAAGATTCCTTAGTTCCTAGTCCCTTACTATAGCTTCTATCCAGAAATTGTACTGCAGGTACTACATTGCATAAATAAGCTGACCTGTCAGCCTGTACATTCGTGCAGTTTTTTGTTGCAATGAGATGTAATGGCTTTTCAGCGCACCATAAGCACAGTTGTGACCACAGGCTCACTAGTGTCATTTTGTGTGCAGTAATGAAGCTTGACGAGTGGTCTCCTGCTTGCAGATAGCCGGCTGTTGTCCTAAAAATGCAAACCATTGCCTCAGGCCATGGAATCAGGAACAGGCAAAGGACAGTGGCACAGGCACGGCTCCCCACTGCTCACCCTCCCTTTAGCACACTGTACTTGGATGCAGTAGAATAGTCTTTACCCTTGTACATAAGGACACAATGAGAGAAAGTGATAAAAGCAATTGTATGAAGGCCATGTTGGAAATCAGGTTTTGTCAAGTTGCTGAGCTGACGTTCGGGAAAAAAAAATCCGTTGCCAATACATTTTCCCCCATGCACAGTGAGTCCTTTGAGCAAAAATGCTGCTACTTCATCATCGTTTCCTTTCCTGTTTTTTTTAAATCTGTATAAATATTTGTGCAGAAATGTGCATGCATGCTTATTTATATTTATTTATATTTTGAGAATATGTACTTACACCCACACTAGCACACACGCACACATGTATACATATATACAGAGAGACAGAGCTAGCAGGCACAGCAAATCGCAGGAACAAGCCTCGCTGCTTTTTTTCGCAGCTCATCAATATTCCACGGCCCAGGAAGGCCAGGCGTGCACGGGGGTTCACACTTCCCACGGCACAGCCGGCCCCACCACAGATCCCTCTCCTCGCTTTGACACCCGAGGGTCACCAGAGACCCACTCTGAGCCGGGTAGCACAGTGCTGGGAGATGGCTTGTTTTCTGGAGAAAAATGAAAAGTAAGTCTGTCCTGAGTCAAATAGCAATTAGGTCTCGTCCTGGAATTGTGTGATTTGCGATTTCATTAAGCCCCTTTCCATACACCAGGCACCACCGAGCATTCTGGGTGCTCGTGGCAGGGGATTCCCTAAATTCTGAAACTTGAAGGGTGGTTTGTTCTTCAAGAGGGTACGAACTCCTTTTGTGGCTTCCGCATGCACACCCAGTGTTTTGTAAAAAAACACAGGCAAAGGATATTGCAGCAAAAGTTACAAATCTATTTCAGTTATAACCTCATTGTCATAATCCTTCTATATGCCTTTCATAGCTCTCTGGGAAGTCATCCTTCCCCACCACAAACTTTTCAGGTGGTGGGAAGCATCTGTGTAAAATGCCATGTAGAGGAGAACATGGAGCCCAAGACTCTCACGCTTGTCTTGGCTGAGACCTTTCCAATCTTCATCCTCAACATATTTGTCCCCTCATCTCACAGACTGCAAAAAGCTGCAGTTTACTTGGTGTTTCTCATGCAGAGGTAGAGTTGGGTGGTGCATGAGGCTGAGAAGGAGGGAGGCCCGAGGGAGGCGAGATGGCGGGTTGCTTGCACGTACTGCTCATCAGCTGCATTTTTGTCTTAGAAGTGAGACCCTGTCCCTCAAATATAAAACCTAGACTACCTGTTTTTATGTTACTTCACTTCTGAAATACAAGGAAATATTTGGTGAAGTATTAGATCTACTGCAAGCTAGCACACTCGGCACAAACAAGCAGTTCATCACATTATGCGACACAAAAATGGCAAAAGCAAAAGCAGCAGTTTCCTTTGTAACGTGGCTTCTAAGCAACGCACTACATTTGTCTTTATTTCTTAAATGTGTAGCTTAATATTGATATTTTTGACATGTTAAATATAAATCAGAAAACATACAGAATGTACAGCGTTGCCTTGGGAACCTTTACTTTTTTTTTTTCCATTTGTGAAATTTTATGATAGAAACTCTGCAAAGTTAAGGTACCATTAACCCAGTCTTTGGGTATATATAATACAAAATGCTTGAACTTCTGGGACAGCAGCTATTTCTATGGATACAGTATGTTGAACAGACATGGAACAAAGAAAACCAAAACTGTTGGTTCTCTGCTGTCAAGGAAACAAGCTGCTCTTTCTGCTTAAATATCTCTTACCAAAACTAGGAGGAAAAAATCTTCCAAAACTCAAGTTTGCACTTAAAAAGAAGAAATCTGACTTACAGGCACTGAAATGAATGTATTTTCAGATATTTCAGTAAGGGATATTGTTATGTCTGATACAGGTAAATCAACATATCTCCCTGAAAGCCCCTAAGGTTAAGGTTATTCTTAAAGGTAAATATTAAATAATTTTTTGAGAACAGTAGGAGTCCAGAAGGAAAGTGAGAAAACATTCTGCAGTGTTCTGGTTTTTGTGCTGCATACAGATTACTTATTTAGATTAAATTCTGTTATTTGTTCTCCTGTAATTCAAACTCCTTTTTTGCCCCTATTCAAGCCATTAGGAGCTTTATGATTTAAAATAACAAAAGCTAAACCTCATATTCGTTGGAAAACAGAACATTTTAATGAGTATATTTCTTTCAGAAGTATTAAAAAAGGTGCACTGAATAGAACTACTTCATCTGATAAACAGGGTAAGTGCTGATGCATATATAAGTTCTGTATGACACCTCCAATGTACAAATGACATGGGAGACAGCAGCTACCCAGAAACATGATTAAGGTTACATGAAAGAAAGGGGGTATAAGAAAAAAAATGAAATTACTCATAACATTTTTAAAATCTTGGAGTTACCTCCTGGTGAGTGACGTTCTGGTTCTGGTTGGAATAAGCTTCACCTTGAGCTCCTGCACTTTAGTGGAGAATATTGCAAGACTCTCAGGGAAGCACCACACCAGAAAATAGGTCTCTTCTAAGACAGAAAAATATCCTAGGAAAAAGATTGTGATCTGACACATACCACATAAGCTCACAGAATTTCTAGATGTATAAGTAGACCCAAAATGCCCAGCTAGCTTTGAAACAAGTCCACAGACGTGAATCCTTGCCTATTCACAGCACCATTTCTAATTTGAATCAGGGAGCACAAATGAGGTTGAAGGCAAATGATCTGTTGAGTTAAACTTGGCTTTGTTTATGGACCATGTAGGCTTTCTCTGGCAGGTTTTGTAACATCACTGGTGGGCTTACATGTATGATGGCTGGATACCAAGTGTCCTCCCAGCAATGGGTACTCTCCACGCACATGTTCTTAGCCCATTGTAATGGAAAAGGTAGGCATATTCAGTTCTTTACCCTTCTGTGAACAGGAATTGAAGTAAACCATATCACTGTGCTCTTCCTGAGGGCTAGGAGCCACAAAGGAACCTGGGTGTGTAAAACAATCTTGTGTCCAGAGATAGCATCTGCCTTGGTAGGAACTTACAGAGAAATTCAGTGTATTTGGCCCATCGCATACAAGTGGTTAAGGTTGATTTTTGAAGAGAATCACCATGAAAATCCCTGCTCCTCATAAAAAGTGACCAGAAGTAAGCCCTTTGCCTAAGTATTCTTGCTTGCTATATTAGCTTTGTTTGTCTTGTAGGCTAGAAGTAGTTTTTAGAGTGGTTTTTTTGAGAAAAGGTTGTGAAACAATTTAAAAACACAGCCTTTAAGGAACAAGAAACTGATAGATTCGAAAGGCATACTCTGAAATGTCATTAAAGATGCTACACACAACCCCACTAACATAAGAATTACTACTGAAGACCTAGTACTCATCCATAATTAACTTCACAGTGTCTTCTTCACAAGTGCATGGATTATGAAATTCTGTATAGTAACCTTCTTATCTTTGAATTTCCTGGCTTTTCTTACTTTGTTTAGACACTATTGTAGCAGAAAAGAGGAGTGGGTTTGGGCGGGGGGGGGGGGGGGGGGCTAGTTTGTACACTTCTGAGTATTTGAGCTGTGTTTAATCATTCTTATGTGTGAAATCCTTTATTAAAAAAAAAAAACAGTTTATCTGATACTTACTGCTCTTTAGTACAGCACAGCTTGGTAGCACTAGGTACGTCTTGTTGAAAGTATGTCCATAAATATGTCCCTTGCAGCACAGAACAGCTTGTTAACTTGGCAATCCTCAGCAATTTGCTTTGAAAAGTTTGCCTCAGTTTTGATAGTCCAAATGTAGGGCAAAAACTCAGAGTAACTTTTTAGCTAATTTTACCAATTGACACTTTCCTCACAGTTTTAACTGCTTGCTTACTAGAAGAAGGACTGCAGTGCTGCTTCCTCCTCATTCAATAAGCTTTTTTGCAAGGTTTTTTCATTTTTAATGGGACTACTGATTTTCTGTTTTCCTGATGTGCAATCTAAAAAAAGAGTCCATTATCTTGAGGAAATATTATTCTATTATCTTAATTGTATGTAAACCCACTGCCACTGTTATATAGGGGATGGTATTACTATGAATTTGCAGTGCTTTAATTCTAAAGAGAATTACAAAAGCGAGCAAATGCTATCTGTCCCTATGTCACAGGCAGGATAAATGGGGCACAGAGAGGACAGGTAAATTGACCAGTGCCCAAAGGCTACAAAGGATCAGCAGCCTTGAGAAAAGAACAGATTTTTGCATGCCTGGTGCTATCGAAAATTTCTACACTCCTTTTTCGTTTTAGCAACCCTTTTGGCCAGCTTTGTTGGATATCCTTTTCAATGGGAGAATGGAAGTAGGATGCCTACGTTATTTTTGTACCAGATACATTAGGTTGGCTTATGGGAGAAACCCTGAAGTGAAAACTCTTGAGTCTATGTTCTAATTTAACCACATGAGGACTGTGATTGGAGATACTTCAAAGTGGGTTACGATGGTTAACTAAGTGAAAGATAATATCCCTTTGCCTTTACTGTCTAGTAGGTCTCATTACTCCTCTGGGCATGCTCCTTAGAATAAATTAAAAGGATCCATTGAGAACCATTTTGCTTTGGGTTTTTTTTTAATGATTGCCAAAAGCCATTTGCTAGAATAGTACAGAATGTTTACAGATGCCTTAGGAAGAAAATAGCAGAATGTGGAACTAATTGTGTTTAGTCAAGATAATTATGAAACACAAATGACCATTACTTACAACAAGTCCCCTGACAGCTAGAGTTTGACTCATGGGGCCAGGATCAAACTCAGTAAAGAAAGGCCTTAGTGTTAAGTTATAGTGTCCATATGGACACCACATATCAGCACTAGCTATTGCAGTTATTGCTCACCCCTCAGTGCTCTTGTACCCAAGTAGTGTTCAGTAAAGAAGAACCATAGCTGCTAACTTTGAAGAGGAAAGGCACGTGGAAATTATGACTGCTTCAGAAGGAAGATCCTGCTGGGATGAGAAGCTCTGCAAAATGCAACCACAGACTTTTCTGCAATTAAAGTGGAAGTTCTGTCATAGGAAAACAAACCAACTTTGCTGCACCAGTGATGGGCATTTAATCTCATCAGAGAATGGGATGCATAAAGCAAATCTAAAGACATGACTATTAATTCCACCGTAAAGAACAATGCTATACACACTGCATCTGTGTTCATCCCAAAATGGTTTGTCAAGCCATCTCTACATATCCATGTAAAACTGGTATGCATACTTCATTCTTGAATAAGAGGATAAGAGGAATCCAGTGCAGTGTTGGAATTACATAAAAGTAGATGGAGAAGAAAAACAGTGAAAAATTTCATAGTAAAAAAATTTAAGTAAATTGGACCCTAGATTAAGTAAATTGGACTCTAGATTAAGGGAGCTAGACATAATCTGATTTACTGGGTTTGTATGGGGCATTGAAGTGTGGGTTTTTTTAATTGATCTAGGAGGTTTTCTCTCATACAATTAATAATACTCAAATGGTCAATGTTGTTACAGTTTCATTACTTCATTCTTGCTATTGTTGTAGTTGAATTGGTTTTGCTTTGGACAAAAAAGGAGATATTTAGACTAGCAAAAAAATTATTAAAATGTGGTTCTCATACAGAGAGGTCATTTATATCCTTAACAGTGTGAAAACATGATGAAGGCTGTACCGCTTTTGTTGATTTCATTTTCTGGCGACATACACAAAATCCAAAGCTCAGCAATGTCCAAAGGAAAAACCAGCAAGTTCTTTATTGACTTTTGATCTCCCTTACCCATATGGATGAGGACACACTCTGGTGAAATCCTTGCTCTTAAATCACTGCGAGTTTTGCTTCAGTGGTCACTTAGCATACCATGCATGTAACGTATGTTGAATGTTATAAATCATCATTCAGTGAACATTTCAAAATTCCAGGAAAAAGGGTGTGTGTTAGAACCGGCACACTAATACAGAATTGTTGATGAGAGTTGAAACCCACCAGCAAATACATTCTGACTAAAGAATGCTGGCAGTTCAAGGGGACCAGAAATGGTCTCAGCACACAGGTTGGATCTTAGCAGTCTGGGTCCCTGTTAACTAAGCTCCCATGTTTCAGTCTTGGTGCTTTTTCCTGGGAAAGAAAAACTCCACTTAGCTCAGCGTTTAATATGGCCAGAAGAAATTGGACTGAGATCTCAAATTAATTCTCAAAAAATTTACAGATGGTTTATCACACCTCCTGTGGTTGTTCAATTTCTGAGGTAAGTAATAGTAAGTTCAGTCATATCCAGTAACGAGCCACTTGTTGTCATTGTTTTTCCTGGCCCTTTTCCTTACTCTCTTCTCAAGGTACTGCCAAGACTGCAGGCTGTTGCCCGTACCCCCAGGTACGTGCTGATGTCGGGCAGGAGCGACCCACTGTGGGCAGGAGTCACTTCCCTGGGGGAGGAAAACAAAAGAGAATGAACCAAGACCTTGCCCATCCTGGGGAGCAGGCACAGGCACTATTCAGTTTTTTGGGGGCATGGTTGTGAGAGAGTGGCAGGAGAGCTGGCTCCAGCAGCAAGGTCCAGGTGCTGCCAGTGTCCGGGGAAGCGCCCCGGCAGGGTCCCCTCCACCTTCCACTGGGCTCACGGCAGAACAAGACACTTCTCTGTGGAGAGTGAATGAGAAAAACAGGTTGTTTCAGGTGGACTGAAATGATTCATGGTGCTGGGTGGAATTTGTTGTTTGGAAGAGGCGGGGGATTAGAAGATTTCAGAAAACTTTCACTGTAACATTTCTGCTTTGGTTTTTATTTTTCATGTAATGGGTGATCTAGCTGCAAGAATGGAAAAAATTATTTTAAGAGGTTTGAAGAACCTCAGAATGAAATTAAACATATAACTGTCAAGCAAAAAGCTTCAGCAGGGCTTGAAAAATTTTCCATGGGTTTTCACTCAATAGCTTTAAACTATGTTTTACTTAGACCCAGACCTACTTTTTCTCATTGACTTTTCAGTTCAGCCAGCTCAGACCGGAAGGTCAGTTCCTCCTGGTGACAGCCCTTTTCCCTGCCTGTTACAAGGACCAAGCTGTGCTGAGTTCACCAGTTTCCCAAACCATATTTTTAGCCTGAAGGAAGCCTTACCTCTGCCCTATGGGGACGTCATTTTCTTCTACCACTACACTTCTTAATGGTACAGGTTGAAGGGATGTGTGAGGAAAAGGGGGAGAAGCAGAAGGCATTCTGCGGTGAACAGTTTATACTAGTGAGATCTCCTTGAATCTCTTGTCCAGTGCATTTGGGCAAGGAAAAGAGTGGGGATTAATTTTATGGGAGCTGCAAAATAATAACAATAATGAAAAAAGAATAGTAAACTTCTTTAAAAAAAACAAACAAACCAACAACCAAGTTGGCAAAATCTCTCCAGCAGTACACAGGATCTCTTAGCAAAGCAAAACCACAACCTGGTGAACTTGACCTCTAAGCCCACGTTTGAGTAGACTGCCTTCTCAGAGGTGGCTGCAAACAGCTTCCAGTGATGCCAGTCAGCTGGGCGGAACCAGAGAGAAGGACCTCTGCTTGCCTTCCCTTCCTTGATGGTCATACCCCATAAGGGTTAACGAACTGCCCACCAGCTGCCAGGCCCCCTGTAACCACCCTGCTCTCCTCTCAGCTGCCAGCTGATCCCCCCCGTCAAGCCGCCGAGGTGAGAGTTCACTGACAGAGGCGGATGAGGTTAAAGATAATAAGAGTCTAAACATCCATAGGGAGTTCAGCTCATGTACAAAGTCATAATTACATAAGCCATTACCATTGTCCGGGTGAAAAGAAATCACTGCGAGCAGGGGTAGAAAACATTTGCAGAGACAGGCTTAAGAAGCAAGGACGGAAAATATCAGACTTTCTCCAGTGGATGCACCGTGGCTTTAGCTAGGCTATAAAACGAGGATTGTTTGGGTATTCAAGTAGAAACCTGTTAAATGGATAACCTTGTGGCAACAAATTTTAATTTTTTTAGCAGGTCTGTTCTTTCAACAGGTATTGATTCAAGCAGCCTCTGCTATTTTTATCAAATGCATTTTAGAGGCACAGAAAATGCCACTGAGGATTTAAACCCCCAGTAAGCTGCACAGAGGCAGTGTTTGTAATACACTGCTTTCTGCTTTCACAAGCTGGACAAACCTCATACATTATGGGCCAAATTATGCCCTTGGATGAGTACGCCTGATTCCCACTGCTGTCAATGTGGCTGTCATAGAAATCTGTGGGAGACCAGCTTGTGCATCCAAAGAGGAATCTGGCCTAAAATCTATTGTGCTCATATTCCTTGTTACTTAGACATTTCTCGTGTCTGCCTGACTTACTCTCTTTTTTGTCGAGGTAAAATAAACACATTTAAAGATATTCTTAAAAAAAAAAAAGGATAAAAGATCTCTAGTGCTACAATGTTTTGTTTGTGTGTGTGACTATAATTAATGGATGTTCTTTGTCCAAGGTTGCCTTGAAAAGTCACTATATAGATGGGTTTATAGAAAACTACAGTGTTTCTGCAACCTTTTGAGTTTTGGACAGGCCTGGCTGATATCCCCTACAAGTGAGCAAACATGGTCATTTCACCCTAAGTTTTACTCTGCTAATCCTCAGTTGCCCATCAGTGCTGCCCTCCCCAAAGAAAATGCCTGAAAAGAGCCATTCAGGAAACATTCTGCTGCCTCCGTGACGCAGGATCATCCCCCCTCTTCACTCAGGTGGCTTGTCTGGGAGTAAAGGGTGGTCTGGACGAAATCATTTGCAAATATAAAACACCAGGGAAAGCCAGTTTTGAGATGGGTAGCCCCCATGAAACTCAGGCTGAACATACCTTGTGCATCCCCCATGGGTACTGTCGTGGGGAACATGGACCTGAGGCCACATGGATGACAGCAGGAAGGATAGTGCTAAGGGCCAGCTCCTCTGGAGGTATTCCCGCGGGCCCCTCTGAACATCTCCTGGTGTCCTGGCCACCTCTGTACCTCTGTGAGCTGGATACCAGGTTTGAGATTTACTCTTCTCTGCACGGTTGCTTTGAATTTATTTTATTCCTAGGCAGCTAGTTGGAGTGGTAAATTTATACATGCATTCAGCATTGTCATAGTCATATCTTGCCTGAGGGCATATTGATCCTTGTTACCATATTGACTTGATGCTTTTACATCTGCCAGCAATAGGTCTACACATTTTTTTTCCTACAAAGATTGCACATTTTCCTTCCCTTGCCCCAGATCTCCTTCCACACAGTCTCCTTTTATTAAGGTAAAACAATATTTTTTTCATTTTTGTTTAGTGCAGCTTTTTAAATGTGTCTGTGTTTGCTCAGGTAAAGGTTGTGCAATGATTTCTGACTCTAATGGAAAGAAAGAGTAAAGCAAAACATTGGAAATTAACTGGCAACAGAACTTCCTTTCTAAATTATAAATACACAGAAAGTATGCTTTGTATTTGCTTTCCAGAGTGCAAGAAACAAAGCAAAGGGGTAGTTACCTGTTCATTTGTAATTAAATGACTGAAGAAGAGGGGAGCAGTAACAAGTTGGTCCTTGGCAACTGATACGCTTGCAGCAGCAGAATTGCCACCACAGGCAATTTCTTATTTTCACTCATGTTCTCCATACAATTTTAACTATAAAGGTCACTGATCAAAAGCAGATGCTAAAGTGGGTCCAAAATAGTTTTTGCTTAACTTTTAGCATTTACTTAACTGATTACTAGTTACAAATCTGACACACAACAGACATAACAGTGCTCTCAAGGAGATTAAAGGATTAGTCACTCACTAGCTTAATCAGATTAATCAGAGATTTTGAACACAATATATAATTCTATCCACAGAGGGGATACATGATAGCCACATGCTAGCCTAATTTGGGAAGGGATACTAGGGATGGACAGACCAAGACAAAAGAGGGCAGAAAAAATTGCTAGTTATCACAAGGATTTTTCTACGTACTGCACTTGCAATACCACTTAAAGACCCTATATGTTCTAGTGGAATTACAAATTCACAAAATATAACACCGACATCAGCTAGTAGCCTATGCAAAACTGTAAGATGACTAACATAATATCCTGATATAAGCTTGTGATATTGGTATACAGTAAACATACGTGTGTGTTTTTCCTTATTTAATTTCATATTTGAAAACTTGTTTTTAATTTGTGGAGAGAAGTTCTTTTTTTTTTTCTTTTGATGCCACAGCATCCAGGATCTGAAACGTAAAGTGTGGGGAAGGACTCTGTAAAATATTAAATGCTTTGTGACAAAATTGGAAGATGTTATTTGACACAGTAAGTTACTCCAAAGTAGGAAAAAAAAAAGATTCGCTGTCATCTGTGAGAGCTGCCAAAGCTAGAATTTAAACCTGGTTTTACCTGTGGAGAAATCTAGCATTTTTTAAGAAAACATGCATTTCTCTTCCACATGATTTGAATAAAGGGAGAAGTGGGGCAGAACGTCAGCATATTGAAACTGAGGTTTTCCTGTAGTAGAAGTTACTTAACAACTGTAGTATTTCTACCCACAATTAATAAAGAGAAATCATAGACAACATTGATATGAGCCCTGTTTTTACATGTAAAGAAAAAGAGCAAGGAAAAATCAACGTAACTGATGCTATCTTAATCTATCACCCTATTCTTAACAAAACCCCAGAACGTTCTCTTCTTTCTTAATGCATTTTTTTATTTTCCTGGTGGTTTTCCATTTCTGGGATAGTGACCTTAACAAGTTTCCTTAGCATTCTGGAAAGAGTCGGTCTCATGTTTGAATCACATCTCCCTGACATCCAGTCTTCAGAAAAGAGGCACTTTTAAGAAAGAAACAAACAAATTAATCTCCATGTGCTTCGGGAAAGACACTGTAGTTGGAAGTAGGCCAGGTTTTCACTCTGAAGGATGCTCTGTGCTTGGCAAAGCCCAGAAGTATGTGTCTGCAATGGTTCTTCTGCTAAGATTTTAAGATTTAATAATTACAGTTCTTTAAAAGAGGAACTGCAGCTTAGTGGGAACATAGCGGCTAACAAGGAAAAACCATGTTACCAGCAATTAAGTGTTTGTTATGCAGAAACTGCAAAAAGAAAACTGAACTCTCGGAGAGGAACGCACAAACTGTGCAATCTGGCAGCCTGTACCCGGGGTCATGCGTGTGGTACATGAATTAAATCAGTCGAGGTGAGCGTCTGTGCTACGTGCAGGCTGCCGACGCTCCCTTCTCTGTCAGCAAAGAGCGACTGGAGGATCGCTCTTTGCCGAGAGGATTCAACAAACCTATTTACAGCGGTCCACCCATAAGCTCAGCGTTTGCCATCGCCTCTCCGGCGGCTGCCCTGCTCCCTCTCCCAGCTGGCCCCAGCCCCGGCACGGCTCCCCATGGCTGTCTCTTCTTCCCCGAGCCGCGGCAGCCGGATTTCAGCCACGCAACCCGTGGCAACCAGCATCCCATCACTGCTCTCCGACAGGAGAAACACAGACATAAACACAAAGCTGCCTTTGGAAAAACAGCAATCGCGCACTCAGTCTTTGCTTTAAAGAAAGAACGTGCTGAATTAAAAATGTGCCAAGAACAACCAGGATGGCATTGCTTTATTTTCACAAAGAAGTCTCTCCTAATTGTACATTAGCTGTCTTTCACAAACAAACTTGTTTCCACCTAATGCTGACAGTCGCGGGAGCCCGAGTGCATGTGTGTGCCGGGGAGGGGGGGAGCTGCTTTGTGGCAGTGTCTGTACATCTCGTGCCTGCGCTGATGGAATTATTGTTTATTTTTTTAATTTTCAGAGGTAGGTTGATGACAGCTGAAGAAGACTGTATTTGCTGAAGAGCAGCATGATGGTAGAGAGAAGCGGAGCTCCTGAGGGAGATCTAATGGTGCCTCTCCTTCCTGCACAGAGATAAAGACTTATAATAAGCGTGTATGTTCACCATCTGGCTCTGTGCATGTGGTCCTTATGGAGGCGAAAGCAGCACAATCTGTAAATGATCAGGAGCCATCGCACTCTCTCCAGAGAATCCACGATGCAATCAAGGTGACAGATGGCATGGCCGCTGCTGTGGCCTCATGGAGAAGATCAAAATCACCTTCAATAAACTCTGACTGAAATGGGCATGAGCACCTCAAAAAAGTCAGTTTGTCAGTCAAACTGCGACAGCAAGCTGCATTGGGGAAACATAGCGGCCAGCTCTCTGTTTTCAATCGTTTCCATCTGACTGAGCCTGAACTATGATCTTTCTCAAATTGTCCTTTCTGTTTAGCTGAAGCAGGCCAGCAAATTGCCAGATTCATAGCTTTATTGAAGGAAATTGAAAACATGATGTCCTCAATTCAAGGGACAAACAGCTGGCAGGTGCTTGGACACCCAAGCACATAAAATGGACCCCTAGTCTTTTGGACAAGTTTGTCCAACTTTTGTCAGAATAAACATAGATATATAATAAAATAGATATAATAAAATTCCAATTTAGGCAGGGTTTATCAGGCATTAGCTGACAGCGATTATATGGCTGCAAATGAACCTTGCGCTATGTATTAAAGGCTGAGTTTTCCCATTTACGTTAAAAATGCCACATCTACCGCTAATTATAGTGATTTTTGTTCCCCCATTTTTGGATTAATATCTTTGTATAGCCTTTTTGCCATGGCTGCTTATCAAGTATAGGCATTAAGGGCCTGACCCTGTAAGGTTCCCAATACCCCTGACCAGGTGTCTCAGCACCTTACAGGATCAGCCTGACCCTCTGAAGCACCCAGGTGCTCCCTGGCAAACTGGCCCCTCTGCTTCCACCCACACCACCAGCAGCCCCAAACATCGAATTCCCACCCTCGCACAGGCGGGGAGGTACCTGCCAGGCATTTTCTGTTATTTGTGCAACTGCGTGAACAGCCAAGGACTAGGTGAGCTTCGCTGAATGCAGTGGTGAAGAAACATATCCATTCCTTTTTTTTTTCCCTAATTCTTTCTATTTTTTATACTTATTTTTTACTGTGTCCTTGGCTTGATCAGCTCCTTTTTTTTAAGGGAAGCTAAAGTAATGTGCTTGTCACTGTTTTCAGGCTTGCACATGAGGGCTTCCAGGCTGAAGCCCTATCGCCAGGCTGAAGCAAGAAGGACACGCTGTGAAGTGACAGAGGAAGAGAAGGGCAGCCTTCCTCCCGCCTGCGGGATCCTGCCCCAAGATCTTCCTGGGGCCCACCACAGGTCTGCTTCTGTACGAGAAGTGGATCGACGGCTGCGTCCCAGCTCCGTGTGGCAGATGGTCAGTGTCTTTCTCGGTTTGCTTGCTTGCATGTTTGGTTTTCTACCACCACATTTTAAAACGTCCCTGTTGCCCTTAGCCTTTCCAACTACTCATTTTTAGCTTCGTTACTCATGAAATATTCTAGAAAGTCCTTTGGCCTGGTTCAAAGTCTGTTAATGGCAGTGAGTCTTTTCATCAACTTCACTGGGTTTGAATTAGTCTTTGGCACTTACTTCTCTGTACAACAGAGCGTTATCGAAGGCAAATTTTTTAAATTTTATTTTTCAGTTGGGTGTGGAGCATGGGTCACATTTTAAACTCCAGGTTCCCGTTCCATCTAACTGATTTTGCACATATAGCTGACCATCCTGGGTTGTACATTTTATGTCTGCAAAATAAATAAATAGGTTGCCTTTGTACTAGCTACCCCTGTGCCTCTCTACCAACGTGAATTTTTGCATGCATAGGAGAAGAGCTATGCTCCCTCTCACCAGTACAAAGGCACCAAGAGACTGGGACAGAAATGGCCTAGTGTAAGCCCATCATTTTCACCAGGCAGAATGGTATTTTGCTAGTCCTGCACTCTGGGAGTTAGATAAACTGGCAGTGGCAGTGGCAAAACCTTGATCTGACAAACCAAGAGGTGCTGCTAGGAGAACGAGGAGGGAGTTTTAGAGCTAAACTCCTGAGGGTTTCTGCCCTCTCTATTGAAAAGTTTGATCTGGGTTTACAAGGTCTTGCACTGCTTTTTACTGTAATGTGGTACCAGGCAGCACAGCAGACCAGGTATATGAACGATTTCTCCCAGAGCTGAACCTTTTCACAGTTGACTGTGCTGTTGGTGTCCAGTTCATCCTCAGGGAAACATCTGAGTATTGCATGGACACTTCCTATGGTGCAGTTTGCAAGACAGAGCTAATATAACAATGTAAAATACTCATGTACACTCAATAATACTGTAAGCTTGAGGTTCTTGTGTGGACCTTGTCAAAACATCTGAATATTTGGCATCTTTACTATGGCAACCAACCTGCGTGGTGAGACACTAAGGCATTTGGACACTAAGATTATGAAACTAAAGTATTTTGAAAAGTTAATGCACTTGCCACAAGCGACACTGAATTGGGGTCTCTCTAAGTTGTAGCTAAACCTTGGTAGTTTTCTGTCTTTAGACTATCTTCTCACTCCTATTTTATTTGCTGTTTGTTTCTCACACTGATCACAAAGGGAGTAGCAGGGAAGTCTGCTTTGCCCCTTTGGTAAGGAAGGCAAAGTCCAGGTCAGGTAATTTGGTTGACAAGCCTCAGCCTACAGCTACACCATGGAGAGCCCTCGTTACAGAGTGTATTTTCCCCTACCTTGATCTTCAGAGGGTCCCTGCAAGGACTCTGTCTCCTGTTGGAAGAAGGCCTGAATGGGTTCCTGTGTGGGAAGATGAAGGTGAAATCACCTTCCCAGGCTGTTTTGAGTATAATGAATGGTTTTTGTTTAGTGGGAGACATAATGCATGTCACATAATGCACGGCAAATTTCAATAAATATCTGCATTAGATCAACAGAGAAAAAGCCAGGCCCGATCAAAATTTGCCACTGCATGGCTGAGAAATCTGGAGCTCTTTCCCCAATGGAAGGAAATTTCACTTAATGCATAGAAATCTGATGTCATATATTATGAGGAGGAAAAAAGGATAGGTTTGTAGATAATTGAATGAAGTGAAGGGAAATTTAGGGCCAGAAATGCTTTTGTCCTTGACTGTTCTTTTATCGCATTCCAAATAGGGACTCCGTGTCATGGACCTGTGAATACAGACTGCTTTTAAATCTCTACTTCTTGCATGACTGACACTTACAATTCAGTAACATCTTTCAAGACATCCTTTGTGCGCATTTATTTCAAAATAATGTATCGAATGTGTAAAATCTTGTTAGAATATTTTTGCTGCAATTTCACTCCCATATTCTGTGATCAACATTTAAGTTGATTGTCCCTTGTTTTAATATGACCTTATACCATGACAGCATAAATACAATGACAGTAACTGTCTGAAATTAAACAGCTTTTATACCATGTACTGTGGGTATTTTGTTACATATTGATGGAGGGGATAGTTGATTGAAAAAGGAAAACGTTTTGTTTTCTGGAAGAAAAATACAGAATTTGGAGCCTAGCAACGTTGCCTGGGGAACGTTTAATAATATTGCCATGCCTGCCACATACCAGGGAAATGAACTTCCCAGCTATGCCTAGAAACCCATGATCACTCCTTACCCTCCTTTTGTTTGTTTGCCTGCTTTATCTCTTTGACCCTCGTTCTAGTTAGAAAAGCATATTGCTTCAATCTTTTTTAGAAATCATTTAAAATGGAAGGAAATCGGAAGAAGGGGAATATCAGCATAGAGCAACCCACTCTCAGGAGTGGAGTCTATTCCATTGGCAGTTCAGGGCAATTTCCGTTCCAGTTCCCTGGACAGCTTTATGGGGAAATAGGATGTTCTACTTCCATGGTTATCATTGCAGCAAAGGCAATGAAATACCCCCTTAAGAGGAGGTCAACGGAGTCCAGTAACAAGAGCAGGAGGTTTCAATGGAGAAGAGAAGATGAGAAAATTGAAATAAAGGATTGATTTCGAACAACAATGCCAGTGCTTCATACAGATGACTATCTTTCATCTAATGAAAGTACCTCATAGAGGGGAAAAAATAATTCATAAACACAGCAGATATGCGTGTGAACTAACATGTATTTCTCACATTACTCTGATCAGCTATCATGAGGAAAGGGGAATGGTTATCATAATGTTCTACTGTGAACTTTTCTTTTAAAATTTCTGGGACATTTTACATAGTCTCAGTGGTGGGTATGCTGGGATCACCAGCATGAACTGAAGTATAGATGAAATCAAACTAGTATGGAGTGGCCATTTGGAAGTATTTGGGTGTGTGGATTAAGGCTGCAAAAGTTGATATGGGCAAAAAGGGGATATTTTGCATGCAATTTTTTCTTTTGTGCATGTGGACACAGAATTACCATCACAAATGGTAGACAGATACATTTGTGGATGGTATTAAATAGCTACAAAAACCATATCCCCTATTTAGAAAGGTCCATTTACACAGTGGTCTCAGCCTGATTTCTAATTGTTCATGTACCGTTATTTGAACATAAAATCCTGTAATTGCTCCTGTGGTGGGAGCAAATTAGTGAACTCAGAATGGTCTATCTAAAATCAGAAACCAGGAGCTGAAAATATTCAGTATGACTGTGGTGTATTTTGTGTTATGAATATACCACAGAGCCCTCAGATCATTGTGCACTTGCATTACTATTTTAACAGCAGCTGCTACATCTGGGTGGTGCATAGGGTCTGCTCCTACCTACCTACAGCTCCTCCAGAGCCAAAGAATGGAAGTCTGATAAGAGGACATGCATTGCTTTGTATGATAAAAGGTACTTTCTTTGTCTGGCAAACCACTCCTTTTGTATGCACATCAACCAGATGGCCATTTCAGTTTGTCTCCGGCTGTGAATCAGACAATATGGCAGAATTAAGGGAAAAGCAAAACCTTCCCCTCCACCCCTCCTCTCTGTACATAGAATTAGAAATCAACAACCTTTAGGGAGATTTAATTTTAATACTTCATTTCTTTGGTAACTGAGGGACTTTTGACTTGCTCAGTCAGCTACTGTGTGACACACTCTCCAAGGTGTGACCAGCTAAATGCTTAGGGACCATGAGACAGAAAAAAGAGAGAAAGAGATTAAGTAACAAAAGAGGTGCATTATTAAAAAGAAAAAAAAGGTGTGTGTGTGTGGTAATTTTGGTGCTTTGATTTGATACAAGCTATATTTTACATGGTGAGATTCCTGATGATGCTACAAAGGCAGTGACTGAAGTTCTCTTCCATGTCATGTCAAGAAGTCTGTGGTCTTGCTGTAGGATTAAACACAGGAAGCTCTTCTCTGATGGTCTACGCTGTTTTCTCCTACACTGGAGATCCTTTTGTGAATTTGAGCAGCCACATCATTACCCTGCAGAATTTGCAGAGAATTTGGAAAAACAACTTGTTTCGGGACCAGGAGGTGAAAGGCAGCTACCCCACTGCAGGCAGCTCCCACCCAGGTGGGAAATGTTACATGCCCTTGCTATCTGAATTTGATGGGTTCAGCTGGAGAGGAAGGAACAAGGTGAGGAAAGAGGGCCAACAGAAATCTCAGTAAAACTAAGTCTCCAAGAAAGACCGAAATCTGCAACAGAATCCCTAAGAACTTTTGACTGTTGGACTTCCAGGGCAAAAAGGCCTTATGAGGTTTACAGAGACCTACTGTACACAGCATGTAGTTACTAACATAATTTTGAGCTTCCCGACACTTTATTTGATTTATTTAGCACAACCGTGTGGGATAAAATTTGACAATAGCTAGAAAGTGACCCAAAGCCATTATGCCAGAAAAAACCCTCTAGTTCTTGGTAGGAGATGGCAGGTCTATATTAAATCCTAGATTTGACTGGGGTTAATTTTGCACTCTTCCAAATACTGTACCAGAAATTTTCAAGCATATACATACTGATTTTGGCACATTTCTCAACACAAAATTATCTCTGAGTACGAGTAACTTTTGCTATAATACAGTGATAGCCGCTTGCGGTTGTGAAGAGGCACATTTCTCATTGAAGCATGTACCCGTATTTTAGCAACTGCTAAAACTAAATCCATGGGTTGAGTCCTCAGTTTGCCTGCTGTTTCCACCTACTAGTAACCAAGGTACTAAGAAATACGAAGCTGTTTCTCTAATGTGCGAGTAACATAACATCCTCTTGGCTCATAGAAGATCTCCAAGAATGACCATGGAAGTTTATGTAAAATTAAAGGATAGAAGAGGTCCTACGAAATAATAAAACTGGGCGCTTTCAGGATTCTCCCTACAGTTGGCAAGAATTCCTGTTGACTTCTATTAAAACGGTTTCAAATCCTGCTCTTAACCTTTAGTTAGCAAACATTGTAACTGCATTCAAATGATGCTTAACAGCGAGGGCAGTGGAGAAGAGCACTTTCCCTTTCATCCCTTTTTGGCCGCTTTGAATTTATGCCAGTAGTGACAACAAGCAATTGTATTTCGTGGTTTCCTTCATGTTATATACACCTGGTTTAAGTCTAACTTTAACAAAAATCACACAGTATTCCAATTATATGTACAAACTTTGCCAGAAACTGTGGGAAGAAAACAGCAGTAAAAAGCATTTGGGAACGTATAATTTATTAGCGAGTATCACTCTACACAGGAATAAGGGAATAGGTTATAAATAACTCAATTTCAAGAGAATTTGGGATGTTTTACACCTTCAATCATTTATCCTAAGTCTCTGGAAATTAGATTTCCTGGGGCTAGCTGCTGTTGTAGTGAAAGTAAACATAACAAAAGCCAAAAAAAATGAGACATTCTAGAGTTTTCAAATGATTAGTTGCAATTCTTGTGTATTCTGTTAAGAAAATGTTGTGAGGGCCAACAGACATCTTACTAATGTTTGGTGGGAGATAGCTTCTACCCCAAAAGTTTAAGGGTCAACTTGCCAATGCAAAGAATGGATAAGATAGAAGAAAAAAATAATAATCACAATTTTACAGGAATGAAGGTTTGGTTTCATCCAGAGGTAGGTGAAAAATCTCTACTGGAACTGGGGTTGAACTCTGAAATCTCAGATATATACTACCAAAGAAATATCAACCATATGATATCTGCTTATAAAATCTCATGAGTATAAAATTGTGACTAAAATATTCCACATTTTCTGTTAATGAGGCAAAAATATTGGGAAAAAAGTTGCATGAGGGTTAGTTGAGTATATTTTAAATGAATTTTCTAGGTGGGGAAAGACAAGAGGTAGAAGAAACAAGCATTCAAGTAGTTTATGATTTTTCTCTCCTTGCCTCAAGGCTTGTATTCTGAAATTTAAGCACTTACACTAAAGGGGCTTGATTTTCAACAGCATTTGACACACATTTTCAGCTTTACATTAGATATCTTTCACTTTACAAGCTTAAGTTTTATCTGTTCTTTACTGTGCCTACGTCAAGTAAGACATCCATTACAGTCTGAATGCTGTGAGATCCTTGAAAAATCTGTGAAATTAAAATACCTCAGTGCAAATCTAAGATCTATGGGGAATAACCAATTCTGATGAGAAGTTTCTTTGTACATCAGTGTTCCTGTCTGTAGAAATGAGACAGTAATATGTAACTCCTTTGCAAAGTACCTTGAGGTCTGAAATCTTTGAACTAGGTTTTGTTATCAGTTAATAGGACATTGTTGGTACCACGTGTATTACAGAAAGACAGAAGAGATCATGTGATGTACGATATGGAATAAACTCCCCAACAGAAATTCCTTCTTTATCCATGACATTTTTACTTAAATGTAGAGAAAAAAAAAAAAAGAACAGTATTCTGAAAAGACTCTGATCAATTCGCTTTTTTATCCAAGGAGTGGTAGATTAACATGCTACCTGGTACATGGTAACTGTTTTACCGGGAGAAAGAATACATTCGCCAGCATAATATCTGCATTTTGATAGTCCTGCCATATAAATCTGACATACTAGATCTCGAATGCAAGCACAAGAATCTACATACCCATCTTTATCATAATGATTACAATAAAAAGGAGGAAAACTGTTGGTTTGCTTGACAATTTAAAAAAATCCACCATTAACGTAATGGGCAGGAAAGGTAGCTAGCTGTAAATCTCAGCACAGTTCTCTTATCAGATGATCTGCAATCTTACTCTAAAGTCACTTCAAACCCATGGAAGAAAATCCCAAAGGTCAACAAAAAAATGTCATTTTTTTTCTTTAAACTGGCATGCAATTTTTACGTTAAATAAAATTTATACCCCTATATAAACAGATTACTCAAAATTAATGTCTTCCTACCTTTATCCAGTTATCTTCTCACGATTTTAAATAATCAGAAGTCATAACTTATGGTATATGAAGACTTGAGTGTTTTATATGTTGTTATCATTCCTGAGCATGGCTTCCACAGATGTATGTATAGCCTGCAGCATGTGTGTGTATATATATCCTCTCTCTAATAACTAGTGAGCCTCTGGAGACAAAGCCACCTCTTGTGCAGTTCTTAAGTACATGAATAACCTTAAGCACATGACTCATTCTGTTGACTGGGACATCTCTTGCATTTAAAGTTACATATGTGCTAAAGTGCTTTTATGGATCAGGGCCAAAACAAATAGGGACTACAGCACTGTGGGGCTAATGATGCTCTTATTGTAAGACTCATTATGCCTATTTTCGCAGGAATTTTAACAAAGCAAAGGGGTTTTGTTTAGTGGGAATTCTTTAAGGTTTATTTTAATTTGTTTGATTTCATTCCATTGTGCATGGCCCATTTTTATGCCTGTGTTTCCAAGGAAACTGTTGTAAAATGGAATTTGATATGATGTGTTATCAGGTTCCTTGTCAGCAAGTTTCAAGTGATAGTTATGAACTTGACAAATTAAGTTAAAAAAAATTATGATACGAGTATTAAGATAGAACTACATGTATAATGTTTGTTGTCATATGAATTATGTTCTAAGGCTTTATTTTGTTTGGGGACGGAGAAATTGTTCTGATCGCTGCAAGGAGGTCATAGTATTGATAGCACATATACAATATATACAACGCTGAAATCAATGTTTGAGTAAGCTGCTGTTTTGACCCCAGTAATACAATCTCGTGAGGAAATGCAGTGAGTTAACTCAGACTGACTCCATTTAAGAAGTCCTTTATGTTTACTGGACGGCTAACAATAAAAGGAAAGTGAAATCTAATCGGGATGCGTGTCTTATGTACCAAAATCCAAGTAGGGGTTGTACATACAATAAGTCTAAGTGGACACAGTACTTTGGATGGTATTTACAATCTGTTAATTGCTGTGCAAACACAAACACAAATATTTATTCCAAAACATTTGTACAAATGTATGTGTTTTAGAGAGCAACAAACAAACTGAAGTTCTGTTCCTCAGCTCTTCAGCTTCTTTATTATTCTTATTGCAATAATGAGGGTCCCTTGAGAAAATACACTAGGAAAAAAAAAGGCATTGCTAGGGAAAAAAAAGGCTTCATAAAAAAGACCGTAGATCCAGGTTTGTGCCTGTGACATTTTTCACAGTTATTGACCTCAGGAAAAAGATGAACAGGAAACTCCAAACTCCTACTGAGGACTCCGTTTCACATAATATTGTTTTCCAATGACACTTGCAAGGCAAAATATTTCAGGAATAGTTCAGTATTCTATTGCAAATGGCTTTTTTTTAAAGTAATCTGTATGGGCCAGTTACCTTGACTGAAGCCTGAGGAGCTAGACAAGACCCGGAAAAACGAGAAAGACCTCTGCAAGTGATATGAAATCCCTGGATCTGAGGAAAGGAAAATAGGGATTTGTCACTGGAGTGCATTCCAGCAGTACTCCCTTTCTAAGTGGAGAAATTATTTGGTTTAGTTTTAATTCAACCAGTATTTGTGTTTCAGATATTTAATAAAAGTCATGTCAGGACTTGCAGAACTCTTAATATCATGGTTTCTTTGTCTTTTGTCTGAGCATCCCTGTGAGGTATGCCAGGAGCTGAGACATCGGTGTGTGGACCCTGACCTCTGGTACTTGACATAGCCTGCCCTGAGGTCATGGTCTCCCTGTTGACAAGATGTGGGACCACACCAAAGCCCACCTCTGCTCTCTTTGGCATCTAGACTCACTTTTCCATGAAACTTAGGGTACTGGAGAGAACAACTGGAATCACCAATATGGGCATTTCTCCAGCACCAGGATGCAGACAGGACATGCATTTGAACACACAAGATCAGAAGCACCCCTGGTTCCCCACATTTAGAGGTCAAGTGTGAAACCTTAACAGGTTTGGGGAAGGGGGTGGGGGGCAGTATCTTAATTAGAGCCTAAGGAGCAGGATCATGCAGGAAACTTGAGGCCAAGCAAGGAGTCAAACCTGGTTTTCCTCAGCTGTAGGCTATTGCCTTAATGCCTGAGCTGACCTTCCTCCCCCAACTCACAAGTGATGTGTAAATGAAAATAAATAAAACCTAAATGGTGATTATTGAAATGTTCACATCTTGACATCTTCAGAGCACAGAGAATTCTCTCTGTTACTTCTTGTTCCCGGTCTTGTAAATTTAGGAGCTAAGACTCCCAAATCCTAACTTTTTTATGCATGAGAAAGTTACTGCCTGTTCCTGATTCGGTGTTCTTACCTTGAACCTTTGGTAAGTGTGATCCCAGGGAGGTGAATCTTAACACTGGAAAAGAATCATAGAATCATAGAATCATAGAATCATTGAGGTTGGAAAAGACCTCTAAGATCATCGAGTCCAACCGTCAACCCAACACCACCATGCCCACTAAACCATGTCCCTAAGCGCCTCATCTACACGTCTTTTAAAAACCTCCAGGGATGGGGACTCCACCACTTCCCTGGGCAGCCTGTTCCAATGTTTCACCACTCTTTCAGTAAAGAAATTTTTCCTTACATCCAATCTAAACCTCCCCTGCCGCAACTTGAGGCCATTTCCTCTCGTCCTATCGCTTGTTACTTCGGAGAAAAGACCAACACCCACCTCACTACAACCTCCTTTCAGGTAGTTGTAGAGAGCGATGAGGTCTCCCCTCAGCCTCCTTTTCTCCAGGCTGAACAGTCCCAGTTCCCTCAGCCGCTCCTCATAAGACTTGTTCTCCAGACCCCTCACCAGCCTCGTTGCCCTTCTCTGGACACGCTCCAGCACCTCAACGTCCTTCTTGTAGTGAGGGGCCCAAAACTGAACACAGTATTCGAGGTGCAGCCTCACCAGTGCCGAGTACAGGGGCACGATCACTTCCCTACTCCTACTGGCCACACTATTTCTGATACAGGCCAGGATGCCATTGGCCTTCTTGGCCGCAAGAAATAATTTCCCTGTAGACTGATCTAAAGTGTTTGGGGCTGCCCAGAAATGTGGCATTTTTAGTATTCTTGAAGAGAGAGATTTCTGACCAAAGGTAGATGAGGTGTCATAGGTGAATTAATTTCAAACATGGCCCTGCATAGAGCAATCACCACTACTTGTATAGTTGTATGTGCATGTGCGTGCGCGCACACACACATACACATACACATATTGTGCATTTTTTGTTTTTAATACATTAAGCCTAAAACCAGTTTATGTTTTTGCATTAACAATTTGAATTAAGTTAATTTAAAATCACAGTAGCTGGACTTGGTGAGGCAAGGGTGAAGTGTACACTCTCTGTCGTAGAAGCAAGTCATTTCATTAAAAATGTTGCATGATTGTAGTTATATTTGTCTTAGCCTTTTCCCTTTAGTAACAGTTTAAAAGAAGGAAAAGGAAAACAATTCGTCCTGAAGACAATCAAACCTGACACAAAAGACTGTAAAAGCTTGAAAGATGGTCTAATGTGGAAATACATATTTCAACAATTTGTAAATTGTGCATTATATACTCAATGAATAATTGTGGTCTGTTTACCAAATACGAATGTAGACAGTTGTTAATGTACTGTCATGTCGGTCCATGCGACAGAGACATTGTATTGTTGATACAAAAATGCACATTGAAGAAACAGTACCAAAGAAATAAATACTTGCCACTGCTCAAGCATTAATAAAAGAGCTGTTTTAACATTGTTAGAGGTTGGAAGACGTCTCATTTTGAGACAACTAAAACTTTTAAGATTCCCTTCCCTAAATGTATATTATAAGAGTGCAAAATGCATCCACATATGATGTGTTGTTATCTTGTCTGTCTCTTTTTCTAATTCCATCTTTTGATGTCATTTAAAAATGGCTAGGGGAGTGTTTTGAAGGCTTGTAAGAAAAAAAAAGCTGCTCTCATTTCCAAGACAAGTCTTGCTATGAAGTCTCAGGAATCAGTTTGGGTGAGTTATTGCAAATCCTTTAAGAAAATGGGAATACACAGGCTATAACAGCTCTATTTAAAATAGAAAATCTACTCTGTGTGTGTGTGCGTGTGCGCGTGTGTGTGTGCAGGCAAACATGGCATTCAGGAGAGTGAAATGAAATGAGCCAGAAACTTCTCACATTTTCCTGGCATCTGTGGCGTGTCGCCATATGAGAACCATATGACTGCTGGCAGATTGGCATGTCAGCTCAAGCATGTACAACTTGACCTCACTGAGCTCTGTGTTTATCAGTTTATAACAGGAATATTGATACAATTTTAGCTTCAGTCTTTCTGTGCAAGGACACTTCATCCTTTCACAGTCCTAATTCTCCTTTGCTAAAATGACAGCACCTTGTTTTTGAAGTTGCTTTTCCACTTGGGGGAAAAAAAATGCAAAGGCGGCAGAAGACAGCAGAAAGCTGTTCTGTGTGCCAGAATGATGTTTCATTCATTGTTTTGTTAACTGTGAAGTCCTTAGTGGAGTTTGTCATGGGATTGCCTGGCTGACTTGTGCTGTCTTTGTGGTTGAAAACCACAGTGGTATTAAAGACAGAGGTGGGGACAAAAATCTGGATTGTTGTTAAAGCGGAAAGTCAATGCTGAAGTATATCTGCACAGAGCAGAATATTGTCCCAGTGTTTATTCACTCAGAAGAAGGATAAAAGGATAATACATAAAAATGTGGATGAGCAGGTTTTCACCTCAGGTTGGCTTTGGATGTCCTGATCTCCAAATGGGTGGAATGTAAGCATATATGTAGTTGCCACAACTCATATATACGCAGTTAAATATCAGAATGGTGGATGTGATATAAAATCTGAGACAAATAGCTCTCCATCAAGAATGAGAAACTGGGTAGAAGTGTAATCATAAATCTGAGTTTGCTTCAAAAAATCAGACATCATACAAACTTGTCTGGCTGTTTATGGCTGGGTGAGAGCTGATAACACTGAAATTATGTGGGTACGGCCCAACCATGATCTGGATTGCAGACAGAAATAAAAAGTACAGAGAGTACTTCTGATCATACAATTTTATTTAAACTGTCTTGATCACCATCATTTCCTTCAAGAATAAGAGTGTATCTTTGATCCTCAAGCACTTAAACAAACACTTACGCTATGACTTGTTCCACTTAACAGTGTGGAAAGATGCTGTAATGAACGTGCATTGCTTCACATTAGCATCTCCAATTGCACTCACACCGTCTTTCAGAAATAACGTTATTCATATCTGCTCAAGCTTCCTTGAAGGTTAAACTTTAAACTGCTGCGATTTTCTAATTTTCTCTATACTGGCAACTTAATTAGAATTTCATCAGGGCAGATTCTAGGACTGAAGTTAAAACTTTCTCACCTACTGTCTTGACCAGAAACATTATAGACATGGTCTATAACTATAGAATAACTATATAGTCATTATATATAATATATATGATGACGCGTTCCTTTGTAAGGACTGGCATGAAGGGTAGATGGAAGAGCAGTGAAGAACACCAGCAGGAAATGAATTAGATAACGTCCTGAAGACAAAAAAGAAAATGAGAGCAATTTTGCTTGTTCAATTTTTTAAAAAACTAGGAACGGAAAGAAAGTCAGATCTAAAATTCAGTTCCCCCAGAGACAGACTACGGGATACTATGGAATACAAAGAAACATCCTGCCACATGCAGCTATATAACTCTATATAACTCAGATAGATAGGCAATCTGTGGTGATCAAAATTGCCGTTTACAATGCCCTTGAGGGAATTTATCAGAAAGCCTAAAATATTTGGATGTATTTTCCAGAATTTCATTCAACAGTCTTTTCACACTGATGGATTGGAAGAAAGAGAAAAATAGAAATAAAAAAGGGAGGGAAAATGGCTCTGCTCTGCTGAAAATGGAGAGTATTTATTTCTAGTTTGTTTTGGCAGGTGACGTTTGGCCAGCAAATCTAATACTGTGTTAAGGCCAAACGCTTTTGAGTTTACCCACCTGTAACCTCCACAAAAGGTACGAAATTTAAAAAATCCAAAGTTTCAGAATCTTTCATGCATGATGAACTCTGATTTAGTTTTCATTATCATCTGTAGTCTGAATCTCTGCTGATAGCTTGAGAAAACTTGCCATATCAAATTACTGCAAAAAGACGTCCAGTGTCTGGAAACGAATAATGAGCAACGTCTGTTTGACAATTGTCTTTTCTGTTGGCCGAGATATACTCTGTCAAAAGCACCACTATGGATCGATGATGACATCTAAAGGGGAAAAGTGCATAATCAGAAAGACCATTGAAAATCCAATATGATCACAAATACTCATGGATGTGTCAGTTCATGAATTTACACACACATTTGCACTGTTGCACACTCATATTCAGACTTGAGAACACATTGACATTTATGGGTGGGCTACACTCTCTCCAAAATGTATATATGGGTCTGTGATTCTTTTCCTCTATTAGGAAAAAAAAAGGATTTGCAACTACAGCCAGGTTTTCTTATCATGTTTACTTTATATATAATTTATTATTTTGAATGGTAGCAAAAATACTTTGAGAAGTAGTAAGAATTGAAAGCGTGCCTGTGGTTAGTGACAGTGATAAGCCTTTTTAAGGAAAGATAAAACCAATTCTGAACATTGAGCTCGTCTTAAGCCATGGGCACCAAATAATCAAACTGTAGTCATCTGGAGAGAATGACATTAATCTGCATAAAACAATATAATAGATCTTACAGTTGTTACAGTTCAAACTTGACTAAATGGTAGATTTATAAATGAACAAGCAAAGCCCCTCATCATTAAATAGTACTTAGTGTAAATGGACCAGTCAAGCTGTTTGTGCCTTTTTGTTTCTTTTCATAGAAGTGTAGTGGGGGGTGCTTAAGTGTGTGATTCAGGAGGGAGGGAAAATCATTTACTGCAGCATGTGGACAGGTTTGAGTGAGAGCAGATTTCCATGCAGGAATGAAATATGAGCCAGGGAAAACACCCCTTTTTGAACACACTCACAAGCCCTGATTACATGGCCCACAGCTGGAGTTAATCCAGATTCCTGTTTAATTAAATAGTAGCAGGCATTCTGCTGCATTGCATCAAAATGCACAAAGGTGACATGGAGGTGAAACGCAAAATGTGATATCCACCTCTCTTCATTACTACTGAGAAAAGATAAGACTTATTTAAAATCTTTTAATGAAAATCTATTAACTGCGCAGGATAAATTCTAACTGCATAGAGAAATGTATGTGATAAAGTGATAGCTTGGTACTAACATACCAAATTTTGTTATTGAATAAACTCTGTATCAAATAACCTGTGTTATAATTTGCTGTGAGAAAATCCATCCTATCCTGGACCCACATTATCAGCCTGTTTCTGAAAAAGAATAATTCGAACATTTTTTTTCCTTCATAGCAATAAGAAGAAAAACTTCAGCTGAAGGATCTCTATACGAGAAAAACCAAGATACACTGTCCCATTTTAAAGCTGGGCACTTAGTTATCCCATGTGCAAGACCTATCCTTCAGCATCTATCTATCTATATTCAACTCTTTCACAGGTGAGAATCGGAAATTTCCTCAGTCTTTGGGGACTAGCAACTCATCTATAACGCAAGTTGAGAGAGATGCGAAAAGCACCATCCAAGGTTAAAGGGTATGGTAGAAGTAACCACATGAGAACTTTCTTACAAACTTAAAATGAATATATATGTTCTGCTTCTCCCTAGAAGGAAGATCTTTTCTTTATTAATCTGTTCATCTGTGGCACAGGTACCCTGATTTCATTGCATGCCAGAGGCTGCCTGATTTAGAAGACACACAGATACTTGGGGAAACACAGACCATGGATATTTCCTTTCATTGAAAAATCCATTTTTTCCAGCATATTGTCTCATGTAGGAAACAGTAGGGATAGATATTATGGGATTATGCATTTTTATAGCATTGTATGGTAAACACGGCTAGCATCCTTGAAGAAATAACAACAACCACCACCACCACCACCTTGGTTTCCTCCTGTCATGAAATGTAAGGGTTGAGTTCGCTTTGTTATTGGGCTGAAGTCAACAGCAAAGAAAATTGTTGACCATAGACAGCAAAGAGGTTCTGGCTCCTTGAAAAGAAAGATGACTATTGGGTGGGTAAGCAAAAAGTGGAGGTTAGAGGAACAACATTTTCCCCACAAACACATGTTGGCCCACTCTTTAAAAAAGATTTCTTTCTATGCTTTTCCTTAAAAGCATAAAATGAGAGCAATAAATGAACCTGAATTGCAGATGGTTTAACAGTGATCAAAGTTAAATGTTGTCTTTATGTAACTCCTTATTAACTGGTGTAACTACTTTCACAGATATTACTGAGCCAAAAATCAGCAGGATTCAGCAAATGTATAAAACCTTTCTGTGGATATTGAGAGCATTCAGTCACATAAAATTAGAATAAATTATTTCCTAACAGTATGAGTACTCCTGTCTTAAAGAATGAAACGCCCTGACTGCCTGCTCATCCTGGCTAGGACATTATTTCCAGTGCAGGCAGATGACTTAATATGGGTTTTTAAACCTTGCTGTGACATGTCAGAGGCCAATTAGATGGACTATTGGTCTGACCTGGCATGATTATTCTTATATCCCTTCTGATGTTGCTTATCTTTGTGTCTGTTTTAGCATCATCCTTCTTATCACTTAGGCACATCTTTGAGCATGTAAAAATATATTATTTACTTCACATACCTTGGCTGCCTCTATCCCATTGCCCTCCGCTCCATCTCTGGCAGTCTGAACACGCCACCTCTCCCCAGAGTGCCTCTGTATGTTTCTCCTCAACCCTTGACACCTTTCAACTCTTTGGGAACAACCCTTAAAGACCCCCTTAAGGACTAAAGTAGTAATTCATTTCCACCTTTCTCCGCACCTTCCTTCCACAGGCTTGCCACTGTAGCAGGCTTGGCAGGGATGGAAAGGATGGTGCTAAAGCATTCAAGGTTTCCTGACATCTAGAAAAAAGAGCAGTATTTCAGAGGAGAAGGCAGTTGCTCTAAATTCTGCTTAACATATCTGCAAAATCTTTCCAAGGTACCTGTCTAGTTTCCAAATCCAGCCTCAATTTGCCCCTTTTTCTTCTCTGGTTTTGAGACCCCGGGGTTGCCTCCCTCCCCACACACCTGGAAGAGGGTCCTCAGAAGCAATGCTTTGCTGCAGGTTTCCTCCCCAAGGCAGCCCATGAGGGCCAGGGTGCAGCTGGCCTCAGCTTGCACTACCCCACTGGTCCTGGCTCCCGTTTCGCCCTCCCTGATGTTCCTGGCGATGGAGCTTCACTGGAAACAAGCTTCTGGGCACCGTGCTCTGGGCAGTGCCTGCTAGGATACAAACCACAGGTAAATAATGTGCTCTACAAAATGAAGCATTTGGATACAAGAGTAGAGGGACGTCATCTCAATTTTCTTGCCAGCCACATCGCAGCTTGTGCAATACCTTTACTTTATGACATCTAAAAAGGGCAGGGATTTGCCATCACAGCTGCTTCATCTATATGAATTTTGAGTGTGCTCCATGCATATATAGCATGTCCGTGGCCAGTCTGGGACTCCCAAGAAGCCTTACAGGACTCCCATGTTGGCAGCATCTCCCATGAGAGACAGTGGGGTTTCCTGGCGTGGTGGATGCAGGTCACATCCCTACTGCAGGAAGGCAGGAGCAGGCAGGGATGGCCCAGACTGGTAAGGATGTTGTCCTACAGCTCAGTCCTGTCTCCTGGTGCTGCTGGGGGAAGCCTGGAGCACCCTGATTCATGTTTTCTCATTGCATTGTCATTGTTTTGGGTTTTTTTCTCTCTCTGCTTGTTTTTGCTTCTTCAGACTATATTCGACCATCTTTATCTCTTTCTCCATGTATAAGTCCTATCTCTTTCCTTTTCCTGCAATGGCCTTATTTTTCCAGCTGTTTGTTTCTTTCTGCACTTTTACAGCTCCTTTTCTGCCCAAATCATAGAACTTTTAATTTCTTAAAGGGAAACAAGCCCTGGTTTGAAACCTAGGCTTTTGGTTTGGGAGAATGGAGTTTCCTCTCCTCATGGCAATCTCCCTCCGTCCCCCAAACCCAGTTTTAAAAACTATTTGAAACATAAGCCAGACAGGACTAAAAAGAAACCCGGTTTTAATAAAATGTTATTCAGGTTTTGAATGACAGAGAGAGGCTGTGCATTTGATATACTATAAAAAGCCTTGAACACCAGTATATTATGTGAAAAAGTAACTGCTATTCTTTGTGAAGATGCCATTTATCAGCATCTGAGGAGGTTATTCAAGTGAATAGATTATCAAACATGAACTAAAGTGTAATGTTTATCAGCTGTCCTGTTTAACTCTAAATAACGTAGCGGAAGATGGCTCTTAAAAATGAAATGGCCATCAATCAATACGCGTTGCCATTTTACACAAGAGGTTATATATAGCCCTATGGAAACAATGCACGTGAGGTGTGCCACTGGGGGTCACTCCACCAGGCAAAGGAGAGAGGCTGAATCACACACCTTGGGCAGGCACAGACAAGCACTCTGTCATTTTAATAATGCTCTCATTGCAGAAAGTTTCACCAGTTATGGCCATGATGCTTAATTGCTCTCATTTATCTCCCTAATAAATGATGTCATTGACTTAGAGCTGTTGTACAAATACAACTGGCAAGTCAGTAAGTAAACCTGCTATCCACACCTACTGAGGAGAGTGGGGGAATAAATGAGAGTAAGAAATGCAGCAAAGGCCTTAACAATGCAGATAGATGAAATTTAGGACAGCAAAACAGATATTTATTCCTTCTTTCTCCATTTGACTGAGACCATCTAAATTTATTGAGCAGTGATAAACTAAAAGTACATACAAAGAAACACCAAATGCTCTGAGTGCAGAAGTAAGCCTATTTTGTAATGCCGGCTTGAGAGTTTGAGGGGTGTCAGTTGTCCTTTGGTCCTGCTGCATCTTCACATAGGTGGAGATAGCTGCAAGGCTGTCCAGTGGATCCCTCACTCTGTACATAAAAAAAAAGGCTTTCAGCTCCATATTTTCCTTTGTAGTGAGGTTTTATTCTTGCATGAGGTAGAAGAATGAAAGCAATAAAGTGAAAAAAGCAAACAAACAAACTGAAGCAAACAAAAAGCCCCCCAAATGGCTTTACTCAAGCTGAGTGAACAAATAAAAAACCCCACAAAACCCAAATACATTCTTAGCAGTGACTCTGCTTTATCTCCATAGGGTACAAATCACTGCCATTTCCAAGTCTTTATCTCCCTTGCAGAGGTTACCACCTGCTGCATTTCCAGCAGGTCTGGATGGTGTTGCCGTGGCCTGGCCAGGGGCCGTCAGAACTACTGTGCCCAGGCAGAATGATCTGTGAGCATGCAGGAGATGTGTCCAAGGTGGCTGGGTTTTTGTTTGCTTACTCGCTTGTTCTCCTATATTTCTAGGGGAGGAAACTATCTCTGAAAGGAATCTGTTCTGACAGAGCTCAGCTTTTGGAGCCAGTCTGGACTTCTCATCTCAGCTCTGCCCCTTAATGGGGGGAAACGTGAGAGGGCTGTTAATGTCCTTCTTCCTAGAAATCCTCCTTTCCCAGGCTCAGGGATTAAATGGCTGGAGTTTGACAATTAAGAAAAGTTGCCTAATCTCCGTTAACCTTTGTGCCTACAAGGGCAGAAAGCAGCAGGACTTTACAAGTCTGAATGCGTTAAAAGTGGTCATGCGAGATGATGGGAGTCTTGGGGCGTCCTGTGCCGCTTCATGCAGGAAATTAGGTGATTATTAGAAATCAACTTCCTGGGAATTGCTAGGTTCCCAACACAGGATAAAAAAGATGAAAGCTCCTTTAAGAAAATCATAAAGGGAGTGAGGGAGGCAGAGCGTAAGCAGAGAAAAGCCAGCGGGCTTCTACAGGGCCAGAAGGAGGAATCTTCTACATGAGCAAATGAGAGGTAGAGCAGGGGAGGATCGATGACCCTGCAGCAACGCCGGGCTCCTCAGACTGCTCCTTTCTCAGAAGAGTTTGTTTCTCTTTGTATTATTCCATTGCTTTCCAAGCTAGGGAAAACGATTTTTCAAAATGCTCCCTGTTTATGGCATGGCTTTAGATTTTTTTTTTTTTAAGGTCTTGCACCTCTATCTGGAGCGCCTAAACTGCCGGTGGGCAGATAGCTTGCCACCGCAGCGCCGAGAGACTTCCTCAGCAGAGTTCACAACTGCAGCTAACAGTTTTGGTGGTTCTACTAAAAATACATTACACCTGGAGATACTTGATGACTCTTTTCCCAGAGCTGATGAAAATTACTGTTACTTTTTTGAAGGGAATTTTCAGGAAGTGTTAAGAATATCTATAATAAGAGGAGTTGGCTTTAAATGTAATATTCACCACAGCTTTGAACTGTTGGTAAATCCAGTTTGCTTCCTATAATATCCCCACATTTCTTTATGGAAATAACTTCACACTGTTGGAATCTGTGAGAAAGAAGGTGATACGGGTCACAAAATGATACCAGATTTTAATTTCTACTGTATGAAATTCATAGCGTGCACGATCTCAAACAGCAGCTAACAAGTTAGATTGTATTCTTAATATAGACTCTCAAATCCTTTTATGATTAGACATTGACTTTTCCTACATGAAAGCACAAAAGGTTGATGCTGTGTGGGAAGTTCAAGGCACCCAGATTACAGGGTGTAAAAATAAGGAGGAAAAGGAATTTTTTTTCCATTTCAGAGTCCTTTTAAAATGTTGGAAAAATGTTTCAGGCCATTTCAAAACCAGTGCATGATAAACTATTAAAAAAATTTATGGAATGAAACCTTTGTTTTTAAAATGGCTCTCGCTGGTGTTAAAGAAAATTGTAAACCAAGAGGAACTAATTATTACAAACCCACAAATTCAAATTTGTGTTTAAAAATGCTGAAGAAAAAGACTTAAGTTTGTTCCACAGTATCTTTAAAGCCTTTTAATTTTCCTACATAAACAATTTGGTAAAAATAATGCAACTGAAGCAAATAATGCTTCAGTTTTGCTGACACAAATTTGTAAATATTTCACCCAGGCGTCTGTGGTAGGGACAGGCACTTGGTCTGTGAAGGGCTAGGGATTTACTAGGGCCAGAAGACTGCAGTAAAAGTAGGGAATAGAGACAGGAAAGTCAAGAAACTACTGCACAAGTCAGAGAGTAGTGGAAAACGGAGACACAAAGAAGAAAGTCAATAACATGAAAGGAGACTCAACAACTGAGATGATGGAGCTATTGAGATTATGAACTGTAGATGGAAAGCCAACGAACTGCATTGGCATCATGAGAGAAACATTAAAAGGCTTTAGGAGAAAGACATTAAGAAGCAAAAGAAGCAGAGGAAAAGACCACGGTAGGGCACTGGTCACAGATCAGAAAGTAGACCTGCAAGACCATGGGGCTGAGAAAGAAGATAAATACAATATAGAGGTAGTGGAGAGGGTATGGAATGACAGCTGGAAATATCTGTGCAAGCCAACTGCCCATACGTGTTCCACAATAACACATATTCATTTATTCACTCTGGATGAAATCCTGGCTCGGTTGCAGACTGTGGGACTTTTGCCATTGACTTCACTAGGGCCAGGATTTGCTGGTTTTGGTTTAGTTCCACAGACAGTGTCTGTCTCATTTCAAGTGCAGAAAGATGTTTAAAAATTAAGAAGAAAATGAAGTTTGCAAATCAACAATGCCATTACTTCAAAGGTTGGAGCAGGGCTACAGAAACCCCTTGCTCAGAAACCATTTGGGTGGGCAGCTTCTGCATTAATGAATTTAGAATAGTATAGACTAGACTAGACTAGACTAGACTAGACTATTTCAGCTGGAAGGGACCTACAACAATCATCTAGTCCAACTGCCTGACCAATTCAGGGCTGACCAAGTTAAAGCATGTTATTAAGGGCATTGTCCAAATGCCTCTTAAACACTGACAGGCTTGGGGCATTGACCACCTCTCTAGGAAGCCTGTTCCAGTGTTTGACCACCCTCTCAGTAAAGAAATGTTTCCTAATGTCAAGTCTGAACCTCCCCTTTGAGCCGTTCCCACGTGTCCTATCACTCGGTACCAGGGAGAAGAGATCAGCACCTCCCTCTCCACTTCCCCTCCTCAGGAAGCTGTAGAGAGCAATGAGGTCGCCCCTCAGCCTCGTTCTCTCCAAACTAGACAAGCCCAAAGTCCTTAGCCGCTCCTCATGCATAGGACATTCCTTCCAGCCCTTTCACCAGCTTTGTTGCCCTCCTCTGGACACATTCAAGGACCTTCACATCCTCCTTAAACTGCGGGGCCCAGAACTGCACACAGTGCTCAAGGTTTCTCACGCCTGTGCCTAGAAATGGTGATAAATGCACCAGCCACCGGCCATTTTTGTTGTGCTTATGTATGGCTGTACAATAAGCATAAGGTATATTCTTCCCCTCTTCTGTTTTTGTGTTCTGCAAGAAAATTTCCACTAATGTGAAATTTCAATAAAAGTTGCAAATAAACATTTTGTGTTTTTTCTACTTAATGTGTAGACAATATATAGTAATAAAGGAGTGGATTTTTAATAACCTGTGAACTAAGTATAGTTTTATGATAAATGAAATATCAGGGTGTATTTTAAGCTAATGGAGTCAAATCCTGATCTTTTGGAAAGCAATAGGGTTTCTTAGCTGGGTTTCAGTGAAGTTGTTCTTGAAGCCTAAATAAATATCACGTGAGAATATTAGTGTAACCAAGGAGGATATTATTTGATTCAAAATATAGATATATTATATAGCAAATGATATCATGCAAATAAAGCTGCTTCGGGTGTTATCAGGGTAATGATGTTGTAAAACATTATTCCTGGCTGGTAACCTTATCTTTCACACCCTTTGCAAGATATCTAAAATGCCATATTAAGAGTTTTAAAAATAAATAATTTCTTCCACTTCCTGAAGTGAAGTGCTTTTCATCGGAGCATAAATTCAGTATAAAAATGAAAAGAAACCTTTGCAATTTTTCTGCAAAATTAAACACTGTTATCTGAACCACTGACAGAAATATATTTACATATTTCAGGCTAAAGATCTTTTGTAAATGTTTAGTTACCACATTCAAACCTTTCAACACTTCTCCCGAAATCACATTATTCTTATGAAGATACAACAAGGAGTCAAAGAATAAAATGTAAAAAGCTCCACTTCAATAATATGAAGGTTGTGAAATGAGCTGACAGCATCCAGGAAGCTCGAAGTTATGGCTGACAGTCTGTCCTTAACTCATGCTGTGTGAAAAAAGCAAATGGCACTAACGCATGTTAGCTGAGCTCAAAATTTGAACCCCTCGGCCCATCCCTCCTTCTCTATTTGAGTTACGGGAGCTGTTGTTTTGAGGTCTGATTTTCAAACTTGGCTTGGGTGTTGCTGTTAGAAGGCGTGCGTGGCACTTTCTTACACATAAAATAAATCTTTGCTCCAAAAGCTCCATTTTGTCCAGGCACATGCTGATGCGGCAGCCGGGATGCAAGATGTTGGTTACAAACATCGATGCCTTTCTGCAGGCTTCGAAGGCTTCAGCAAACACGCAACAGCTTGCTGTACACCTATTCAGAAAACATTTCCTTTACCTGCTTTCTATCTTTTACCCCTGCTATAATTTATTGGTCTTTTATGTATTTCTAACTTGTAATACTCAATAAGGATAACACTTAACAAGCTAAGTACACCATATATGTTTAAAACCTCCGGGGAACTCAGAGGTGACCTACAGGTCAAATCTATTCCTTTCTAGGAACTGGCTGGTGCCTGGGACAAAGAACACTTCCTACGACAGCTCCCTTCCCAAAACTGGTTCTGGTGGTGACTGGGAAAATAACTGCATTTCAACATGTTATGTAGCCAGCTTAAAGGAAGCAGAACAGACTTCCACTCATGCCTTGGGAATTTTAAGAGTAGAAATAAGGTCCCTGAAAACTGAGTAAAGCAGCTTTTACTAGTCCACAGCCTAAGAAATCTCTCTTGCACTTCCTAATACACCATCACGAACACTGTTTCAGCTAAAAAGAAACACTTCCTCAAACTGTTCAAATCCTGCTATACCTTTTAAAAATAGAGTTTAGACTGGGCAAGATGGACAAAAGTCTGTGTCTATCTTATAGCCTTTCTTTTTTCCAAACTAGCGATCAAATATTCAATACCTGTAATCTCCAAATCCAAAGGATTCCCCGTATTTCAGTATAAGCAAGGTGTCTGCAGGATTTTGATGACTATTTTCTCTGAATGCTCCTTTTCTTTAGCATTGCTTCCCAAGTTACTGTGTACTTGTATTGCAGATTAACCCGAGCAGTTTCCATAAGACTTTTTTTCCATTTCCTTGACAATGTTCACCGGTTCTTGTGGGATAACACTTCTGTGACCCCTATTTGTGAAACCTTCCTGCCCATTCCTGACAACGTCTCCTTAATAAACCTGAGCTCAAACAACTAGTGGAAGGTGTGGTAGCAGGATAATAATAATATTTTGTAAAAAAACCAACCAACCCCCACACTAGAGGAGGTATTTAAAAAAATTAGAACATCTGAGATAAAAAGGTGTAGAGAACATGACAGTCTGTCAGTAGAAGTCTGAGCTGATAAAGCCAGCAGTTTGCTGAAATGTAACGGCCTTCTACTAAAATGCTAGGAGAGTAACAAGGCACCCATGCAAAAAAAAAAAAAAAAAAAAAAAAAGGCTGAATGAACATTTTAATTAACTCATGTGCAATTTTAATTAAAAACATAATGTGTCAGGAAAATGAATAATGCCTTGGGGCAATAAAATAGCTAGATTTTCTGTTCAGTCTTCTGCTTCATATCTTTTATGGAAGTAGGATGTTATTGTTAAAGGGAAAAAAACACCCCCTCCAGCCTCCCACCCCCTCTTTACACACATCCAACCAAGAACATGTAATGTAACAAAAACCAAAGGTGTGGACAAAAGGAATAGGTTAAATCAGAATATGGTACAAGATATTCTGTGTTGCCATCATGTTGGTTGTGCCACAACTTTTCTGGCTTTTAACACAAAAACTTTGACCTTCAACTTCAAAGTCAGTGTTTTGGTCTTAATAAAGTATGCTCAGAAAATGTGGATGCCCCCATTTTTTCGAGTGAAAACTTGAAATGTCTGAGTATTATCAGGCCTTGATGAAGAAGCGGTGGTCTCCACCCTTTACAGATGAAGCCATTTTAAGCCATTGGGATTCTGTAACCTGAGATACCAGAAATCACATGACTTTTTAAATGAGAAAAATAAAGTGTTCAAATATTAGAAAGGAAAAGGAATAAAATAAACCAAGGGGAATAAAAGTTGAGGAAAGTTAACTTTTCCCCAAATGGAAAATGTGGAATGTCCAAACCTATTTATTTCTTTTCTTTGCCCAGATACCACTCAGCCCTCACTGAAAGAGATTTGAAATTCTAGCAGCTATAGCATAGCCCAGGGCAAAGGCAGGGTCACAAGCACCATCATGTAACACATTTTAAAGGCTGTCAGAGATGTTTCTTCAGTCTCTGTGTCCTCAGCAGTCCCAGAGTCGCTGGCTTGCTGCAGGGACCTGCTACCTGGTCATACCTTTTCTGTGGCTCACATCATTTTGACCGTAAGTCACATCTAAACTGTGAGAAGGCTGTTTTCCTTAATGTGCTCTGAAAGGATATGAAGCTTTGTGTGCAAACAGTCCTGGGCCACATCCAGTCTGCAGCAGAGTTTGCAGAGCTCTGGTCTCATGGGCTTCCATGGGAAGTCCTGACACCCAGGATCTCCTCTAAATGCCCCCCCCCTTATGTATCTAAGACCCTAAATTTAAGCTTCTAACTTTGAAATCCTGGTGCTAGTTATAAGCAAAGTTTCTGGTCTGATTTTCCTTTTGCTTTTCTGAAAGCAAGCAGGAAAAGAAGGTGCAATGCTGTTATGAGCTGGTGCCCATGGGTGTCCGGGAGAGAAGTGCTGCCCGCAGATAGTGCAGCACAAGCAGCACCAGAGACCACTCGCAGTCTGAAAGCTGTCTGCTCTGCGGCTTTGGGCAAACGACTGATTTGGAAGTGGAGGTGACAATACTGAACTTGGGCAAACACTCTGAGAGCAAACGTGGTTCCTCAGCATGAAGTACCACCGATAGAAACGAAGCGAAAATCCCGGTGGGAGCTGCACATAACAACCTGATCTTACAGCTCCCGAGGAGCAGCCCATTCCCCAGCCTTTGCATCAGCATCGCCTGCATGTTAGCAAGCACAAAGGAAGCGCTAATCCAAACCCCACAACTTTTATTCACATGAGTGACAAACCCCTTCATACCATGGCACTGCCAAAAAAACCTATTACATTGACATTAATAGCCAGTGTCTGAAACAAAGTGAAAGATTGCTGTTCAGGCACTGGAAGCAGCAACGCTGACAACCAGCCCGCACAGAGCATCAGAACACTCATGTGCTGCTTTCACTGGACCCTGCCAAAAGAGACAACGGTGAACAGTTGTAGCACTCTCCTTTCTGAACTTCTTTTTTGAGTGGGATTTGGGTAGGCAAATTTTAGGCAATTGGAATTGGAATTTTGGATTCCGGGATGGGATTTTTGGATGTGGTAGGCAAATCCTGTAACAGGGCAGGATTTTTATAGAAAAGGAGTGGGGTCTAAGCTGATTCCTAATTTCTTAAGCACTGTTTACTGTGTCACTCCACCAGTTACCTGAACATGTTTATTGATATGTTTGTTACACGAAATGTATTGAAGCAGTCTATATTTTAGGCCTGTGACAGGCACTGGGTTTTTATTGTCATGATTATTATATTGCATCTATCCTAACTGAGTACTTCTGCCCTACCCACTGCTAAGACATTTGAACACTACCTCAGACCAAGCTCTTCAGCCACAGTTAAACACTGTTTCTGTCTTTAAACACTTTGATTCCCGAGAAGCAGTATGGAAGTCACAGAAGAGCCTTTACCGTGCTCCTGCCTATTTAACGTAGGGCTTCCTGGTTAAAGGGAAAACATCTGTGATTTAGCAGTGGTGAGTGACATATGTTTGGGGGTGATGCCCCTGGGTGCCCTTAGCACAGACACCTGGAGGGGCAGTGCCTGGTCTCCTGCCTTCCTCATGTCCTACCAAAGCTGTGGCCCTCTTCTGCCATCCGCTCCTCCGGTCTCACTGTTAGGGAACATGGCCGCAATCAACACAGAAATGATCATATGTTCTCCAGGAAATGATGGACATTTCAAAAGGAGTATTGAAGATTCAAAAATAAATCAGCCTTTCAACTTGTTTGTCTTACAGAAATAAAAATAGTGGCATCTTTTATACAGCCCTGGCTTTAATGGTGAGCTCAAGAACCACAAATGAGTCTGATCTGGCCAGTTTTCATTTTTGTTTGACACCAAATTCGCAGATGTTCATACACAATATCTTCTCCTGCCCAAGCAGGTTCCACAGTTCATGTCCCATGTGATTAATGAATTTGCTTTGGACTTGGGGAGAAATTTCTGCTAGCTGCAGACTCTGAAACCCTAGTTAAGTAATTTTTTTCTCTCTGCCTACCTGTAAGGTAGCAAGCACAGCACTTCCCCAGCTCACGAGACTGCTGTAAGGATGGATAGGCTACAGGGTCCTCATACCCCGCCATGGTGGAGTCACATAGACGCACAGGAGAGCCACAAGTGCTTTGGGGCCATATCTGCCAGAGTCCCCAGATAACATATTTGTGAAATCTTCCTGGCCCATTTAATTTTCTCTTCCTGGTCCATTTAATTTCCTGTAATTGTGTCATCCCTCCAGCTTTCCCCTGTCAGGTTTTTTTTTTCCAAGGAACTCCCTACACTTGTTGAAGGGTTATGGATCTGCACCAAAGCAACAGCACAGGAGTCCCTCTCAGAGTATATGTTCAAGGACGAAGAGTTACAGTATTTCACGGCGAGTTTATTTCCTCCCCAGGGCAGGCAGTGGGAGGAGGGTCATTGCACAGCCTGGTGCCCAGCCTGCAGAAACGCTTCTGCCACTGGAGCTGCAGCGGTGTCAGCTGCACTGTCAAGCATCATCTCCACATCGCCACCGTTCACAGGCCAAGCTCAAAGAGCCAAGCCAAACTGTGGTTTTTAGTCATCCAGAAAATAGTGGAGGGCTGGCTACAGAAACATGCAGCGTTTAGAAATTTAACAAACAAATGGGAAGTAAGGATCAGCCTACAAACACCAACCTCTGCCTCTGAGGTCACTGCATTTAGAGCATGTATATGTCTGCATTACTTAAAACATTGAAATTCCTGAGTGCAATGTTGTAATGTCTGTTTTCCAGAGCCCGAGAGGAAAACCTAAATTGATTTTCACTGTACAGAAAATTCCTTTGCAAGAAATACTTTTTTAATGCCTCCTCAGACTTGTTACTTGTCTTTTCCCTTTTTGTTTCCCATCAAATTATAGGCTATAGCACATCTAATAAATAAAAAGTATAATTCCAGGTTGCATGCACTATTACTGAACAAATATGTTTTAACAAGATGCCTGCCATTTATGCTTACTTCTCATAAATGAGCTTGCTTTTGTCATGGCAGGAGTGACCACAGTAAGAGTTAATTTTATGCAAATTCTGGAGAATATTCCAGTTTAATTCTTTTTTTTTTTTCCTTCCCCCCCCCCCAGTCATTCACTTGATTCTAAGACTGTCATTCACTGAAGGAATAGTAACACACCATTTGATTTAGGAGAGCAATCACGGTTCATGTTTCAAATCCTGAATATTCACAATAAGCTGAGACAAATTATTACAGAATTATTCATCAAATTGCTTTGAATAACAAATAAATGCTGAGGAATTACAGTCTGAACACAGACGCTTCACAAAGGGGCAAATAGGGTAAAATGAATTAAATAAATTCTTTGGTGCTAATTAGGGTTTACACTGCTATACTCTTGGATCCTCTGAGCAGCAAGTTCCTCTGTAACTTATCCCATTATTTTCAGTGGGATGATCTGTACTGGTATGATTTGCAATACAAAAATTTTGCCTTGGAAATGCCGAGCAATAGAAAAGAAAAATAATTTGATAGCTTGACCCAGTATCTTTGTTTCCGGCCATAGGCTAAAGGGACCTGAAAAGATGTACTTATTCTCATGAGCCAGAAAGCAAATTTCTTTGCTTGTGTCTCTGAGTCTGTTTAAAAACTTACACCAAGTGTTAAGGTGTTGAAGTTTGTCCACTGAATATTGCAGGCCTCTCTCATCATTCCTCTCTACACTTGGCCAGCCTTACAGGCCTCTGAAAACCATGTCCGTAGGTCAGCTGGGATGCCCGATCTGCATCTATGTATTTAAGGGACATGCTGCCTCTGATGACAGCAGGGTTGTGTCCTCTAGCTACAGGGATTTGTACAGCCTGAACTGAGCAGGCAGGGACTGAGCAGAGGCTCCAGAAGGCTAATTCCAGATACTGGCTGACAGTTATTTTCTCTCAATTCCTACTTAAATCACTTTGGTAAAAAACTATTAAAACCATTTATTTGTATTTTGCTTAGTAAGGATTTGTCTGCATCAAAACTGGAGCCAAAATTCAGTTGGTCATATTTGTTTTGGTAGAAGTCCACATGGGGACACTGCTGCAATAAATGTGCCTGCTTTTGAGACAGTTCGGGATTGCAGTAAGATAAAAGTACCACTAGTTGCAAAATCAGAATTTTTCACAGACTTCTTCAAGAGGTACAGGTATCGTTTATAGTCAAATTAAATGACTTGTTCCCAGGTTCCATAGAGACAAGCTCTATATCATTTTATAGCCTAAATATCAGATCTCATTTCTAAAATCATTCCATGAGAAGTGCTTCCCCAGCCCTTTAGAGTACCAAACAACAGACTTACCTGCCTAAACATCTGCTGAATCATCTATGCTACTGAGGCCTGACAGGCAGTTCAATGGTGGTTAGCAGAGACTTTCCTCCTGTGTAACAGAGCTCTCCCTGGTGAAGCTTCTTTCTGTACCTGATTGATAGCCACTTGCCTCCAGGTCAGGGGTAGAAACACCAGTGAAACACAGCGCTCTCCTCTGGTTTAGGGGCCCAGAATTATTTGAACCATTGTTGTAAACCAAAACTGATCATGATAAGCTTTTCTCACCTGATTTCTCCCAAAATACTTACATCAGGGCCATGAAATGGCTTCTAGTCATGATACAAATATGACGGCACTTGGCCTTCCAAGTTATGTGGTTATCAGTCTTCTGCAAAATGTTTATGAACATCATGGCGACTATGAATGGACCTAAACATAAGTGGAAGAGATCCATATACCCTTTACAAGGAAGTTTCACGCTGCTAAGAGAATCCAGACCACCTTGACTCTTCTGTAAATCCCTACAAATGTTTTGTATGACAGTTTAAGCTTGTGAGCCCTAAAATTTTACCTATAAAGGAAAGGGACCAGATCATTTACAGACAAGTGTTTACATACGTTATCTAATTTTTTGCATACAGCACTATCAGCACTGGAGGTCCATAAATATTTATGTGTTTGCAAGTACATAAGCAGTATCTGCCATTATTTTGACTAGTAGATGTAAGTCAACCTTCTTGCCTCAAGGTATCAACTAATCCTTATAGGATTTATCCCGTCTGCTCTGCACTCAACATTTCCAGACTGTCCAGGTGAGTTGCATGGGTTGACAATATAGTGTCTCAAAGCTCCTTAAGAGAAGGCGTCACATTTACAATTAGTCTGCAGCAAAATGAAAAACAGTGGTCTTGCAGGTTCCAGCAGCAAGTTCTGCCCATCCCTCTTCAACTTCCCTGTATGGCAAATACACATTGTCAAGAAAAAAAAGAAAAGAACTTTCCAAAAATTCAGAGGAATGAGGTTTGCATCCACTGTTAATGTTCGCTATTGCAGATGCAAAGATAATTAATGTAATCTAACACATCTTGAGGTAAACTAATGTGCATACAGATATAAACAATTCCAATCTTTTAAAGAGTGTAAATCTGGTGCTTATTAGAACAGTTCATAATCACTCCCATTTCAAGTTCTGCATGAGAATATGCTGTAATGAGGAATTTAAAATCTTCTAATTAGACATGATTTTATAAAACAGACAGATAATTAAAATGGTGAGGGTTACACAGAGAAGGATGAGAAAACACTGTAAAACAGACAGAAAGGAAGAAAAAGGGTATAAATGAAGAAAAAATAAACACAAAGCATCACTGATGTATCAAATTTATCTTACAAAATTTGAAGTGTACTGCAGTTTTAGATTTCACAGTGCCAAAAGCTACTATCAAACATTTTTTACAAGGTTACACTAGCATAGGTAGATTAATACTGACAATTTTACTTGATTAAGGGATGCTTACTAAGCCTTGGGGTCTATTTTCTTAAGTTTTAGCACTGCAGAACAGGAAATTGAGGTCTATAGACCATCGTTGTTAAAACTGATCAAAACACATAGATAATAGTTCTTAGCTGTAGAGCCATTGCAGAGCTATTTGCCCTGATTTGTATTCAGTGAGAGATTGGAACAAATAAAAAATATTTTCTATATATTTTAAAGAAGGACGGTGATGTTCTTCTGCTAAAAGACAGGAAGGGATAAGAAGTTGACTCTACAGTGAGCAACTCTTCCTCTTCCACCACACAGTGTGGGTGCCCGGTGGGATGCTGAAGGCTCGTTATTCCCCAGCAATACACAGAAAACACTCTACAGAACAGTCTGTTTGAAGATGAAGGTGACAGAAGATGATTAACCCTTGTTAGCAGAATACATTGCACCCCAAAAGAAGCGTCGTCCTATTTCCTTCTTTTTAATGCATTTAGGAAGATGAGTTCATTTTGCCTTCATAGTTTTAACAGAGACATTTTAAAAGGCTTGGAAATGAAACTTTGACTGGGAGACTCGTTTTGTTTTGTGTTGTCACTGAACCAGCTGATTTTCCCCAATGGTTTAAGCAATTTCCAGATTGTAACAGGGGATGCCACACGCTAGCTAAACACTGAGCAAGCGCCTATCCAAAGAGTCACTGCATTTCCAAATGCTCCATACCAGTGGGAGAAATTCAAGGAAGTACATATGTTGCTTCTAGTTTCCACAATATTTCGGGTGTGACTGACTAGGCTCATATGTTCCCGTATTTCACCAGCAGATATGTATTGGACTCGGAAACAATTCCACACTATCAATATGAAAGTGATGTGCGAAGCCAAGAATGCTATTACTTAAGATCTTGCCAACTACCCTTGATCAATAGATGAAGGTCAACTCACTCAAACACATATATCTATTTCTGATCAACCAGTTCTAGCTGCATAGCTGGGAAATTGTTTATCAGGAGCTAATCTGCATATATTAAAAGAGCGATGTTCCTCTTTACTGATGGATAAATAAATATCCATCAATGTTGCAAGTGATAATGTTTATTTTGTGAGGAATTATTCAGTCTTGACTAAATCTAGGAATGATAGCAAAGAGAAGGCAGTTCGAAACTCATCCAAAAGTGAACTTGTTGAGTAAAAAAGATCTTAGTATGAAGTTTTGATGCACTTTTTCAGCAAGAAATGACCGGTATATCATAGCAGATAAAATCTGCATTTCTTCTTCTTCTTGCAAATAAAGCTAAATAATTTGATTTCAAAGAGAAGTCTGTAGTTTGATTAAAAAGAAAATAATAGCTAAACCCAAACCTTTTGAGAAAAACTAAAATGATATGGGGGAAAGGCTCCTTTCCTTTCTCATACTGTAACAGATAAAAAGTAGAGACATTTGACATTACAATAATTTTACTTTTGACAAGGATATGGAATTTCATGAAGCAAAAGCACTAGCAACATCATTCCCCATTTGCAACTAGTACTGACTTGCCACTGTCTTTTCTCTCTTCTCTTTTCACCTATACCCTGAATTGAAGTCTCTGGCTCCTGGCACTTTCATCTTTAGCTTCAACAGGAATAAAATTCCTATATGGAACTTGTACTGATACTGGTTCAAGTGGAAGCAGTGGCAAAGGCTGTAGTTTTCTACAGGTGCAGTATCATCCAAGGGGTTATTTCACTTTCAGTGGTCAGATCTTGTGGATTGTCTAGTTGTGTGTGTGACTGCACCAAACTCCATCACAGACAGGAGAAGGACCATCAGTTTCTGCTCCAGCATCATGGTATCGAGGATGCTTTCTCAGGTCAGCTGTCTTCTTCAGAGGAGGAAAATAAAGTTTTCAAAGAAAAAAAATTGGTTGAAGTTAGTCAGCTCTGCTTCTCTGCTTGGCTCTGCAGATGCTGCATCAGAGAAGATAGCCGTGCTCACACCGTTCTCTTAAGCCTTTGTCCTATTAGAGTTGGTTTTGTGTCTTCACACTTCATTTGAATTCAAACACTCATGAATGCTGGTGAACAGCGAGACCTGCTCACTCCTCGGTATCAGAGGTAGGATTAGTTTGATCCAAAGACACTCCATACAGACGAGAAAGCGTGACTTTTAGCAAATAATCAATGCCCAAATTTTTCTGACAACTTGGTAATTGGGGAGCTTTGGCTTTGAAGACATGGAGCTGGAAAGAGCATTATATACACTTATGATACATGTTTTTAATCAAAACTGAGATCAGGAAATTGTTCCTTTACATAACCTTCATGACCTTCAGGTTTGTCAAAAGCGTTAGAATTTATGGACATTGAATTTGCCAAGGCACTGAGGTAAGGTGATACTTGCTCTGTCTCAGCAGGCTTTGACATGAAGTAACTCGAGGTGTGGGGGAGTGGTCTAACAGTGCCATACTTCTTTCTGTCATAACAGGTGGATTCTTTTGTTTGATTTCTTCATTGAAAAAGTCTTTCTGCCTCAAAGTGCAGAACAGACTTGCATATCATGTATATTTACTTCCTCTCCTTCTTGCTGAGGTGTATCTACAATGGCCTTTCTAGCAATCCAGGCCACTGTTGCACTGGCTTGCTATTCCAACATGCCTTGGTCTAAAAGCAAGTGCCTGAGATCACCCTGAGAGCCATAGTTGCCTGCTCTCCAACTTTAAAGCCAAACATTAGTAGTTTTAATCCCTAGAACTGAGAGATGCCTCACTTGAACAGAGGCCATCCAGCTTAACTTCTATGCACAGGTGTGCAGGGCTGGTGAATGACAAAATTGTCTCTGTATAGAGACGCAAAATATTTATATATCCAATTGCTTAAAATGGATAATAGAAGCTACCTGTGGCTGCTCAGGGATTTTTGACTGCTGGACCAAGGAAGGAAACTACATAAGATAGCAAATGGGAAGTAGAGAAGGTAATCAAAGATGTGTGATAAACTGCAGTTCTCATAATTTTGTGGTTTATTACATTGTGTATTGTGTGTTTATGTGGTAGGGAGAGCAGAAAAGAAAGTATGATCCCTCAGTAAAGCATTGTCCTGCAATACTTTATTTGAAAATTTCAGTAAGGCCAGTGAAATAAACTCCAAGATGCCAACAGCTCATTCGTGGCTTGCATTGGAATGTTAAAGTAACATGAGCTTTTGATGTTTTTATTTTATTAAGCAAAAAGATGAGTGAATTCTTGTTTCTTCTCATCCAAAATCCAAAGATTCACAAATCAAGCTTTGTTCAACGTGTACAATAATTTCAAAAGGATTTTTCTCCTTAGTGAACATCTGATCTGTTCCTGTCAAAATGCATTTTTAAGCTGTCTCTTCCTGCTTTTTCCCAGTAGATAGTTTAAATTGGAGTATGCTCGAAAAGATTTTCACACTGCAGGTGGGCTATTGGGAGCTTTAGAAGGTAAGATCTGATTATTGAATAGCCATGGAGAATATGTCAGCTTTACATGGAGAAGAGGAGGGAAATAAATAGCAAAAATTCTCTGATGGAAATAATTCTTAAGTAGAGAGACTGGCAAGGAAAGAAAAATGTTTAGTCTTGGATATTGAAAGTCATAACTTCACATTGTAACCACAAAAGACCCTGTTTTTTAGCAGATCTGAGAAGCTGGCTTTCACTGCTGCTGTAGTCCCCAGTTACAGAGGTGTGAAATGTTTACTTAAGAAGTGAAATTCTTCACAAACAACAATGCAAAAACATTCATACCTATGAGAAACCCCCATTTCCATAGATGGGTGAATATATCTAAACCTCCTGGATTATATCCACTGAGTCTGATGCAAGAAGAAATATTTCCTGGACTGACCTCTTCCCCTGTGTCTCACTGGGGACTTTGCCCCCATGGGTGGAATCTGAGGTTGTTCCCTGTTGCTTCTGCTCCCACCGGGGACTGCACTGAAACCCAGTGACCAGAGCTGCTGAGCCTGTGTACCATTGCACCACGGCATGGCCCTTCTCCTTCTCCAGTGCTTGGGGCCATGCTGACTTTCTCCAGCCCTACTTCAAAGATGTTTTAACTGCAGGCAAAGACATTACAAAAGGCAAAGACTGGTTCAAGTTCCAGTAAGACCACTGTCCTACTCATCTGTTTGCTTGAGACCTTTGAGAGCAATGACAACCCAACCGGCCTTGGATTATCCATTCATAGCAACATTTCACCTCATAATTGAGTTAAACAACTAGTTATTCCTATAGCCAGAAAGCATGAACGGGATGATAAGGGAAGACTGATTTATGATCACTTGGTATCTGAAAGGTGTAGTGTTCTATTTAACAAATAGTATTCCTCTAGATTGGAAAACATCATAAACACATTGGAAAACCTTCAGCCCAGACCCATAAACCACGTGTATTTTTTTAACATTTTAATTTAGTTATCTGTTTTGGATTACATAAATAAAAAAAAATGAATTCTGTATTTTCTTTCTAAAATAAATCAGTTCTGCTACATTGGAATTACCGATTAGATTGAGCATTAGGGAATGTATAAAACTGCATCTTTAACAGACACGACAACATTTCTCAATGAGAATCAAGCAGTTTGCAGTGACCTTCATGTTGATCAGTGGGGGGTCAGTACTGGCATTAAATCATTTTGATTCACAGATGAGATCAACATATTCATATTTGTTTGCCAAATGTGTATTTTAATTTAAGCTTCCTCTGATTGATGCATGTAATTTATGCTGCTTAGAACTAAGGCGTCATATTTTTCTTTTTTCCTAACTAACCGGGGGAGACTTTCTTGGAAACAGATAAAGGAAAGAGTCCAGTAATTTGTAGCAATGTGACTACAGCCTCACATGTTCTAGAATTAATGTTCTTCATTAGGGTGAGGAGTATCAGCTGTATATATACATCAGGATTTTAATTAACTTGGTCCCCACAACAGGACACATGATTCAAACTGTTTTTCCTTTATTCCTTATTAGATAAAAAAAAAATACCAAACCAACATGATGTAAAGTAAAAAAGAAAACCAAAAAAACCAACCCCATGCACATGCACCAATAAGAAACAAAATCTAAGAGTTGCAGTCAAGGTCAAGAGTATTTCTATAAGTCAGAATTAATCATCAGGAGTAACTTGGCACTGACTGCTCACAGAGCTGTGCTCTGACGGAGAGGTTAGCAGTTCTACCTACCCTGCGTAGCCCAGTCTGACACAAGGGTAGTGACTCATTGATGGGATAGTTTAAATTCTTTTCATATATTTTTGGGATGGACACAATTTCATTTACAAGTGACTTGCAATTGGCTACAAAAACTGCAACTGCTGAAAAAGGAAAAAGATTTGGACTCTGAGATAAAGATATATTTTGAGAAAAAAAATGACTAATCTTCTGCAGAAAAAGGTTTCCAAGGCCTGTGAACCTTACCCATCAGCCACTTTCTCCACATCTCCAAAATTTCCACAGATATTTTTTCATGTAAAAAATTGCCACCAAGAAAAGGAAGCCCTTTTTAAAGTGACGTGGGCAAGAGCAGGGCAGTGCATTTCATGCAGTCTCAGGTACGACACACATCAGACTCCAGGCGGTTTTGTGCGTTCAGGCAGTCACACATGGAGATGGGTATTGGGTTAGGTAAAACTGGCGCTGACTGAACGTAACTCAATGGCTGGGAGTACGGAAAGGGACTTAAGTGGATCCACCACTGCACTGTACTGTGATAGATGGGTTGTCCTTTAAGCTATCACTGAACACACCGTCAAGGGAAAAATGCATCTTACACTGCGAGTGACTGGTTCACGTTTCACCTGACCTCTGTGTAACCAAACTGATGACAAGATTTGCAGCCATGTTGGCTGAGGGTTTTGTATTTCACTGAGCGTGAATTATATATGTGAAAAACACCTGATGGGTGAACCTCCATTGACTTAGCATTTCCATGAGTTTGAATATATAACTAAAGTCTGGATGCTTTTATGAACTGTAGTTGAACAAATAAGCAGGGTCTTATGCATACGTGGAACTTCAGTACACAATTTTCAAGGTAGGTTAAACAGCTGTAGAAAAGCTATTCTTCTTCCAGAAATAAATGCAGCTGACTGGAGACCTTATGCAGAACTGCCATTGCTTTTCAAATCCACACTCTCCCAATTTTCTATTGCTTCTTTATACGGTTCATCCTTTAGCTATGTAAATAAGGTTATGAAATTTGGGGGAGCAAATTTTGTTATAAAATTTTTTGTACATCTGCCTCCACTTTCAGAGAAGTAGGAATTCCAGATGAAAGACAAAATTAAGCAGAAGTTTGTAAGATCTTTGAGGTCTGAAGTTTGGCTATTCATGTGCGTTGACTGCAATAGTGTTGTTACCATCTGGTAAAGAATGAAAAAACATTGAGTTAAACAAGGATAAACAGAGTTTCAGAAGTTTTCCTCCATCAGATTTTATTTGTCCAGGCTAGTACTTTTTCTTTTCTTTTTTTTTTTTGGGGGGGGGGGGTGTCCTCTAGTTGTGAAATAAGGCATATGCTTATGCCTGAAATTGCTTTTTTAAGGCAAGTATATGCATGACATTTCTCCCATTTCTAATCATATTTCATCAAATGCTTAAATGGCTGAAGTAGAAAAGCTGAGAGTTTGGATGAAGGTATATCACTTACAAGAAAACATTTCTGAATATTCAGTTTGCATTTCCTTCTGATTTGACAAAGCCACTGAAAATCACAAGAACAGGGGTGGTTTGCTTTTGGAGCTGTAGGAATGTGCAGCAGAAGAAATCTGGGCTGTACAGACTTCTTGTCACTCTATATTCTTCTACTGCTTTCTTAAGCTTAACATCTGACCAGCATAAAGAAGCATGTCTGATGTGCTGTGTTTGTTCTCTCCTCCTTTCCCCAGAGGGTGAGGCTATAGGATATTGTTTATTTTTAAAAGTAACAAGAATGGTGATACATAATACGTATTATACGTCCTACCTCTGTGCCTCCACACAGTATCTTGTTTAGTTCTAGGCATGTTTGCGTGTGTATGTATTCAAGAGAGAGAAATAGACAAACTCACATACAATGCCATACAGACCTCCTCAGAGTACGCTTATTGCTGGTCAGAGGAACCAAAGTCAGTGAGAAGTGCCTTGCTCTCTGAATGCAAGGAGTGGCGTTTGATGCTCGCTGGTCTCAGACCAGCTCCAGAGAAGGTTCTCCCTTCCCTGCAAAGATGATCTTTATCCTTTCTATAGAAATTGTTATTGTGCTAGAAGACTACTGCTGCCAGCCACTACCATGGAATTTACCTAATTTATAGAATTTGTGTAATATTGTTGGTCAGGAGTCAAGGCAAGGTAAGCTGAACTGCTGCACCTTTTATGATTTGTACAAGAGCCCGTGTTTGAACACAAATGTCTGCGCTGGTGTGGCTGTGATCCTCACCTGTAACAAGGACTGCATCACAACAGTGAGATACGGTTTATTTAATTAAAGAAATTCAGAAGACGTGGACAAAGTCTGCATGCAGCTAAATCTTCTGGAGTTAGCTTTAGCATAATGTTTGCCTTCTGACACAAACTCAGGCTGGAGTCTGACTTCTGATTACATACTTCCTACCCCAGCTATTTTAGATATCCAAGATGTGATTCAGAGCAACTAATATCCTAAATTCTTTATGCAATCAACGGAAGAGGTATATTGCTGGAAAGAGGTAGATTTGGTGCTAAAGTTAGGACAGATTCCCATAGGTCTGAAATAGTAGAAAACAGATATGCTGCAGAGAAACATGAAGGATCCTAAAATGCTGACAATATATACTAGAGATCTTGGCACAGACTCTTAAGCAGCATAATCCTGGTGAAATAACACTAGTCTTTGTTTGCTATTTTCCAGTAAGTCTTCTTTATTTGTTTCTAGTATCTTAACTGTCCTGTTAATCAGAGTAATAGAAAAGATGACTTTTATAAGTCTGGAGCCACTGGAGCCAACCAACACTTTAAGTCTTCGCATTTCTGATAAAATAAATTGTATATTTAAAAGACAACAAATTACACAAAGTTATGTTTCACTATGCCACAGTGATTTAGAAAACCACTTTGGATTATAAACTGATTTTTTTTTAAGAATTATGCATTTTGCTATTATAGCACACATTTTCATTTGGTAATAAGCAACTAAAAGCTATTTATTGTGGGTTTAACACAAACTTGTTTGAGGCTCATCTGGCAACAGGACACTGTCTTCATTTTATTCTAGGGGAATTATGTTATTAATTGTTTTGAGGGTAAGAAGAAATCTAACTGGGTGGTTATGTCTGTTATATCATAAATCAAGACGTTACAGTAAACCTACTGTACATCTAGAGATGTATGCCTGGAAGCAGATCTGGCAGTCAAAATCCAGGTCACACACCCCCTTTGTTTAAGAAAATCACAGGCCATCAAAAAATTACCTATTATCAAAGCCATTTATTGGCTGATTATTTCCATACCATTATTGCTTACACCATTCCAGCCACCAATAATACAGAAATATTGTCAATTATTTCTTAAAAAAAAAAAAGCTCACACTGTCTCTGCAGGTTGATCGGATGAGCTCTCTCTCATACATTGGAAAGCTGACTACTTTCCAACAACTTGATTTCACAAATGGAAAAACAGCATCTGTTTTCCTGCAGCTCCACATATGGCTCTCACTGTTGCTGCGCGGAGCCGAAGCAGGTAGCCCCCGTGAGCACGGCCCTCCGGAGCCCCGCGGCCCCCCGGGACCGGCCAGTGCTGCTCGGCTGCGAGGGACACCGGCTCCCCAGGCACTTGGAAGCCCGTACTTCATCAGCATATGCAAAGCATCCCTCCAAACGTCAACTTGTGGGGAGAAACACTCAAACGTGTATTTAGGGCTCTTGCGCTTGTCTTTTTGGTGTGGCGATTTCAGTATATCTATTCCAAGGCATGATTGCTCAAGGACTTTAGAAAATGTCTAGCTGTCGTCAACAGAGCGTGAGGGGACCTCAAATAATTTGCAGGCAGAGTGGTGTGTGCATATGAAGAAAGGAAACAGAGCATCTATGCTAGAATTAAGATAAAATGCATTTATTTTTTCTCCATGCCACATGAGTATTTTTGTCTCTGTAAATGTATGCGATCCAGCAGCTCTTGCTGGTCCATTTGGAGGAGTTTGAAACTGAAGTCAGATAAAAATATCCAGGCTTTTTTTTCTTTTTTTTTTTTTTTTTTCCTTTTCGTATGTTTTGGTAAGCATGTGTGCTTGTGAAGGTCAAGGGACTGGCAGCGTCAGAAATTGAATTTCTGAATACATCCACAGTCCAGGTATATTTCAGACAGATGCTCTGATTCTCAGACTGCCCTGCCAATGACCTTAACCCCGATTTGGAAGGACAATTCAATCTACTATAAAGACGAAAGGTGATTTAGTCTCCAGCCATGCTGACAGAGTCTTGGACCTCTCTGAACAGTTTGTCATTTGTGCTGAAACATCAAATCATTTGGTAAAGTGAACTATCTCCCACTAGCGATTAAACTGAGACTAATCACTAGTCTTTCCCTCTAAAATCTGGCTCTGAATAATCCCAGTGATAAAATACTCAGTATTTTCCCTCTCCATAACAAAATGTAATGCATAGCTATCTATTTAACCACCTATCTATACCATTGTTTCAGACTTCTTGAAGGCCAGACTTGGGAAAAGAAACAGCTATTTTCTGTGGCATTGCTGAAGACTGCATTATAGCAGGTTATAGCTTGACAAAAATCTGATTAGTTCAAAGCTATCATTCCTTTCTTCAAAGCATTTATCCACATCTTCAAACCCACCAACTGGGCGCCAAAATCCTAAAAGCAGTTTGGATCAAATCTAACAACACTAAATAACTCTACAGACTCTGGTGAGGCAGCATCTCAGCTCATGGCATCAAAAGACACCACGATCCAGGAGAAACGCTGACACGTGGCTGCAGCAAGATGTCTTTAAAAGGGAATAGCACAACCCTGAAAACTTCATGCAGTCCGCCTTTGAGCCAGGAGGAAGGAAAAAAAGTAAAAACTCCTTCTCCTGTAGTCACCACAGGAGAGGGACGGCCAGCAGCACCTCAGAAATGACTTCAGAGAGACAGGGCCAGCAGGTAGGTCTGGAGAAAGTGAAGGTAATCAGGTAAGAGATGAAGAAAGAGTGAACATGAAGAGAAAGTGGAAAGAAAAGGGAAGACAGAAGAAAAAAGAGAGAGGAAAACAGAGGAATTAAAGCCAGTGAGAGGATGGATAAGGGGGGAAGATAGTGCCAAATATGGTATTCAGAAAATCAGACATCTCCTCTGATCTTTTACGTATCAGCTGAAGGAAAACAAAGCTCAACATGATTTTGTTTGATGCAGGGAAAAGAAACATCCCGTTACTGAAAGCTGTGATAGGGTACAGCGTTATTCCACTCTCCTATGTCAGGAAAGAGCTGCTAGTGCTTAATCAGCCAGGGCAGACATCAAACTGCAAGGGAGAGGGAGAAAGAGAAATGCCAGCTCGGCTGCTGGTTTGCAGGATCTTACCATGGCTCCTGGTAAGACCACTGCTTTGCTTGGCCTCTTGTGGCTTTAGTCTTGCTCTAACGTAGTGAATTGTGTGTTGTGAAGCAAATGCTCTCTGCATGCTCTGCAGACCTGGGGAAGATTAAAAGTTCACTGAAGCCTGAGCCCAGAGGGAGAGACAAGTTTGGGTTTTAGGGGGTTTCACCCTCTCATATCTAGGAGGTGGCAGAGTTTTCCTATCACTATGTAGATATCTGGGTACCTCATTTGGAAAAATACTGGGACCTACACTGAAACTGAAAGGCCAGGAGGGAAGCAGAGTCCCGGCGTGCTCTGTGCCTGCCACAGACAGACACCACGGCAAGCAAGCCTCAGGTGTCTGCTTTGCATGGCTGCTGAATATATTCTCATGTACTGAAAGACTGATACATGGAAAATTATGTTGGAGTCATTTAATAGTTATCTTCAGCACTTGGAGAGTCAATGTGCTGTAAGGTAAGTACAGGTATCCAACGCTTTCCAGCAAATTTGCAGAATAGCACAAATGATCACTGTACAGCTGCCCTCTAAGTGCCAAAGTTTCTGCTTGTTTGATAACCTCAGTTGTGAACATATTAGTAAAGATATGTTTTTACTTGCCTTGTGGTAGAGGTGGCAAAGGGAGACCATTCTTTCTGTCAGGCTAGTTTATCCACAGATAAAGCTCTATGAAAAGAAAATATCCAAGTTCTGTCAAATATAACAACTGCTTATAGGAAAAACACTGAAATATAAATGATGTAAAAACAGGCAGTGTGGCATAGGAAAAAAATCTGATCCCCTTTTTAACATCAAGGTCTGTGTTTTTATGTTGAATCAGGCTTCCATGTAGCGCTCTATTTCACTCGGTGAAATGCCACGGATGTATTCAAAATGAAGACCAAAATTCCTCCCTCCCAGAGCAGTAAATTTTCCAAGTGTTTGCAGTTTGTTCTTTTCAGATGGATGAAAAAAGGAGGGAATCCACCTCAGAAATTATTAGAATACTGTCATAGTATCATTCATCTTGGCAAAAGTTGACTGAGCAGATGATGAAGATCCACTTAACTTGGACTCAATCAAAGGTTTTGCTATTTTCATTTCACAGGCCAGATGTAGCTCATCACCAGTTGGACCTGATTTCAGAAGAGGTGTTAGAGTTTGCTGGTCCAAGAGAGGATGTGATCCAGGCATCAAAGGGAGCCACGAGAGAAGCATGTGCTCTCCCCAGTGCTTGCAATTGTCTGCAGTGCCGGCTGCTCACTTCTGACAACCCCGCGCCACCATCCCGGAGCAAGGGCTCCTGCGCTCCCCTCCTCAACCCTTCCGTCCCCGTCCCAATCTACCGACCTGCCGGCAGCCAGCTAAACAGCGCAGACTGGGTGCCTGCACAAAAGTGAGGAGGAATCATAGAATCATAGAATCATTGAGGTTGGAAAAGACCTCTAAGATCATCGAGTCCAACCGTCGACCCAACACCACCACCCACTAAACCATGTCCCTAAGTGCCTCATCTACTCGTCTTTTAAATCGCTAATAAACGCAAGCCTGTGCGCTGGGAAAATTAGGAGCCAGCTTCCTGCTGTGTGTTCGTTTGACTCATCCACGCCCATACACTGGGCAAGGAGGTAGCTATCTCCTCGCCACTTCTCCTTCGTGGCTCTTAAACTTTTTCACTGTGTTGTGGTGAACACACTCCAAGTTATCTGTGCAGCATCTGTTGCCTGGTCTTTCTGACCCGTGCAAGAAGCTTTGTTAGGCTAAAATGACTGAAACGGTTTATTGGTGATGCCCACAGCACTCAAGATGCAAAAGGTTCAGCAATACCCCAGCAGGATGGAAAAAGTGTGTGAAAATTTTTCTTACCTTGCCTTATGTCCTTAAAAAAAAAGTGTGCGTGAAACATTATTGATGCCTATTCTCTCCTATTTTTATCACTGATTCTAATCAGAGTTCAGTACATCTCCTGAAAATGAAAGCCCTTGCAAGCAGTGATAAATAGATAATGTCAATTATTGCAGTATTCATGCAGTACAGCTTTGTTTTGTTAGGTTACAATTCAGCCTCATACAGAGGGTCCACCTGAGATGCAGGCACAACATTATGAACTTCAGAACCTAACTGGAATTTCTCTGGGTTTTACATTTTTTTCCTGATGCTTCACACAGGGTGACTTTTCTCTGTCTCGTAGGTTTTCTGTGAGTGAGTCATGGGATTCTCTGACACATTTATAAAACTTTGTCAGCATTAGCAACTTAAAGCTTTCTATCTGATAATGTTTCTTCTATTTCCAGTCTCTGACTGGATAATCTTAAAGTGACTAACCAGCAGAGCAGGAAAACTTCATAAGGATGTTGCAATCAAACAAACTAGTGAAATAGTTGTTTGGGTTTCCCAGCACAGTTCCGGCACAGATCTATGTGGGGTCAAAAACTGTAGTCCAGTTACAGACTGTACAAGGTCAAATCTCTGCCTGGTCATGAAAACAGACTGCATGTTGGTCGCTTGCAATGTCCTGTACCAGCAAAGACTATTCAAATTCACTGTCTCCAAGTGCATGAAAGGATGAACGAACTGAAATTCCCATTGTAACCATGTATTATAGGATATTAGAATAATAAATATATTTATCAATGTTAGAAAAGATGGGCTGTCAGTTTTGTGTTTCTCCTTTCACATTTCTTCATTTTCTTCCTTACCATCATGCCAATGACAGCAACCAATAAAACATTTAAAAAACGAAAAAAACCACCATTGCCCCAGCAATCACCATTTGGAACATTTTCATAAATGTTCTTTTCAAGACATGCCCTACTCAATGAAATAGATGCCTGAAATCATGCATACTTCAATGTATTTCCTTTTCACATTCCTTCTGGACGTGTATTTATATGCCAACTCGTCTTCATAAATTTCATACTGGCCTTATAATAGCACAAATTAATGATGCCACTAGAAAAGAACTCAGCTGCTTTCAAATGAGCAATAATCATGTCAGAGGTGCAGTTGGCATGAAGATGATTGAGTTGCACCTCTTTGAGATATTTTCAGGGATGAATCATCCCTTACATAACACATAGCAATGGACAAATTTTCCATGTTACTCTGATACCTCATGCCATCACATTTAATTGTGTAACAGTCAATCACTATCGCATAAATTTGCTTCCTCAACAATTTGTTGTAAGACCATGGTAGATGTGTTTTCGGTAAGCTGATTCGAGATTTCAGGAGACACGTATCTGACACTATGCTGAATTGCAGGAACTGCAGGATAGCGATACACCTTTCTGGAGACAAATTCTCCTTCTGACTTTTTGATGTGAGCTAATTGGAACTCCTCTCTCAAACATTAACTCCTCCATTGTGAACAATTAAAGGGGAAAATTATAGACAATAAAACGTCACTTTAGTGTAAATAAAAGGACCTTATTACATACTTTGCCTAACAGACTTTTTCATGTCCTCATATATCAAAAATTTGCTTTACTGCTTGTGACATTTTTCAGTCCAATGCATCAGCCTTGCATCTCTTTCTAAGAGAAGTTTAGATTAATTATTCATCTAATATTGCAAGCTAAATACGCCCACCAAAAAAACCATGCTTTTTTGCTTTTTCTATACCACAGTACAGATACAGCATTGCTGATGTGACACAGACTATTATCAGACATTCGAGTCAGTCTTCTGGAGCATTCTTTGGATTACTTAATATTTTAAGAAGCCAAAGTCCATTTTAACACAATTAATATCTTACTGAAGTTTTTCATTGTGGACTCTGTTGAAGAATGAAATTAAACAGAAGTATTTTAAAACCACTATTTTTGTATTAAAATGTTCTTATTCAAGTGGGTTCCAAACCTGGAAAGGCCAGGACTGTTGGCCTTCCTCAGAAAAATGTTTTCAGTGGAAAACTGTAGATCTGGCATGGTGCATCAGGCTGCTGTTTCACACAGTGCTTCACAGAGTATGGAATATCTATAAACCACCCACTCTTCAGGGCTGATAACGTTTCACATCAGCTCAGTGCATGATACCCCAGTACGCCAAGGAGTGGTGAAGTGGATTTATATCTACACTGACTTTAACCTGACTGAGAGCGATTCATCCCATTTAACTTTAGACACGTAACTGAAGTGACTAAGTTAGCAATCTAGGTGCCCTACAACTTAGGCTGACTGGGTTCTGTGCTGGTGCATTAAGATTCACACCCCTGAGCTGCCTCTCTCTCTCCTTCCACTGGGCCTAGTTTACCTCAGTGAGGTACCAAAAGCTACACGGGATAAATTAAAGTAAATTAAAATTGAATTACATTCTGAAAAAATGTAAGACCTGCAACTATTCAAGGAGAATCTCAGTTAACAGAAATATCAGATCTTAGCTCTTCTGATGAGGAGGACAGTTCGCTAGTCTTTTACTAACATCGATAGTTCAAAATCTTCAACAGATACCATGTTTTTTTACCAGAGGAGAGGGGTGTACACACACATTACCTAACATATTCCACCACACTGACACCTCTGTGAAAGACTAAGGATGTCATCTGGTCCCGGTAGACACTTATTCTGTGATAGTGATTTTAACGTAAATCTGTACTGAATGGGTTCTGCATAGTTTGTTCAAGAGAGGGTTTGTCTAAGCCAGAACAATGCTGAAGAAGGGAAAATTAACCTAGATAACATAGCATGCAGTTAAGGAAAAGACCATAATTTTGGAAACAACAAGTCACATGTAAGATCTTCTCTCTTTTACAGATTAATTAATTTTAAGTCAGAAAAGGTTTTAAAATTCACTTAAACCATAATATTGTTAATTGATTTTAGGATCTGAAATCTGCTAGAGTGTATTTCCCCTTCCACTGCAAAGTTTCAAACTGTGCAATACATTTCCCTTCTCTACAGTTATACTTTGTATGCACTCAACATGCAGTTTATCTGCAGCCTATGTGATCTAAGCCACCATGCAGAAAGTCATGCTGTTCTTAACTGGAACTGTATGAAAGGCTACCATATATTGAACTTTTCCCTTGATACATTCCCTTTTCCTGCCAAAAATTTTGTCTAGATAGAATTTAAGGATCTTGAAAATCTGCCTAGAAATTCCAGATGTTTAGCAGCCTGGCTGGAGTAACAGCTCTGCCGGAGACACACTGGACATTCAGAAAACCTGATTGTGTCTGCTGCGGACATGTACATCAACCCTAAAAGATATGTAGGATATGTTCTGGGAACACATCCATCAACGGTACAGCTTGTGCTCAGGAGACAAGATGGCCAAACTGTGTCCCACGTCAGTCTCCAGGGCTTCCTCTTGTACTTCACGCTTAAAATGAGCTGTGCAATAAACCTTGTCTTACCAGCCTTTCCTGCGGCTTGGTTGTTACAGCGTTGTCAAGGGGATGTAGTTTGATTCTCATCAGTTTGGGGAACTCAAGTTACACATTTCACGGAACGTGTTCAAGGCTGCTGGCTTTTCTGTTCGGCCATTCTGCCATGCCCTGTTGGGTTGGCATGTCCACATTGCTCTGAACACAGCTACTAGACCTGACCCTACAAGGGCTTCTGCTCTACTCTGCCCAACTGGGCTTCAGAGGGCACCAGCTGGTGAGGCAGTTCTGGGCACCCTCAGAACCAGAAAATGTATAAAATGAGAATATTTCTGAATGAAGAGGGAGGTGTCTAGCCAACACAGACCTCTCCAGTTTAGAGCCTTTGCACAGCAGGCTTTAATATCAGCTTTACATCTGCACATCTCAGGCCTCTTTAGACCTAGACCTTCCAGCAAGGACCTCCAGAGTCTGCCAGAGGCAAGAGAAAAGTCTCCTAGGAACAACACTGTTAGCGAGAAAAGGTATTTTGTGTTTATATTTTCTGCAGGATTCCTTCTGGGTCAATGAATTGTACCTTTGGGTACAATTGGGCCTGAAGAAGGCTCTGGCACCACTTTATGCCTGCTGTCTGAATTCACCCCTTATTTGATATTGTGGCAGACCCATGAAAGTCAAAGTAATTGCTCATGTGTGAGCCAGAGTGAAATCCGGGATGTGGATGTCCATTTCGAGGGACCATATAAAATTTTGACTGATTCAGTCTGTAAAATTTTGGACTTGTACAAAACATTTATTCCACCTTCATAAAGATCCAAACATACACCTTCACCTGCCTTTTCCAGTGCCACTTTGCAGAGCAGAACATCAGGCTTAATCTTACGTTTTTACAAAAGATCTTAGCAAACCTAAGTTGTTCAATGTACATGGGACCATATGTCAAATCTTTTATATATCTCTCTATATATAACAGAGAGAATTGAGGTGTAAGCTGGTTACAAAAAACATCTGACAATAACTCATGTTCTGGGAAGTTACATTTAAAGAAAAGGAAGCCAGTAAAGAGTTTGTTTCCAAATTAATAGACAATCGCCTTGGCTGGCCAGAGACAGATTTCTTTGGCAGGTTGCCCACAAAAGCAATCCAAGAACAACTAGTGCAAGTAGCTGGACAATATTTTTCTGAAAACTATTACTTGAGCAAGCAATCATGCTTCTACAAGTGACCAACGTGACTTTACGTTTCTTATTTAAATAATCTGGTACTCGTTTCCCTGCTTTTCCTTCTTTCTGAGTGTCCTTCCATGGCAATCCTCTCCCTGCTGATGGGAAGCTCCTGTATTTCAGTACCTCTGTGAATAAAAATAATCTATCCTCTTTTTATAATAAATTAGAACAGGATTCTGTATTTTCACTATAGCGCTTTTGGCTCTGTAGCGATGTAGTGAAACTCAGTAACTTTCTATTTTTATGTCTTAGTGGATGTTACTGCGTGCAGAAAACTTCCTAACTTCTAAATATTATGGATTTGCTGGCTTTTAGTGCATTTCTTGACAATGCAATCAATCTTTCATCCAGTTTTCTTTTTAGCAAGAAATGGCACCTTTTTAAAGGAAAAGAAAAAAAACACCTGATTTGAGGTCTGGATTCACACACAATTTTCTTTGGGGTAAGGATGAGGAAAGACATAAAGCCTGAGTGACAGTTACGTTATCAGTTGTGTGAAATGGGCTACTCTTGCTAGACTCTCCCAACCCAACTGTTAACCTCCCATAGCATAGATATTGAACACTTGTATGTAAACAAAGCACGGGTTATTTTTTTCCTGTATCCGCTCTTCTTGGACACTCTATTTCTTTGCTTTTTTATTTTGTTTTGCTCTTTATAGTCTGTCAGTTTAACCAATATATTTAAAGAAATTTGCAATAACCTCTCTGCATACATTTGTCACAACTTCAAGTGGTTTTTTCCTTTATTAAAAACTACCTCATTAAAAAGAAAAAACATAATGCTCTTTGGCATTCCAGCCTCCTCACGTGGCCTGCAAGACTTCAAGTATTTCTACCCCCAGTTTGTGGAAGTCTGCACAAAGTGGGAAGCTGGCACTCAGGGTCTGATATGAGGTGCCCAGTGTTTATAGTTTTAACAAAGTTTTAAACATTCCAAACTGATTTTAGGGTCTTAAACCAGAAAGGATTGCTTTGGCAACCTATCAGCTATATTTACTTAAGCAAAAGTATATACAAAATTGTTATTCAAAAATTGGAAAAAATTGCTTCTTTTTCTCTTTCTGAAGAAAATTTGCATTAAATCTCTAATGTGAATCTTATTGAAAAGAGCTGGTTTTATTTCCTTGGAGAAATAAAATTTCCTATGAATATTTGTCGCATAGTAGATATTTTCCCCTCAAAATTCCAAAATAAAACTGCTGTCATTAAAGGCTTACCGAAGTCGCAAAGCATTCAGTTGTTTGGTTTTTTTAATTGAAGGCTAGAACTCAGATAGTATGGCATGGAGTTTTTTGAATTAGGTTTTTGTCAGAGATTTGACTCTGACAGCTAGGGGCTGGGTAGTTAACTGCTTTTAATCATATTATTCTCACAACTTGTGTCAGCATTGCCTACAGCTACTGAAAGCTGCTCAGTATTGTAGAGATTGAGATTTGAGTAAACAAAAATCAGTGTAAAATGTAGACAAAACTACACCAATGTGGATTTAGACAAAAGGAGGTGGGCAAGGGTAAACTTTCACTTACCCTCCACCCGCTAATCTACAAATAAGAGGGGGAAATGGATGTAACACGGGCATTGCTAATGGGCAGAAGTGTGTATGATTTACAGAAGCAAAGGTGAATGGAGGTGGGGGGGACATGGTAGTGGGAAAGATGAGGAAGCCAGAGCCCAGCTGCTGTGTAACCATGGGCAACTACATGGACTCACAGGGAATTTCAAAGGTGCCAGCACAACTGTCTTTGGGGTCTGCCAAGGAGCCAGATGCTGGTGCAGAGTGAATATTTTAGACCGTTTGCCATACTGTTTTCAGAATTCTACCTGATCATCTTCCCATCTCCTTTGGAAAACCCAGTGGTGTGTTAATTACCAACTTCATAAAAGAAAAAAAAAAAAGTCCACAGTAAGCTTAGTGAGTTTACAGAACTTTTGCTGAAATGCAAGGCAAAAAAAAGTAGATTGTTACAATCAGTATGTTAAAATTCATGGGCAATGTATAACATTCATGGCCTCTTTGATTAAAAATGAAATTCCTTCTTTCTGTAACACCCAGGGATTTTCATTAAGCAAAACGAAGATCTTAACTGCAGCTACTAAAAGCAGCAGCTGGCATTTCTATTGGTAGAGCTATACGGCCTGTGACTTGTTCTTTCCCTACTTCTCACTTCTAGTGAGGCAACACATATCTGCTCCGTCTTCCCTTCTTCTGAAAACCCTCTGACCACTGGAGAAATATGAGAGCCCTGTAATAATTCGTGGTTAAGTCGTTTTGATGAGAAGGGTAAGCTGAAGGTATAGATTTGCAATCGGTAGATGCCTGTCTGTTGATTAGATATAACTGTGTTTTTATTTCCATCTCTTCCAGATTAGAGGATATAAAAGCAGTCACCTGTCAACCCAATCCAGCAATGAAATTCAGCAGCCTATTGTCCCAATCACTGCTTTCAATCACTCTAAACGGTCTCCAGAGACAATCATTATTATAGGACATGTTCCTAAGAGTAGATAAATGGAGCTCAACCTGCCAGCCTGCATAGGGAAAGATGGACAGTCTTGGCCAAAAATATGAAAGGGCCTGGAGCTTTATTGACATTTACATCAAAAATAGTTAGCAATGAAAGCAGCTGTTGTGGAGAGCTTTCACCACAACGTGTTTGGAATATGCTGTGAATTGAAATACAGACCTCCTGACAAGCAATTTACCTTCTGTCATTCTCCATGTGCTTGCAGCATTACTGGGTACTTGCTGTGATAGCCCACTTAAAGCTGCACATGTGTACAGTTTGGATGAAAGATTAACTGCAATTTGAGGCAGGAAGTAACGAATTGTGGAGTGTCATTCATAATGGCCGACATTGTCATCTGCAGGGTGACACCACAGCAAGAAGGTGCCTCTGTTGTGACGAGCTTATAGATTCAGATGTCATTCATCCTAATGAAGATCTGCCTACAGTTCTAATAAGCAGAGTGTGAGACAGCTCAGGATTATAAGCATTAATCTGCCTTGTTTGTTGACATTAACATGATGACTAAAATGCCATTATGCAAGAAATTCTTTCGAAAGCTATTAAAAAGGGGCAATCTTAATATAAGTATTACAGCCCAGAACAAAAGATGTGCCAGGAGTTAATTTCCATGTTTACTCTTGTCATTTTCTACACCGTATTGATTTTTTTTCTCCTCTAAATAACTTATGCTGCACAAAAGTTTTTGCTATTTCATGAATATAGTACCACTTATTGTAGCTGAAATACAAGCCACGTGCTGGTTTCCCCGAACGCAAAAAGTAAATCCATTAACCCCTGGTGCTGATAACAGGTTAAGTTAAATAGAAATAACAATACAATAAATATTTAGCTGATATTTTGTGAGAATAACAAGCCCAAATCATGCCAAGCACACTTAAAAGAAAGACTTATCATAATATTTAATTTAAATAATTGACCTAATATGTAAGTAGATTGGATTTTCTTTTCAGCCACACAAATAAGCCATTTTCAAACTGATGTGATGCTCTTGACTATGGGGGTCAATGGAGAACTGCCAAGGCTGATTTTTCCAAAGACATCAAGACTCTTATAAGTCATTATCAACTGGAATTGAAATAAATCTGTGTGAAAATCTCTGTTTAAAGAGGGCTAGAAGAAGGATATTAAGGATTTTGATCTTTATCCCTGCAGAAGTGGATGACATATATAAAAATGGATTTGTGTGCCTGTCTTTGCAACTAAGCTTAAATATCATTTGCTATCTAAAAACTGTATTCACTAGCAAAATCCAGACAGCAATTGAGTATACTCAGATATGGGATAAACTGTTTTCTTTCTAGCTGTGCCTAAGAGACTCAGGGGACAGGTTTTAAAGGACAGTGATGCAGATGGGGGATCTCATTGCACTTGTAGATGCTTCAGCATCTTTTTTTTGGTTTTTTTTTACGCCTAGTTCTTAAAACCAACTTGAAAATTCTTAATTCCTAATTTATGTAAGACAGATTTCATCAGAACATAGATATTTTTGCTGTCTGGACGTGGAACAAATTACACTTAGCAGTAAGAGATTTGGGTTGGGTACAGGTTGGTAAAAGATCTTCTAAAAAGTTTAATCAAAATCCAGTGGCAGCTGTCACCTTTATAATGTGTCAGTGGAGAACAAGGGGAAAGATGTATCTTGACATATGTTTGCCTATGTATCAATGGATGCAGGTGAGGCAATTTAAAAACAAGGAGGACCTGAGAGAAATGCTGAGGGACAAGGAGAATACGCACTGCCTCTTCTTAGTCTTTTATATCTCTGCAAGACAACCCTCAATAGTTATATCTACCAGAGTCCAGCAAGCAAGGAATGGGAAGCAAATCCATGCTACATGTGGGACCACTGTAGGCTGCTTCTGATGAGAGCCAGGACGTGGGAGCCTTCTTGTAATTCTGTGAGTTAGTGACTGAAAACTACATGGCACAGCAAAGCTAGGCATGGATTTTCTTTTTCCTTCTTACAAGGACTCTTCTTACTACTTACCACTGAACTTTAGAAAGTTCCTTTTTCTACACTAACCTAAACACATCTAAAAGAGAAACTAAAATTGCCAAAGGGTGCATTTAGTCCATGGGAGATGGACTAAATGCTTCCTTCAGGAAGTAAAAGAAATACCCATTTAAGGTGAAGGATAAACTGCCAGTTTATTGCAAGTTTATATTTTTGGCCTCCAGGCCAAGTAGTAGTATTGTAGCTAAAAATGATAGAGGCCTTCAGACTGGGAAGTGACTGGACTCCAAATGCAGTAAGTGGATGAGTTAAATCTCTTGGAGTGGGGTTTAAAAGGGGCACTGCTCGAAGTAAGGAGCGGCCAGAAGACAGCAGGAGCATGGTGCAACACTTCAAACGCAGACAAATAAGGGAATACCATTGATGGGAATAATCCTAACTATCAGGTTACAGAAACCTCTCTTGAAAGCAGGGATTTGGTGTCCTTTCAAGCAGTCAAGCAGGGCACAGATTTATTAAATGACAGGACCTGGAGAAGGTGGCACTTCCCTCCTCCCCTGCTTCTGGGGCAGACTAGAAGCCGGTACAGGGTTCATCACACTTCCTCTGTTTGGCGGGTCCCTAAATTCCCCCCAGGCTTCTTGGTGGGTCAGGATTTTTGGTGTGGCCTCCAAGTTTCCCTGTGGATGCATGAGTTTTTTCTTAGCAGATGAGAGCACCATTTCAAAGGAGAGGGTTGTGCTGAATGGTCTGAGCAGCCAGGCACGAAGCGTCTTTGTGCCAGGGACCAGCAGCAGGGCAATGAGGAAAGCCTAGGGGGGAGGCGGGGGCTGGCCCCTGCCTGCCTCCCGTTGTCTATGTGGGCTACGCTCTGAGGGTCTGAAGCACAAGGCTGCACTCACACAGAGGCATCCCACACTGCTCATTGTCTTCTTCGTCCCTCCACGGCGTGACTCCCCTGGCAGCACTGCCAGGCAGTCCCCACTGGCTGTTTCAGCTGGGTGGGACTTCTGGTTCAGCTCGCACTAACTCCCTGACATATTTCTGACTAGAGATATGCTCAGTCCCGAGGGGAATGTACCTCACAGAGCAGCTGTTTGCTGCTCGTCCTACCCCCTGCACCAGCTGCACATCTCCTGAGCACCAGACGCACACAGGAGCTTTCACAGTGTCTACGCAGTGGGCTGAAACAGCACAGTACTGAACCATTTTCCTGCTCTGTTTGAACAAGGCTACTATTAATTTCTTGTGCCTGCATCAGGTAGATGAGGACAGCACACAATTACAATTTCAAGTCCTTCTGAGAGAATCTCCCTCTTGCAAAACACTGTGCTCCTTCATGGTGGTACTTGACTGTCACGTGGGAAGTGTCCTGGAGGTAAGAGTGAAACAGCAGCTGTAAGGATGCTTCTAGAGCTTCTCAAAACTATTTCAATTACATGGCTATGAGAGTTATTCCAGCACATAGAAACCTTGCATCTAAACTGATATGTGGGTGTATGCCCACACCAGGATGTGCTTGGAAGCACACTGTGTATTTTGCTCAGCCTCTCCACACAGGTAGCCTTTCTGTGGAAAAAAAAAAAGAGGCTCTGGGGTGGCGAGGTAGAGAAGATAAAACCCCTGAATCTCACCCATATAGAGCCAGCTTGTTCCTGGAAACAGCCCACGTGCCACAGGCTAGGCAGGGGCTTGCTGAGCCCAGACCAGCTCTGGGGGTCAACCTACTTCACTCCACTAAATAGCAGACCCAGTCCAAAGCCAACAGATTCACAGGATCTCGATTCAGTGGAAATGGTATCTGCAGATTCAAAAGCTACCTCTGTGAATATTTTGGGGAACCACATGTTTGAACTTTTTTTTTTATACTTTATTTATCACAAGTTTGGAATCAAAAAGACTTTTGAAGTGGGTATGTACTTACATTTGCTTGTTTGTTTGTTTGCTTGTTTGTTTCCAAGGAACAAAATGAAGCATTCCAACAATCCAAAGCCAGCTGAGGTTTGGGACAAAATGGTTCTTTGCTGGGAAGAGCTTTTGCTTGTGACATATTTTTATTTTCTGATAGAATCTAGCCATCGAGAAATGTCCACAACCTCTAAGTTTAGAAGGACTGACTCTGCAAGAATGGGGTTCTCACCAGGCTTTTAATTCTGGACTCTGAGAGCAAAAATGTGGCTGATTTATTAGATATTTCTAGAAATGTGAGCTAATTATTTGCAGCTAACTACAGATTTTGGTGGCATCCATGTCCCACAGATCAGACTAACTGAAGACATGTGAACAGTGTCCGAATTATTGATTACTTTCCATATTTAAAATAAGAGAGTGGAACATTTCTATAAGGCAAAGGAAAGTGATAGCTGAAAGTGTGAGGAGAATTTGAAGGAGAAATAAAAAAAAAACCTGAGAGGGAGATTTTTTTTAAAATAAAAGTAGTTAAAAAACCAAACTGTATGTTATTGAACTGACCCATAGTATTTTTAACTAAGAGTTTGTCCTGGTTTTGGCTGGGATGGAGTAAATTTTCTTCCTAGTAGCTGGTACAGTGCTGTGTTTTGGATTTAGGATGAGAATAATGTTGATAACACACCGATGTTTTAGTTGTTGCTAAGCAGTGCTTACACTAGTCAAGGACTTTTCAGCTTCCCATGCCCTGCCAGAGAGAAGCTGGGAGGGGGCACAGCCAGGACAGCTGACCCAAACTGGCCAAAGGGACATTCCATACCATGTGACATCATGCTCAGTACATAAACTGGGGGAAAGCTGGCCAGGGGGTGGTGACCGCTGCTCGGGAACTGGCTGGGCATCGGTCAGTGGCTGGTGAGCAATTGAATTGTGCGTCACTATCACTTATTTTGTATATTATTATTATTATTATTATTATTTTCCCTTCCTTTTCTGTCCTATTAAACTGTCTTTACCTCAATCCACAAATTTTACTTTTTTTTTTCCAGTTCTTTCCCCCATCCCACTGGTAGTGGGGGAGTGAGCAAACAGCTGTGTGGTGTTTAGCTGCCTGCTGGGTTAAACTACAACAGAGTTTCAGCTGTTTTGAATTAATTCACTGAATAAAAAAATTGCCTTTTCTAAGCAAATTCTGATGCACCGTTTTCACAGAGCTTGGCAAAATTCCCATCAGATCACTTGTGTCTTTAATTAGACCTTGTGCTGGGAAGAAGCTGACTGTGATTTAGGGGTCAAGATGGACCATCTTATTTTTAAGAGGGAATAATAGTGAGTCCTTGAACCGCTGGGTAGATGTTCAGAAAGCAGGAGTATTTGACTGCCTATGAAGTTTCCATTTGGATCTGGGAGTAGATCAAAAAAATTCCACGAGCCTGGATGGAAAATCATCAAAACTTGTTGCAACGTTAAGGGAAGTAACAAAGAGAAGTTCTCCTGGTGATCTGACTGATCTAACAGAAATTCTGCAAGGGCTTTCAGTCTGTACTTTGATTTTTTCACATCAGAGAAAAGTACTGGCCTTAATAATAGAAGGGAAGAAAAGCAAAACTAAAGGTTTGAAAATTCTTTATTTTCCCACAAGTATTAGGAAAAGCGGCCAAATGAATACACTGGAGGACTATTTTTTTCTTTTCAGACTGCATTAACTTTCAGCCAGAGCTATGTAGGCTTATTTCTAGCTCGGTAGCTGTACCTGCTTTTGCCTCCTCTAACACTGTCATTAAACAGTAACACTATCTGGCAGCAACAAACAGCACAAAATAAGTCTAAGATTATCCAACATCACACACAGCTGAGAACATACAAAACCAGCTGGCAAATGTTTGGAGTTACTCCAGATTCTCATAGTTGTCTTCCTTAACGCAGACAAAGGTAACAAATGTGTAAAAGGGGCCCCTGGTTTGCTCCCATCCTGTGCTTTAGCCATTGAACTGATTATCAAGTGATCTTTGCTAACAAGGACACATTGTGATTTCCTTTCCTTAAATCCCTTGAATTTTGTTGAATTTCAGCAAGTGATAGACCAAAGGTTAAAAACCCAACATCTTTGAGTACAACGTGTGACAGAAAGGAAATACTCTTCCTACATATCTTATCAAAACCTTGCAAACTGGTTATATTGTGTATGACTTTTCTTCATTCTGCTCAAAGGACCACGCAAAATCAGTCCTCCAAAACCTGAAGTCTTGGCTTATTGCCATCAGAAAAATCCAGACTCAGAAAACAAGTCCTTAAACAAAGGACTTGTCTCATACAGCTCTTGCAGGAGAAGAAAAGGCTTCAGACAGACATTGCCTGGCATTAAAACCTGCTTGTCTGCCTAGTGGTAAATCTGTGCTTGATACACAGATACGGATGTCCCTGTGCTTGCCTTTCACTTGAGACTGTTCATTGCTTGTAGCTGAAATTCAAACCAGCAAATGGAAGAAAAGCTTGATTGCCCTGAACACAGCAAGTACGGGCTCCAGTCCCCTTTCTGCAGTACGCCTGTGCTGCTGGCAGCAGTAGGCTGCTCCACGTGACACTGGTAAAAGAAAAATTGTGAATGTTGTATTATTATGTATTTCTACTATTTCTATTTGTCCTCAAAGGGGAGGCATGCTTTTGAGCTCAAGCACAGCTGCTTCTCCCCACTCTCCCCAGCCCTACCAAGTTCCTCCCACAGACTTGGGAGCTGCAGGAATCACATCCCCTGTGAGACACTGAGGTTATTGGGTATTGTGAGCTCCTGCCATTTAGCCAGACAGTATATTTTCTCTGAGTAGCTACGTGTGAACATAACTTTCTAGCGAAGTTCAGCAGTGAGATGTTGTTACAAAGTGTAGGTGAAGTCTTGCAGCTCTTGATCTCAGTGCTCGAAAGAGCAGAGGTGAAATGTTCCCTGGTGAGGGAGGTCTTGCTGCTCTGGAAAGAGGTGTCCTATTTGGCATGGCTGAAGGACCTTTGTGGAGACCATCTGTGCCCCTTTCCGAAGGCAATCTGGACAGAAGCCGCTGATTCCTGGGGGGGTAACACCCCACTACAAATGGTGGGGGAAAAAAGGGAGTGCTGCTTATTTTGATGTATGCCTTCTCTGGACTCTAGGTCAGGAGCCCTGTCTTAGCATCTCCATGGGCAAAATCTCTGAGAGGAGCTGTGTATTGCAAGACAGAGGAAAAGATATGCTATTGCTTAATATTCATAGTATGGCAAGACCCAGGAGCCTAAGTCAGCCTCAGGACTCTCTTGTGCTAACCTTCATTGAAACACTTTTTATCCTTTATCCTATTTACCCATTAATAGGGCTTCTCTCTGCTTTTTAGCTTCTTACAACTTTGTTTGCTTTTTTTCCTTTCTTTCTCAGGGGCTTGTCACCTCTTTCTTTGTCTTCTTTCTAAAAATCAGTACAGAAAGCAGAACAAGTATTTAATTTAATGGGCTTCCTAGATTTTATTTGGTGACTAAGTTACAAAGAAACCCCCCTGCTAGGGAAAATTTCCTTTGAGGTCTTCCTTTCTCGTAACAGGAACAGTTTGAACAGGCAGTATTTATTTCTTTTTAAAGGCATTTTCTGAATAAATAATTTTAGTTGAAATTTTTTTGCTTGACTTCCTTATGACTTTGGGAGTACTGGTTGCAAAAGTTACCCTCTAACCTAATTAATAACTTACTACTCTGTTTTGCAAACACATATTCTGACCTTGTAAGTCAGCTATCTCCACAGACAGACGAGGGTTGCTTCATGAGAGGTATAAATTGCCCCAAGTCTGAGTGAGGAACTGGGGGAGACAGAGAGAAATGGGAAAGAAAAGAACAGAGAGCTAGTTAGAACTTTGGCTGAGACATGGAAGGAGACATCATTTCCAGGCTTTCATTCCATGGTACAGATGTAGGATTCAGAAAAACCTGAGTGCAGTGAAACCAGTCAGCTCCACTGTGCTCTAATTTGATTACAGCTATAAATTGACAAGCCTTTAGGAATGAAACTTTTTAAGATAAGTACTGTTGAAGAAACAGCTGACAGTCTGTGATGTCCACTAGACGGTCATGGCTGGGGAGCTGCAGATCCCTGTTTTTGCCCTAGTGAGATGGAAGTGAAACCGCAGTGCCTCCTTCCAGACCTGAGCCCCTCCTGCCCTGGGGTCAGAGTTTGCTGCCATTTCATGAGTTAAGCAAACAGGGTGAGCAGCAGCTCTGGATGGCAGGGGTCCAGCGAGGAGCCAGGCTCCGCAAGAGTGACCCAGTGAGTGCCGGAGGGCTGGGAAAGCCTTTGAGATGTGCCGAGGCCATGCTGCTTCACCCAGTGGTGGGCTTTCCAGGTGCACCATCCTCCTCCCCCGCATCTCGTCCTGTCCCCCTGCCCGTCTGTACATAAACCCCACTACCTGTGTCCCCTTTGATCCAGACCACCGGTGTTTTAGGCCCAGGCTGTCTCTCTCCCGCACTGTCAGACAGAGCCTGGTTCCAGGCATAAATGACTAATGACTAAAAGGGGGGGTGGGGCAGGATCTGAGCAAAGCTCTGAGATAAGGGAAGTTGTGGTCATTTGAGCAAACAAACCTTGGACGAGTAAGGAAAGTTCTGGGGAGAACAAATGAATGAATAAATAAACAGATAAACTGCCTGTGTGAAGTTTTAGAAAAAAAGTCAGCTGTTCCATAAAAACAGGAAGCCTTTAAAATATGAGGAGAAAGAGGCATTTGTTTTCTGTAGGCAGAAAACCAGAGCCTAGCCGAGATGGAGAGAGCAGTGGTTTGAGTCTGGGTACTTTCATTTCCACTCACGGTGCACGCGAGTGTAGGAGCAGGTTTCTGCTCTAACGAGACTGGGGGAGAGAGGGTTTAAGCTTGTATATTAAGCAAGTCCCTATGGACAAAAGGTATAGCTGCGTGTGGGTTAAGGTGCAGCCTGAATCAAGCCTCAGCGCTACTGAGATCATTCCAGTTTCCCTTCTTGCCCCTTGCTTCTTATTTTTTCTTAATTAACTTTTCTTGAACTGAAATACCTTTTAGTAGCGGGACTGGTTATAAACAGCTCTGAGTGACCAGTCTGAAGGCGTATGAACAAGGAGATGTATCCGCATTTATTTGCTTTTGCATTTCACTAGTCTGTTTCTAGTTCAGGTTCGACATAATTTGTGAGTTTGTCATTCATACAATAGAAGGACAGTCCTCACATGATGATATTTCAAATACCTTATTGATATGGATTTGATATAGACATATTGATATGGCATTTCTGACATGAAATGACATATTTCTTCACTTTTATTCACAAGAAGAGCAAATAAAACTTAAACTGTAAAGTGTATTGCTTTAAGAGAGCTCAAAGAATCTCTTTAACAACATTCGCAAGTGTTTCCCTGTGAAGAAAAGTTTATGAAACATGTTTAAATATTTATGGAATGTTAAAAATGAGGCATTAATTGGGAAACAACTTAATTAAAATGCTTTCTCAAGTAATTAGGAGCAAATACTTTCCTATCTGTTTTGCATGCCATTTGTCTTGTTCTCTGTTTGATAAAGCCTGCCTGTCAGTCAAACTTTGCTTCAGGTAATTTTTTAGCTCTGTGGGGAAAATCTTCAAAAATTACATCTGAATTTAAAATATTTTGATTATCATTTTTGTCTAACAAATTCTCCTTTTTACTTCATCTTCTATATGTCCCAGTAAAGCAGCATCCTGGGAATTTAGGGCCTGAAGATGAAATTCTGCATCAAGGCATTACTGAGTTTCCAAAAACGCTCTCCTGAGAACAAACTGAATCAATCTAGAATCAACAAACAGTGCAGTTAATTAATGAGTACACCATAAGGGAGCTTTTTTAAACAATGTTGACTGCTGCTGCCTCAGGACCAATAGCACCAGAAGTTATTGCTGGTTTCAAAGAAGTGATTCTTAGGGTTCCCCCAAGGCACCTTTTGCTTACATTAGCTATTTACTACAACTTTTCCTCTTATTTGCACCCTAGGGAAACTATACTTATTTGCTAAATTACTTTTTAAGTGATGCTTCTTCATGCCAGTAGCCTGAGGTATATGAGGGAAGATGCTACAGCGTAAATAATTGCAGAAACTGAGCTGCTTTACAGCAAAGCGCAAGGAAAACCTTTGAGCTGGACACCACCCAAGCAGTGCTTCCAAGCCAAGCTGAACCTGGAGGGCCAGGGAGAGACCCAGGGACCGACTGCACACCCAGCCAGCTGCATGCCACAGGTGGACACAGACCCACAGAAGCGCGGGGCTCCCCAGAGAAAGCAGCCCTGCAGATCACTTTGGAGAATCAGGACAGGATAATTGAGAAAAAAACAGATTTCCAGCCGCTATGAACCAGGGAAGCTGAATCAGTCTTAGGAGAGTGATGCAAGTTTGCACCAGGTGAGATCCTGGCTAGCAAACTGTCTCCAACAATAGCCAAAATGAGCTGAATATTACAGCTACAGCCTTCCATGTAAAAAAATCCAAACAAAAGAATATTAAAAATGTGACTGCATTTTTTTAAGGTCACAGTGCTACACAATGGCAACTCAGTGATTATTTTTCTTGTGTAACTTTTGGAATTTCCCTTTTGGGCCACTCTGTAGGAGAGGAAAAAATAATCTAAATTAGGAGGCCGTGTTTACCAAACACCCTTCAGAAGATAAGCCGGGTAGACCATCATGTTCTTGCAAAATGATGTTTTCTTATTACAGCTATGCAATAAGATTTTAAAATTATTATTAAGTGGGGTCAAACTATCACTGGCCTGAGGTAATTTGTGTGTATTTGTGTGTAACAAAATTCAGATGTTGGATAAATTGCTGAAATTCCTTTTTAAAGACCCCGACTGGCAATTGTCTTTACCCCAGCCATGCTTTGAGCTCTTTTAACTGTAACAGCATCTGTTATTCACCCAGTTCAAAGTGTCCCATGAAATGAAAGTGTAGAAATATTAATCTAAATCTGAATGGCAGCATTATATAGCAATAAGTCCAAGAGACTGTAAAGGCATTAGGGATAGCAATAATCGGTTGGTATTACTGATTGGATCTTGCTGGAAGGTATTTCCAGTCTTCACATGCTTTTAGTAACATTTACTTACAAATTACCACTACCATAAATATTTCAGTGGGGATTCACTGATGTAATGTAATCCCTAAAAGTTAGGAATGATTCATGGTTCAGGTTTGTTCCTGCTATAGCATTTTAGCTAGATTTTTGTAGGACCAAGGAAAGTGCGATCACCTGCAGGATGGGGGTGAAGCTGAAGAAACCTTCATGTTTCTGGAGGGCTTTCTCTGCAAAGGGTTCGGGCAGATCGGAAAAGAAAGGATCCTGCAAAATGCAGCCTTTGCTCCCAGAGACGAAAGACAGTGAAATCTGCCGCCAGGAGGGCAAGTGCTATCTATAATGAGGAAGTTAAACTCAGTCATTTAATTCTCTTATGTTTATGTCTGGTTTTGTTAATTTACTGTAAATTCAAAGGGACTTTGCAGCACAGGCACCACGACAGGGTTTGACCCAGGCAACAACCATCTGCTGGGAGGGAAAGACCTCTCGCCACCGAGGCTCGAGCACATGGCACATGGGCCTTGTGCAGCCGGCAGCTGTGCGTGAGGATGCTGTTTCTTTGGAGCTCCTCCTGGCATTGCCACTATTTCTTTATTTTTTGGGATCCAGTTTCCCCAAGCAAGCGCTGCTGTGTGCTGCATAACAGAGCAGCTTCGCCCAGGGACCATGACCAGAGGTGGGGTGTGAGGGTGGCTCCAAGCTCTAATCTCAGTGTGCCAGTGCTCTGGCAGGTTTGGCTGCAGTGAAAGGTTCACAGAAGTTGCCAAGTTTCCTCAAGATTGTTTTGGGGTCAGTTTTGCTTACTTCAGACTGCAGTCACTTCATTCTTGACTTCAGGGAGCAACTTCTAATTGTGTTTTTGATTGTTAATAAATTCTACCCAATTAAAAACATAAAGCAAAAGCCATAGATTGCTTAAATGTGAAAGAAAAATTGAATAAAAGTGGGTAGTGAGGTGGGAAGCTGAAGTACTTCCATTAAAAACAAACGGGAAAACCCCATCAGATTTCTGCTGTTACTAGTGATGGTTCTGATTTCAGCCAGCTCTCAGAGCAGCTTTATGAAGCAGCTTGTACATGCTGTTTTAAATGTCTCAGTAATAAATATTGCTCTCCCCCCAAACCTCAACTATAAAGTTTATTATACTTAAAGGACATAACTTCAGATTAAGAGTGTTCATAGCAAGCCTTTTTATAAACAACATTTTTTGTATTAAATACAAACAAAAGCAATTCACAATTGGCACTGATACATTAAATACTGCCTCAACAGAAAGAAAATGGATCATCTGTATATAGACAGGATCTGGTTCAGTTTGTTTCTTGATATATGGTGAAAATCTGCCTTAGATATGTGTATCAGATTGTTGCATGCAAAAGTCAGAGGAGATGTTTTCCTGCTAATCTTACGTAATATTCTAGTAATCTGAGCCACTGAAATGCTAGGACAGAATTTCTGCTTTGCAAAAATGATTGTCAGTATCTGTTTTTGTTTGTGTCATTATTTTATCAGGTAAAGTACAGCATTGGCTAAATATCCTGATGACCAACACCCAGGGCTGAACTAACAAATGATGGTTCTTATTTCTACAGGTTAAATATTGTAACTTAGAAAAAAATAGGTCTTTTCAGCTCATGGGCATAATTTCATAGAAGTGAGTCGAGACAGTGCAAACCTGACAAAGTGAATCAAGGTGGTGTGGTGAAGTAAATGTTCCACCATGATCTGTACTCACACTACACGTGCAGTTTTTCATACGTGCCAGCCAACCACCAGTACAAGGCACTGGGCTTGAACCTTCAATGCGGCTGTGAAGGAGTCCATATTCAACTATCAAATCACTCAAAATTCCTAGTATGTGAAGAAGACCGTTGACAACATGCTTTGTAGCATCACCTGCTGTCCTGTCTAGTCTGTTTATAATTCAGCAATCCCACCTCAATGTCTCCAGGCTTCTACAATGAACTTGATCTACTCATGTTCCCAAATCTTTGCCTTTTCTCTCACTGAATGTGGGACCCTGTCACCTCCTTTATAATGGCTATAATAGGTTGACTTGTTCCCAATGCTACGAGCTGTGCCTCTGTACTTCTGCCCAGCCGTGTTCTTTCACCTATGCTAATTGTAAAGCTTTGGAACAGTATTTATTTTATGTGCAACTTGGCCAGCTGATTCAAGTTGCTTTGTAGTGGATCTGGTTCTCAAAATTACCTGTCAGTTTACAGGGATGTTTTCCTCCCTGATGTTCTTACCAGCAAACTGTCTATCTACCAGTAGACCTTGCTTGCACCATCCACTCTAGAAATAAAGTGTCTGCTCTTCCCTGACCACAGTAACTCTATCTGGCATGCAAGATTCATCTAATGCTTCTTGAAGAGTTTGAACTTAGGTATTGTTATTAACGTGCATACACACAGGGAGTATATCTGAGGTTTCTGGATATACTTCAGCATAAATACTTGGTAGGGCCAGATGATAGCTCTCTCTGGACTGCTCTACCTCTGAAACACTTAGAAAAGCATGAAGCTCTCCATACCCTCATGGGGAAGATTTCAGGCAGAAAAGCGAAAAACCTGGATTTCTGACTCTGCAAGTCAGGTACCCAAAAGTTAGGTATGATGCTGGATCCAGTGCTAGATCCTGTATGGATTGATAGTGCTTCACAAATTTTGGAGTGCCTAAGGATTTGGTTCTTGACTGAACCCAAATCCTGGGTCCTCTACAACTTTAGAAGTGCTGGCCTAGTATGAACTTATTCAACCAGTTCAAACTCTCTAAAAATTTTTTGAAGAGTTGTCTTTGTACAGCAGGTTCTATGAGAGATCAACTACTGTCTACGCATGCAGCCATAATCGCTTGCTAAATCAGGCACCACCTAGCCTCCCCCAGCTGACACAGCTACATAAAATATGTGGACAGAATTAAATCTGTATTCTGACTAATTTGACAGACAATTGTGAATCCACACTTCACCTGGATCAAGCTTGTATTAGCAATTGACTCTATCATCATGAAGATGGCTGGTATGAAGGACTGTGCAACACAGTGTCTGATCTGTTCATGGTGAAGTTTAGAAAAAAACATTTTCACTTTTTCTAATGCCAGTTCATCTGAATTAGTGGAAAATGATGTCTAGTTTAAGCTGTTAACTGAACTAACATATTTTAATTACCAGTGTAACTGAAGATGAATATTGACACACGGCTAGTCCCTAACTAGACCCTAGGAAATTCCTGAAAAACCTGAGCTATCAAGCATCATGACATTTCTGGACATGTATCATTATTGCCTGGATTCTGGAAGGGGGGTTTACAAAGCTGGATCGGCTGGGGACAACATAGTCTGGGACTGCTAACTTCCATGTACTCCTTTGTTATAATCACTTAGCAAAAAGAGTTTAGGTGGTGTTCTTGCTGCTTAAACATTTCTTTTTTTATTTCCCTCGTACAACATCAGAATGCTTAAGCATTATAGCTGCAAGAGTTTGAAATGATGTTTCCAAGTCAAACTTTTTCAAGGTAGCCCTGAGGGGAAAGAAAACAAATATTCCCTTAACCTTCGTTCTAATTATATCTGTCATTAAAGTACAAGGAACAAAGATCAGCGTTTATTAAAATTCCCTTCTGTTGATAGCTCCTCTTTATAGTGTGGCTCATACCAGCAGAAGTTTAGTAGAACCACCTTTGTGGAAGGGAGGAGAAAAATGCTTATGAATTGAGATCAATTAACCAAATTTTTGAAAATATTCAGATACTCCCTACAATCTTTTATACTATTTTTAGGCAGAGGAGTTATTTTAAGAATGCATTTCCATTACAGTTATCTCTGTGATTGCCTGACTTTGCACAGTCCACTTAAATGTACAGTCCTGATGAAATGACAGTGTTTGATAGCTGCTGACTAAGATCCAGAAGTGGCACTGTGTGCTCTTCAGATAAGCAAACAGGAAGAATAGAAATGGCTGTTTCCCCCTGAACACTTAATTTCCCTTTGCTATGAGAACTCTTGATTCCGTAATCATAAATTAATTAGGTTAATTTTGAGATTATTAGCACAACTGCCATCTACTTCAAACAACGAAGCCATCTGCTTTTATAGGGGTGTTGGAGAGGTGCAGACTTCTGCTTTAGATAAGTTTACCTTCTTCGTAGGTCTTTTCTTCTTTCCTATGCTGCAAGTTTCAGAGTGGGCGTCAGAGCTGGTGCAACTACCCTGAGTTTGTGACCGAGGTGACTATTGCACGAGGTTCAAAATACTTACACTGTGCTTTGTAAAGATTGATTTCAGGCTGCCTGGTGATCCATAGAGACTACCAGAAGAAGGGGAACACTCTGCTTTTTAGCCAAAATTTGCACCTGAGTGGATACTTCTCTGTAAATTAAGTGGCTTCTCATGATGATGACTAGAACAGGCTGTTGATCTCAATTTCATTATTATAGAAGTTAGACCTGGAACCCTTTATTGGATTCAGTTTTCACTTTTTCCTTCCTAAATGATAGCTGTGTTATAATTAAGAGTTTTAAAAATCCTAAGAACTTCAGCATTTACTCTAGAGGTGATTTCTTGCACTTTGTTTGCACTTTTGCTTTCATAATCCACAGAAATGAAAATTGACTGTCATAAAGCTTTAGAAAACTACTTAAATATTTTTAAGCAATATGTACAACTGGAAAAAATGGAAGTTTAGTATGGTGTACACTACTAGTCTGATACAGATAGTAACCGTTCATTTTCCTTTCTTGGTGTTCATGCCACAGGGCCTCTAACTGGCTTACAGGATGATTCTGGTATAAGCAAAATGAAGCAGTCAGAGCAATCAGCATGGGACTAAGGGGCTCTAGCTCTCAGAGAGGTGCTGCATCGCACATCTTTACTGCACAACACCTGTCTACCTTTGTACGGAAATACATGTTGCTCTTGATGAACATGATGGTGATAGTATATGCTATTGATGTCAACCTCCTAAGTTGGGGAATTCTAGCACGTAAACCAGGTTACTGAGGCTTGTATGAAATTCAGGTCACACCTGACACAAGAAAGACAAAGGAGATGACTTCTGGGAAGCTGCATATCCCAGCAGTAAAAGAGAGAGCAAAAACAAGCTCCTCAAGCTGAGTTCTCGAGGCTCCGTGGTATACAAGTGTCAGCTGGTATCTTGAACTCTGTCATGTTTTGTGGCTGTGAGTATGAAGACCATTCAGAGTGAAAAGAGCACAACAAGAGCACCAAGCATAGGGCTGATGGTATGAAAACAAACTGTTCAGGGAGCAGGTGGGAAGCAATGGCGGCCAAGCACCTTAACCCCACTTCAAGCGTGTCTACTGCTCCAGCAGCAGAAGGCAGCTGTAACCGCGGTGGATCCTGAGGCAGCTCAGAGCTACTGCAGTGACACGTAGATCCCTTATCACTGGAGTATAGGCTGAAACTGCCAAAGCATTTCTGTTACATTTAAAAATTCTTCTTCATTCAATAAACAGATTAAATTATTTCCTTTCTTGCGCCTATGATATCTAAATAGGTAAGGAGTGGGCTGCTACAACAGCAGAAATCCTGCTGAGCTACCTGCTATAGAGGTATACTGAGACAGAAATGACCAGAAACTAGTTTCAGTACCTAATCTTCCAGAGTTCTTCAGTAAATTTATCTTATCTCATTTAAGAGAATAGTGTTGATTCATTCATTTTTTTCTTCACCTGTACCTGGTTTTCTTAGCTAAAAGAAAAACAATATCTGAATCTATATTTCTATTTTAAAAATAAAACTAGCAGATCAGTTAATATTAGTATTATTGGTATCTGTTGTGTATGCCCAGTGGGCTTGCTTCTGAAGACTCTTTTATTGCCTAGCAAGAGGTAATTCTTGATCCTCCGTGAGTAATGCCACCAGGAAAATCTGCTGATTTGCAGCAGCCTATTCCATGTTCTGCTGGACCCTGTGTCTTTTGCCTCTAAAATCTGTCCCTTGTCTTCTTCTGCAAAAGGAAAAGCAGAGGAAAGAATTTGGTTCTGACAGATTTTTATTTTACTGAAGTGCACAATTATTATATAATATATGGAACCACACAAGTGTCTTCCCATCATAATCCATAAAAAAGCACTCCAAGTTTCCAAAATTCAAAGTCTCACTGAATGGAAGAAGAGAGAAGCCTTACAGAAGAATCCAAAACTAAGGAAAAAGTGTCATGAAGACAAAATGCTTGAGGTTATCAACATACACAACTTGCCTCTGGCAACAAGTTCCCACAGCTTGTTGAATCACAGGTAAAGAATTTTTGTTTTAAACAAGTAAGTCTCAGATTCTCTTAGCATTGACATGGACACTAGTACACTCAGCTCTAGCTGGAGCAGAATAAATAGCTTTGCTCTGCACATAGTAATACAGGCTATAGAGTGACTTGGCCTTTCCAGATGAGGGGCCTAATTCCTTAAAGGTAGATTTCCATAGACTTCTGGAAGATACTTCCTTACTGATGCAAGTCTGATGGCAACCTAAAAAAAAAAGATATGGATATTTAGAAATCCTACACAAGGTGTAACTAATATTTTTTTTCCCCCTCTGAGGCTGTCATGCAAATAAGGTTTTCAGTGGGGTACTATTTTATGTGAAACTAAATGCATGAGGGTTGCAAATCAGTGGTTCAGATTCTGTTCTGTGATACTGTAAATGCATTTAAATTAAGGATAATGCTTTCTACTTACACTTGTACCAGAAAAACCAACTGAGGGGTTTGCTCATTGCTAGACAGTATGGGAGCAACATGCAGTAGTCATGTATACTCTGTTTTTATTTCTGAAATATCACAGACACTATCTGCTTCATTCTGCTTGGAGCCTTATGTAAAAAAACACTTCAGCTTTTCAAAATCAACAGCAAAACTCAAATAATCCAGTATTACATGTATTTTGGAAAATAAATATGACCTAATTTAAAATGTGAATATAGAGGTAAAAGCACCAGTTGCATTCAGTAATTGCCAGCAGTCAATGTTATTGCATGCGGAAAATTGACTAGTACACCCAATATAAATTATTGATGCGCTCATATTGACTTATTCTGACTTTGATGGATAGAAAATGTGACACTATTGTAATATGCATATTGTATTAATAACATGACTAATCAAAGATAATTTTTAACAAACTATGACATAAGGCCTTAAATTATTGATGGAGAACAGTTTAAAGATGGTTAGTGCATTAGTTGAATGTGTTCATTTCACTGACCATTTGGTCTGGTCCCATCTGCCACAAGTTAGCTTCCTCATCTCTCTAGTACCCATTCAGGTGCATTTGGAGCAGCTGGGATATTAGTTCTCTATGGAGAAATAAGATATCACCATGACTCGCCAATGCTCCCTGCAGTTCCCTGCTCCCCAGCAGCCTCTTCAACAATAGGACAAGGCCCTTCTCAGTTCCAGGTGTAATAATTTAATCTCATAAAACAATGTAACTTAGTCCCTTGGAGAACCTTGCCTTATTAATAAAAAATGCAGGCATACAATTTACATTGTTACAGTGACATTCCTCATATTGCTTTTTTTCATTCTGTCAAAAGCTTCTGGAAAAGCCTTATTAAAGAGAGACTTATTCAAGGAAATAACGTGGCCGTTTGAGCTAGTTGGCCTAGGATGATAGCATGAAAATGAGGAAAAGGTGGGGGAGGGAGTGGGAGGGATGTGAGGGATGGGGGAGTTACTGCATTAAAGGAGATTTGTTTCTTTAATTCTTTAGTTTGGCAATGCTAAAAAAAAAAAAAAAGAGTATGGATTGCAAAACAAGAAATGCTCACTTTTTATTTATCTTTGCAGTTAGACACTGTAATAGCAAATAGACCCTATTTGCTGAATCACTCTTCTTAATAATAATAGCATCATTTAGCAGTCTGTTGGACACTGAACCAGGACAATGCACAATGTGTATCAAAGCACTAAAACAAGTGGCTTCCCATGACTTTTATTTAAGTTTTGTGGTACAAACTGGCCATCTGTAGCATGCAGTGTTTACAGGCTGTGTCCATTTCCACAGATGTTTTAAGTTAGAAGTTATTCTTTGTTGTTAACTCTGCAATAGCATCTCAAGAGGAATGTCAAGAAGAAGCAAATGGTTGGAAGCTTAAAGAAAACATTACCTGATGGCAGACATCTTTTGAAAGAAAATACTCTTCATTGCCAAACTTCACTGGGGGTGGTGGGAAATGATGCTCATTAGCAGACAGCTTAGTAGAAGCAGACAGCTTCCAGAACTCCCCCACCACCCTGCTGATTTTCTGCTATATGCTGACTTTGAAAATGTCTACGTTTTCCGAGACCAGTTTTTAGACTGGGCAAGTCCTCTTTATGCTATAAGACTTGCCATACTCCCACATGGTCTTCTAGACTGGATCAGCTTGCCCACCTAAGCAGCACTCTGTATGCTTACACTGTGTCTCTGTCTTAGTTAATATATAGTGTGCTAAATGGGCTTCAATAATTAGCAGCAGCAATCAAGGCAGGAGTCAGAGGGTGAAGTCAGCCTCTGAATGAACAAAAAGATATGTCAAAGAAAGAAGTCTTTGATTAATGTTGCCAAAAATGTCCTTATTTTTGAGTTCCCATAATCAGAGAGTGTAGGATTTCATTTGTTCTTCCTTTAGGTAGGCTGCAATTACCATCCCCACTGAAACAGAATGAGGCAGTTCTGAAAAAGTAGAGGAATTTCGGGAAGTATTCATATAGCAAGCCACTGTTCACTGTAATAACATGGACCCGTGAGCCAGTGGTGAAAAAATACCTGGATTTTCCCTGTGGCTTCAGAGAATCAAGGCAGTGTTTCTGTCTCCATCCTCAGCTCACTTGCCTCCTCACTCTCTAAAACCAAACTGGGAAGGAATTCTCCAGAGCTAGGTTTTCTGTCCTAGTCACAGGTGAGACGTTATTAAGGGCAACTGAGGAATATCACATCCCCACTGCAATGTGATTTGTCTTATGTGACTAACATATAACAAAGGAAGCTGTGATGTGGTTTCCAGCTTTCCAGCTCTAGTGGCACACGCTGAGGATGTTTGTGGTTCTCCAGCTCAGTCATTCACCAGGGGAATGCTTGGGAACTTCCAAGAGCCTGAGCTGGACTATTTTCCCTTTTACCGATGAAAACACCACATTTGGCTTCCCTGTCCTTGCCAGACATGACTAACTCTCAGGACTCATAAAAGCACTTCTGAAGAACTGTTTTCTCCAAAGTATATCTGATATATAAAATGAGATAAGCTTTCTTTTTTTCCTTTCTTTTTAAATTTTACAAGGAAACTGTGTCCCATGAGACAGCAGAACCATCAAATTTTGGCTCAATGTACTGTTCAAATCTCACAGGTTGAACACGGCTGTGATATCAGTATGTGATTTTAGGAAACATGGTACAAAGTACAGAAGGGACAAAAAAGTGTTTTCCTACTGCTGCTGGCAAAAGGAGTACTTATTTTGGTATTCTAACTGCTAGAGAGCATATGATCTCCAACTGTTTCTTCCAGAAAAATTAAAAATTGTCAAGTGGCATTCTGCCTTCTTCCTGGATTTCATGGAAACAGCTGGCTAAACTTCTGCGCTCCCTTACCCTTCTGCTGGAGTCTGGTGTTTAGTCACAGGCTCGCTTTTTTGCCCTTCTATTTAAACATTGTTTACACGTTATTAGTCTAGGCAGAGTAAGACATCCTGCAAGGTTTTGAAATGAAGGACAAAAATTGTGTGGTGGATTTGTCAAAACGCACTTGAACAAGGACTGAGGTCTAACACTCCTGGTGTAAGTAAGTTGAACAGTTTATCCGTATTGACAAAAGTTATTAAATCCCTGTACGATTTCACAAACACACAACGTGAACAGCCTAATTCATGAAAAGAAGTTGTAAAAGAAGCTGTATTTTTTCTGAACTATGTATTTTATGATTAAATTGTTTGTTCCCATGTCAGAGAAAACTGTGCTTCTTGACTGTCTATCTGCATGCTTAAATACTCACCGTAATGCAGATTAGGTCAGCAGCTGAGGCTAGATATACGCTCCTGCTATTTGTTCACAATGCCTTCATCAAACTACCAAAACCCAAAAAATTCTTGTTCCTGTCATTGGTGCGTGACTGCAGTATTCATAGGGCAGTTTTGTAATTGGAGCTAAAATGCTGTGCAGACCAGTTCTTGCAAAACAAAGTTGAGGTTAGTTTTAAAGGGAATTTTTTAGATATTGAGATTTTTTCATGCAAGGAAACCTAATTTTACTTCTTCGGGCTTAGTGAATTGAGCGGTATGTTCCACACAGGTTCAGGCTGTCTCAGTACACGGACACAGCTTTTCTGTTGCTGATTTTCTCTGTATGTTATGGTTATGAAAATGTGAATGAAAACCCGATTCCTATTTTATATTCTAGGTGAAAGGCATGGCGCTGTGTCTCTTTGGAGGTGGCTTGGAAAGCTTTGCGTAGAGGACAGAAGGCGGAGGTTTAGGTTGTACCATGCAACATCTCAGAGACTACAATGTCACAGGCCATGCAGCAACATGAAAAAATTGGTATTGCTTAGGCAATGTCTAAAATATGTAGAGCATACAATGCAGAGCTAAAGATATCCCAGGGTGGGATTTATTTACCCATACAGACTGTCCAAACTAAAGCACCAGAACCTAATTAGAGACATTGGCCGAAGTGCTCTGCCCTGCCGGAATGGGCAATATGGGCTGTCCACATTCACTGGAGGTCTCAACTGCCCTTCCCACTCACACAGCAGTGACAAAACCATCCTGCCCATCAGCATCGCATCGCTTAAGGATGGTACATTAAAAAAGTATGACTAAAAATCTGCTGTGGTTTTATATGCAGATTTCTGAGTCTCTCCAACATGTTTTCTGAAGGGACTTGGGTTTCATTGGCTATGTTACAATGAGTCTGTGCTTAAGCCCAGAGCATATGGACACAAGCCCAGGCTATGGCATGGACATTCAGTGAGCTCCAGTGCTTGTGGAGAGAAAGCCTGATCCCACCTTCCCCCTTGAAGAGAAGCCATGCCCGTCCTGCCTGCAGGGTGAAGTGGCTTTGTGCAGTTGTCCCAGCCACCAGCCTGTAACACACAACAACTCACAGCAATTGCACCTGGCCGAATTCAGGTAGTAAAGTCGGGCCGGGGTCATTGCAAGAGCCAATACCACGTGCAGTAAGGACTGAAGGGGTGCAACAGGCAGCCTGACATGGCTACAGGGAGGTGGGAAGGGTGCTGTGCCCTGGGCGATGCTCTGGCCTGTGCTCTGCTGAGCAATACAAGCCCATCCTCTGGCTCCAGCAGGGATGCAACACCTTACACTAAGGATATGATCCCTTGGTGCCAGCTGGACATGCAAGCTAGATCTTTAATAGCAGGGAAAAATGTCCTCTTTCCTATTTTTAAATTGATAAATATATAGTATGCAATTATTTCATCTACTACTCCAAAATTTTTTGAAAATATGAAAGTGTTACCTGTTTTGTTTGGTCAATAGAGGTGCAAACTTAAAAGGAAGCCAAGTTAATTTTTGTGTATTCAGTTTACTCATGTAGCAAGGTGAGGCTTAGCTATGGAGCGTTTGTCTGAGGAATGGTTTCTTTCGCACTGCATCATGAAATATATGGGAACAAGTTTACATCTACAGTTACTGCAATCTCAAATTACTAATTTGTTTTAATGAAATTCAACTCCTCCCAAGATTGCCCCAGAACTATATAATGATTTGAAGTGCTAATGCTTGCACTGGGATCTTTACATTAGCAAATAAATCTGGGAAAATAAATGTATCCATTTGTCTGCCTTGCAGGGATATTCCTGAGGAGGCAGCTGCATGCTGTTTTGTTTCATTGTGTTGTTTTGGTTTTAACCAGCTTGGCTTTCTTTTCAGCCATGCTGCAGGACAGGAAGGCTCCATTTCAGTGGTAAAAATGTTTCTTTTTAGCCAAAAAATAAATGTGTCGGCTCCACCATGGAAGTTGTAAGGCTAAACAGTGCTGCTCAATTTACAGTAGGATGGACTATAAAAGCATACCACCAAGAGTCGGTCATCTTCATAGCTTTACTTCTGAGTTCCACCCCTGAAAGCACCCTGTAAGACCAAGGTGGTTTTTATTGTGTTAGCCTTTCCAAAAGTGCTAAACCCCCATTTGCAAAGTTTAAGTTTCCCAGAAACAATAAACACGAGTGACCAATGTGCATCACGTGAATATCAAATCTTCAGAAACAGCTGAAATTAATTGCTCAACTAAATCCCACACTAAAATATAACCGAGGAATTCAACATTCAAAATAAACAAATAAAAACATTGGGAAGTCTTAACAGATGATGAGATTCATTCAGATTCCATGTAAGGACCAAGCTTCAGACTTTAGTGGGGAAACCACTGGAAAAATATTAGAAATATCTTAGATGAAGTAGAAATGTGAACTCATTTTTAAACTGAGATAATGTCTTTGAAGTTCAGCAAATTTGGGGGTTAGCCTCAAGAATACCTCCTTTAGGAGAACTTCCACTGACTAATCACGTGAGACAAATAAAGGCATCAAGAGCTGTAAGCATCTGAGAATGCTGTATCTGACTTTCTTTAGGTATCAGTTAAGGTGACTGGAATGATTTGGTTCACAAAAAGGAGGTTAGTAATAAATGCTATTTTCAAGTAATTATTTGACCAGCTCCAGTTGAGGGCAGACCTAGGGAAAGAGGTTACACAGCTGCAAACACTACATGTATAACTGCTACACATCTCTTCTCTTGACTTTGCCAAGTAATATACCTCTCTCTCCTGTATCAATCTTCAGAAATGGGAAAAAAAACCCCCAAATTCTTATTTTTCACTTGGAAATTGGAGACCGCCACCATTCTTACCTCCATTGCTTCACATGAAGATGCAGCCACATAAAAATTGTTGCATTTTCTTTAAAGGATATCTAGGCTAGCAGGTACCTCACCTAATTTTTATTTCAAATTTTAAGCTGTTTTGAAGGGAGAGAGACGTACTGAACCCCTCCTAAAATCACTGTCTCAGCTCCCCTGATGGTGGAAAGAAAGAGGCATTTCTAGATAGCTAGTTTAGATTTAGGTGTCAAACTTTTGGTGGCTTAAGTTAAATGAGATTAATCCCATCCTCAGTGCTACCAACTGGAGATAAATAAATGCTCTGTCTAAAATCTCAGGTGTGAAGATAAACTGGTGTTTGGAATACACAGGCTTCTTTCCTGTTTTTTCTGCTCACCAAAATAACGGCTGTCACCCTGCAAATACCTTGGGATAGATTTTTTTTTTGCCACTTTGTGTCTATCTGCCATTACTGCTAGTAGGAGATGTATGTGGGTATCGAGAGCAGAATATACCCCAGTTTCAAGTACCTGAATTATTTTTACTTTGCATGGAAATATGATTAGTTGTAATGAGAATTCAGGATTCAATGAAAGTGAGGTAGCTTAATGGTGAGAATTGAGTGCACTTTTACAATCTGATTATCTTAAAATGTCTCAACTTACAGCTTTTTCAAGCAGACATAATGGACCTTATTCAATAAGTTTGCTTAATCAGGTGTTACTTGTGGAGAAATATTGCCATTCTTCTAAAAATAAAAGATTATGTTTCCGTGTGTTACTACTGGGCTTTTTCCTTTTCTTCCTATGAAAGGAATTTCTGATATAGCCCTGAAATTCTTTTATTAATGTCTTCATTTCACTGAAATCAAAGTAGCCCGTAGAACTGGCTCCCCCGTTTTTAGGTTTTCATATATATCTTACGATAGTAGTAACTCAGAGATATTTTAGCTTCCATAAATGTTATTTGGCAAAAATAACATAATTAACAAACCATGGCTTTGTAGGAACCAGGAAAGCCATGGTCTTGTGAGGAAGCAGGGTCCTGAAGAATGGAAACAGGGCTGAGACACTGAAGAATGGGCCTCCTAAACCTGCCTTTGACACTAACTCATCGTGTTATTTCAAGCAGCTTGTCACACCTCTGCCTCAGGGTCTTCATCTGTAAATTGGAGGCAGCGATACTTCCCATATCTCAGGACAAACCACGAGCGTAGCCAGTGTTTTACCTGCTGCTTGAACAAGCTGTATGAAAACCTTAGCTAGTATCGGTGTTACAGTGCATTGTCCCTGCCTTTCCCCACATGAAGGGCACAGCCTCTTCGTTTCATGCGCTGACTGACTGCTGGAAATGAGGTGAAGTTTATGAAAATGGCCTCGGTATGCGTGCTTAAGGCCACAGACTGTCTGCTTTCCTTTGCTCCTTTGGGAGTGCTGCGCCTAGCGTAATAAGGAACAGACTGATTTGGGAACACTCCATTTTGTGATTGCAATAATTCATTGTTTTTCCTATGTGCAGCTTTGTGCTCATGATGGGATTAAGCAGTCTCAAGTAAAAAATGTAGTCTTAGGAACACCGCAAGGTCAGCTACGCAGAGGTACGGGTTTTTTTCATTTTACATGCATTGTGCATGCATATATATATATTTATACACATATGAAACACCTAACAAAGAAAACATCCTTCATCCTTTCCATGTTTAAACATCAAGACAAAAAAGAACACAATACCTGCCATGTTATCAATGTAGGAGGGCACGAGGAACCAGGAAAGTGTCTTCCACATGTGTCGTCTTGCTGTGTCGAGCTGGATACTTATCCGTCTGTGTTAACTCAAGCTGCCTAAACATTAATTTTCCAGTCTAAGCCAGCTGAACCTGAACACAGCACTTCCTCTGGTCTGAAAATCAGTGTTTAGGAAGGTATAGTATATTGTCCTTTGGAAGCACTTATCTTTCCACCGAGTATGTAGGGGCCTAGATGACCATTTTAGTCTAAAATTAAGGAATAAGTTACAGTAGCATTAAGCAAAATGAAACCAGCCTTCAAGTTGCTTGAAAATATTAAAATTGTAAAATGTATGTAAGAAATGTAAATATGCAGAACGGTTTTAAATATATTCATAATTCACTTTCAGTGAAATGAACAAGGTCATTAATGTTATGGAATATCTATAGATAATTTTGAATGCCTGTTTTTTGATAGAAAATACAGATATTGCTGGTGAGGGTATGAACCATATAGATTTCTGGCTGATGGTATATCATGTGAGAAACCCACTATTATTGAACAGACTGGTATCCTATGCAGAAATACTAGGCCAAACAAATGACTAACATGTTAGGGTTGACAAAAATCTGTCATCTCACTCTATCAGCATCTCACCACAGTTTTTCAGTGCTGCTTTTTTAGTAGCAAACAGAAAGCCGATGGAATGTAGAAGGCTAAAACAGAGGAAAACTTTTACAATTTTGAAAGAATAAAATGATTCAGAAAACATCAGGATAGGGCAAACTTATAATGAAATTTCCCCTTGTATTTCAAGCTGTGATACAGCTACTTAAGAAAAAGAACAAAAAATAACAAGTAACTGAAAAAAATATGAAAACATTGTAAGTCTTCTCCTTATTCTGCATTAAATGTACAAAGGATTGAGTCTTGTAGTCCATACTGAAACATTCAAATTCATTAAAGTTTTGTCTGGGTAAGTAGGAAAGATCACATCTTGACACTACTTGCCAAGTGGTACTTTTTACTGATGGATATAGGAGATTGGCTGTGCCATTTCAGTCTGTCAATTCTCAGCCTGTGTATCAGATGATAGAAAGAAAAACTAGTCTGGGACTGAAATGATAAAACCGCTGAAATCCAACATAGATCCAAGAAGTCTGGAAAAAGCTAAGAAGCAAGTATTGTGGTGAGTGCTTTAACTGCAGCAAGAAAGTGCCAAATGGCAATGTGACAGAAGTAGTTTAAAGATCATTCTATGACTCTTAGTGCTTGAACAAGTTTAGGGCTGTTTTGGATCACAGTCCAGAAGGTCATTCCTTATACATATCTAGAGAATTCACTGGAGCTGTTCTGCCCTCACTGATGATGTCACTGGGAGAAGAGCATCACCCCCGTCTTTTAATTTCCTTTACTTGATGATCCGAGTTTTCCTTTGTCTCCTGTACATACACTGAGAACTCACTTTTGATGTTGCAAATCGTTGTCATCAAAAATGACAGTTTGTGGAGCAGGCATTTTGGGTCATATTCGGGGTACTGTTATGATATTGTTGTCCATTTTGAAGTCTGCCACAGCCTGTGAACCTCCATGCATGTTCAGAGGAAGTCACTCTCATAGGAAAGTGACACACATACAGACATGTATATGTTTTTGAAAACTAGAGTTTTTAGTGATCGGCTTGGCTAGCACCATCCCGAACAAGCTTGTTTTAGTCTATGACTTCAAATTAATTTTTTAAGACTAGAGCATTAGAGAGTATGTCTGCTGGGGCTACAGTTGGAAAGACAAGTCTGAGGGCTAGACTATGAAATAAAAACAGCACATGAGGGAAGAAAACTGCCTAAAGGAAACATACTGCTGTTTGCATAACAGGCAAGAGGCGGGATGCAACCAGTTGAAATAACTCTTGTTAAAAAAAAAAAATCAAAACTGGGAAAAAGGTCCAGATCCTCTTTAATATCCCAAACGCAAACGGAGGCTTTGCGAGTTTTAGCCTATCCTACATGTTTTTCTTATCTCAGTGGCTGACTTTTGAGAAGTACTGGTAAAAAAACCCTAAAATTGCAACTGCTTTAGGGATTGCACCCTGCCCGCCGGCAGATATACATTGGGGATGTGGGGGGCAGAGGGTGCTGTAGTTGCCTCTTTAGCACTCCTCTGTTTGATACATCTCGTATGGCACGTGGCAGGGAAATGTAATTTTGTGTACAGCTCTGTGCACCCATTAAACTTTGCAAGTCAAATTCTGAGTTCCCAGAACTTCCCAAAAGGGGAGAAGCTTTATTCGTAAGGTAGAAAAGGATAACAAAGTAGATGTGACAACCAGGAGATTGTTGTAAACACTCTGAGAATGTATGTGCTGGTTTCTTTTCCTTTTCCCTCTGATTTCTGGATTTTGAATGCTCACTTTTTAGTTAATTTCTCCAAAGCAAAATATTATTTCTTAAAGAAAACTGAGATTCTTCTGTGGCTCCAAGATCTGGAGCTTAAAGGAAACACCATCTAATACCATGAGGCTCATGCTATCACTGAGAAATAGCAAAGCTGAGTCTAAAAGTCTGTCCAGAACCTGTAGCTCTGACTATACTCAAGCCCTGAGTCCCTTTGAGGAGCTCCCTCATATTAGTCAGGTGCAAGCAGAGCAGGTAGTGTGGGACATTCCTGAACAAGGTCCTTCTAATAGAAGTATTCATCTAGGTCAAAGGAGACGATGCTGTTGCCTCAGCTGCAAATGGTGTTTGATGCCCGTTCCAATTCCTTACACTTGTTCTGTGGATATTTAATACCAGCAGCTTCAACAGCCTCACCTGGCTCCTGAGGCACCTAAGAAACCCAAGCCTGAATCCTAATGCAGTTTCAGGGACAAGTAGGAATGGCCACATTGATGTGATTTGTGTGTACATACCCCCAAAATTGCGTCCAACAGACCACTGTGAGCTGTGGTTTTTTGACTTATATATGCAGTTAAAAGGTTGTCAGCGCAACTGCAACCTTCATCTGGCAAAGGGTGCCTATAATATTATGCCTTAGACTGCAGATCCTTTTCTTTCCTCTGCTGGGCACATTGCCTGTAGTTCTCCAGGATTTGGTTAGATCTGAGATCTCCACCTTTCAAATTTATACCTGCATCCTAATGCTAAACTTGTTTTCTATCTATAATAAATTTCCCATTAATTTAGCTAACACACATCATGCATTTAATTCTTATGAGGTCAAAACCACTGACTAATTAAGACTGAACAATAGTTAATACGCCCCTCCTAACTAACTCTCTTCCAGAGCAAAGAGGGGCAGTTTGAACTTATACACTCAAAAATTAAATACGAAATCAGACACCACTGAAATGACCAGAAACTGTTAAGATTTCTATTTTAATCCGACAAAGAAATCCTCCTCAAAAAACAGAACCTGTGAAGCTGCATCTGTCCTGCATCGGGTAATCCTTTGTGGGAGAATCAGAGGAACTCCGTATCAGCTCAGAGTAGGTATGTGCATACATGCACGTATGTAGAGTTATTCTAAAAGTATGCTACTCTCTCTCTCCCAAAGGTAAAATGGGAAACAATTGAATAGTTTGCTGTCAGTTGAGTGATCTTCACATTTAACTCCTTCTCTACAAACTGACTGTGTTTAAAGCAGGACAGAAATATTTTTTTCCTAAAGTGGTTTAAGAAAAAAAGTGCTGAAAATTGCCGCTATATCCATTTTTTAATTATGTTAACAACATAATCGCTGCTAAATATCCTCTTCGCCCCCAAGCCCCCCCCAAAAGAAGTACATTTGAGGATACAAAATGTCATTGAAACACTGAGAAAAAAATATTTCTAACTGCTCTGTTGCTAGCATAGTATGGCTATAGCAAAACACATACTAGTGAGTTGGAATCATATCATTCTGAGCATCTGCACTACTCCTCCTTGGAGAGTGCATACTAATCATCTCTCTTCATGGTCAGTAACCACATAAGGACAACACCAGACGATGCCAGTGGTTTTGGTCCTGTAGCATTTATATGCTTTCCTGCAAAGATAGTCATGCCAGATAATATTCGTCAACCTTGTCTTTGGTCTTCTCTCTTGATTGAGGCAGATGTTTATTTTCCATCTGCACTATATGTCAGTGCAACTGCAGCCTTCATCTGGCAAAGGGTGCCTGTAATATTATGAGGCCATCGCATAAGCTGCTGGAAAGATTACTCTTGTGAATAAAATCAGTTTATGGCTAAAAACATTTATTCTTCATTTTGATAAGCCCTTAACAAATGAAAATTTGCTTCCTTACACTTTTGCCAAGCATAGGACCATGTTTATTTCTAGCTATATGGGTCACGAAGGATTCCCAGCTGTTAGATAGAGTCAGTTGTGCATTGCTGCACTCAACAACATCTGTTTCACAAAAACAGTATCCAGCTTTTAGCGCTCAAATGGAGGTTATACCATATGCCAGCAGACCACTTAGTTTTTACCTTGGGAACCAACTTTACACTAGTCAAGGTAACAGAGGAAGTACTGAGTATTTAAATGCTACCAGGCTTCAGTCACATCTTCATGTGCTCTTGTCATTTCCAACTATATATAGTAAAATTAGTTCCAAGCATATACCGCAAGCTGTTCCTCTGTTTAATTATTAACTGGAAGAAAGTTTGTTTGCAAAACAGTTAAAATGTTTTTTCTGATAGAGTCTGATGTTGGAAGTGGTGCCATAAGATGCTTCTGTAAATACAGAACCTTGTTAAAATGTCAAATAATATCAGCTATCAACAAAGGCAGATCAGGTTGAATACCCTTTAACTACTGAGCAGGGTGTTAAAAAGCCATACTACCATGGAACTCTTCAGAGCCTCGCAAACCATTCAAAATGTCTGGCGGTGTTACACTACCAGGATGTTTTCGATTATGATTTATGTTGTTCTACCAACTGTCTTCTCTCCTCTCGTTTGGTTTTAATCACTTAATGGCTCTCTAGAAATAAAGTTTTGAAAATACGTATCTTTGACAGCAACAGATAAATTAGTTTAAAGGAAATGCCTCTGATAGGTGAATCATTCTCTAAGGAGGATACCAAAGAATTTTATGCCCTCACTGGTAGGAGGAGGACAGTTGTCGCTGGTAACATTGCATGGTATTATATCACACTTAGTGATGTAGTAAAGCGGATTTGTTTGCCGATGATTCATTTCTATCATAAATGTTTTGTGGCAAAATACATTCCTTAATGCCCAGTAAGATGTTTTCAAGAGCACATGGATTAAATTTGGTGTGTACTCCAGAATAGCCACAAGATTCACATTATACTTGATTCTACCAAATCTTATCACTGAAAATGTGGATTATGCCGGTGAAGTAAATGAGTTAGATCCTGTTAACACAGGCAAATTTTACTTGTATGTAATTCAATTGATGGCAGTGGAATTATTCTTCATTGAAATGATGTAAAAAGCCAGTCATGATACTATAGACCAGTTTGCTCCAAATCCCTTCCTTAGTTTGTAAAACTGAAGAACAAGATGAGTCAAGTTGCACTACGTAATTGCTTATATCTATTTCCCTGCCATTACACAACCAAGTAAGTAACAGGTTCATAACACCAAATAGATTCTGTCCTGCCAACTTCCAGGGGAGCTGTAATAAATTCACTTGGTCCATTGTAACTCTTCTGTGAGCATCACATGTACATAGTACAAGTTGTATCTGGCTTAGGCTGCCTCTTTACTTACCTTCTGAGTTGCACTATGGGCATGCCTCGGGCTCTTCTTGCTCTCTTCTGCTGGCACAGGGACTAGATCACCATGCCTTTTTCCCGGCTGTTCATGTTTTTCTTTTGGATGAAAATGATGTGGTGTTCACATGCTGATACGGAGTTCACATCCTGATATGGAACAAGGTATAGCCAGAAAAGCATCCACCTCCAATAACGGATGCTCTCAGTTCCATATTACAGACATTGCCAGAGCCGTAAAGACGTGCTTTTGGGAAATGTGTCAATAAACCTAACAAAAGACAAAACAAGATTCTAAGTATGCCAAGTCATAGATTATATTAAGAATTCAGGGGGGTTGTCCCCAAAAGGGACGCTGACAAGAACAAGGATTCCAGGGCAGATCAGAACATCAGAGGCAGCAAATTTCCGAACAGGATGATGTGACCTTATGGTGTAGTTTATGTACCCTTTTGCAAAAAACACATGTTGAAGCTTCAGATAAATAGGGATGGAACAGAAATAAGATTGCCTAGTTTTTAAATCCAGGTTAGGTACTTGATAGATAGAAAATCTTCCCAGACAGCTAGGTCCAAACTGGTTTAGCAAAACTTAAGTCAGAGGAGTTACATCCATTTATACTGCATCAGGACTTGGCCTCTAACTATGGCTTCTTTGTTGTTTTTTTATTTTGCTCACTGTAGTCAGATATGTAACTGAGCTACTCCTGCAACAACATTTACTCAAATCATGGGTGGAAATTTGAGTTTTCAAACCTGTTTTCTGTTTTCAAACCTTTAAGAAATCATCCAGCTAAGAACGATCTACTCAAAGGGCAATATGGAATACTTCATGCATCGTAAAAAACCCAATGAATCCTTGAAATTATCAGTTCTGTCTACTTATGATGGAAAAAACCCTCTTTCCTTATATTTTGAATATATTTTTTCTATCTTCATCAACACTAAGTTCTTTGGGACATTGATGCCTTTCTGTAAGTGTGTATCATGCCTGTGTTTGGCTAATTCTGTATTACAAATAGTAACAGTTTAGTTTGTTCTTCCCTCAAGGGCTAAAATTACTGAAGTTTTGGGTCTCCCATTTTCGTAACCAGCAATTGTCTGAACAGTCACACCCTCCACAAACTAAAACAGGGATTTTATTTAAAAATAAAGTAACCTTTGCAAAAATGAAAGGTACACTATCACTTTATAGCTTTCAACTTAGAATGCACCTTATTTTCCAAAGAAGGTGGGAAGTGTTGGTGTTTCTATTTTTCAGTCTTCAGAAATTTATAAGTTGCTGGAAAATCTTCCCTTCTATTCATTATTGTTTGACATCCAGCTCAGTTTTGAAGTGTTGGCCCTTGCTCCACTTGGGAAACATGAGGATTCATGGGAATGAAAATAACATTGAGATGGCTAGGGGGCCGGGAATATTTGCTCTTCTAAATCAAACAACAGCAAAAAGTGTTCCCTGCTCAATCCACGACCTTATCACAGAATTTTTTGCAACATTTCTGACCAAGCATGCTAAACTTATAACAGTAACTCTGTACATAGAGTATTCAGAGGTGCTCGTGCTCCCATTGATTTGATAGGAAAGCTGTTGAGTACATTAGACTCATTCTAGACTTTGGAACTTTGCTCTTTCCTCCTAGTGAATCATTGCCAGGAACAAAGGACCTCTTGGTGCCCCTTTTCAGCCCCTTCATTTCTACCACACATCTATGCAGTCTTGCTCCACATGAGAAGAATTGCATGGGTACTTCGAAAACCCACCTTTGGCCCAGAGCGACTATGCTGCTGCTGCTGCAAAGCTGCAATGTCTCACAGCTATCAGCTAAAGAGAGCCGCTCTTCATTTGTCAACAGCAGACAAAAAGTCAATATTGAATCTGTGAATCTCACTGAACACCTAGCCCCAGACTGTCATTTTTCAGTCCAGCGTACTTCTGCATGGAGTCCCACAGCCTCAGCAGGTTAGTAGGAGAGTAGCAGGCGGGTATCTTTTCCAGGGCAGAGGGGTCAGACAAATTCTTGTTCAAATTTTTGGTGGTTCCACTGTCATATTCTCCACTCTTTATACATTTCATCTACCAAATCAATGAAGACTGGCACCATCCACTTCTGACTCCCCATTAACTATTTGTCACCGAGTCTTTTTATTATGATTTTGTGCTTCTGTTTCATGCCCTTTTCCCCTCTCCCCCATTTAAAATTCTCTACTGGCTTTATTTAAGCTCTCCCTAAGCCTACTAGTTTGGTGAGCTTTTCTGAACAAAATATATTAAAAAACAAGCTGGTTTTCCAGGTGGGTTTTCCCAAGCTCTCACAGCTCTCATTAGAGTAAAGTTTTTACAGTTACATCTGTGCAAACAGTGAAAACAAATACAGCGTAATGGCACGGAGCTGAAGGAAGTTAAGTGCACCTCTCCACCTGCCAAGGCCCAGATGTGGGAAATAACATGGCACAAAGACCCCAAATGTTGGGACGCAGCAAAATTATTGCTACAGAAGGCTTCGGTACTACATTAGTTTAATTTCTTGAAGCATAATGTTTTCTGCAACCATTGTTTCCCCATTCCTGCTGCAAGCAGTTTTACTGCACTAAGCATGAGGTAAGATTTATAATGTCACTACAACCAGAAATGAGCAAAATGTTTGTCTGCAATGAAGAATGCCCATCATTAAGAGAGACCATAAAGAGAGATGTTTGTGTCTATTACCAGAGAGAGGTAAGACATGCAACTTACAGCAAGACCTACTGCCTTACAGAATTTGGATGTTTATTAAGAGACCAAAAGAAAAGCCTGCTTTCTGAAATTTCTGAGATTTCCTAACCTCCCTCCAACCCCACAAATGAGGCCAGTAACACTCACACTGAATCTCTTTCTCTTCATAAATCCTCTTATTTATTCTCACCAAGTGATGCTATTTGGCACATAAAGGCAGTGTTGTTTCTTAAAGTTCTGTCTTAAACAGAGAAACCCCCTGTTAGTGCTAGACACTTCTATCTATCAGACAGGCACAAACTGACATTAACTAGAGATGGTGAAAGCCTGGAAAGCTTCTGACATGTAGTCCACCACACAACCGCTCATACTGCATCAGGACACAGTTCTATTGTACCCAGTGTCTGATCTTTAATAATAAACAGGACAGTGCTAGAGCATGCGCAGCACAATCCTCCCGCAAATACACTTTCTCCCATTCGTGCAGTCCTACGGACTTTACGGGCTGGACACGCCAGCCACATCTTTCCATTTAAACAGCCCTTTTTTTACACCCATGTATGCATTCTATGATATCCTTTGGATATGAGCTCTACAATTTAATTACCATGTGAAAAAATAACGCCTTTTGTTTTGCTGTTTGATAACGTAATTGGGTTCCTCTTAATTTTTGTATTAGAGAAACAATTACTAGTTGTTCCCAGTTCTCCGTCTCCATGCTGTTTGTGACATTACAGACTTGCCCTCAATCTTTCCTTTTCCAAATGGAGGGGAGTTGAGTCTATTTAATCCCTGTTCATGAAGAAAGCTTTTCTCTGTTCTTCTGATCGCTGTTTTCACACTCTTCTTCTGCTTCTTCACACTCCCCCCTGGCACAGAGGGGACCAGAACCACATAGAGTGCTGATGGGACACGCAGGGATCCACAAAGGCATAATGATCTTTCTGTTTTGTTTTTGATTCCTTTCCCAATAATTTCTAACAATCTATTTGGGGTTTTTTATTGCCTCTGAGTTTTGAGATGACATTTTCATACCCACAATGACTCAAGATGTCTTTGCTGAGTGGTAATAGCTAATTTAGAGTGCATCGCTGTATATGTACAGTTTACAATTGTTTTTCCTTATGTGCATTATTTGGCACTTATGGATATTGAATTTGCTATATTATTCTTAGTCATTCAGTACTGCGAGATCCTTTTGTAACTCTTTGTACACATTTACTGCCATGAATGGTTTTGAATCATCTGCAACTTTGCCACCCCTCTTTCCAGATTATTTATGATTTGGACAGCAGAGGTTCCAGCCCACATCCCTTGCAAGACTCTCATGGTATCCTCCCCTCATTGTGACACCTGATCACTTCTTTCTACAACTTGTTCCATGTATAGAAAAGTTCCCGTACAGGAACCTGTGTGTCCTCCTCTAGAGCAACTATCAACACAGAGAATTCATCCAGCTTTTCTGCTATGGCTTTATGATCCTTGACTGCTCTTTTCACACTTGAGTAATTTCTTAGCCCCCGAAAGCCCACACAATTTCTTCTCTGCTATGAAAAACATTCTTGTTATTGTTTTTATGCTTATGAAATTATTTATCAATATTTTCTTTTGCTTTCTTTATTAGTGTTTACATTTACAGTGCTAGAATTTATGCTTTCATTTTTTTCCTTCTTTGGACATTTCACCAGAAGAGTGTTTCCTGCAACCTGAAGAAGGTCTTTTATTCCTAATTGCCTTTCCTATTCTGTTGAGTCTTCTCCCCTGATTCTATTCCAGTCCTTCAGGACAACTTATGTCTTGGTGCACATAGGTTTGTTTCTAAGTTAACAATTATAATTATATATACAATAATTCAGAAATGCAGGGAATCTGTAGAGCAACAGAAAAGTAATTGTCTTGTAAAATAACAAAATTACAGCTGTAAGTAACACAAGACAGAATAAGAAGATACTGTAATATGCAACTTCCTTTCAAATTCTACCAACATCTGGAATAATTGGGATGAATGGAAATGGGTAAATGAAAACATAAAAATGCCTTGTATTTACCTTCTGACAAGACAGACAGTCCACATCTGCCAAATCAGGATTGGTAATGAGGCCAGGTACCCTTGGTTTTCTGCAGAGAAAGCTTTGTTTGTTTGAGTTGTTTTTTTTTTTTTTTAAATATTTACTATATTTCAAGTATTATCAAGGGGAAATAATTTGTTGGTCTAGCAAGAGTGAAATCCCATGCTTAATAGAAATGATTTAAAAGCCCAGATTAATCCTTCTTTTGTTAGCTTACGGTAGTTGGAAGAATTGGACAAGAAGGGTGTTTTGATTTCAAGCGTAAGGATTTGCTTTCTGTCATGTTACATCAGTCTTGGGATCTTTTTAAGAAGAGGTATTTATCAAGCTGTAATGTAGGTTTCAATCATCTCTGTCAGTGGAGGATAGTGGAAATTGATGAAATATGAACAGAAGTGTGGGAAAAATACAGAAAAGACCTTCACACAGATACTGATGTGTCCAAGTTACTTGACTCTTCAATTTGCCCCAACAGCTGACTTACTATAGTATTTTTCCGTGTTTGTTCCTAACCTCACCTGTGAAGCTTTTGTTCTTTCCATGTGACTAAAGTTTCATATATGATCAAATATTGTTGTTATTTATCAGCAAGAGATTAATAGCCACACAGACTTGACTAATAAGGACCATATTCCACAAATAACCAACTGACACAAGAAAGGTTATTCAGAGAATAGGTGTTGTGGTTAAACTCAGCCGGCAACTGGGCACCACACAGCTGCTCGCTCACTCTTCCCGCCCCGGTGGGATGGGGGAGAGAATTGGAAAAGTAAAAGTGAGAAATCTCGTGGGTTGAGATAAGAACAGTTTAATAACTGAAAAAAAAAAAAAAAATAGTAATAATAGTAGTAGTAGTAATAATAATAATAATAATAATAATAATAATAATAATAAAAGAATATACAAAGCAAGTGATGCACAATGCAATTGCTCACCACCCACTGACCGATGCCCAGCCAGCCCCCAAGCAGTGGCCCCCTGGCCAGCTTTCCCCCAGTTTATGCACTGAGCATGACATCACATGGTATGGAATGTCCCTTTGGCCAGTTTGGGTCAGCTGTCCTGGCTGTGCCCCCTCCCAGCTTCTTGTGCACCCCCAGCCTTCTCAGTCGGTAGAGCATGGGAAGCTGAAAAGTCCTTGACTAGTGTAAGCACAGCTTGGCAACAACTAAAACATCGGTGTGTTATCAACGTTATTCTCATCCTAAATCCAAAACACAGCACTATACCCGCTACTAGGAAGAAAATTAACTCCAATCCAGCTGAAACCAGGACAAAAGGGTACCACTAAATGTGCATAAAAATGTGGCCTTATATTAGTTGGTAATGTGCAACTGTGTTCTCCATTTGTATTAGGTCAGAAATTATCCATCTCTGCTTGAAAAAGCAGATTTTTTTAGAGCTGAGAAAAGGTTTGTACACCTAAAAGCTTGTAGCTTTCTCAATGACTTCAGCTGTTCTGATGACAGATATTACCTCTACCTGCAAACCATGACTTGTGCATGTCCTTAAACCACTGTGGCTAGTGAGCATCAGTAATTCTGTCACTTGTTTTGATGGCAACTTTGGAGGCTGTTGATCCTCTCACTGCAGAAAAGCTCAAGACTAATGATAGTTTATTTGTCTACACCTTCTCCATATAGTTTGAGACTAAGTCTTCCTTTCGGTCCTGGTATTGCACATAGAAATAACTGTCGCCAGCTAAATGGACCTGTAAAGACCCTATTTAGCTGGTGAAAACTTTCCATTGGGGTTTTGTTGCCTAGCGTTTTCCTGACTCCAGTTTCCCTGAATATTAATGTATAAAAAATTTGGTTCTTCTTCTGACTTTCTCAACATAGTTATAAGGGGTGTGTGATCTCAAAAATTTGGACATCTGCAGTGACTGAGGGCTATATCTGAGATTGTCTCCCTAGGCTTCTTCAGTGGTCAACAAAGAAAAGGAGAATGTATCATCTGACCTGTTTTAGGTACCTGCTTTATGATGGGGTGAGTCACACTTTGGAAGAGTATGTCTCTGCTGCTAACACAGGGGTCAAGGCAAGTAACTCATACGTAGAGTCTCCTCTGTATATATCTTTATGTGGTTGAATGAATCCCACCCAGAGTGTGCTGTCACTTTTTCTGAGTTGTAAAATTTCATGAACAAAAATGGTTGAAGGAGAACGTACAGTACTTGAAAATCTGTTCTTTTACCTCTAGCTCACTGATTTGAATGCAGACTGAGAGTGCTCACGGTCTAACAGCTGTTCAGTGACCTATGTGACATGCTTTGAGTCTTCAGATTTTGGTTTTGCAAAGTCCTAAAAATAACCTTCTTTTTGCCATCCACCTGCTCCACTGCCACTGCCTGCACACTTGGGGTGTTCGCTCAGGCATGTTGAACGTGCCTTCTTGTACCTCCTTGAAAACAAGCTCTTTAGGTAATTATTATGCCAAATGCAAGAATAAGGGGAAGAATACAGATTTACCTGATCTTGACAGCAAACTCTATTGTCTAGAGCTAGTATCAACCAGCAAAGTACCAGCCAGGATATCAGGAAACAGGGACTTCCTAAATACAGATTTGCACTCAAGTCCTCTACTGCCTTGATATCATTTTTCAATGCCAACTAAGACCTTTGTCCTAATTTTGAAAATAATTCATGTTTTAACCCCCAGTTGCATCAAATTTGCATCTATGAATCCTGCTGACAGCTAAGCTCTTCGGAGACTACACTGACCACACAGCTAAGAGCGAAGCTGGGGACGAAGTGTTCTCTGTTCAGGGCATCTGGCTAAGGAACAACAGTCCAGAGGAAAACAGCTTTAGGAAATGTTGCAAAAGCCATGAGAAGGCTTTTCAGCCCCAGAAGTTATAATGCATAATTTGAACACCTTTCTGTCTCTCCATCTCAAATTCTTATCTGAGTAAGCCATACCCCAACAGAGTTTTGGCCTTAAAAGTACCTGGAGATTCCCTGAATCCCTTTGTGCACTTTGCTATCGCAAATACCTTCATATAGTGCCAGGACTCCTGGCAGCAGTATAAAACCCTGAGATGTACAGAAGAAATATTGTTGTGCTTCCCAGGACTATAGCCGTTGAGTGTGCAGGTGGTGCAACTGCACCAGGACCTGTAGGTTGAAGCAGCCTATACTGCAGAGGTGAGAGAAGATGGAGGCAAGTGCCAGACAAGTTGGTCAGCTATTTTTGTTCCTTATGTCAAGGAACATGCCAGCTCCTAGTGCTTCAGGTTATTTGGGGAAGACAGTAGTCTCATTGCCTGCTGAAGAGGTTTACATTATCCTCTGTTCAATTTCCAGGGGATGTTACTATGTGCCTGGCAGGACTAGAAGCCAGTAAAAGGATTAAAAATGCAACTTTCCTTAAAACATTCATGCAAAATCTGTATCTACGTAGTTGAATGCCTAAATTACTTTGACTTTCTGAGGATTATATAACTATACATTTTCCATACACAACACTATTTCAAGGAGATTACCTGAAAAGGCTAGCTATCCAGAGCATATGGATAGCTTATGTTATAACATACGTGTTAATATATTAACACAGAAGCGTTAATATATTAATAGTATCTGTTGGTATAACTGGGAAACAAAGCTGTAGAGAGTTATTCAATTGAGCAGTACTAGACAAGTTAGAAAATGCTTGCGGTATCATTTTGAAATGCTTTGATTATGAAAGTGTTCGTAACGTAATGACGGTGCCATTAAAACCTGGGTACATGTCCATACCACTCTCACACAGATGCCCTGGGGACCCCACAAGGGTTCAAGAGCTGTTTTCTGTACGCAGTGAGACTTCACAGTTACTCAGAATTAGATCGGTTTTGTTGTCTCAAGAGTGCAACTGATTACTAACGAGAAGAAAAAAAGTCTCTTAAAACCCCCATTATTGGTGGTGTTCCATTCACCAAAGGTTCCCAGCCCTTTCGTTAGTGCAGAGACACACAAGCAGTGGACGTGAAGTTTAACAGCTGCGGGCATAGATCCCACAGAGCAAAGGTAGGAAAGAGGAGGTGGCTGGTGAAAGAAACTCCAGAAATCTATGTAATAAAAACGTTTGCAATCATAACCTTAAAATAATAACTATGCTGTTCATCAGGCATTCCAGCCAATAGCTCATGCTCTGTCCCATTGCATCATACACTTGCATCCCACTGGTAATGACTTGTTCTTCGAATTGCAATTAACCTATTTAAGACCAATTAAGAAACAGATCTTGAATAGGCCTGCAGTATTACAGCTCAGTACTCACAGAAGATGACAATGATGTTTTAATTAAATATGGGAGCAAAAGGTCTCAAACTGAAGCTTACAGCTAACTAAGCAGCAGTCATTTGGTTACTGAACAGGCAAGGAGCTTTATGGTCTCCTTCCACATGCTTCAGCCTCCATAGCTCTCAAGTTTGCTTAAGGCTAAATAGCTTTCCTAATCTATTATTGCACAGAAGAAGTCCCTCCCGCCCCCATTTTCCAGATCGCAGTTTGGTGTGTTTTAACAAACTATGATAATCCCTTGGTTTTTGCAGGGCAAGAGTATTGCTGATAAAGTGATTTCATTTAGGCAAATTAACTCTGTTAGTTACATGAAAGATTGAACACTGTTATCTTATGCCGGTATGTGCAAAGTCTCATAAGTGCAAAATACACATCAAGGGCCAATTTCACATGAAAAACTCCTGATAGTATAAGAGCTGGTTAATATTTCTGAATTATTAAGTCTGACAGCATAATCATGCTTTTTTGTTGTTTAGGCTGTTGATACCAGATGTTTAATGCACAGTAAAATGTGATAGTGTAATAGGAAGCATTTTAAGGAAGTGCAATTTTGGAAAATGAAGAAACTACTTGGAGTAATTTAAAGCGTAAAAACAGATGCTGGAACTTGGAGCTGGTTTAGTTTCAAACAAAGTGGAAGCCTTCCCTTAGAAACCTATGGATATTCACCATCATTTGCTTTTGCTTCCTGGATGCAGACCTGGCTGGCATTGCTGTGGCCAGCTTTGGCCAGGAAGCCGTGTCGAAGTGTCGAGTCTCACTATCAACGTGGTGTTGAACACTGTGCCTTAGCTATAGTCACTGCAAATGTGAAGGAGGGATCGCTCCCGCTGTGTTAGGGCTGATTGTTCTGCCTCTGCTGTTTATTTACCACATGAAGACCACAGGACTGAATTAAAAGCTTGACTGCAACTCTCTTCCTGGTGTAGCACTGGATTCTAAGTAAGCCTTGCAGGTGTTGCAGGGACACCAGATTTAAATTGGGATGGGTTACCAAGTTGGCTACAAAAGTTGACTGAATTTAGACCACATGATGCTTTTAACTATTATAAATTGAGATTTAAAAAATACTGCACAACAGAATAAAACAGTATCTATGATTATGTATTTATTTTAAATATATATTTGATAAGATATATATGTGTATAGTCAGTGAGTTGCACATAAAAGACTAGCTTCATATGGAAGCAACAGACAATAATGAGTGCTGATCAGTATTTTGGGACTGCTGAATCTAATAACATAATCATGCTTCCCTTCTCCTTGCTGCTTCTTTTTGGCACCAGATGTTTAAAGCACAGAAAAATGGAACCTTAATGTTCTCTGTAATTAATGGGTGAAAGCATGGAAGTATATACAGGCGGGTTGTGTTTCTATTAAGATGTTGTCATATAATTTATGAGAGAAAACAGATGTTCCTTTAAACAATTTTCACTTGGTGTGCCAGAATTCCCCTTGAGAAATGAAAAGTTGTGGGAATTTTCCATGACAAAAAGGAGTGAGTTTCATACTTAAAAAATAGTCGTTAGCTTACAGAACTTCTACACAGCCAGAGACAGGAAATTTTGCCACAGCAAGAGCCATTCCAGTTTGATTATACATCTCCTTGCGTGCTGGAAGAAGTCCAGATCTTAGGCAAGGACCTCACAGCTCAGCTGAAGGAGAGAGATTACCTACAGGAGAAGATTAGGTCTCTTCTGATCTCTGACTGTTCAATATGTTGATTTTCGGGTTTTGGTTTGGGGTTTTTTTTTAAAGTTGCTGCTTTTTGTTGCCTCAGGTAAGTTCTGTCAGATCCTCTTTGACACCCATCTGAACACAACTGGTATTTTGACTGTCTTCAGTGGCTCTGATTTTCAGAGAACAGCTGCTGAGAGCTTTCTAATGACTGGGCTTTTTTAAGGTGTTGCAACTCAATCACTCAAAAGAAAGCACCCAGATAGGCCTTAGTTCAAACGGGCTTTGGGTCATTCACTCATGGCACAGTGAATTTCCTCTTCAAAGCACCTTGCAAGTATTTTTTTAGCACAACATCCCTCCCAGGTGAAGAAATTATTTTCCACCCATGAAAAAGTGTGGCAGAAATGGAAGAACACAGTGAGAAGCTACACAGGTAGAAGCCAGGCTCAAATTAGAACTCAGGGCTCAAATATTTGATCAAATTCTTGCAGCTTTGATATTGATCTCACATCAGCTGAAGGGCAATAACCATCTGTGAATATAGGCTTAGTCCATGGCAAAGGAAAGTTTAATTAGCCTGCCTCAGTCCATGGTGAAAGAGGTGTAGTGGCTTAGATTGCGCACAGCAATGTTCCTCTTGTCACTGGTCTCCAAATCCCATGCTTTGGCCTCTCAACCACAATTTAAAAAAATTATAAATAGCTAATCAAATTATTTCAGGGGCTATTATTTTCTAAATAGGGAGAAAACTTCCACTGACTTGTCTTCTGATCATTGCTTTTCCCAAGCTTCAAATAGATGTGACCAAAGGCTGCTGCCATGTGGTCCAGATTGATAGGCGGGACAATAGGAAGATACCGAGCATTACTTACTCAGCACCATTTTCCAGAGCAAAACAAAGATTCAGGATCATATCCTGGGTTTAAGATTGCCCCATTATCTCATTTCAAATTAAAATAAGCTTTCCTAATCTTTCATTGCACAATCTGCTAATATTTTTTGTAAACAGATGTGTAGTAGACAGCTGTTTTGTTTAACAACCAACTGAGAAAACCAGGCTCCTGCATGTAGTAAATAAACAGATGAAATGTTAGATTTACAATTGCTTCTTTCAGAAATACCAGCCTGAAAATACTGGCTGGGGCACGGCTATCCATGTCTCTTCTCCTTAGCAATTCACATTCCTCTTCTGGAAAACAGGACCACTCCTCTGTTGCCAGCACATGTGAATGAAAAGCATAAGCCATCCACGCTCCAGTCCATACATCGTTAGTTTAGTTTACACAAATAAGATTTAAAAAAAAAAAAAAAATCAAATTTGTGGAGCTTTGGTGCAAAATTGCACTGATGGGCTACTTGTAAACATGGATTACTCCCTGAAAACATTCAAGGTCAGGTTGGACGGGGCTCTGAGCAACCTGATCTAGTTGAAGATGTCCCTGCCCACAGCAGGGGGGTTGGACTAGGTGACCTTTAGAGGTCCCTTCTAACCCAAACTATTCTATGATTCTATGATTACAGCAGAAAGTACAAAAAATAGTATCCTCATCTGAACCAAGAACACCCACTCCTCAAAATCCTACTGACTCACCACAGGATTTCAAAAGTTTTTCTTGCTTCCAGTCACTTACTACAATCTTGTCAGAACTTCTGAGAATTTTAACTGTAACATTTGGGAAATTCTCTTTTTGACCTTCTCTGGGGGGAAGAACTTAAAAGAAACATCTATTTCTGTATGGTTTTGTGGATTTGACATTTGCTTCCCTCATCTTTAGTAATCCTGGATTGGTAGAATGTCTGAAACATCACTATGCCTCCATATGGCCGAGATTAAAAATGAATACAACTACAGCACATCTGTCAAAAGTAACTTACTATTTAATGAGGAATCAGAACTCCAGGAGAAAAAAAAAAAATCTTTGTTCCTTTTTTACAATACAGACTTATTTCACCTGGCAGACTGGTCAACTGGGTATTGTTCTCATTAAGTCGTATGACTCCCGAAGTGCCAATGAATTATTTGAGATGCCCAGAACAGAGGAAAGAAATATTTTCTGAGATTTGTACACATACATACGTGTATATTTATTTGCATAACATAGTAACTATTTAATACGATACAGATTCCCACTCAAAGTTCAGGATTGCTAGAAATAATTCACACAGGGCTACTGTATTAAGGAAAATTCTTGAAAAGCATGGATTTTTTCCAAATACGTTTCTCTCTTTTTTAAGAAAATTTTTAAAAAAAAACTATATCTTGCAGTAAGCTCCATGCAAATCAATGGGGTTATGATAGAAACCACCCTCAGGAGGAAGGAACACTAAAAATACCTACCCTGAAACTGAAGTCATGATGATTCCTTTGCTTGGAGAAGCACGTCAGTGTAACAGAAGTGTTCTCTGCAGCTTCCCTAACCCCAGCTGTACTTTTCAAGGATACAGATGACTCTGATGATGCCAGGCTGGCTCTACAGAGCACTTTGTTCATTCCCCAAAAGATCCCCTGCTCGAGGACTTGCTGTCAAGATAACTTACCTTGCTTTGCTCGTTATGCCCTGGGAGACTGAAAGAACTCCTGCTCCCAAGAGATTTCATAAGAGATGTGTTTTTTAAAAGTCTGTTTAAAGTCAGGTGTTTTTTTGTCTGTTTCCCTGCGAGAGGACTGTTCCTGACAGTATTTATTTATTTCCGGAAGGTTTAGGTCAATACGCCTACTGTATTGATTATACGGGAAGATCCCGATCTCAGTTAGGCTGGAATAAAGTAAATGAAATCACTCCAGATTTAAACCAGTGCAATGAAGCTCAGAATATAGTCCATAGTTTTGTTGTATGTGAGCTAGTCTTCTCATATTTGCTGAGAGAGATACATTTTGGGGAACTTGAGGGTTCTTCAGTGTTGTCGTCATAATTTGCGCATTGCACACATGCTCTACTCTTTGGTTGCTTTATTGTTGCCATGCTGTTCATGTAGACACAGTCACAGACCACCGTGGAGAAAAACTTGCAGAGAAATCAGGAGGTGGATTAAGCTTCCACAGCTCCCATTGATTTTAAAGGCTTTTAGAAATTAGCGTGCCTGAGGATCAGGCATGTTAACAAGACTGTAGGCAGTGTTTGTTTAGAAATGGATAGCTAAAACACTAACCAGTCACAACAAATTCCCTTTTCTTTAACAGAACTTAAATTTAATGATGAATCTCCCTCCCTCAGGAAAACAAACAAACAAACATGTTTGTATGTTAAATATGAAACTGAGGTGAGAGGATAAATGATTTGTGTCAAACTTAACGTCAGGAGGAAGAAGCCACGCTATCAGAGCAGCAGTTAAGCCAGGTATGAACAAAGGTTGTTGTTAAAGAGCAGATTTTGAATATATTGTTACAGAACAAATGATGAGATCAGACAACAAAACAAGGAATTAAACAAGACACGTAGGAGCAAGGGGGACAGAAAAACAACAGAAATGGAGAGAGGAAAAAAATTTAGTGGGAATTTTGGGGAGAAAGAGAGTACTGGTGGCAACCAGCCAGGGTGGGATTCAGCTCCATATTAAGACACCTTAAACTTAGGTTTCTTTTGTAGGTGTTTAGGTGCTTTAGGTGTCCAGCTCCCCTTGGCGCTCACTGGAGAGCTACGCTGCATGGAGCCCAGAGCTAATCACGGTAATGCCTGTCCATTTGAGGGTAACTGTCTCCGTTGACTGTAATGGGAGTTTAACTACCTACCCTATATGTAGACACCTACGTATTCATATTTGCACATTAAAACACATCTAAGCGTCCTAATCTTGAACATAATAGGCTATGTTGAAATGGCAGGTAATGATGTGACAGGCAGCAAGCTGAGAGTCTGGCAGTGGAAGCCAGGCAAACATGACGTTAACCAGAGGAAAGTGGTGGATGGAGAAGGCAGCTGTAACCTTGAAACTGGCTGAAAGCGTGTAGGAACTGTGCCTCCTTTTCTTCCTCCCCACCCCTACAGTGAATAAATTGGGAGGAAAATCAGATAAGGTAGCCTACACTAAGGAAACTGAAAGTGATATCAAAATGTTCATTTAGTGTGGTTTCAATTTACAGATACAGACATATTCCAGTTCATATATATATATATGGACAAGTTAACCCTGAGAAGTATTTGTGCTGCTAGATATTAGGAAAAAAAAAACCCAAATCTGATGTTATTAATATGGAACAAAAATACAAATATGGTGTGACTTTCAAATCTTAGTACTATTCCTACTTGTTATTTCTCATTTGCAGCAGTGCCTGTGAGAATAAGGGAATGGTACACATTCAGGGGCTGATGATAAACAGAGAGGATAGTCCTCGAGGTTCTTCATTAGTGAAGAATACATCACATTTCCAGATAGCACTTTTGCTGAACATGCTAGGCCATCTGCTCATGAGGCTTTTGGTTTCATTTCAGACACAACTGGCTTCAGCCCATCTCTAGCAGTCAATAAAAAGAAAGTTTCTAAAAAATGAATTACCGTCCCAAAACACAAATCACTTTTTGCAAATGTTGTGGTAAAGTTTCCGAGCAATGCAAAGTGGGCTACCATATGTGCAAACCTCTGTGGGCTGGTGAGGAGGGAGACATTCCCATTGTAGCTCTCTGAGGCCATGTATATTTTCATTTTAATATACCAGCATTAAAATCTATGTTCATTCTCCTTTTTTGTTAGTCACTACTGAAAAAAGCTTTTGTTTAGTTTAAATAGCCAGGTTTAACAATTGCTTTTCTTTTTCAAAGCAGAATGTTAATGTCAGTAGTCCTAAGAATGCAGCAAAAAGGGCAAATATGCCATGCTGGTTGGAAGGAATTTATGGACGTTTTCTAGTGCAGCTTCTCACTTGAAACAGGACTGTCATCAACTCGAGATCAGGTCAGGTGTGTCTTTTTCCAGCCAGCAGCTGAAAATCTCCAAGGGTGGGCTAAACCCTGATTTCTCTGGGTAACCTCTTCAACTGCTGCATTACTTTCCTGGTGATGAATTGTTTCTAATGACCAACCTGAGCCTCCCAAGCCACAGTTTACTGTTTGTTTTTAATAAAACAGTATAATGTAGAGAGCCAGCAAAGGCTGTAAGAACCGTTTAAGTAACGTGATCAACAAAAGTCAGGTAGAACCTAAGGGGACACAGGTTCTGTCTGCCCGTTGGCACTAAAGTCTAAGTCTTCTGAATGCAGCACTTTATTAATAATCCTGCGTCCACAAGCATTTCCAACTTGCAAGCAATATCAGAAGGGATCGTCAGAGGCAATCAACTATCTGCATTTGATCTAGTGTTAGTTACTACTTTTCAAAATGCCATACATCAAAAAGAGAGACTGACAGAGACCATAGAGGTGTCGGGGATGAATACCCTGCTTGTCACAGGAAGGACAGCAAGGAACCGCTGGGTCTGTTGCTGCTAAGTATTATCAGTAACTTGTTTTAAAAGGCAGGTTTTCTGCATGCTTTGGCAGACTAAGCGCTCACTGTTTTATAAGCTTACACCAAAAATTTGACATAGGTGATTTAAATTCCCATATAGTAATCTGTACATAATTAAAAATGGCATTTGTGGTTCATCAGTGGCCTCCTGACACTGGAAGAGCAGGTGTTTTGTTGACATTTTAAGATCTAGATGGTCTTTGAATTTGAAATTCTCTCAGTGCAATAACCTGCTGACTGCCAAGTTCCAGCACTGAGAGCCTTTCAGCAAGGGAGGGGTACAGCGGCGGCTGGGCTTTGGAAAGACACTTGACTTGTTTTGATTGTTTTGGGTAGTCTGGAATCTAGTGCCACATTTTGTTGAATCTCTATTACCTTTTAGTCAAAATAAGCACTATCTGGGCTAGGCAGCTGTTTATGGAGGTATAACATCAAATAAAGTAGTACACTGCTCAGTCTAAGCTGAATAATTGAGGCTGTCGACTCTTCGGATCAAGCTGAATGACCTAATGGTTGAAGCACCTTCTCAAGGCTGACGTGGTTACTTCTGTGCAGCACTGTTTGCTAAGATGTGTGATAAATCTTGCATTGTTATTGCCCATGTTGTCGCCATTTTGTGAATATATAGAAGACTTCAGCCTTGAGGGCCACTGATCTGGCACCTTTCAAAAGCACAATGCTTATAACATGTCAAATGGACCAGACCCAAAGATTTAAGATGGAGCTGAGGCACTCAGCCCCCAGCCTGGAGCAGCTCTGTGCCAAGATGTTGGAGCCAGAATATGGGTGCACTTTGGACTCACATGCTCAAAGCTAAATATGAGTACAAAACCTTTCAAGATGAAGGCTAAGGGACAAGTGTTTAGCGGGATCAGACATCTCTAAAAATAATCATCAAGTATTATACATGAGCAAGATATACAAATGCGTATGGGCATGGATATTAATAGGGTAGTAATAATAATAACAATGTCCATAGTTACAATACTAAATATTACAGTAAAATTGGGTGTTTGGGAAGGACTACACCTCATTTTTCCAAGCGGAAGCAAAACTTCCTTCGGAATTAGAAGGAGACTTATTGTTTATACAAATCACTCTCTAACCAACTTCTGCAAGGACCTTATAGCTTACACTACTGCGTCTGATGTGAACTACTCTCTAGAAAAAAAGAGTAGGCCACTTGTGATGGCCAGTATGATGATAGCTGCTTTTCAGAGCTCTGGGTCATATCCCCAGTTGATGTAACCTGGCATAGCTGTATTGGAGACACGAGAGACACACTCATTGGTATCAGATCATGAATGAGCTGGTTGTTGCCTCATTCCATTTGCTGTCATTTAGAGCAGGAATATTAACCAGGAAAGGGAAAAGTTGTTTTACAAACACTTTAAATACAATTCCTTATTTTCATATTTGCAATAAGTAACATTAACTGTTAAACAGTGAATGAGTGAGAGGTACCAGAGTTATTCACATTTTCTGGGTGTACTTTAAGAGTCTCTTTTCTCCAGATCGTGCCACAAGACAAGCAGCTCACTTGAAACTCAACATGTTGCATTGCCAATAAATCACAATGCAAAATGCTTTGTTTTACAGTCAGTTAAAATTCTTTTTAAAATAAAAGTGAATCAGGACATTTGAATTTTATTTAGTGGTTTGCCACTAACATAATTCCCTGAGTTTTTGCTTAGAAAAACACTCTGTGGGAAGATGGATACCAATGTAGTGGAGAAAATATTTCCCTAATATTTGACTTTCTGTAAACTTTTAAAGACAAAATTTTAAGATTCAGAAAAGAAAAAAATACTTAACAATTCCTGCACATATTTTACTGCTTTCAAAGTTGTTGAGACAGAAACTTGTAAAGGTATCAATTTTATTTTAATAGGTGATAGAATAATATGCCATCTTCCAGCAGATGAATAATTACACTATTACACTTTTCTGCTTCATGAAGATTTCCCCTGACTTTGGTAGGAGTTCTAAATGTGAAAGACTTACAGGCTCAAGTCCTTGGTGGTGTTTTCAGAGCTGAAATAGTATCTGTTATAAGCGAAAATTTCCAGCACATGCTCCTCACTATGTCATTGAACTTCTTACGTAGTCTCTCAGTTTGAGTTCAATGAGACCATTCAGGCTTTTAAAGCTAAGCATGTGCTTAAGTGATATACACTGGATGAAGACCAACTTTTTTCTAAAATATATATAATGAAAAATATAACTTAAAGTTTTATAGAATGAAATGATCGATAGGGATACTTAAGCAAGTAACCTGATACAAACAGATTTTTTAAGCAAGCTAATTTTTATTCTCCTCTGAAGTCCAAGGGTTAGAAATCTAAATGCAAATAGAAGTAAACTTTAATTTTGAGAGAAGATCAAGACGCACAAAATTTCTCAGAAATTTGGTACCACTAATTAGACATTTCTTGTACTTTTAAAAATGTTTATTGTAATTTACCTAGGAAAAAATGCATTGAATTCTAGGGATAACTCCAATATAGTATCACAGAAATGTAATTAGGTGTAACAGAAATGAATACAGAATTCAACATAAAATGATCATGCTGTGGTTATGTTTTCAACCAGCCTATGCAATGTAATATAAAATTGTGTCTGAGACGACAGAGAATTCTATAAGGTATCACAAAAAGCAATAGGAAAGACTTGTTTTTCAATTAAATGAGACCTTTTCCAAAATAAGGAAGGAAATATGGTAATTTATATGCTGAATATATACAAGTTTGAAATTTACAGGGGCCTGTTAAATACATATATCACCATTTAGTGCTTGTGAATATAATACAAGAGTATAATGGATGTTGGGATGACACATCTTTGAAGCTGATGCAACTGGTTACTGACCTTCACAAGTTCTCCTACAAATGTAGGAGCAGTGATGCTTCTATATGGAGTAAGGGGAACAAAATGAAGCCACAGCCCAAAACACAGCTCACCCAGAAACTGAAACTGGGGAAACTGGGCAGGAGGGTACCGTTAGGTGGAAATACCTGTGCGTTTCTGGAAGCAGAAGCCACCTGTGATGTGCAAAAGAGAAACAGTCAGAAACATCAAGCAGAGAGCAAAAGCAGGAAGCAGTGGACCCGGCAGAAGAAACAAGTAATGGCTAGAAGAAGGCTTGGAAATGCGAACAAAGGAAACACCCCATTTTAGTCCAAGCTGGAAATCAGGCCTTTGCTCTGTGTAGAGAAATGGTGTTGCATCAAGGAAATGTCTGATTCCACCCACCACCAATTTTTCCTCCTGGAAGGAAAAAAAATCACACGATGATGAATGTTTTTCAAGGTAAGCAATTATTTTCCTTTTTTAAATACTTCCTTTCTGGTTTTGGATTTTCTTGATGTGTTCTCATGTGCTTACATTTGCAGTAGCCATTTGTTTGATTGGTGTTTCTGAACTCCATCTTGGCCTACTTTTGCACGCTCACGTGTGATATGACCAGGAGACTCTGCTGCTTTGGTTAAACCACTGACATCTGCATCTGATAATATATTATTTTAGCTCCTCCAGCATTTGCAGAGTATAACTCAAACTATAAAGCAATCATTTGAATTTGAATTAAAATGTGGACAAGTCCACAAATTCAAATACATTCCCCCCACAGGCACAACACTACACTCTTTGCAGTCTTTAACCAGGCCTCGAGTATTGGGCCAGCAGCATGCTTATAGAGAATATTTTTAAAACCGAAACATTTTTCAAAGACAAGGCTTTCTAAGTGCAGCCATTTTTAACTGATTTTAGAAAGTCTGTGTTACCAGAGCAGTAACCAGTGAGAATAACTTTCAAGTGTTCCTTCCATCGTTTCAAAACTATAATCGGCTCAAACTCCACCGCTTAATTTCAGCTATAGCACGAGTGTCCATGCACAAATGAACCACTGAAAGGGTGTTTCTGAATGGCTCTAGATATCCAAGAGGGTATAAATGCCTCCATCTACTGCTGCCTTCCCTTCATCAGCTACTTACTGTGATGACCCATAGACTGCATTACATGCTGATCTGTGGAGTTTTTTTAAGAACTTGTGTAGTCATCAGGTAGGTGTCCAAAATGCTGCACTGCTTTTACCATCTCACTTACAAGTGTGTATATGCTAAAGAACAAATCCTAATTGTTTTACCTCTCGGAGCCAACTCAGTATTTCTGCTTATAAACTACAACATATTCTCTCCTATTTTGAAAGCCCAGTGGTTGAATTCATAGGGCTGCATCTACTTTTCTATTAGTCTTTCTACTCCTACATCTTCTTAGTGGCATCAGTTCTGCCTGTGGAGATGACACTCATCACCTCCCTTCTCATACATTGACCACCTTTGGAGGCCAACCTGAGTACATGCGTAGAGGGGAACTCCAGTGCCTTCTAATATAATAATATAATAATATCATAATATCATAATACCACAATAAAGTGCACATGGTCTCAGTTTCAACTTAGCCTGTGACAATCCTGGAAGGTAACCGCGGGCATATGCTGGCTGCATACGTATTTCCCACTTCCACTTTTAAAGTATCTTGCTCCACTCTTTACTTTAGGGAGAAATAAAGTGACTTCTGAGGTCTGATTTTAGACCTGCCTGAGCTTAAGTCTCTATCCACCCACAGGAAATTTAATGGAGCAAAAGTATCTATTTAGGATGGAGTCCAAAGTACAGACTCTACCCCACACCCCGCCCAATTCCTTTAATCAAAAACCCTCCCATAGGTGTGCCCCATGCACAGCGAGGCACACATTTAGCAACCCCAATAGCTTTACAGGCCAACTGCAGGCTTTGACAGATTTGCAGCGCAAGATTAAAATCAGCTGACTGACATAATGATGAGCGATTAGTGTCTGCCCAACCTTGCCGTTACGTCTCTGGGGCAAGAACGTACATGTCCCCATGAGTGAGCTGAGTGTCGCTCATTAAATGACAAAGGACTAATTCAGATTTCGTTTACTTTAATACGGGCAATTGAAAACTGATCGATCAGGAGCTGATTCATGGGCAAATCAAATGTCTTCACCTCAAGAGTGGGAGCATCGGTCAGAGAGAGTCACAGAAAGGCAGAAGAGAAGAGCTCCAGATTTTAATCTGCTGATGCACTGCCATCAAAACCCTACACTTTGAGATGCAAAACACTTCTGTATCGGCTTCAAATCAAGAGATTCCCAAAGAGAAGAAACAGTAAAGGTAATAAACCCAGAGACTAATGGAAAAGAAAGAAGCAGCGTACAAGTAACCTTGAAGTACATCTGATTTGTTTTTTTTAAAAGTCAATCATAAAAAGTGCTGGGCAATCTTGAGTACCTTTGACTTAACTGATCACACATTAGCTCTGAACAACTGGCTGCTAAGCCAATTTTTGGACTCTTCATACACTGTTCGAATTCACTGTGCTATGATATTTGCTTTTTGTTTTTCACAGTTAGGCTTAATTCAAATTATTAAGTACAATAAAATATAAACCCAAATCCTTTAAATAATATCTTAATCATGACATGATTGATCAGCAAGACCACGATACAAAGTAATAACAGATAAACAAGTGATGCAGTAAGTTAACAAAACCCAAAGAACACAAATTTACCACATTTAAAGGCATGGTTTAAAAGATCTGTAGCACTAATGTATTGATAAACTGAGATCCAGAAGTGGCTAATAAGAAAGAAAAACTGATTGTGCAGGAGTATAGTTAGCACCTTGGGAATCACTGTCAGCTCTAGTCTAAGACATCAGGATTTAGAAATCCTGTGACTGAGTCATGTTATTCAAGTCACATTTCAGGTCTATATGAGCTTTTTATCCTTGAAACCTTATTTGTTAACTGCATTTCTTTTCAGTGTGAATGCGAACACACAAGCAATGCATTCGGAACTTGTGTGTATCTCCATTTTTTAACATAAAAAGTGATTTTAGTTGATAATTACTCTGTGTTTTATTGCTAAATAACTTCCATGTACGCAGTAACTCTTAGCATTGCTCTTTAAAAATTTTCTTCTGAACTTTAATCTGTTCAGCACTGCTCCAGCTTGTCTGCTCTTGAAAAGACAGCTCGCAAGTTGTTGAGTGCATTACTGATTTTATTTCAGCTTAGGAGGTCTAGTCTCCATTTTAAACATTTTCTTCTTCTTTTTTTTAATTTATCTGCCATATGTATTTGCCCTGTTTTGCAATGGTTAGCATTCCTGACATAAATGCTTAATCATTTTAGGACGATAACCCAGCCAGTGATTTTCTTTTGTTTGTGATTGTGTATTTCCTGCATTTCCCTGTGTGGGGTTTCAGAAATGTCTGTGGGTGGATTCCTAGTTGCATTGAAGCCAGTAGTATTATCATCCGTGATGACAAACCCATCTGGATTTTACTGTCTCCCTTTCCACTGCTTCTACTGTCTAACCATTTGGCTCATATAATATTCTTACATCACAGTCCATCAATAATACACTTGCTAATAGTTTTAGGATTTTTCATCTGCAATTTTCAACAACTCATTCTTTTCACTTGGGTAACTGTGTACTCTTAAGACTTTCTCTTGAACTGTTTCTCTTTGCAAATCAGGATATTTCACCCTATTGCTGATTCATCCTTATAATGGACAGGACTGTGACAGCTGAATTTTTTATGTTCCCTTCCCATCCAATCCTTTTTCTCCTCTCCTCTCCTCTCCTCTCCTCTCCTCTCCTCTCCTCTCCTCTCCTCTCCTCTCCTCTCCTCTCCTCTCCTCTCCTCTCCTCTCCTCTCCTCTCCTCTCCTCTCCTCTCCTCTCCTCTCCTCTCCTCTCCTCTCCTCTCCTCTCCTCTCCTCTCCTCTCCTGCCTCACCTCTCTTCCAATTTGTGCTATAGCTATGTTCAGTACTCCAGAGAAATGAAAACTGTCCAGATGTTGTTTACATACAATGCCAGTTAATGAGTTAATACATAATATTTGTTTTTATAGTAGTACAAACACTCTTTATTTGCCCCAAATATTTGTTGCTAGCAAAGACTGCCCTATTCCCAAGGCAAACAAAACTCAGTTTTAGCAATGAAAAGTAAAAAGTACATTTTGAAGGTTACTAAGTCAGCTATTAGAAAGTTAGGAAATCCCAGAATTGTAGGCCTTTAATGAAGGTAAGTATGATGTAGTTCCATTTATTTTTCATCAGAACTTTGCCAAATTCAGTCTATATAATCCTGTGCAGGGAATATGGCATTCTTCAAAATTTTGTGATGTTACTCAGGGCATACAGTTGAGTGCCTTACTATATTGCAAATATAAATTTTATTTAGGGTACACCAGCATTAATATTTTCATGGATACTCATCAGTAGGGAAGCTAAATGCTGGGTTTTTTTCATGCCAAGAGTGCTTTAAGTGATCAAAGGGCAAGTCCTGAATACACCACTGTTTTTTACCTCTAGGTATCTATAGATATATCTCTCTTTTGATGGGCTTAGCACTTTGGCAAATCAGACCCAAGCTCTCAAGTTGATCCTGCAGAAAATGAAGGACTATCAGATAATTAGCCTATGAGTAGTATGATGGTACATGACTTACCACAGAAAGGGATGGAATATAACTCTCAAGGGGAGTCTTTAGTTTACTTAGCCAGGACAGCCACTGCTCTTGCAGTCACCTCCTTGCCTCACCAAGTTTCCAGCTACAACAAGAAAGAAGCAGGAGCTCTCCACCCTCTTTGTCTACATAACCTAGATTTATCTGTAAAGCTCATTCCTAAATTACTTCCTTATAGATATGTGTACAGATTAAAATTTTCTCATTAAAAAGTCAGAGTGAAAATGTGAAAATTCTCCCACGTAGCATCATACTAGCATTTCCCTGAGCATCACCAGGGCTGAAAACCTTCATGCTGTAGCACAGCTCCCTTTCATTTAACTCCCAGAATAGGATGTCTCATTTTCCCATAGTCCATATCTTAGACTGCCAGCCCACTTCCTTGCACAAGGTAATGACTGTATGGCTTCAGGATGACTTGAATCATTGGCTTATCCGGTGGCATGCTACTCCTTCTTCTCCTTCGGTGAGTCAGTTTTCTGCCAGATTAAGAAGTAACTGGTTCTCACTGTGACCACGATTGTTAGATATAACGGAAGGGAAATGACAGGATTGCATGACTTGTGGCACAGATGGCAGTAAGGAGAAACGTGACGATGTCTTTTGAGGGTCTTTGCAGTTGTACCATCTTAGACAAAGTAAAACTGCAGCCAGGAAAATGTAGCCTCTTCTGTTGGTCCCTTCTTCTCTTGATCCTCTTGCCCATCGCTTTTATGCTTTCCCAGTGTCAATTTTTGACCCACATCCCTTTCTTCTTTCCCACTGAGACCCAGCCTGCAAACTGTAGGAACCATCTCAGTGGTTTTGACCTCAGTCCTCTTGGCTTCTCCTCTCCCATACTGTCATTCCCACTCATTTCCAGTTCCACCTGTCTTCTTGGATTTCACCTTTGAGTCATATCAATTCCACATCTTAATCTCTACACTGAGGCGGTGTCAGTTCTGTCACACTCCTCCTCAAAAATGTTCCTATTTTTACTCTCCTCTTCTCCTCTCCTTTCCTTTGGTTCCCAGATTTCATCTTGCTATTCATCCCCAGTTTCCACTCATCTGTTCCTAATCCTCTTTTCTATTTCCCTCCCTGGCTCCCATTCATGATCTCTTTGCCTATTCAGTTCCCAATCTCTACCAGCCAACCCCACCGCCCCTGCCCCTGTAGACCTCTCAGCTTCTTTTTTTCCCTGACACAATATGAGTCCATGTGTTGGTGCACGTAACAGTTATGTGTTTGGCATGTCAGTCCACATGATAGTGGGAAGTGGGACTACGACATTTGAAGTGCAGGGGCAGATGAGTGGGACTTCTCGCCCCTCTCAGCGTGGGGTCTTGTTCAGAGCTCAGGCCAATCGGCCGTGATTGACATAGGAGGTCACGGGGGAGAGGCTGCAGTGCTGCGTTACAGAAGCATTAAATGCAGATTGATCTGTTCTCAAAAGAGAGCACACAAAGTCAGAATCAAATGTATTAGTCTTAAATCTAGTGAGTGAGATTTGAGAGGTCTGTAGCCTTTTTGTCCTACGCTTAAATCACTGCACTTCCCTTTGCCTGTATTCCAGCAGGAAGGGACATGGAGAGCAGTGAACAAAAAGGCTTTTAGTTTTGTTGCCCTGAATTCAGCCTGATCTCTATTAGCTCAGAGCTTCACTTTCAGAGAAAACAGCTGCTGAGCTAAGAGCTGGAAGCAGACCCAGTTCCAGTGGCATCTTCATGGAATTAAGCTCCAAAGGTCCAGCGGGTCACTAGAGTATACAAAACCTCTCTTCTTGTGGGGCTTATAACCTAAATAAATTTGGACAGATTATCTTTGACACAGAGGTTAATTTGTTGACCCCGTTTCAAAGCCTGATGCCACTGCTTGCTCTCAAAATCGCTAAAAACGTTACCACGGGTATTTTTCCCTGGCGTTGTTCACAAAAATACATAGATTGTTTTGGTTTAAATACTTCATGCGCATTTAAACTGAAGGCAAGAATGCACTTGCAGTATTGCAACTGCAACGGTTACGGCACAGCAAAGCTATAAGCTGTTGAAAATAGCCTTAGAATGAGTAGCGCTGGGCAAGTGGAAAAATAAGCCTTGTTCCTGCCATCGCTTATAACACATATCTCACTGGTGTTTCAGTGATGGAAAATGTGCTCTTGTCTAAGCCTGGGAGTTTAAATCCTTGTGCACATGAAAGCTACCCAGTAGAACAGGCATTTGTCCATGTGCTGCATATAGCAAAATCACACTGTGATGTGTAACATACAGTACAGATTGCAGTATATACTGTTCGAAGTTTATTTTGAGTCTTCTGCATTTTCATAAGACAAAAAAATATGATCTATATCATCTTACAACATTGGCAGTATGAAACATACACACAGTATGCATTTTGAACTGTAGCATATGTACAGAATGTTCACAATTTAAACAGGAGAAATGTAACTGAGCATCTATCTATCTATCTATCTATCTATCTATCTATCTATCTATCTATCTATCCATCTATCTAGGCTTACTACCATGGTATTAGGAACCTCTCCGAAATCTTTGGAGTCTTCCAACTGAAAAGCCCTCCAAGCTTATCTTACAAATTCTCCATCCCTCCCCCCGACCCAGTATATATCTGCAAATGCCTTCACCTCTCTCCAGCCTGCAGTTGTTTCTAGCAGCTTTCTAAGCATACGAACTGTACTTGGAAGAAATTGGCCAAGGAGCCAATACTACTGTCATGGAACAACAGCAATTACACCCCACCAGAAAGGATAACAACTGGACACAGTTGTATCCAGCTGGAGAGTAACGTTATCCTTTTCTAAATACAACAGCATTTGCATTCTTTCTCCTCACGACCATGCTGCAGCAAGAGCTCCATAAAGATCTCACGACAGCCTGAAACTGAAAATCCCTCCAATTCTTAAAAGAGCCATTTTCCAACATGAGACCATATCACTGTATGTTGTGGTTTAATCCCAGCTGGCAACTAAGCACCACACAGCCACTCGCTCACTCCCCCCCGGTGGGATGGGGGAGACAATTGGAAGGACAAAAGTGAGAAAATTCGTGGGTTGAGATAAAGACAGTTTAATAGGTAAAGCAAAAGCCGCACACGCAAGCAAAGCAAAACAAGGAATTCATTCACTGCTTCCCATCGGCAGGCAGGTGTTCAGCCATCTCCAGGAAAGCAGGGCTCCATCACGCGCAATGGTTAGTTGGGAAGACAAACGCCATCATTCCGAACGTCCCTCCCTTCCTTCTTCTTCCCCCAGCTTTATATGCTGAGCATGATGTCACATGGTGTGGAATATCCCTTTGGTCAGTTGGGGTCAGCTGTCCCAGCTGTGTCCCCTCCCAGCTTCTTGTGCACCCCCAGCCTCCTCGCTGGTGGGGTGGGGTGAGGAGCAGAAAAGGCCTTGGCTCTGTGCAAGCACTGCTCAGCAGTAACTAAAACATCCCTGTATTATGAATACTGTTCCCAGCACAAATCCAAACCATAGCCCCACACTAGCCACTATGAAGAAAATAACTCTATCCCAGCCAAAACCAGCATACTATAAGACTAGGCTTGGACATCTCGAAAATAAAATAAATTTCCTCTTTTCTGCTACAGCTATGTTAAAGCAGACTGTGCAGCCCCACCTTTCCCCACTTAGCTGAGATGCCAATATGTACAGATACACCTATTATAGTTTTAACTGTGTACGTTATGTGCAAATACTATCCAGCTGGATCTGCATTGAGGTAGTTCATACTATATATAAGACACCAAACTTCAACAGGTTTGGGTTTCCTCTTTGAGATTCCTTTACTAATTGAGGAGAAATTAATCCATCCTCTTGGGGTCTTTAAAGGGTTGACACAGAAGAGTACACAGCACTCTTACGGTACTTAGGACCTCTCAGGTTGTGTTCTGTGTATTTTAAAATAACACAGTCTTGCTCGTGATGTGGTCCTTTTTGGTGTGTGGGGTGTTAGTTTTTTTTTCATCTGCAATTGATCTGAGACAGTAACTTTCAGCAAATATGAAAAGTGCAAACTAAAAAATGTTGTTGTAACCCTCTTCACACCCTCTGCCAGAACTACAATGGTCTTCTTGATGTTTCGATGTTTTGAATCTGGACGAGGGCTTACTCTAGCTGCCATAGCTATTTAATTGTATGTGAACAGTTATTTCTCACTATACCGAAGTGAAACACTAAATTTTCACAGCAGAGGTCACTTGTAAAATGAGTAATATTTTACACTGTGTAATGTCTTACAGTTCAATGCTTTTCACTCCTAAATTACTCCTTTTTCAAGAATTAACAGGACTAGTAGCTAAGAAACCCCTTGGGATTCCCAAGCTGGGGATTTCAAATACAGTTCCCTAGAAAAAGCCCTACACAGCTATGAGTAAAATGTTAGTTTCTCTTACAGTTTCCCTCCATGCATTGTATTGCACAATAAGGGTGTCTGATTTTTTGATCTCAGGAGGGACAGCTAATGGTTTCAAACAGTAGTGACCCGATTCTGAGACACTTTAATGTGAGACACATTGATTAGATTTTCTCTGATTAATACAATGGCATTTTTTAGTATTTCACTGAAATCAACAGGAATGTTTGAGGAAGAAGACACACAGCGTGCCAACTGCAAACCCTCAGGTGTGAGTCAGGCCTCTAAAAACGATGAGGTCTGCTAAAGTCAGGAAGGTTTTTAGCTAACTGGCTTTTTTATCTGCTAAGATACATTTGGGTCTCTCCGATTCTGGGAAAAGTTACAACAGGACAACTCAGAAAACCGAGTGTTGTACAACTTGCTTCCAAGATGAAAGGAATATATAAACCACCAAATATTATGAAACACGTAATTTGCAGTACTGCATACAGCTGCGAATGAGTAAGGTACATGAACTTCTGTCTGCCAGCATTCAACCAAACCACAGTTCCAGAAACCAAAGCACCTTACTCCATCTTTCAGTGTGAATTTGTGTCAAACAGCATCTTACATCACAACAGTGTTTCTGAGTGTACCTTGTACCAAACGGCAGCGGAGCTGTAAGGTACTGCTGCTGCCCTGGTACTTTGTTAGTCCCCTGCCCTGCCGTGCAGGGACTGGGAGGCCTGGGAGTGCTACCTCGAGGACTGGACCTGGCTGCTTGTCACACGGCACAACATCAAGAGCCAACCTTCACTGTTCACCTCTAGTTTATCCTACCTCAGGTTAAGTTTTATGAAGCTGGGGGTGGGGGTATTGTCTTGGTTTTTAAGCAGGGGACACACATCGGGTGTTTGTACCAAAACCAAGCGGAGGTCAAAGGGCTGCTGGAGCCGCTACCTGCCCAAGCCTAGCACAGTATGCACTGGGGACGCGCCATTGCCACTCCAGCACCCGAGCCCGGGCCTATGGGGGCACCGAGCCCCTCCCGGGGTGCGGGGAGGGCTGAAGGGGATCGGGGGGCGGGGGACGACCCCAGCACCCCCCTCCCCGGTCTCCGTCCTGGGACCTTTCCGCCGCACCGCAGCCTTTCCCCGCAAGCCGAAGGCCGGGGCTTCCCCTCCGCCGCCGGGAGACCGCGGGGGCGGGCGGGCGCGACCCTCCCCGCACCGACCGCTCCCCGGGGCTCGCCAAGTCCGTCTCCGAACAGCCAAACCCAGCCCCCTGGGTTCGGGGTGGGCGGGGAGGGCCGGCCGGGCGCCTCTCCTGCAGGGAGCTGGAGGACGGGCGAAACTTTCCTCCCCGGCGGCGGCGAGGCGGTGGCGAGGCACCAGCGGCCACCGAGGCGGGCTCTGTCGGCATGGGCCCCGACGCGCTGCAGCTCGGCACCTACGGCGGGGCGGCCGCCGCCGCCCTGCTCCTCTGGGCCGTCTGCGTGCTCTGCAGGAGGAAAAGGTACGGGGGCGGCGGGGGCGGCGGGGCGGGGGGCGGCCGCCGCATTCCTTCACGGCCGCGCCGGGGGAGCGGGGCTGCGAGGCGAGAGCCGCGCCGCCGAGCCGCGCATTGGGCCGCGCTTCCTTCCGCCCGCCCCTCCGCGCCGGGAAGCCCTATCAGCGCCCGCCGCCGCCGCCCCGCAGGGCCGGGGTCGGCGCGGCAGCGGGGGATGGCGGCCCGCGGTCCCCCGCTGCGGCTGGACGGGCGCGGGGGCCGCGGGGCCCCGGGCGGCCGCTGCTCGGCGGGGCTCCGGCGCCGCTCCGCTGCGGCGCCGCGGCCGGAGGCGAGGGACAGCCGGGGCGGCGCGGGGCCGCGGGCGGCGGCGGCTCCTCTTCTGGCGGGCGGGTGGGGGCCGCCGCTCGCACGTGGGTGCTCGGCGCGGCCGGAGCGCCCGGGGAGGCTGGTCTCGCCTTTCGTGGGTGCGTGGAAGTCCGTGCTCCAAAACAAGGGGTGCACGACGGACATAGCCTGGCCCCTGGCAGTTTGGCACGTGAACATAAGTGACCCTTAGGTTTGCTAAAAACCTGAATATTACTTGTGCGCCGTATGTAGCAAAAGAGACCCAGTGCGGCACTTGACAGCCTTCCCGTGGAGCCCAAGGTGCGCTGACCTTACCTGCTGAGGCAAGGCAGACTAATGCTGCTGCTGGGCTGCAACATCGGTCCTCCGCTGCCACTGTTCTGTGTGATGAGTAGCTGACAGTAGTATAAGCCCCTAGGACTCGTGTCGTGGACATTTCGGTGGGTTCTGTTACTGTCTCACACGGTGTAGTCTTTAGTTTCTTTCAACTATACGATCTAAAGCTTCACAAGGTACACGCGTATTTTGGGACACTTTAAGTAGACTGCAGATGCAGTTTTTGGGGGGGAGAGAAGCACTGTCTGAAACTATTCTCTCTCTTTCCGAACAATACCTGTTTCTTTATATGCTAACCTTTTCCAGGGTATTTTTCACTTGTGTTGCCAATACTTGATGCTCTTCAGTGTCTCTTCCGCAGCTGATGAATAAATGTGTGTAAAGGCTTGGTGGAGAAGGAGTGAAGAAGGGGAGGGATCGCTACTCACTGAATTGTTTGCTTATTTTTTTAAATTGCATCATGAAACGCATAGCAAATAATAAGCTTAATTCTAAATAGTAAACAGTTACTTTTCCTAATCATGGAAAGTTATTTTTGGAAGGTGTAGACGTACAAATGCAAAAAAGAAATTGCAGTACCAGCCTCTAAAAAGGGTCTGAAAGTCAATCTGACCGTTTTTAGACCAATAACCCTAACTTTGGGACCATGTATAGCATTAGTCAACAGACAAAAACAGTGAAAATTCTTGTTTTGATCCCAGAAGGCATCTGGTCACTGACTGTAAACAGAGATGGATTATTTCTGTGATGTCTGTTTTGGAACCATTATTAATGTGATTTGAGTTAAAGAGCCCAATCCATCCCTTCAGTGGAAGACATCCATCCCAATGTTCGAGTGGGGTCAACCCATAAGACAAACTACTTGACAGAGTAGCTTAGGATGTGGCTTAGTGTTTCAGCTCAGCTTACCGAATGGATAGCTGCTGCTCGACTGGTCACTCCTCTTCCTCCTCCTCCTCCCTGTTGCTTATCTGACCCTCTGTGAGCTGGTTCTGGGAGTTAAACCAGCAAAAGCTATTTAGTTTTTTTGATAGATTTAATTTCCTGCAAGTTTAGGAGGTCAGCACAGAAAACAAAAGGGGAGCAGTGAGGACATGGTCAGGCCAGATGTGATTGGGTGTCATTTTAGGGCTAGAAGCTGTTATACTGGTCAGCCATATTAGAAAATTGGGCCTGTCATTAGTAGAAATTCTAGTAGAATTGTAAAAGACTGAATTTTTGAAAATGGAAACAGGCAAAGCTCTTGCTTGTAAAGTTTTCAGCCAGATGTGAGTGGTAGGGAAAAAGCACCAAAGAACCCATTTTGAGTTATTTTCATAGCCCTCGTGGCTGTAGAGTTTTTTTTAAGTCAGCTCTTTAGAGTTTATAGCAAAATTGCTTGCACATTTGTGCCACGACAGAATGATACTATACAGGAGGCCTCAGCAAGAAGACATACTGTCTTGCCCAAAAAAACAAACTGCTGTTTGATTAATAAACTACTTCCTTAAATCTGGTGCTGTTTCTCAAAGAAGTGTACGAAGCACTAGAGTGCAAGCAACTGGAAATAAAAAGTGGAAAAAATCATCAACCTCTGCATAGTACAGCCCTCAGCCCTCGGTGCTGGTGTTGAAGTCCTATCCTGCTCCAGTAAAATGTGCAATTAATTTATTTATTTTTTAGCATAAAGGAAGAAAAGAAATTGTGTATGGTCTTGAGAGATGCCTGGCAGCAGTCTGGCTGCCTTCAGCAGCCATTTCTGATCTGCAGGAAGAAAAGCCGTACTAAGGGCGCAATGGATTAAAAAATGGGGATGCTCCTCAGATTTGGTGCAAGTTTGTGATCTCCCCTTGCTTATCTGAGTATTATCTGTTTATCCATCCCTGTGTGTCCTCCACGTGTCAGATTTTTTCTTTCCCTTTCTTCTATTTGAATCTTACAAACCCAGCAGCAGGCGGGGCTACCCCCCTCAGGAATCCACAAAAACACATTTGGGAACCTGTTGACATAGGGGCTGTTGGCAAATTACTGTGTGAATAAATGCCAAGGTTGTACTCCTGGCCATGGATCATACCCATTTGGACAGAAACACGAACAATTCTGGTTTTGTAGAGCTTGCCTATGCTAGAAAAAATATTGCTACTTCACCTATGCACGTGTTTTTATAGAAATTACTATGTTGCCCTAATGTTGGTATGCTTGTACCAGTATGCAAACTCTGTATATGGGGATCGTTGTGTTTAAGGTACCAAGATAAACTTTACCAGAATAATCAAATTTAGCCTCTTAACCACAACTATGCGTGGGTTCCATCTAGGATAGCAACAGTAGTCAAATGTGTGTATATATAAATGAAGAGTTTTAAGTAAGTAAATATATGTCACTAGGTGCTAACTTGCTCTTCAGAGTTCGGTAAGTTTGTTTTGCTGGATGATGCCTCTGTCCTGCTTGACTGAGGCAAAGCACAACCACCTACATGGCTCTGAGAGTTACGTGTCCAGGAGCGTAACGAGGGTTTGTATGTACCAGAGAAGAAAACTCCCCAAATCCATCCCTGATGTTCCTTAAGCAGATGTTGCAGGATTTCGCCATTCTTGGTGTGAGGTGCTTCTGCTTTGTTTCCTCTCAGGCTGAGTGCTCATTACTGGAGAAAAGATTTTGTCAGAAGAGGTGTTGTATTGACTTAATCTGCCGTTGCCTTTTTCTGTGGTGCAGTTGGTGTAATCTGGTGTTACGAGGTTTCAGGGAGAGTTTGCTACAGTTCTTCTTATTAAACTATTTACATCTACTCTTTGGAGACATCAAAGAAAGGAAGAGGAATTTCCTTTTGTATAAATGTTTATCATTTGAGTGCTGGTGGCAGTAATAACACAAAGGAAACTAATTGGAGTCTTTGCCAGGTTTCATATCACAGATGGTGAAGAAACAGAAGTAGAACAAAACTTTCCTTAATCACAGAAAATTTTGTTTTGAGTTAAACTTCGATGTCAAATGAGGCTCATTGCCTTCTGCATGCTGCAGAAAGATATCCCTCTTACTGGTTAATGAAGAAAAGCTATCTAGGCTGTTTGCTGGGGAATGTATTTTCTCCAGAGAGAGCTTCCTTTTTGCTGCTGCACGAAAGTATTTCTGCTATGGCAAAACCTGATCACTTCCTAGCCCGGAAATTGTATAGATTACTCTCTTTTGTCTTCATAAAATGACGAAGTCAGCCCCAGCTTTATTTTTTTTTTGTTTTCAAACTGTTTTACCACAAGCTGTGCACAGTCTCATGGAGCGGGAGGTGAGACGGCAGGTGAAGCCAACTCCTGCTCATCTTCCAGCAGTAATGCTGCCCAAGTCAGGGAAGGGCCCTCGACATCAACAGGGGTTGGCTCCTAGTGACTTCTATAGGTGTGGTACTATTCCACTTTTTCGTGCTCAAATTGATGGTTATTTTTGGCTGCTAGTGTTTATTGCATGTCCATAACTGAAAATGATCACAAATTGTAACCACCAGTTTGGGGACAAGGCTGGGACGCTCTGCCTCCTTCCTTGCGGGGCAGATGCTGCAAACTACCAGGAGGAGGAAGAGGCTCAGGCTGACCACAAATTAAAACCACTGGCTTTGGGGAAGGGGACAGGGGAGAGAAGTGGAACAAAGGTGGTTGCGGCCATATTTATCCATTGAAATTGGATCCTGCAGTCCTGAGGTTTGCATCCCAAAGTTTGTCAGATAAGGAAGATACAGACCCAACCTGGAAATACTCATGAGAGGTTTATGCCTGCTTAGAAAGTTAACACATGTCCTATGTGAGCTACACTGATGGAGGGGTTTGTAAAAATTATTCCCTCTGCAACTCTATAGGTTGGTAAGGTTGGTATTTTAGTTATTATGAATGGGCTTCACAGTCAAGATTGCTTGTGAGGAATGATACAATATATGGCACGCGTAACCTGTGTGGGTTTTACTGTATAGGAATTCCATGCTTGGTTAGATGGGGCACATACATTCTAATACATTATTTCTGACCAGCTTCTAATGCATCAGAACATGGTAATAAAAAAACTTGAACAGTATAATTGTAGGTTAAAATCAACATAAGAAGAATTACTTGATAAATTTCTCAGAAGGGATTTTGCTATGGCCTGAGTTACGGATTTAAAGCCTTGTTGGAGCAAAGTGACTTTCGTTTTTCTCTTGTATTCTGTCCTTTAAAATACCTCTGATCTATACAATCGCATTCATCTAAGATACTTTTCCAAAACATTGCTCTCTTGAAACCACATAGATATTGTTGAAAAGAATATAGATTTCATCTTTGCCTTCAAGAACATCTTATCCTTCTCTGTGACAAGCTGTGAGCTTGCTAACAGCTCTCTTACCAAGCGAATTGTAGTTCACAAGATGTCATCAGCCTGTCTTTTTTACCACTTCTGCTAATTTAGGCAATATGTTAAGGTAGTTTTCTGTTGGAGGGAACATCAGGAAGGACAGATAGAAGGATACCAGAAAAATCTAGCCTCTCCCTTCTTACCTTGGTTTTCTACGGAAGCCTTCTTCTCCATCCTTTTGGTTGGAGTTCTAGGGAGTGCATACGTTTTCATGACCTCCTTTTGTTTAATGTCATTGTCCACTTTTACTCCACTCTGAAAAGATTAGGACTGAAGACTGAAACTGTTTAGGGCAGAAAAGTAACAGTTCTGTTTCTTAAGTAGCCTTAAAAAACCTTTCTTTCTCACCACCACACTGGGGTTTTCTGTCAACTGTTCACTGCTGTGCCAAGATGTGGTAGAAGCTTATTTCTCTGCTTGCTTCTTCTGGTAAGAGCTTAGTGAAGGCTGGACAAAACAAAGTAAGCAAAACCATAGCCTTGTCAAGATGTACAAGACTTAGTTCACTGCCTTTTGGGTTCTCTGACGGCACTAATAGACCTGGAGAGCCGTTACGTTGTGGGTCTTGCACGATAGCGTGTCTCAGGACAGGTTTTTCTTATTTTTTTTCAGCACTGCTTCTCATCCTTCTGATATGTAGTCTGTGTATCATGTACATCTTGGGTTCTGCTTCCTACCAAAGCTTTGAAGATGACACTGAAGATGACACCGATTTTAGCAGATAATGAACTTCTCCAATAATCTATGATTTACAGTATTCTTTGCTTAAGGTACACTGCCACCTAGCAACAGTTTCCCTTCCCTCCCAGTTTTCTTGACCTACTTTGTCGGGGGTTGTTCAGTTTTAGTTTGTACCTGGTCTGGTCTTGATTAGCATCAAGAAACCATCAGTAGATGCCATCCTGGTAAATGTGTGTGTGTGTGGTGTGGAGATATTTTTAGTGCCAATAAGAACTGCTAGCTTCAGGTTTCTCACTAAAATACAATGGTTTTTACTTTTACAGTGGTTTTTCCTTCCAGTGTTTTTGTGAAAAATGCCTGTAATCTTTTTATTTCTTTTTTTTTTTTTTCCCTTGAAGTGCTTGGTTTTGCTTTCTTCTGTTCATTATACTTTGGAGGAAATAAAATTAAAGGGCGAGAATTAAAGGGAATTGCTTTCAGCTCTTTTTATTATTCCAGTGCAACGTGAAGCATGGAGCGTCCATCTACAGCACTGTACACGAATGCACATAGGTTACAGAAAGTACTGAATGATTAACCCTTCTGCTCCTCCTCCAAGCTGATAGTCCTAAAGGTACGAATGAGGAAAACCCAAGCAAATACAGACTGCTTCAAAAATGAGGTTCATGCTTGCTACTATATTTAGAGGAGGAAAGCATGCTAGTTGGCAAATCTTAGCTGAAACGTTACATATAAAGGCTGGTGTGAAGGAAGACACAAAGGGGCAAATCTTAATCCTGGTTATCCTCTTACAAGAGATACTAACTACTTCTCCTTTAACCATGATGGGAAAATTTGCCACCTAATGTGTTTTAATCGTTGGTGATACAACTAGAGAGCTACATTGTCAAGCGACCGCAGGACAGACTGGAGTCCCGACCCACAGAGCTACCCGGGCCTCCGACTCCCCCAGCGAGGAATGACTTCAGTGGGATGCAGGGACTTAGATGCTTCCTGAGCTTGCAGTCTTGCCTGCGGACTCCGCCTCAGATCCTCTGCTGTGAATTGAAGGTCAATGTGGTCTCCTCTTGATTTACAGATAACGCAGCCGAATGCTTCACAGGGCACTCTGATAGTTGCCAGAGAAGATGAAAAAGATTCTTCCATGGTATAACCACTCAACATGTGCTGAGGAACTGTTGCCTGCCCATTTCCATTCTCCTGTATGCTGAAGTACAAGTTCTAGTTACTGTTTTAAGCCAGAAATGCCACATTTTTTCACAATATTCAGCTAAGCTGTTGGATCATGTCAGCCACTTTAGTGTTTTGCTCAGTTATGAGAATTACGGTCCCATATAAAATTGTTTGGGTTTTTTTCAGTCAAGTATTTTGATTAAGAAGTTGGGCAGAGCTTGTTTTAGTATAGTAATGTAACTGTTCTCAGTACTCCATCTAGTCACTTATTTAACTTAGTGCATCATAATACCAGGGAGAGGGGGAAATATAGAAGCAAAGAGAAACAGCATAAGTGCAATGTTAATACACTATATGAAGTTATGGAAAATCTCACAGTTAAGTTGGCAGTCTTTTTCTCTTTTATCCAAGTTTTATAGAGCTACTTGGTAGTGGAGCCAGGGTTGGAACTAATTTTCCTGACTTCTGGTTTTGTGCTTTAACTTGCTGCCTTTCCTTTCCAACACACTTACCATATATGACATTATAGCTGTCTGGTAAACTAACTTTTTCAACCATGAGGCAGATTTTGAATTCTGATTTAAAACTTCAGTAGTGTTCCTTTTCTTTCCCCACCATTTACTGATCCTTCTACAAGATGCGTGTAGGTTTTTAGGCTAATATCCATTTGCATGCCGTCTGGGAGAATTTTGGCTGACTGAGAGTCCCATAAAACAAAAGTTTCCTCTTTACAAACCACATGGAGCTTGGCTGTAGATATTCAGTTCCTTTCTCCACAAACTGTTTTTAATGGTGCCAGATTCTTCTGTTTCTTCTCCTTGTTTGGCACATGTCAGGAAAAAAAATCTTGGCTCTCGTATAGAACATATCTTGTTTCCTCTTAACTGCTTGTACTTTCTATTCGTAATTCAAATCAGCAGAAAAATGCTATGGTTGTTCTTCTCATGATTTAATCTTGTAGTTTCCTAAGCAATATTCTAATGTTGTTAAAAAAATGTTCTCCCTCATACTGCAGGCCTGACGGTAGGAGCTTCTAGCTGAATGCAACGGATGTGTCCCTGTTGATTTGGGAGAGTATTGCATGGTGTCCCGACAGGGTGGCCTGTGGAGGCACGTGAAGGAAGAACAGACGAGCAAAGTGAAGCTAAATGGGATGTTAGAGGAGTGTCCTCTCCGTCACAGAGCTGTCCCTTTCTGACGCTGCAGTGAAAACCCAGATTGCAACACTGCACGTTGCAGGCTCACATCCATAGCGGGAAGTTGAAGAAGCATCTCCCTCCTGGTCCATGGCATCCCAGGAACTTGTCAGAGAGCCTGTGCATGTTTGTCACAAGCTACTCGTGTTGCTTGCTGACAGCCTCACTCTGCACCCGTGGAGTTCTTGTTTGTGTGAGTCAATCCACTACTGACGGCTAAGACAGAGTGCAGCACTGCTAAGTGTGGTTGCCTATCTGATTTCTTGTGGCTCCCCAGAAAAATCACCAAACCGCTTAGTGGCCTGCTCCTTCCTTAACCCAATTCCTTGCTTCTCAGAAGGCCCTTCCCCAGATTTTTCCCGAGTGGTCATTACGAATTCTTATGTCACTTGCCTCACCTAAAAAAAGATTGAACAAAATGTGAAATTTTTGAATATGTTGAAAAAATGATCATAGAAAATTGCCACATTTTCATCACTTTTTTAAGTGACATAGTATTTAGAAAAAAATGGTCTCATTTCAACACTGTGAGAATGCAGAAGTTTTGCAATTATGAGCTCTTCCAGTAATTACTTTAAAAAAACAAAACCAAAAGAAACCTCTATGTTCCTTAACAAGAGAAACTACTGCTGTTAAAGCACAGTAGACAGAATTGACGGAGAATTGGTGATTAAAATCAAGTTCCTGAGAAGTCAGTATTTCAGTCTTTTTGTACTCTTTCTTTCCCTTTGTATGCATGCCAGCAGAAGGGTGGATTTGCCCCTTTGTCACGGTGTAATACTGTAGTCTCTGAAGGCTTCAGAGGGATGGTCTCCAACTTTCTAATAGGGCCTCAAGGAAAATCAAAGTGTTTTCAGATACTCTCATTTAATCTGGTTAACAAAAGCAGGATGCTTAGCGAAGGAAGGACAGTTGCTGGTATCTCTTTGGAGAGAATTTGAGTGACTTCCACTGCTGGTCCACTCAACTGATGTTGCCGTAGCGTTTGGTCATCGCTTCCCTAGCTGGGAAGTACTGCTCCATGTTTTCCTCTTCAGTGCTGGCATGGTTTTTTAGGTTACAATAGCTCCTCTTCACAGCTTCTGGTGTGTGTTAGATCATAGCCGTACTAATTTTCTCCAGCAGGTTTTTCAGCATGAGAAGCTTTGGGAGTCACATTTGGGAAGCTTCTCTGAAAATAGCTCAAACAGTGGATTGATGACAAGGTATAATTTTTTCTTTCAGTTGTTCAGGAGTTGATCTGTGGTATTTACTCATCTCAGACTTATACTTCATTAAGACAGAAGAAGCTTCTCTGGAAGCTGTTGTTTCGGTAGGTACCAGTATTTGTAAAATGTTTCCAGTAGACTATGTGTTTCTTCCTTATTCCTTTTGAAAACTTCTGTTATTTTGTTGGATGGGATTTTTTCAAATTTTTTTAAGATTTTCAGATGTCTAGGTTACTTTTCAGCATGATAACTGTTTTGCTTAAATAGCAAATTTCCGAGCCCTACAGCTGAGGGTGAGGCATGTTGCCAGAGCCTGCACTGCAATGCTCGTGTGCGATTCCCATTTAAAAAGGAGCAGCTGTGTAGCTGTATGAGAAGTGAAAATGTCTCTCAGTTCAGGAGTCATCCAAGAACCAATTGTAAAACATGATGAACCCGCAGAATTGATATTGGGGCAAAACGGGGAGGAAAAATGAAAGTACTGGGAGGGCAGGCTTATACGTGGTGCTCTTTTTAACCCCAGATACGTGCCTGAAAGATTCTGATTCAACAGCACTAGGACTTAGATGTGTGTATCTGATGATGAAATTAAGCTTACAGTGCATGACAGTACACAAAAGATGTCTGGGCTTTTCAGTAACAGTCGCCACCAAAGCATACGTGACTGATGGAGATTCATTTCCAGGCCCTGGAACAAGTGCAACAAGCCAGGTTCAGAGCCTCGGCTCCTTCTGAGGACCAAATGAGGGAAATTTGAAGTTTGTGTCCTAGCGGCTTGCACGTAAAGCCGCTTTAAAGCCAGGTTAAATTATCTGTCACTGCTAAGGAGCGACACAGAATTGTTCACAGCAGGACTGGAGAGGTTCCCCATGTCTGTTAATGTTCAGTGGCTTGGGAAACAGCTGCTTGCGCAATGTCTGGTTTGTGGTTGAACAGACAGCTGAATTTCTGGCATTGCTGCTTTAAGATACAAAAATTATAATTAAGCTTCAAAGAAATCTTGCATATGTGAATGAGTCAGAATTATTTTTTTTCTGTAAGCTGTTTAGTTTCTTGCATCCTGTGTAGTGAGAATGCTGCTAGATCCTACTTGATATTACCACATTACGAGTGAAGGGATTTTTTTCATAACCTGTGGACTTCCTCAGATAGAACCACATCAGATATAATAAATTTAGAGCCTTAAAAACCTGTTGTTCTTAAGACTTTAAAATAAAACTGTGCATGCCGCTCCTGTTGGCTCTGCAGTGGTAAGAAGCTGACAGACAGTGCTGAGATCTGTTGGGCTCAAAAGAAAGTTCAGGCTTCCTGGCTTTGTGATCTCATTTGCAGCAGTAGGACATACCTTCATGTTTCGCCCTCCCAAACAGATGTCAAATAAAGTACAGTTGTGACCCGTCCAGTCTCACCTCCTGCATAGACTAGGCCATTGCAGTGTCTCCTGCATCAACTACATTAAACTGTGGTTGAACACAATTGTGCTTGAAATTATGCATGGAAAGATGTCCTGCCTTTGGTTTATTTTTTCCTTTGAGTGATGAGTAGTCCAGTGCTTATCCCGTAGGTTGTTCTTACCATTCTGTCTTCGCTTTATGAAAGGGGTGTGATTTCAGTCTCATTAGTGGATGCGTATGTCCTTTTAAACATTGAAAAAATTTAATTAAGTGATGAAAAATAGCCTAAGATGGCATCCAAAACTAACAAACAAGGCCATCTCTTGTTCAAAGTGTTGAATACTGCTGTTGCAAATAAATACCTGCTCAAAGGTGCTGGCAAGCTCATCTGACACGTCTTTAATTGTTCCATGATGGCAAGTTAGTATGGACTGAAGCAACTGGCTGTCTGTCCTTTCTTCCCACCCCAAGAACATTTGGGTTGACCAATGTATGTGTACTGTCTGCTGCTGGTCCATAGTCTCTGCGTTGCATGCTTGCTTGCTTGTTTTGGGAAAAAGGAGAAGAGCAGCCAGTTTTTTTTAACCAAGGCTATAAAAAACAGAGACAATTCAGATGGGACCAGATGAACCAATGCTTCATTTTTTTGCTTAGACATTAAAAATCTTGTTTGTTTTGTTTTGCACACTATTTCAGTGTATTGTTATTAATAATACCTCTGAGGCTATTGTTTAGTAGCCAGGAATATATGTGATCTCATGCCTCCAAATTGTGTTTCAGCAGTTCCAGAGACTCAAGCGCACTGTATACAATAGAAATGTGAGGGCTGAAGCAACGTAAACTGTAGTGATAAAGTTCATTGCATCAAAATGAAAGCCCAGGAAGATTTTTCTTGTAATTGTTTTCAGCACAAATATAACGTGCTTATTTGGAACATCAGATGGTTTCTGTCATCAGACCATGTGAAAAAAAAAAAACAACAACCCAGTATACTTACAGTTGTAACTTTGTAGGTAATTGGCAGTGTAGGGAATGTGCTCTAGAGATACAGTTTTAGTCCCTCAGTAGTCATTGAATTAAAGACTTCACACGGTTCAGTTTTCAGTGAAGGACTGCAACACTGGAGATGGCAGGAAGATGGAAATCCTCGTGTGTGCTATGATGATGGTGACTTCCAAAGTGGAGGCTGCCTTTGGATTCCCACGCATGCAGGACATCGCTGTCCCCCCTAGCTTTTCTCAGTGGGCAGGACCCAAGGCTCTGGAAGACAAAAGCCTGATGCTACCACCCATGACCATTTGTACCTCTGGTATCCTATTTAGTCCCAGGCACTCCGATCAGATATAGCTACAGATTCAGCCCTGCTTCTTTTTACTTTTTGTGGCAAATATCAAGTCATCTCCTTAAAGGCAGCAAGGTAGTAGAAAGTCTTTCCTGCTCATGGCAGTCAGTTAATTTCTCAAGATTGTGGAAGGGTCAGATCAGTTAACTGTCTGCTGAGGTATGAATTTTACTGCAAATCAGTACAGAATATGGACATCTCTTTCATTTTCCAAGGTTGGGCTGGTCAAAGCAGCCTCAATAAACATGACTTTGCATGATAAATTTCTCAAAACTGCTCTGTAAATGGAAAGCAACCAGCACAGTTGGATTCTGTAATATAAATAAGGTCCTTGGGCCCTTCTGCAATTCTGCTGATAATCATTGTAACCTGACTGCAGAGTTTGGCTGGTCGGTAATGCTAGATTTGTATCAGTAAAGGATGAAGTCTCTTATCACTTTGTGCTCTTTCAGCAGGCTTTATATTTTGTATCATCCCTTTTTTCCACTAGGTATTAGAGTGCTTTTTTTTCCAATTTCTAATTTGCTTTTTTACTGTTCACAAAATTCACTGTGCTGTATAGGAACTGTCCTCATGAATTCCCATTGCTCTGCTCAGGGGGTAAGCTAGGCTAATGAGACCCTTCTTTGTTTCATTTGAGTGGGTTTTGCTAATTGCTTTTATCACACTGGAACCCGTAAGAGGATTTTCCATAGACAAAATGACAATAAAAAAATTAAGCCCTTTTGTTGGTAAGTCACCTGGCAATTCCGCCTGGATCCTCAACATAGCTGTCGGCAGATGTGAGTGACTCCTTAACGTCCAGTGCCTCTAATTGCCCTTTATTTCCCCTCTGTTCTCCTTGTGTGGGATTTATTTCTCAATTGATGGGATGAAACGCGAAAGCAGGTTGTGATGGAGTGCATCTCCAGTCAGCAGTAGGGAGAATGAAAGAGCAAATTAGGACGGTCAACATGCAGCAGGAAGAGAAATTTCATCCTGCCTCCTGCCCTGTCCTGTGGTTGCGGCTGATCTCTCCCCATCCCACTTCATCCTCGTATCATCACTTCCTTACAGCTCAGCTCATGCCAGGAGCCTCCCGCTTCTGCAGACCTAAGGGGCAGGGACTTCAACACTGTGTCCTTCCCAGAGGCTCATGGTAGCTCCCTCAGTTATCCATTTGTATCCATCTTCTTCCCCAAGTCTTGCTCAGTATGCTGATCGTCAACCTATGCATCACCTTTCCCCAGGATCATCTAATTATTTTCAGCATGAGGATACTATCAGGTTTTATGAACTTCCTAAGAAAATATGATTGAATGAATTTCAAGCCCCAAGAATGAGATAGCAGCTGTTAATTGAACGTACCTAGGAATGGACAGCCTCCGTGAGTCCCAGGTAGACCTGTGCTCTGGCTTTTGAAGAAAATTTACATTGAGTCCTAATGGAGTTTACTGAACCATTGAATCTGTAATTATTGATGTTTATGAATTTCACTAGGTTTATGTTAAATTAAGATATATTGGGATTTTTTCTGTCTAGCTTGAAGCTTTCCCCTTGAGCTACGCTGTAGTCCCTTCTTATCTTCGACTTGGTCAAGAGTAGCTTGAAAGTTTCTTGCCTTTCCTGCAACACCTGCCTTCTGCAGGACTCCTTCCTTCACCCAGGGAAGGGATTAGCGCCATCGCTATTCTCTTCATTTATATAATTCTGTCATTGCCCTGACACCAGCGTAATCTTCTTGACTGGCTGATCAAACTGATTTTCAACAGTTTTAGACAGAGTAAAAAATTAGTGCATTTAAGTCTTCCTTGATTTTTCTGGCAGTTTCTCTGTCATTCAGTCTAGCATTTTCTTTCTTTATCTGAAGTCCCTTTTGTTTTTTGCTGCGCTTATCTTCCTCCCTATAAAATATCTACTACAGCTGGCATTTTCTAACCTTTAGGCCTCTAATTCTCCTAATCTTATGTTAAAGCAGTTAACAAGTGATAACAGAACCTTATCAGACTTTGTATTATTGCAGTGTTCGGCATGACTTTTTGGCCTTACTTTAGACAGTTGAGGTTTTCCATTAATTTCAGCAAGCCCAGGATTTTACCTTAGATATTTGCTCACACCATAGAGCTGCTGTGGTGGCTGCAGCTGTATCATATCGCCAAATGAAACAATCTCTTCTGTAAGTTGTGCGTGTAGATTTAGTGTTTTTGCGATTCATAACACATCAGTAACAACTGAAATACTTTTGCATAAGAAAAACTGTTCAAAATCACAGCAAATCCTGATGCTTTGGGCTTTTGAAAAGGGAACAGAGCTCCGGTTTGTGGTCCTGCTTCTACCAAGAAACAGCTTTGGATTTTGTAGCAGAGGGAGGTTTGCATTTGTACTCTGCAGGGTGAAAATACACAGCAGTTAAGGGTGCTTTTGGGAGAGTCACAGTCACTGAATTTCTCAGTGACATTTTAAACACCAACAAAGTTTTGCTGACCTGGCCGCATTAGACGGGGTTGTGATTCGTGCCTCTTCTCACCAACATAGCTGTGCCTGCAGGAGCCCTCCGGCAGTAGCAGTAGTACTTGGGGGGCAGGGGGGATTGCCATGGTAGCTCTTTCAGGTTGAGGAACCAGCTTAGTGCGTCTGTTCGAGGTGTGTTTGCTCACATGGCATTTACTGACAAGTAGGGCAGACCAGGCCATACAGGAAGGTGTGTAAATCTTGATGCTAAAGACGTGCAGCCGGACCATGCACAAGTTCTTTGCTTCTGCTGGACCTCGCCTTCACCATCTCACCATCTTTACATGGTGACTTACCTCACCATGTAAAGGATAATACTTGAAAGTTTAGTTAGGGTTCATAAGAGTTCCCTTAGGTTGTGATTCAGTGAATTGCCGAAGCAATGGCTTTCTTTTAAGCCTTTGAATACGTTCCGATTTCAGTGGGACTTGAGCTTCTAAGTTGAGCAGAAGCTCAAGTTTTTTGACAGGTCAGCACTTTCTTGCCGAGGCAAATGTGAATTTCTGGCTTGATGGTGTGATACAGAATACAGTAGTATTTCCTCGCCTTAGTGCTACTAGTTCCTGGGGGGAAAAATGTGGTACTAATTTTATACTTTGAACAGAATTTCAAAGCTTGGTTTTGATACAGTTGAAATGCCTTTATTCATTGATTCTTGAAGAGTTTACAATTCAGTATCTGGAATGCAAATTTAATTGCCTAAAAGTTCATGGAGGATGAGACCACTTCTTGTTGGTAACTGAGGTTATTTAAAAATAGAACTTTCACTTCCATCTGAATACACATGCTGGTTGACAGCTTAAAAGGCTGGGGCAGATTCTAGGTGTCCTTTCATATGCAATATTACATATATTTGAATTGTATGGATTGCATAAAAGTACAATGGCCACATGGCCCTGATCATGAGGCAAACTTTTTTCCATGTTCCTAACACTGCTAAGCAGTGACTTGTCTCTCAAAACTTCTTTCTGGGTCTGTAAGGCTAGCAGCTGCATGTGGCTAACCAGAGTTGGCACATTCACTGTCCTCTGCTAAACCCACCCCTTATTTTTCTTTCCATAAACTGGCACACTTGTGCTTAACCACATCTGCTGATGAGTCCGATCCGGTGTTTTCCACTGGGATACTAACCTTTTAAAAGCAATCTGAAGCTTATTCTCCTTTCATAAAAAAGATGGGGAGGTATAATTCTATAGACTTATACAAAGCAAAAGTACTCTGTTTCAGTGGTTGAGAAGGCTGAAGCCTTTACAGCCTTTTTTCATTTGTAAGCAATAAGGTGCAGAACACAGTCAAGGACTTCTGTCTTCCAGATGTCTGTGGACGACATAGGATGTGAATTTTCTGTAGTCGTGATGACAAAACTAATCACATAGTCGCTAAAAGTGGCAAAGTGGCTTTTGAGCCAGAAAGAATTTGTGACATTATAGTATTTGTTGTTTGTTTTGGGCATCTGGAAACTGAGATAGTACTTCTTTAACAAAATCTATTCTGAGTTTGTGAGTGAATTGTCCCATGAGAAGCTCCTCTGGTAGCCTTCAGCTGCACAGAGCTGGCTGCAGTTTGTTATCACTGAATTTTTAAGAATGTCTTCTGGTCACTTTAGTACAAGATAGTTCCTTCTAGTACGAAAAAAATGCGTTGTTGGTAGTAAAAATAACGGGCTTTTTCTGTTGTGAAATGTGCCTGTGTCCCTTCCCACAGAAACCAGCTGTGAGGGGAGAAGGAAGGGAGGCTGGGGAAAATCCCAGCATATGCTCAGGGTGTGTGACAGGACCCAGCACCTGGGAATTGATCCTTGTCCTACCCCACAGACAGAGCCGCACTGCGCTTAATTAATTTTTTTTCAAAAGAAAGGACATTTGCCTCATCAGCTATCATATTCATGCCATTGCAATCACGAAGAGTGTAAGTCGTCTTCTCTGTTTTTTCCTTACCATCCGGAGTATCACTTCTCCTAATCCTGATGTTCAATCCTGAATTGGCAGCTTCTACTTCAACTTTAAAATTGTTCCTTTTTTAGCGAGGCAGTTTTTCCTAAATTAGTGAGGACTGTAAGCAAATGGGAAGATAACTCTTGGGTGTGTGATGGAAAAGGTGTAGGGTAGGTAGTTTAATTGGGGTATAATAGGTGATAAAACTTTTGAAAAAAAAGAGAGCTCACAAGAAGAGAATGGTAGGCTTAAAACCCCAACCATCCGTTGATTACTACCAGAATCAAACATTCGTGCAATCTTAGCATACTAATTAACCAAAATTGATACATTATGGATGCTTGTAAATAAGTAATTTTCCTTTAACACTGGTTTAACTCCTGAAGATACTATTTTAGGTGCTTATTTTGATGTAAGCTTTACATTCATTTAGCTGTACTGTTTGGTGTCAAAAATTAAACTTAGCTAAATTGATAAATGTTTCACGATACGTATCTTTTAAATAATACCAATACATAGATCTTGTCAGCCTACAGCTTTATGACAATAACTTTTAAAAGAAAAAGATCTCTTTTTTTCTTTAAGACTGATTTATATTGGTTGCCATTTTCTTTAGTGTCGATTACCATTTATCATCAATTCAAGCACTTGGAGATCTTTGGGTGAAACTGGAAGCAAAGCCCAACTCCTATAAAGTGAGTTTGTTTCTTTTTAATGTGTGGAAATTAATGTGTTTTCTGAGTCCACGTAGGATCTTCTGAGCTTGCATTTTTCCCTTTCCCTTTTCTTTTTTTTTTTAAACAAAGTGTTAGGGGAACCAAACTGTTACCAGTCTGGTTTTCTTTAGATTTGTGGTTTGACTCCCCAGCGTGACTGTGCTGCTGCAGCTACAGCAGTGCTGGAAGCCTGCTGTATGTGTGCTGTATTGATGATCTCTAAATCATGTCGTCTGTGGTTGAGTGTGCTGCTGCTGCTCGGTACCATTAGGTCATCTTCACTCTGTGCCTGCAGTGATGGAGCCACACTGGGGCCCAAATCACTGTTATTTCAACAAGACCTCACTGAAATAAAAATGCTGAGTGTTCACTGCTAAAGTTCATGGAGAAATTCAGTTTAGTATTGCAGAGTCATACAGTGGCGTCAGAAACTTCAACCTCTTTTTACAGGCTGATTAGTCAAGAGTTCAGTGAGGAGTTAGTCCAGACTTGGGATTCCTGGTCTGGGTCATCTACCATGTTTCTCTGCTTTGTGTGTGAGAGCACCTGGCATACGCCTCTCCCTAGAAAGCATAGCTAGTTCCTCACCCTTGTAGCTAGTGCCAGGAGTGCTGTGAGGATCCAGCCTGGTTTTTATGCCCTTTGCACCGTTTTTGGACTGATGGACTTCGCTGACTTCACTCAAGTCACCCATTTACAGCAGGGATTCGGATGAAGCCCAGTATATCTGGCTCCTTCAGGGCAGGGAGCGCCTCCCTTGCTCAGCTGGGAGCATCCTATTATATAAGGAGGCTCTGTCCATTTTTTCTGAGTAATTAGAAAGTTATCTGGGTGGAACTCATGTACAATTAGGTAGGATCACTTGGATTTTCTCATGGATAAAAAGTAAAGGCTCCCTCATAAGCAGGAGTAACGGGATGGTTGATGTAGTATTAAGAATACAGTCATTTTATCTTGGCTTATTAAAAGTGGTGACTGCAATAATTAATACATTTTTAAAGTAAGAAAGAACATGGAACAAAGACATTCAGGCAACTTGTTTGTAATTCCCCTAAATGTACTCTGCCTCACAAAAATTACTGCAAGAAGTTGATAAGCCTTTTTTGCTCCACAAAATCACAAGGAAATTGCTTTCCATTTTTCAACCTGGTGCTTCTGCCAGATTTGTTATGTTGGGAACATGATGTGGTGTAAAAGGCATCTGTAACCTCAGGCTCTCAAGAAAAGGCCCATGTTTTATACATTATTCTCTTCAATGGATACCTTCTAGGAAATGTCTTTGTTAGTTGTTCTTTTTTCCAGTACAGAAATACTGCTTCAACATGTTCCGTGCTGAAATGTCAGCGTTGTGCTGTTGTGTAGGTGGTAGTATGTATTATACACAGTTTTCGAAACCTGAATAATCAGTGATGTGCATGACTTTGCCAGGGAAAACAAATGGCTGTGTCATTTTGATTTCAGTATATCAAGAAAATGTAACCTATAAAAGTTAATTAGCATTCTTCCAGAAGGGGGTTGTTTAACTAACATCTTTGTTTCCATGTTTTCAGTTTTGTCAGAAGTTGGAGGGGAGTGTTTTATTCTCTTGCTAATATATACCCATAGATTTGCAGAGTATTTCATGGAGTTTTAGCTACCATGCATCTGTCCTTCATTTCAGCGAAGGGCTAGATTTTCCACTCACTTGAACAACCACTGAAAATTTTTATTCTGGTTTTCATGTAATTTTTTACATAGTTTTTATAAATAAAACTCCTTGAGCCTGATGGTGTTCCTGTTATCTGTCAAAATGAGGTTTTGCCAGTGATTTTAACAGGAGAAATCCTGCCATTGTCATAGAAATCCTGACAGTCTGCGTTGCTGGTCGCTGCGGGGAGTTGATGGCGCTCCACCTCTCGCGGGTTGGGTTCTCTGGTAGACTCAGTTCTTCCCGTTCAACCTGGATATTACTGACATTTGGCTGTATCGGCTGCACAGAAGTTTCTGGTCTGAAACAAAACTGAAGTTTGAGCACCCATAATACTAAATTAAGTAATCTCACTTTATTTTTCTGTATAACTCTGCAGTTCATTAGCCTTCCTCCACCACTTTAGAAAGTAAATGATAGAAGACGTAGCTGTTTGCACACCAGCGTTACTTAACTGTGCTAAGGTAAGTTATAAAAATTAGATAATAGGCTTCTCATGCACTAACTGGTTTGATAAACTCTGTCTAGACTGAGGTCTTCCCAAGGTTGAAAAATCAAAGATGAATAAAATTGTTCTTTCATAGTAAAATTATACTGGTAGCTTTACAAATATTCTGGAAGTGGAAGTGAGGTTTTATGCTGGATATTACTTCTGGATGTTAACATTTACAGAAAATGTTTAAGAAAAAACAGTCAGTAGAGAAGTCTAATTTTTATTTTAGTGAGGCCTTTATAGAAAAGATAATCCTTAGAGGCTAGATTTTCAAGCCTGCTAAGCCTGCTGAGATAGACTTGCTGTGTGCCAAATCCTTACTTAAATGCCGAAGTTAAGATGGTCTTGTGGCTAGCTTGGCTTCTTTTCCACTGCTCTGTAAATGCACGCTTGAGACGTTGATTTGGGCGTCAGCTTTGATATTGTGTTACTAAGCTGTATATTGAAATGCTTGGTGTTCTTTAATGCAAAGCCTGGATGGTGGCTAGAACTCCTTCAGAGACTTCAGCATTGTAACTGCCTGTGAAACCACCTCTCCTCCTTACTTAACCAAACCGCAGGGACTTGGAGGTCCCTGGAGCTGCGTGAAAAAGTGGTCAGGAGCAAATATTTGAAAGATAATGGGATTTATTAGTCACAGTAAGGGAGAACTGAACAAATGGTGAGCCCCGTGGTAGGGAGAGGGACTTGGGGCAAAGTAGTTTGAGAATTAATGGTGGATAGAGGGCTGTTGTTTCCGAATTACTGGTGTTGAGAAGACATTTCTGTGCTGCCTAGTTATGCTTAGGCCTGTTCTGAGCACGATCTGTTTGATTTTATCATCTCTTTTATTATAAATCCAAGAGCCTGTGAGAGCATCTACTCTGACCCTGTGCTTGAAGCAGGCTTTAGCATTTCACTTGGCGATGCCATGCCAACATGTCTTTGGAGAGTATGCATCTTCCAGACCAGCCCCCTGGCTTTCCTGGTAGCCAGTTCCTTTTGTTCCTCATCCTCGTGTTTAAAATACCACGTTTATAACCAGCATTTGTCTTTTCCTCATCACTGGTGGTTGCTATGTGTTTCTCCTCTAAGATGAAAGCCTGCTAAGGCTCAATTTTTTCACGTAAAACTTCACTTAATTTTTGCAGGCTTCTTCATTTAACTGCGTGGTGGTTGATTCCCTTCCCTCTTTAGAGATGGTGTCTTCGTAAAAGTTTTTTTGGGCTAAAACCCTATTTATGTCTGCCAGCTGGAATTCAAGCCCCCCCAGGCTGATTACTAATATCCTTACCCATATTTCCAAGCCAATATGCTTTCTTACAAAGTTAAGTTTTCCTTCTTTTCATGACTTCCATTGTTTCCAAAATGCTTGTTCTCTCCTGTCATCTTTAGCCCTACCAACCACTTTACCGTGTTTTGAATTTTTCCCTGTGAGGGCTCCAATTGCCCTTACTCATTTGTAACAAACTAACTGCCTACAGACTGGGGGGTTGAAAGAGGTTGTTACAGAGGATTATTAAAAACAAAAGAGAATATCCATCAGAAGTAAAGGGTGGAAATTATAATCCTTAAGGGAAGACTATTTTTCTCCCTTATATACATAAGATATGCCTTTCTGTCCTTAGTTTTTATTAGTAAAAGTTGCCTTCAGTTCTTTACTGACCCAAGCTGTATAGTTTTCCAAACTTTGGTACTTTGGCTAATAGAAATCTAAGTCATCTTGGGGAATTTTAAATCCCATTCACATTTTCTTTTTCTATTTTTTCCCTCCCAAGTTACAATTACTAGGCTTTCCTGTAGCAATTGGAAACTGTGTTCTTTAAAGCCGTTGACTTTGGAACTGTCCACATTGGAAATAATCCAGGACATGGTTGCTGATTACTGCAATAGCAGCTTCCAGCCCAAAGATTTATTTCATCTACGTATGTTTGCATAGTTACTCTGTCTTGAACAGGGTATCTCTAGTGCTGATAAGAGGTGGAAACTCTAATGGTGTTTTCTGACTGTCTGCCTGACACCCAAAGAGAAGCCCCTCACAGCAAAATAATTTTATTTCATGTACTGGGTAAGTGCATGAGGACGAGTGCATCCCTAAAGTGTGAGAAGAGCTTTATTAAAGATCTACAGTTTCCTTCTTATCAGCCCTTCATCCCCAAACCACTTGAGCGCAGAACTGTAGCTATGAAACTACAGGGAAACTGGGCAATACTGTAGCTTTGTTGGGCCACGGGGTCTGCAAACCATACACAGCCATGAGCCTCCACCCCTCCATGCTTCTGATGGCAGGGTCCACCACGAAGAGCTGAGGCTTGGGAACCCAGCTGGGCGGCCAGGGCATGAAGCAAGCACAGAGATAGCCCTCAGGAGCTCTCAAGATACTTTAGCATCTGCCCTGCTGATTGCTGATTGCTCACTGTTGTGAGCCCTGCAGTTCCTGTGCGTTGCACTGCCCTGCGGCCTCATTGATCTTAAATGGCTGGAGCAAGGGCAGCTGTAGTTCTTGCAAATGAGACTGCTTTACTATTGATACCGTGTTAATGTATGTCATTTAACCATTTATTGCAAGCTCTTTTGAACTTTCAACTCTAAGGAGTAGGTGACATTGTAAAAACACTCAAAATAGATCTCTAAGTTGTTTTTTTTTTCTCTGCTGTCTTCATACTGTACTATGCTAATGCCAGATATACTATAACAGGAACAATTATAAGGCAAACTCAGTAATTTCATTTAAGATCTTAAATGACGCAGAGATTTGGTGAGGAAGAGAGTGAAAGACTGTTTCCAAGGTCTGGAATTGCAAAAAGTTTTTCCTACCGAGAATGGCGAGGCTGGGTGGAAGGATGGGGAGCCTGCCAGTGCCAGGGCAGACAGGCAGGAGGAGAGTCCGGTGCAGCTTGTGGGATGGGCTAGTACCAATTATTTGTAGGCATGGGTGGGTTAATAAAGATTTGAACAGTAGCAAAGTTCAAAAATACTGTCCCATATGCACAAGCGTCTCGTGGAGGTGGGGTAAACTTTTGTGTGTGGGCCTGGAAGAAGGGGGAGGATCTGGAGGTGGGAGGAGGATGAACACTTCAGTCATTGGGGTCAGACTTCCTACAGGCTTGGATTGTCCAAAAGTACTTTGGAAAAGCCCTAACACAAACAGATGTTTGTGTGGTGAAGGCACAGGGAATGGGCAGGAAGATGTCCTCAAAGGCTTGAGAAGATTTGTGTTCAGTTTAGTATCCTGTTCCTAAAATGGTGAATTATGAAGGGAAAAAGCACAGCAGCGGATGACTGAAAGGAGGTCATGGACGTTTGGTTGCTTTTGTATTAGTATAGAATATGTTTAAACTTCTTGTTTCTCTAGACACATTTTCACATTCATTGGTTTATCATTGATTGATTTATCATTGTGTTTATCATTGTGTCAGAGGACAATATGAGATCTTGCTGTATTTGAGTTTGAACCAAGAACTATCACGAAGATTTCACAGAGGAAAAGAAAAGAGGATTCTCAATAAAATGGTGAACACTTTTCCGGGCTAAATGTTCCATCTTACCTAGTTAGTGACCTCACCTAAAAACCCCCAAAAGTTCACATTTCCTTTGCCAAATAGAAAAAATTATGATCTCTACCTAAATAAAAATTCAGTACAGTATTTCGTACAATTCATAATGTCATTTTACCTCAAATAATGATGAAAAACGAAGAGATAATATGTATGTATATTAATGCCAAATGACATGAGCTTCCCTTTAAAAAGTTTTCTTGGAAAAACAGCAGCCTTCATCCTTTCCAGTACTGACAGAACTGGAGCTATTGCTCTATATAAAAATTATAAGTGACTGTAAAATATGTCTATCTGAATTAACTGCAGGAAATTAATTCCAAGAGAAAAGGTTAATATGTCATTATTACAATAATTACAAATCTTGGAAAAAGAAGCATTACTAAGTGAGAAAATAAGTGTTGCGTTCAGTTCAAGCTCTCTTTGAGGGGTTGCATTTCTTTTTTTGAAACTATTCTACGCTTTACTTCTGTAGTTCTTACTTCTGTATTTTAGTGTGAGGACAAAAACCATACCTTCCACAACGAGCCTCTACTGTAATAAGAATTACAGAAATGTGCAATAGTGTCTTTATACTTCTATAGAAGTGTAACATTTATTTTTATCTACCTATATATACATAATATTTAAAACTAGTCCTTTCTCTCTTGTCAGTGTGCTGTGCCATATGGTGCCGAGCAACATGCCAGATGATAAAAATATTCCTAGAACATATGATATCATCAGTCAATTCGAGAGGGGTGAAACTTCTTGACCAAAGCATTTGTGGCTTTGATACATTTTCCTAGGTGTAAAGTGTATATTTTGAAATGATGAAGTGTGTCCAAGAGGTCTCCTTTTATGCAAACTCTAAAATACCAGCTTAGAGCATTTTGCTTGTTAAAAAAGGTTGAAACTAAAGAAATTTTGGTTTAACAAAGGAATTCATGGCAAAGTAGCAGTTCTTTTCATAGCAAGAAATGATTCACCTTCTTCCTTTCAATATGTATCGCTGATAGCTGCTCTGGTATTGGAACCGCGCCACGAGGAATGGCATCTCTCCATCTCTCTTCTCCACTCGCAGAGAAGATGGAATATAGTGCTCGGTCAGAGGATGTTCATGTTTGGTGCAGACAGCTATCTGTACATGCTTGGGAAAAGACCGTGTGTGCCCAGAAAAAAGAAAAAAAAAAAGACAGTATTAAGTATTATGGTGTTAACGCTGGGTTTTTCTTACTTTATGTTGAGCTTGTTTCTTGTGTTCTACTGTTTGCACCAAACACCAAAAAACAGAAAATGAAGTGTTTTCTATTGGCAGGGTGACTCGTGGTCAAGTGGCCTGCTCCGGGCAAACTGTGGGTGTTTCTTCAGAAAATATCACAAGAATGCTACAAAGCAAATAGAAGAGAGACGTTATAAGCTGTAGGGACAGTGCTGCAGGCGAAGTGGCTTTTGCGATGGGGTTAGCGATACACACTGTAAATAACAAACTTACATGCTAGAAGTGCCTACACAGCCGGTGTCTTTAGCTGCCTGCCAGTTCTCTGTTCATTTGTGTCTTTGTCATGGGAGGGATATTAAGGAGAAAAGCCTTGACTTTGAGTTAGGACCTAAAAATTGTGCTAGTTGATTCAAGAGGATCATCTTCATGTCACCGGAGTCTTTCCTCCTGCTTGTCTTCCTTAATGTGTTTCCTTACAGTGTTCGTGTTCTACCTGAGAGTCTCCTTAGTGTCAGGTCTGGCATTCCTGTGTTGGTGCTTTTTAGACTCACCTTAAAACTCAAGTGTGTATTGCAGCATTCTCGTTCTGTATTCATTGTTTACAGATTTCAAGTCCTTAAGTGATCCTCGCTTCCCCTCCCATCAAATACCTGTTAGGGCTTCAACGTATTTATTTGTAGTCAAAAATTGCCTTACAGGAATTCTTGAATTTTCCAGGACAGAGACCTCAGTTAAACAAGACATAGCTTAAAAGATAGTGTCTGTTTAGTGATTTAGTGTCTGATAGTGATTGTTATAATCTGATTTATAGAATGAATGAATTAACTGGGCCTAAATGAAAAGTAACATTCAGAAGTGTTGTTAAAAATCTTTTTTGTACATTGCTCAGGCTCAGAGCTCTGATGTTACAGTCTCACTAATTCTCCAGTCATCCATTAAGTCCCCAAAGAGATAGGATGTGTATTTATAACTAAAAACATGAAAAAATATATATGTGAGCAAAAAAAATGAAGGGTTTTTTTACACGATATGAAGAGGGGAAAAAGGGGTGCAAAGCAAAATTTATAAAATGGAGCAAAGTGTAAATACTGTCATAAATTAGTATCTGTATACTAGCACGAATGCTGTTGATGTAATGGAAAAAATATAGTCCTAACTTCCAGTTTATACTTTCCACCACTGTTTCCCTTTCCTTCTCTTTCTTACTTAATGGTTCTCTATAACAATCTCTTTCAACCCATGAACCCATCAGCAATTTGTTTTTACAGGTTAATATACTTAGAAATGATTTTGTAATAGAATATGTTCATCAGAGGGCAGATTTATGAACAATCCTCCTCCCCTGGCCCCCAATTTTTTCTTTGAAACTCAACTACGTACCTAATTTAGTGCTTTTACGGTGACCGGTTAGTTTGGTGAGGAGTGCTTTGCCTTGTGATTGAACTCTTAACCTCTTGAGAGTCTCCAGAAGTACATCACACCACAGGCATTTTAGTGACTCAGGCACTGTATGTTCGTTTGGGTTTTGTATGCTTAATACAGAACTAAATGGGGTCAAGACCAAGAACCCCTTAGATTGTATCACCTTTTAGGATTTGGGGTTCTATTCTGGAGAGGTGTATTTCCCATGCCTGCAGTATCCCTTTATAGCTGCCGCTCATGGCTGGGCTCTTCCCAGAACCAGACTTGCTTGTGCTCATCATTGGTGAAACAGGACACATTTTTCCATGTATGTATTTGATAATATAACAATTTACTAATTCAAATTTTGAAAATGCAGCCATCCTTCTTGTACCTCTTCTTCCCCAGACCAAGATCAGACTTACAGGTCCTGTCTAACCCTGTGGTTCAAATACGGATATGAACTTGCCCTTTACCTGAAACTTCTGAGTAGCACTGCTGAGATCTTCTAATCCAAGGTGATCAAAATGCTGTTAAGTGGGCAGGGATGAAATCGTTTGGCAAATATGATCCACTCCTTTCAGGAAGACAGAAGTAGCTGTCTGTATTTAAAAGCAAAAGGCCTAAAAATGATTTCTTAGTGGGCTTCTGGTCCCTAAAAATATTCTTTATCACTAACTTAAGGCTGAACTAGGCCAATATGCCAGAGCAAATGACATGGATGTGGTTAAAGGCTGAAATGACCTATACTTTGTCTACTTCAAAAAAGAATAAAGCAGTACTTAGTAATGCTATACAATCATCTTTCACCTTCTTTCTGACAATCTTGTCATTACAGTAATTTGGGGCTGAGAGCATTATTGTCCATACCCTGTTGATGAGGGGACTGAGGCACAGATACAGACTTTAAAGATGCTGTTAAAGAGAGTTACTGGGTTCTGGTCTGGCATGGGGCTGGGCTGTGCAGCCAGAGTTAGATGCCATGGGAACTGTGTCTGATCCTGTGGCAAGGGCATCTCCCACGCATTAGATTGGATAATGGGCACTGGCCACCGCAACTGAACATTTATTAATTTGCTGTCCTAATATTGTAACCTGCAGACCATCTCAATTAATTTGCAATCAAGAAGAAACAACACAGTGGGAACAGAAACACTATCTAAACAAGTAGGAGCTAACGAGGCCGTGTGATGCTCCCCACAGCTGTGTGGCACTAACCGGCCTGTAAAGCATCTCAGCAGGTGCATTACAGCACGGGCTACTCTCGGGTAGCCTCAGCTAGGCTGCTTCTGGGCTGCAGCTTGCTCATTTGCCATGTAACGTACCTAAAGAAAGCAAATCAGACACAGTTTGCTGTGTTGTTATTATTTTTAATATTTATGAAGCAGTTCATAAACCTTATCAACCTTAGCTAACCACAAGGTAAATATTTTCAGTGGGGCTCTACGCTCTCCTAAGTGGTGAAGCGTAACTAGAGACAGCGAAGCTCAGAAGTTGTAGGCAGTGGTGAAAGGGATTTGTAGGCTCTTACAACCTTGAATATTCATTCTCATAAGAGATCATGTTTTCAGAAGGTAAAGAAACAACAGTTATGTGCACAAAAATATACATGCTTGTATGGATTAGTGCTGTTGGTTCACTACACAAGCAAATGCATATTTCAGCACCTAATTACCCCTTCTGAAGTGTAGTTATGCAATGTATCCACCCACTTGCTATAAACCTGAATGAAGATATAAGTTGCATATAGGTTGTTTACATTGCAAATCTCTGCCGCTTTTAGAAAATCCAGCTTTTACTCGCTTCATATGAGCAGCTCGCAGGCTTTTAAGAATTCATCTTAACAGAAAGCAGATGGTTTCAGAAAGCTGAAATGAAGAAGGAAAAGGAAGAAATTGAAGATCAGAACTAAAATGTATAATATTAAGTGAAAGCTACCATGATAGATTTTTCTTTTTTAAAGACAGGGGATTACAACAATTAGTCTTGTGTCCTGGCATGCAGGAAAAAAGAAAGTGCTAAAGACGTTTTTAAAGAGGCAACTTTATTTTTTTTCTCTGGGAAGCGTTCAACAAGAAATTACAGTGCACAGATTAGCTTTCCTTCTTTAATTTTCTATCTGGTTAGGAGGTAGTGTCTGTGGCAATACCTAACTCTTCCCTAGGACCTCCACTTGCGAAACCCCACATTTCCTCACTGTGCAAGACCCTAAGGACTCTTGTCTCAGTGCTAGGGTGAAAGAGGACATCATCTCTGAGACGAGGGAATGCAAACTTCTCTGGTGTCTGCAAGAGAGCTGCATCCTTCTGCTCTGCTCAGCCTCTGTCTCTGAAGATACCTCCTGCCTGTCCAAGACTCTGTGGATTAGGGGAACCTCAAAAGGGCACTTAACAGTCCTACTGCGAAAATCAACAGCCTGTTTTAAATTAGTAGGAAGAGTAATTTCCTTTTGCAGTACCAATATTTCCTTATTAAAATGAGAGGACAAGATTTAAATATAGCATAAAACTTCCAATACTGTGTAGTATTTCTTGGAGGACTGTGTTTGCTATGTTTCTTTGCCTCAGGGGTAACACTTTTTTATGTACATTGTGAGGCTCAATAGTCTGGAAGCGGCAGCACTCAGAGCTGCTTTTCTTGATACTGTGCATCTGTCTCTGTTGTGATGGTATCTATAGCAAAGCTGATAGGAAAGAAATAGATAGTGAAGGTGTCTCTGGACTCAGTTTTTCAGTGTTGCTGTAGTTAGGTTTTCCAAAAGGTCGTGATTAACTTTAGTGTAAGGTAGAATGAATGCTAACCTTTTTTGCCCCTGGCTATTCTTAAGGAAAGAGTGATGAAAAATTCCCAGAGGAAATTTTGCTGTAAATACTATGAGGATAATTACTGCCTGTTGTCTCCATATGGATACGTAATCCTTTCGGGTTTGTGTGAGAAGGATCATGTGCGCTTTATTAATGATCAGTATTTGGTCAACATAACCTTTTTTATTATTTGAAACTTCTGTTCAGTCATGAACTATTGGTCTTATCATAGGAATCAGAGGCAAACCACATGAATATAATCTATATTGTTCATATTTAATAATTCATATTTATTAATTCATATTAATAATTCCACTAGGTCACTACTGTCATTATAGTTTTTTATACTGAAAGTTCATCTTTAAATGGCTGATATAAGAATGGTTAGTGTATCTTCTCCTTTCCACCTTCATTTCTACAGGGACTGATTTCCAGTGACTACGTGATGCTGGTGTTTCCGCCTGTGCCGTGTGGACTTCCAGAGCGGAGCCTCAGCTTTCCAGCAGAGGAATTTTTCAAAACAGGGCTCTGTAAATTGCAGTGATGAGAGAATATTCAAATGTCCAGATAGGTGGAGAATTGATTATAAAAGCTTTTGCTTTTCAAACTTCACTCATGAGCAGGTGATTCCATTTTAAAAATACTTGATTCCAGAGATTTTTCTTTTTATTCATCCCCAGAAAGTTGCTGTTTGCAAACCATGTTTGGTTCTGTAGCAAACAAGCATTAGGCGGCTGTCTAGCAGCAGTCGCAGAAGCACCATTATTGCATGTCTCCATGAAGATGTAGCTATTTATTATTCTTATCGGGGGAAACATCTCTACATATTCTCTGTATCTTTGTATGCGATATATAGAGAGATATATTCAGAAAAGGGCAAGCTATTCACGTGGCTTATTAAAACATAGAACTTCTGTTGCTTTTCTTCTTCTCAGGTTATTTACATAGCACAGTTTGGGATATACATAGGAAAAGAAAATTATTTGGAATTTTTTGTTTGAATTCTCCACTAATCTACCCCAGTGCTATTCATACGCCTGTTCAGAGTTTTGTGCCTATATCCATTCTACAGTTTCTGAAGATACCAACTCAATTCCAAAGCCTGATGAAAATACGGACTGGAATGGATCCACTTACTGGCGAATATAGAAAGTCATAGCATTAATATAGAAAGTAAAGCATAGTATATTAGTCCTGCATTAGTACAGGACTACACCGAGCGAATAATTATGGGTTTTCAATGGCAAGAGCAATGGATTAATTATATGTTATGTCTTTGGCTTTTAGTAGCACTTATGAGTTGGTCTGGGTCAGTTCTTACTGAAATCACTGCTAAAGTCAGTGTCAGGGTTGGAGAGCCTGACACTGAGGTCCTGTTTGTGTGATCAGGTGGTTAACTTTTGCTCCGGATGCTTTCTTATCCTTGAGTGCCCACATGGAGAACTGGTCAGGAATAACTGGTCTGTTTGGAGTTCATAGCCTAACTTATTCATATTTACTGTGCACAGGCAAGTTCTGAAAGCTTTTGAAAACAGCAGCAGATATTAGCACTGCCTTGTGCTGGAGGCAGCACTGGTCCTACCTAGCCCAAAAGAAACGGTGGTAACATCATTATCTGGAATGCCATTCATCCCCAGAGTCCAAGGGTAAAATCCTCGATGGGCTGAACGCTTCCTTCTTGTGCTTTGAAGCGGCTTGTGTCCTTGGATTTGCTAGGAGAGGAACATTTCCTTTGTTCCTATTATTCCTCAGTGTGGGTTACATTTGCTTGTGGTTAGCGTAAATATTAATGCAGAGTATCTTCCCGGAGCTTCATCTGACTGTTTGGGGGAAGGGAGCACTTCTAAAGCATGGCTCATCTCATTTTAAGTAAGTCTAAAACAGATTAGACAAATTGCAACTCAAAAGGAGATGGCTAATCCAGATGTGTCCTTGTGTGTCTCTGCCAGAACTGGCCACATATATCTAGCCAGGACTTTGTTTTTCTTATTACTCCTAAAAACTGGTCATTCTGATAGCACATGTGCACAGCGTTTCAAACTGGATTAAAAATATCCTGGAAATTTGGTATCCAATGAATTTTGCAAACACTTTTCTATTTTCCTAAGCTCTCCTGAGGATAAAACTCATTCTGTGTGAATGTCCGAAGTACAATTGCTTCTTGATTTGTAACAGCTGCTGCAAAAAAAGGAGTCTTTCACATTAACAGTTCTGGGCAGACAGTCAGATTTTAAACTCCGGACTACTCCATTCTCGCTCCCTGATTTTCTCAGGAGACCAGTGAATCAAAAAAAAAAAAAAAATTGGATACATATAACATGTTGTGCAAACTGACAGGCTTTGAGCTTTCTGGAGCGATGCAACAAGTACATGAAGACTGGAAATCTAATTTGGAGACATGACGTTATGAGACAGTTCAAATGAGGCAAAACATTAAATTTAAAATTTGATTAAAAATTTTACTGGTGCAAATATTGTTTTAAAAAAAAAAAGAGTTTCTTAGATGGTCAGTAGAGGGCAGGCATATTTTATTTCTGAAGAACCTTTGCCCGCTACTGTGTGCAAAGAATATTTGTTCTATCTTCAGATTTGAGGAGTGCAAGTCTACTTTGTCATATTACAGTGATATAAATCAGCAGTTATAATTTAAAAAGACATTGTCAACCCCTTTGAGGAGCTAAATGTCCATTTTAAAGCAATTGGAGGATATGAGTTATGACTACAGGCATTTAATTTCTGTGTTTAGATTGTAAAAACCATGGCATAAAAAACCTGAAATATTGCCGCTACCGAGTACTAGAGAAGAATCATTTCTCTGTTGAATTCTGTAAAATGAAGTAGTTCTTTCTGATGTGAACTACTATATCACTAATGGGGTGGAAACACACTCTTGAAAGTCACGATTGTTTAAATCTTCAGCTCGGTAACAGAGATTCTTCTTGAAGATCTGACTAGCCAAGCGACTTTAAACCTAAAGGAGCAATGCTTCTTTTAATTTCTACCTGCCTTCCTCTGTAATTGAAACAGTGTTTGTATTTCAGCTGGACAGAATACCTAACAGGTTCTGAATACAGGATAAAATCAGTGTCATATCTGATTAACTCAGAAGAAAAAAATAAAGCGGATTTAAAGAAGCATTTATTCTGAATGAGCCTATTCTTCCCCAAATACATTTTAGCCCTGAAACAAAATGTAGACAGAGTCTTTTCAGGAAACTCATTAACATAAATACATCTCTAATATCGTTATGGTATACAACTTTTAGAGTCTTGTAATGAGATTTATTCTTAAAGAGAATGAATGATAAAAACATACATGTTGATGCTGTAAAAGACTAGAAATTTTTGTTAACCTGTGTGTAAGTGTGCATACGCATATGTGAACTCTTATTTATGTGTATGATCAAACTTGCTACAGTGAAGCTACACAGGTAAGTAGCAGTAACATGAGACAAGGGTTATGTCATCTACCATTTCTTTCTATGGCTTGACAGTTCCATTTTTTTTCTGGCAAGGTTGATGTTCACATAGTGAACATAGGATCAAAAATGGTTTGAAGATTTGTCCCAAAAATATGCACATCGCATTCACTTTGTCCTCTCTGTACCCATCAAGAGAAAGTCTTCATTACATTTCAGAACTATTCCAGCTAGAAGAAGTGAATGCTCTGAAAGATGTTGGCCATCAGGTCCAGCTTCACAGGCTTTGGACTTCTTAGTTTGGGTGCCGCGTTGCCTTCATTACAACCATGGCTTAGACATGGGTGACTGAGGTACAGAGGTCCTTGAATTGCACTTGTAACCGAAAATGAAACCAAGTTTGTGCAATTACTTTTGTTCTTTTTAAAGTGATGCGGCCTTACAGGCAAGGAGCTCAATTTTTATACTACTCATGCCTTCCAGATGGTCTCCAGGATTAGTTTCAATTTTTCGTTCTAGAAATTAATGGAGATCCATATTTTTGTGCCATCCATGTAGATACTGAGATGATGAATCTCTGTAAGAAATGAAAGCTGATTGAAGAGATGCAAATGTTAGAACTTTCAAATGATTTCAATCAAAATTGGACTTGCTATCATGTGGGTACATGTTACTAAATTAACTGCAATTTTATCTACTTGTATCTTTGTTGTAGTCATCTAGGCAGATGGAAGAACTGTTCATACGCAGCCTATACCATATACAAAATTTACAGGACATACTTTATTCTAGTTGTGCGCTTAACCCCTGAAGGATCTGGTGTTATGTTTCCTGTGAAATGCTAAGTATAAAAACTGAACTTACTGCTTAATGCTTTTAGGTGACTGGATTTCACAGCACTTAGACTGGATAGAAAATCTAAAGCTTTATTGTGTATTGTTTTGTTATGATGATGACACTGCAGCAAAATATTTGTAGCCATATGGGTCTTAATTAAAAAAATGGTATTTCTGTGGATAATGCAATAACCTTCATCAAGCCAACAAATAACTTGCAAAGTTTTAATGCATAAGCTTTCAAAAAGGACTTTTTCCTTTAAAATCTCTGCCTTTGACTTGAGATAGTGAAATTGCTGTAGTGTAAATTTCAAGATTACTTGCACTGACAACATCAACTTGAAACCTAGTCATTTCATAAAAAAAGAGCTAGTGGTTTCAGGAAATGTTTCTATTTCTATGTTATCTTGCCAGTTTCTGTAATTCTACTCTTATATTTTCCTCTTTAATGACTTCCATCTCCTGTGTTGGACTGCAAGGCTGTCACAAAAGCAGGGGAAAATCCATTTATGCAGAGTAACAATGGAACAGATTTTAAACAAAATGATACTTTTTAACACAAATTCTTATGTGAATTTTTACACAAATTCTATTTTCACAAAGTAAACAGAGATTAGAGAATCTAATTATGTTCTTAGCATTGCTTATAAATGCGGACATATTTTTTATTATGTTAGTGCTGAGCATGGTAAAAGCTGGAAATAATTTCTCCTTCAAGAAATTGCGTCTTGAAAACAAGACAAACAGATGGCCATAGAGGAAACAGAGATGAACTGGAATGGCCTGCTTGATAGTAGGTCAAAGATTTTCATCGAGGTGTACTGGAACAAGGTCTTACTGAATGTCTTCAGTACCACCTTAAAAAAAACAGAACTGCTGTTTTAGCTTATCTATTTTTTTTAAGACTTAGGACCCTGGTGCATGTAGGCTGCCGCGTAGCATACATTAGCTGTCTACCATAGCCTCCTTAGAAGCGGTATGTGGACCACCTAGGGTCTCCAGCAGTTGCAAAACCACTCATCTAAATAAAGCTGAGGAACAGTCGTGACCACAGTCAAGTGCGAGCTGTCCTTCAGGACTGTTTCTTTCTGGTGAAGCCGCGTTCTGTGCTGTGGATTCTTGTGCTCAGTCTTCTCCATCTATACTCGCTTGTCTTCAGAGGTGATGAAATGGCTATTTCCATGGCACTTCTTGTGCTATTTCTCTTTGATGCTCTGTAACCTCCCTGATGCGAAGGGTGAGATGTGTTGTAGGAGACTTGAATGGAAACAACAGTATGGGAAGCTGAATTGAGGTAACCCAGATGTGACTGTAAGATGATGTTCAACATTTAGTTCAATACCTGTATAAAAGCCTGTATGGTTAAGAAGACATGGAAGGGAACTAAGGAATAGTTCCTATGCAGTAGGACAGAAAAAAATGCAGGACAGAGGATGAGAGATGAGTCTGTCGGGAAGGATGACTGTGTTGGAGACTGAGAGGGGTAAAAAGGAAAAGAAGTAAGGGGAAGTCTGAGAAGAAGTGATAGAAAGGAGGAAGAAAAGAATCTCTTGTTTGTCTCTTGCATACAAACTTGTGCCTGAGGAAGAGCTCACTTGAACATTAGCAAAGTAAAAAGATCCCGGAAGGCTGACCAGGGAAACATTAAACTGGAAGCAAAACAGAGAGGGAAAGGGCTTGCTTTTTTTTTTTTTTTTTTTGGCAACAGAATGCTCCCAGATTGCTGCCTTTTTTTTTTTGCCTTTTTTTTTTTTTTGTTCTGGCTAAAAATCTCCTGATTTCCCATCTTCTTCTCATTCTGTAAACTGAGGTGGGATTTATGACTTTCCCATCATATTTATTATTGTTGTTGCAGTACCATCCAAATTCTCAAACAAGGTCAGGACCTTTCTGGGAGAGAGGCTATGAAAACAAAGAAAGATGGTAAATTTTGTGTCCTGAAGCCTGGTTCAAAGGCTGTTACAAGCAGTGTAAAGACTCCCATTAATGTAAATGAGTGGTTAACATTTTAAATGTGCTACAAAACTATGTGTCTGCATACTGCAATAACGTGTCATTAGGAGATGTAGAGCCAGCTCTGAACATCTGAGCAGCAGAAGTCTAAGGTAATTCATCCCAAGATGCAAGACCGAAGTCCTGGCCTCACTGGACAAAGTGGGAGTAGGATTTTAGCCCTGCAGCTTCTGGGACAGGAATTAGCTCAAGTGTTTCTAAATGGTTCTTGCAGTGTAGTGTTGTGGTGCAGCTACAGTGGTTAACTGCAAGATGGTCCTACCGTAGAAGGTGGCCAGGTTTTGTTGGTTTGATCTTAAAGCATAAGCTATGTTTAATGTAAACAGAAGCAGCCTCGCAGGGCTGAAGAAAGTCAGGCTTAGGACTTGTCATTAATTCCCTCGGTACTCCTTTTTTCAGTTGCCAAGCCCAGTTTTGCCCTGGTTTGATCCCCCAGAGAGATGTTAGAACAATTCATAAGCACCTAGACACTAATCAGGTGCTAAAAAACAGCCAGCATGAATTTGTCAAGAACAAACTGTGTCAAACCAATCTTATTTCCTTCTTTGACAGGGTAACTGGCCTAGTGGATAGCAGAGAAGTAGGAGATGTGATGTATCTTGACTTAAGTGAGGCTTTTGACACTGTCCAACATGACATTCTTATAAGCAAGCTTGAAAAATATGGCCTAGATGAAATCGCCATAAGTGGCTGCAATGCAGCTGAAAAAAGTGTTCTCAAAGCAAAGTTATTGGTGGTGCTCTTTCCAACTGCAGCAAGGGCAGCTCACCTAGCATCACTCGCCGGTCTCTTCCACAGAAAGCTCTGCTCTCTAATCCATGATTCAAAATGCTAATGAGAAAATACCCTTTCTTTTTTTTACAGGGACAACGGGTCGGGGGGTGAGGTTTGCAACACTTTGGAGGAATGAATTGGTTCAGAAGGATCTATGTAAAAATCAACCAGGTGAAATTCAGTAAAGAAGTGCAAAATACTGCCCTTGGAAAAGATACGGTAAATGCACAAAGACAAAAGGCGGAAGTAATTGGAAGGCAGAAAAGTGTCTGGGGTTTTAGGAGATCACAAGTGAAATATAACTCACAAAGGACATGCTATTGCAAATAAAGCACCTCTTTTTTCGGGATTCTTTAACAGGAGTGTCATGTGTAAGACATGGGAAGTAATTATTTTGCACCATATGGTGCTGGTGAGGCCTCAGCTGGAGTATTGAATCCAGTTTTGGGGGCTGCATATAAAGAAAGATGTAGATAAATTGGAGAGTTTCCAAAAGAAATCATGAGGAAATGAGGAATTTTAAAAGCATGATTTAAAAGGAAAGGTTGAAGGAGTTAGGTTTGCCAAGAATATTTATTCCCCTTACCCCTTTTATGCAGCAGGAGGGTCTAGACAGTCTCCTGAGGTCTCCGAGAGTCCTATATTTTTGTAGTCCTAACTGTAATATTGGCTATCTGAATAACATAGTCATCTCAGTCACGATTAGTTGATGTCATAGCAGAGGCATCTTTAGAGGTGTCATAGCAGAAGCGTCGGAAAAGATCTGAAAGAGGAAGCAGATACTTGGAGTGGCTTCAGAGGGTCTCTCTGTGCACGTACAGCAGTAAGGAAGATGAGTTTATCAGGGAAATAGAGAAGCCAGTGTTCAAAACTGACATCATTACTAGTGTGGAGAAAAACTACTTTATACATGATGATTATTTTTGTGTGTGGCCACATGGATTTAAGTATCATCATTTTTGACAAGTTGGTACCATACTTCAACACTCAGAGGTTTCCTTCTGTAAAGGTTTCTTCACTGGAGACTTCTGATTGAATCCAGAATATTTTTTTCCTGAATTGAAATGCAATAGAGTGAAAATGTTTTTACAAAGTAAGAATTTTTAAGAAGGAAATAAGTCCACATTTACAGTATATGGTCAGATTTTTCTTTCTTTTTTATGTTTATTTTTCAATTCCAAGATACATCTGCTGAATTGTATCATTTAGACATGAAGGTATTGGCAAAAATGATTGCTGGCCCTTGCTTTCTGTTTCTCTGCTTTTCTTTAGAGCTGTATGACACATACTTACATATACCTACCAGAAAGTTCTCAGCATTTGCAGGATTCAGTCCCGTGTGCTCCTCTGAAAGGTAGAGTTAGAGTAAGCACGTCCATATTAACTGTGGAGCAGCTCAGCTCAGTGGACTAATGCAGTGCAGGTATGGCATTTATCTTTGCTGTGGAAAGTTCATATGGTCACCGACAAAATGCTAATAGATCAGTAGATAATGAATCTTTGTAAGCTGTTAAGTGAGGAACAATAAATATAACTCCTTTTTTTCCTAGAAGCCAAATCCTCCTATCCTGCCTCAAGAAGAGTTAGACTTTCCAGTGTGGTTTGAGGGAGTTTAAGCTTCCCCAAAGTTGTAGGGATTTGTGGAGCAAGTGGAAGTAGTCTTGCATCCTGTGAAGAATAATAGTGCCCAGACATCCCAGAAGGATAATGTGGCCCATTCGTCATCCCTAGGTCAGGCTTTGTGGCCGGTGGAGCTGAGGAGCCATGGTCATGGCTGCACTTCAGCCTGTCCTTCACGTCCTTCCAGACCAAGGTGTGGCACAGCCGTGTTCAAGGGAGCAGAGACCCTTGGCTTTGTAGTACAGCAGCTTCTCTGCCTTGGAGGCTGCTAATACCTGTGACTTGGGTGGAAGTGATGCGATTGTCCGTAGGTATGAGCAGAATCTGGATCGTGACTCATCCTGTGCCTTTCCCAATACAATGCCTCAAAAGCGTTAGTATTCGCCTGAAAAAAACAGGCAAAAAATATCTCTGTCTCTTAGATACACACATACACACAAACCAAAAAAAAAAAAAAGAAAGAAAAAGAAAAAAAAAGCAGGACCTGGTTTAATCCACAGCAAACCCCAGGCAGCTCAAAGTTAAACTTCCCATTCAATTACTAATTCATTGCTTTTGTTTGTGGGTATCGCAGTTTATGTGGTCTGTGAGATTACCCACTGATTGTCATTTTTCATAGCGATGCGGCTATCCCACAGAAGGGATTTAGAGTGAAGCTTCCTTTATCGCTTGCACTTTGCAGTGTTACAGGGCATGGGGAACTTGTTCTGCGTGTGTGCGAGGGGAGCTGTACGTGGGTGCGAATTAATAGAGTTTTTAAATGTATTTTTAATTTTTATCTCCAAGCAATGCTGTATTATCAGCTAGATGATAAAATGTCTTGAATAGTTGACTCTAGGGCTTTCACTAAACTGCCCATGAATGCTGAAACCATCTGTTTTTCTGGACGTTTGTCAGGGTGAGTGTGGCAGAGGCAGCTGTTTGAAAAGGGACGCTTTGGATGATGAACCAGCCCATTGTTTCTGAGCGATTCGCTTGCATTCAGAGGCTCTACCCAAGCGTACTATAGAGCAATCAAAATCGAACTATTGTTTGTCCCAATCATATTGATCTGAAAAGAAGGTGGTGGGATGACCGCATTGTAGATGCAAATAGTTGTTTAGAGCAGCTGTATGCTGGCCAATATGTACCACAGTAGGAAACCCACATGGAAGCTAGAGGGCTCCCTGCACCCTACTGGGGAAAGAGAAAAGAGGATGCCAGATTGAACTCCAGTCTACAGCAAAAAGGAAGGGTCTGGACTGTTGGTATTGCTAGCAATTTGCTTTTTACAGCAATGGTTGACATTAACCCTGTAGTGCCTTAGTAATTAAAGTCAATTGTTTGGGGTTTTTTTCCTGCAAGCACGTTGTGAAGAGAGTTTATCAAGAAGATGATTACCTAAAACTACTGCGATGAAATATAGGAGTGATTGGAGTGCTTGGATGTCAACTATCAGTTTTCTCTTCTATAAAAATCAGTTGCATTTTTGTTGTTGTTTTCTGTGTGGAATCATTCATGCACTGTTCAAAGTTTTCATAATTTATTTATGATGATGAAAATATAGCAGCTGAATCGAAACATATTGTGGTGTTCGCTTCTGTGTTAAATATAGCTGTCTTATCTCTGCAGAAAGCAGGGGGAAAGATGATCTTTAGTGCATGTAATGAAGATTATAGCTTTTAGTTTAGAGTAACTGAGAAAGCTGCACTTCATCCATTAACATTTTAAGCTTTTTAGTTGTCCTTGTCACTTCATTGCATGCATGCTAATATCTCCTCATATAAAATTTAATCTGTCGAACTAAATGAAGGAATTAGTATCTGAAAGACATCTTTCATTAAGCAATTAACGAATCTTTCTAACAAATCTACAAAAGCATATGTGTTTATATTTAATAAGTATTTGTATGATCAGCCAATTACGATACATAGATACATCTTTTTTGTTTATTTGTGATATTACATAATCAAAACTTACAATCAAATCGTAATTATGCTTTAGCAAACGTATTGTAATTGTCAGCAACTCTGGTTAGGGGACTACTGTCTTTCAAAATCATCACAGTCGCGTAAAGCTTAATATCTATTTCTTTGTGTAAGAATCTTTTTTCCTATCTCATCGCGATTCACGGATGGAAAGAATAGTAGTAAAGAATCTGCACAGGGAATACATTCAAGGGTATGTCTTTTTAAAATTAACAATTATGTATATGTGCATGTAGGAGGGAAGCAAACAAGAATAGGTTGGCAGCCTGGATGAAAAGATGATCACCTGCACCAGCTGCAACATGTTTCCTTTCACAGCTTTGGAGCAGCTTTTCAGGTTGCTTCCCTAATTTTATGAAGGGACACCCCACTCTAACTTAAACTATTACTAAACCAGTGTCAGCCTCTGTGTAAAAAGTGAAAAATATGAGTGAAAATAGTGACATTGTCCTTTTGCCCCTGTGCCATTTTTAACTTGTTTGGGAGTAATTTTCTTAGCAGGGTACGTGAATGCTTCCTTCTTAGGCTTCCTTCTGGTCTGAATTATTTTAGTCTTCAGAATGCTCCATCGGATGTATAAATGTCCAGTCGCTGCAGCAGAGTGAATTGTCAATTGACTAATAACTTTTTCATATGAAAAAAATATGCTGCTTGATTTCCTTGAATAAGGTGGTGCTCAGGTACTAGTTGCTCTCTGATTTGGCCTGCTTTTATAGAACTTTTTTAAATTAAGTCTTTGCTTGGATCATGCAGGTGTTTGAAGAAAAAGACTATGGTAAAGTAGATGAGCAACAAATCGTACTAGCTGGAAGTAATGGCCACTTTCTTGAGTGAGAAGCAAATTCTGCGTTAAAAAATGGTTCATTTTCAAGCACATAGGGTGTATACAACTCTTCTAAGCATTTCCTTCTACTAAATAATAAAGAATTATATTCTTCAGAAACTTCTACCCTTCTGAGTGCATGTAGGTCCATCTATATGAAAAACTCTGGGCAGTCAACAAGAAAACTCCACAGAGAAAAATTGGAGTTGGGTAGGAGGAATAAACCCCCAAGTACTTACAAAACACCATACTTGCAACTCTCTCCCTGGGGATGAGAGTGAGCCCCATGGGAGAGATGTGAGTCAGGTCAGTTAATGAATTACAGGAAGGCACTTGGGTGTTATAAAAATGAATTTGGCCGGTAGAAAGACTTGTTTTTCTTTCCAGTCATACCAAGCAACGTTAAGACAGACAGCGTAGCATACTTGATTTGACTCATTTGCTTATCCTTTTCATTAGCAGTTTGCTACCTGACTGTTTCAGAGCCAGCTCTCCAAGTGTTAAAATAATTCACCAGCTTGACAGCTATCATATATGTCTGGCAGTATTAACAAAGTGCAGTCCTTGCCATAAAGTTTAAAAAAAATGTATCAGACACCTACTCGGCGGTTGCCAGAGGACCAAACCTCTGAGCAGGAGAGAGAGAGAGGGAGATGCTGCACCACCAGCGAAGTTCAGGGAGGATGAGGAGCCAAGACACCTGCTATCTTCACCTCCTGGAAAGGGTGGGGTGGGGGAATCCTGGAAATCTCTGTTCACTCTTGGGTACTTCTCTAGGGCATCTGTGAAAGTCTGCCCAAAGTTTCACCCTTCGTGTCAGACTCGGCATCATGTTTGTCTCATCTCGTGTTGTGGTGGAGGCCAAAGTCATCTGCTCAAGGATGCTTTCAGCTGTGTGCAGTGCGCTGCACAAAATGCTGATAAGACCTATTCCCCGGCTGCTCTCAAGCATTAGGAGCTTCCATCTCCTTTTAATCTTTTGTTTGCTCTCACACAGCTTTCTGGACATAGGCTTTTATTACGCTCCTTTTTTTATATGCTTTCAGTGATTGATTCCAGTGCCTACTTCCAATGCTATTCAGTTTTGCCAAATATTGGCGGCGTGAAATTATCGTTTAGTTAAATCCGGAGATTTTACCAAGTGCAATTCCTGGATCCGCTTTACTTCAAATGGAATTACACAAACAGGAGCTGCAGAATATCAGTGTTTGGTTATAATCCTTCTGAAGAAGAGCAGTATAAATACGTAGATAGACAGAAATCGGTGCCTTGGAAAAATAATACCTCACTAGTGTATTGCACTTTAACCTTTCCCCATGACCAGTTTTCATCAGAAAAATTGTGGAGGTGCACTTGGGTATAGGTGTAGGGTTGTGGTTTTATGCTGCAGTTATCTGAGGGAATCATTTGCCTGTGGTCTCAAGCTGAATTAGACTCTACTTTGGTCAACCCAGTGTCCCCATGTCTGCCCTGCATTTCCTGATCCAGACATGGGTTGTAAAAGAGGTAGATGCAAACAATAATGCGGAACTATTAGTACTGTGTGTTAACATTATTTAGCTGGGTTTTTATTAGGAAAAAAAAGTGGGAGTTTCTTTTTTAGAGCGATGGAAGACTCAGATCTTTACATCCTAATGGAGACAGGGAAATGATAGTCTGATATAAATAATGTTTCTTTGGGGTGGGCACACAGAAATAAAGCCTGTTTTGCTTTGTTTCCTTTAGGATTTTAGTCATCAGTATAAAAATGCATACATCTGAATCCACCTTTTTTCTTTCCGTATTTTTTTGTTTTAACACGTGTTGTTACAATCCCCTAAAAAGATTTTTTTTTAAGCACTCTCCTTTTCCTGGCAAAAATTTTCTTCCCAAAGAAGCATTTTGACAACGATACTGATTAACATCCTTTCACAAGGTGAATAATGTTAGGCGAAAATGTAGTGGAGTTAGAGAATTTGGCACAAAATTGGAATAAGGACAAAATGTTGTCAGAATTGGGTGCTGGAAGCCATATGCTTCTTTTTTGAAGGTGGGTCACGTTTTTAGCTGTCAGATTGCTAAGAATCCTCATGTCACCCATGGACTTCAGGCAGAGACAGGTTTTCACCACGGTGGGAAGGCAGGTCTGCCTGCTACCCCCAGTTTGGCACATGAATTCGAGATTTGTATGACAAGGCATCTAATTTATCAAGCCTAATTTGTGACGTGGAAGGACTTCTCTTAGAGAGATGTGATTTCCAGTCTTCCTGTGGCAAACTGTCATTTTATTGCAAGTTTCAGAAAATGGGGAAGATTTGGTTTGTTGTCTTACGTCTTCCTCTGAAGGATTTGACTTGTGAAGTTAAGTGCTTGAATAGGAATTTCATCTTTATAAGAACACAAACAAGTTTTGTGACTTGTGGTCCCAAGCATCGTTCTTCTGTTTCAGAGAACAGAGAGAGAAAGAGGGAAAAAGCTAAAAAAAAGATTAGACTTCTCATCTCAACCCCAAATGAGCTTATAGGTAATTCGCACCCAGATTTTTGTGCCCACACTTTTATACTAGCTTGAATAAATCTGCTGTTTTCACCTTCCGCTTCTTCCCAGTGTATTTTTAGGAAGCCTTAATTTTACCATGCTACATAAGTATATCTCCCCATCCAAATAACTAGTCTCACTCCTGTACCATATAAATTCATCTTTCTTTTTTTGGGGATTTTTTTAAATTGTCCACTAAATTTTTTTTGACATTCCAGATGAGGTTTCATCTGAGATTTTTTGGGGGTGATACAAATATTTCTGTTGACAATATATGGATTGACAGTACTATTGTGTTTCTGTGTCTCATTACTAGAAGAAATAAATAGCTCTTGGTCCTCGGCCTCCTTGGTGTTTTCAGTTGTGGAACCCCAGCATCCAGCAGAAATTCCTGTCTCTGTCCTGAAGCACATGACCTCTCAGCTGAGGCTAACAGATCTTCCATTACTGGTGTCCCACATTTCTTCTTTGTGATTTCTGGTCCTTCTTTTTGTTTCCAGTGAGTCCCGACTTCATGTTCTTATTAGCATCTTTATATTTAATAATTTGTTGGTGAAAGTATTAAACCTAACTAGTCTTGAAGCCAGTCCCTGAAGTATTTCACTAGTAACCTCCTTCCCATATGAATCATACTTTTTCCTGTGTAAACCACTGGCTTCTGCAGCTGGTCCCAGTTCTCCATTTGAACTGGTTGTGACAACTGGAGGTGCTCTGCTGAGTTCCAGAGAGATTAAGAATTACCGATTTTGTTGTTTTAGTTTTTAACCTAAAATAGTGGTTCTCCTAGAAAAGAAAGATTTAATTTCTAGCTGTCTCCTTTCAAAAATGGTTTCAAAACCTCCGTATGTCTAAAGGTGTGTAGTACCCTAGGGCTGCTTTTCTACAGTATTGCCATTAGAAAGAAATGAGCATAATCATACTGTGCAACTCCTGATTTGTTTGAAGACTGTATTTATTTCAACAAAAATTAACACTTACTTTTCAAAGTAGACTATTCTTGAGTTTTAATCTTTTTTCAGTGTTTGGAAATGAAGTTCAGTTGCACTTTATGGATGTTATATGTCACAAGAAGGAGTTTTACGCAGCAATTTAGTATGCAGAATTTCCATTTTTGAATGGTTTTTAATCAGAAACTTGTTAGTTCTGAAAGGTGTCTTTCCAGCTTTCCAAGTATAAGCCAACAGATATGGACCCATTCACACTGAGAGAAAAATTATCCTACTTTCTTGCAAATGAGTTTTAAAAAAGGAGACTGCTTATGGTTATTAGACATCCTGTAGCAATCCTTGTCGGGGCATACTCATCCAGTTCTGCTTTAGATGCTTACCAAATAACTATCCCACTCATCTCAGAAAATACCTTCCCCCTACTATTATTTGCTTTAGGTTTGATTTGATATTGCATTCTTTATTTTATATCTTCAGCTGTCCGTGGTTTAATTCCAAACTGGTGAAAGCAGCTTCTGAGTGGCTGCACTGCCATAGCTCTTGTGTTTCTGAGTGGGGTCAGCCCTTAAAACAGAGCTGGTTGCCAGCAAAAATGGAAGTTATTTGTGTTATCCTCAAGTGAGGGTGGCTCTCAGGTAGCTTTTTCATGTTTTATTAGGAGGAGTTGCTGACCTTTCAGTTCCTATATGAATTTTATATTTGGGAAAGTGGGTGATGAGGCATTTCTAAAGATACAGAAACTTTTGTGTATAGATTTGTTGAACAAATTTGATATTCAGTACTCACTGAGACAAATACTGCACATTCAGTCCTCGATATGCATGCATAATAGTAATCAGTATTAAATGAGGAATGTGTACTCAGCCTTCAACTTGAAGTAGAGGCTTTCTTCTTAAACGACATGTTAACTCTCCCATTCCAGCAATGAGTGAATCAAAGTTTAATGATAGTAATGAGGCTAAATTAACAGAGTTTATGCATGAAATGAATATGAAAGGTTATAAATATCGATTTAGTTCCAGAATCCTAAACATTTTAGGTCAAAAACCTTCTGCTACCATCACTTTGTTTTAAACCGATGGATGTTTACTTCCACTTCTATTTTAAAGCCAGTTTCTCTCCTGCACTGAACACACAAGAAATATAATACAAAATATTGACGGAAAATGCTGTGTAATAACATAGCACAGTGATGGTTCAAATACAGTGATAACCAATGGATAGTGGTTATAGTAAAATAAATATTTGGCATAATTTAAAAAAAAAAACCACAGCATTTTGTTTAGCCTCTTTCAACAAGGCTTAGCAGTAAAATTTACTTTTTTTCTTAATTTTATGAGAAATTTCACTAAGGGTTAATTGAGTTGATCTATATTGCCACTGTAGGAAAAAGATTAAAAGAGTTTAACTTAAGACTCCCCATGCCCAGCTAAACTGAGATATGCTTTTTGATCAGACTGGATAATTTACCTTCAGGGGAATCACCATGTTATGGCATATATTAAGGGAGAGTTAAAAATGGTTGCCACAGTTGCAGTAACTTTTGCTAAAATGGGTGTTGACATTGTTTAGATATTGTCAGAAAAGGAGTCAAAGTGTTTGCTTTATTAAAGGATAAATTCAGTGCTGCCACGTGAGGAAGTGGGAGTGCTCTCCTGCTCCAGATAGTCTCTATGTGATGTCCAGTTTTCAGCGTGATCCCTACCTGGGGCTTGGTGGGATGCATGCACAGACCCCTTATTTGAGTGCAGTGGTATTTGTACCTCGGTGTGTTTAACCCTTTGAGCCTCCGGGGAGTGCAAATAGGCATTCAGAGCAGTTCCAGTGCGATTCTGTACTGTTTTTGTTCTCTCCCAGGTCACCTCTCCTGAGATGCTGCTCATGGTTTTGTGGAAATCATTTATACTAGTGCTGTAGTGAAGACATAAAGGGCACCATTCATTCTCCTAAACAGGGATATCTGTCTTGCATGGCCTCCAGCTGTGGGTCCAAAAGGATGCAATTCTCCCCCTGTGGCAGTGCCAGACCTGCCAGCTCTGTGTGAATGTGGAATAAATACCGTGGAGCATCTCACAGGACTAGATAGACGCCTGTCTTGAGGCAGCTGAATTGAGCCCTTCTTGGTTACCTCAGGTGAAATAAATCAGTTTGAGCTCCATTGGCTGTACTGGTCACTGTTGGGGGCAGGGGGGAGCATAGGTAGAGCATTTTTAGATACCTACATTCAGGTACCTAAATTTAATCTGCAGCCAAATCCCATGCACACAGCCAAAAGCAGGTTACTTACTGTCTTCTTTGGTATATGGGATACAGGCTGGAAACTGTTGGCGTGCCACTCTCTACCAACCTAAAACCGTCGTGATGCATACTTATCTTTAAATAAAATGTGAAATTCTGGTAAGTGAAGTATAAGATACATTCACCTGTCCTAAATTCGTACACCTGACCTGTTTAAGAGAAGACTGTAGTTGTCCCTCTGCAGTCAAGGGGGGTAAGACAGATATCTCTACAGAGGAATTCAGCTCTTGAGCACCTGAATTGGCGCTAGGAATGATACTTTCCATCAGTTGTATAGGATATGCGGGCAATTAGGATCCTTACTGATTGCTTTCATTTAAGGAAAATTAATCTTGACTTAAATTGTTTCATGTTACAGCTTCAGAGAAAGCCCCCAAAATGTAAAAGAAGTATAATCAACAGAGTCTGTGAGGAGTGTGGAGTGATACCCCAGCGGTGTTGGGGAGACAGGCAAATAGCAAACAGATTTGGTGGTTGGCTGACTCAGGTGTTGGGCTGAGTGTTGAATTTGGGTTAGAAATTATTTTCTTGTTCATCTTCTTTAAAAGTATGGCCTGTTAATTTTGTGTCAGGGTTGGGATTAGCAATGGCTTGTTCCAACTGTCACCATGACCTCCAGTCTGTGTCTTCACCATGGTGAATTCATGAAAGAACAATGGCAGTTGGGATTATTCCAGTGGGAAGGAAGTGGAAACCACTGATTAATTCCCAGGAATAGTGAACTGTCCCTAGAATAAACTAATGTTCTTTAGTAGCAATTCCTGGTAATTCTTTCTGTCCTCCAACAATGGCTTCTGTTCATGGGACAAAGCTCTATCCTTCATTTTGTTATCTTCTCTCTGGAAAGCACAAAGAAGAGCTCTTTTGGGAAATAAAGCAAGGTGGCCAAAAAGAGGCCTGCATCTCTCAGAGAGGGGTCATTACATGGCCTGAGGTTTTGGTGATGGTGGCAGAGAGGCTGCAACCTCCTGTCTGCCAGCAGCAACCTCCTATCTCAGCAGCTCTGGTTAATACCAGTGATGATCTTGAGGGAAAGTCAATGTAAAAATGCCTGTCTGAGCTAGATTAACTTGTACCCATGTTTCGAGGTGTAACCATCCTTGTTTAGGTTTCTGAACAGGATGATCTGAGATTAATACCTGCAGGCTACTCAACTTCATGACTTGCGGGGGTTTCTTCCAGTGCTGTGCTCTCTCATCGTTTGAGTCGCCGTAACCTTAATTAAGGTTGCCTTCTCACAGTATTTTTTTAAAATATGTTCTTGGAAATGTTGGACTGCTTGTGAGTTTAAAGCAAATTAACAATACTTTTTTTTCCCCCTGTAAAAGCTGTTTTACAATATGTCTCTTGTAAACTTGCAGCTTTCTAAGTTTCTGTATCAGAATGTGAATTGATTATGGGATTTGACGGATCATATCCCATTAGCTCTTTGGCTTGTAGGAAACAGCCCTTGACCTATTTTTTTAAGCTTTATTTCATAAATGTTTGCAAAACTGTGAAGATCAAAAAAGCAGAGTCATTCATTTAAATTTACTTTAAAGACCAGCGATTCATGGCTAATGAATGTATGGTTTATTAATCAAATGTATGTAGCTGAAAGAAGCCAACTACAATTCACTTACAATTGCGATTTTACCCTATTTTAACGTTATTTTAATGAGCTACAGATTTGAATGTGGGCTTTGTTCATCTGTTGCTTCCACTCAATTGCAGTTTCACCCTAAGAAGACACAAGACAGATTGATCAGGCTTCCAGTCATTGTGAGACTTAAATGAAGTGAACAGGGCCTTATGTTTCAAAACCAAGTGAGAGGATTAAAGCAACAAAAAAAAAAAATCTCCTATGTTATCTGTCTGCTGTTCTTAAATTTGATTAAGCTACTTGCCACTAAGCACTTTTGGTTTTACTGTAAATACAGCCTAGAAATAAATTTTCATGGCCGCAGGCACCAATCAGCAAGTGATACCATGAATAATTAGCACTTAGAAACACTTGTTCATGTTAGAATATTTCTTTGATTGCCATTTCCAAAAACACACTCAGATAATAGGACAGTACATTTCTTTAAGGTCTAATTGGGATAGAGCTCCATGCCAGCAGTTACAATAGTACTATAAGCAAAGTTTTCCTATTTTTTTGGGGGGGGTGTGTGTGTAGTGCACGTTTGTATTTTGTGAGAACAGGAAAAAAAGAATAGTCTCAAGTTAAACTTTAATAATTTGCTGTATCCATATTTTATTTTTCAAACTGCATCATTCAGTTTGGGGCTATAAAAGGCACTTTTGAACCTGAATATGACCATATCTAATATTCTCTTCGTAAAATGTAAGCAGATTGCAACCACCATGTAAAATAATGAAATGGCCTGTGAAGACAGTGTAAGCAAGAATTCTGTATCCTACTTTATTCTTATTCTGCTTTATTCTTAAAAGCTCTCCAGTTGGCTTGAGAATGCCTGATGGGGAGTAGCAATCCCTGTGAGTTATACTGAACATAAACTCTAAGAACAACGATGTAGAAGCATGGCTTGGTTTTATAGACTTTTGCTGTGGTTTGTATGTTTAACTTTTGGCCTAAGTGTGTTTGAACTGCGAAGTCCATCAAGAAATACTGTGAAAATATTCATCACACTAGTAATAATGCTGTACTTTTCACATATGTTTAATTTACCTATTTTATAATTGGGTTTGATGCCAATTACACATTTCTATATTTGATGTACACCTTTTTTGTTCTAAATTGCCGTTTGAATTTTGCATGAAAAAATGGTAAGTAGCAAAGCAATCTAACATATCTGTACTTGATCCCACATTTCTTGTGTACCCAAACTCCCATCCTACTCTAGGGTGACTTTCTGTGCAGAAAAACCCTGCCTGCAGATTCTGGTGGCCTGAGTAATGTGGGGTTGTTACCTCAAAATGACTTTTTACCTTTAGATTTTAAATGAGAAATACAGGAAAGAAGTTTTGCTAACGCTGAGACATTTTGCAGGGTTTAAAAATTCTTTTAGAGTGGAAAACAGCTATAGAATCCCTTAAAAGAAATGTTTTTGAAAACTGATCTTTATATAATGCTTTGACTACATTAAGTACAAGCACTAACTGATTAGTGCAGTATCTCCATGGAGCAGGCTAGATTTACAGCTGGTGAAACTGAGGCAGAGAAGGAAAAAATGGACTTTCTGGTGTCCTTAAGCATATCTTAAGTGATCAGCATCACTACGCAGCAAATGAAGCGCAAGCTGCCATAACTGTGCCACTTTTAATCTAGCTAGAGTGAGAGCAATGAAGGGTAGGGAAGCTGTGGCAGCACAGTGGTCAGCATAGAAACTTGGGGGGCAGCCTAGGCATATCTTCGCTGGCGTTGTCTGTAGTACCAAGATGAAAGCTAACTGGGGTTCGCCTCGCTAGACTGTAGAACTGTACCTTCGTTCAATATCCTAAGGACAAATGCAATATAGAAATTGTAAGATTATGATCAGATTTGGGAGTCCCAGACTCCCAGATTTGCATGGCTTTCTCTTGAGCATTCAGACTCTCCTTGTCTTGTCTAAGTGTTAGACTAATGTCTATCAGCCTCAGGAATTAAATGTGTGAGAATGAACACATTGATAAGAAAAACTAATTTATAATCAACACTGAGTCTTTATGCAAAAATTTAGAATAATGCAGGTCTTAAATCTGTCTGATTCCCACACATTGTTTGTTTTTAAATAATGTGCTGCATGAAGTACATTTTTTGTGTTCTAGGGAAATGATCATTAATAGACCTTTGTGTTTTCTCAGCCTTTGTGTGGCCATATGTAAACTTGAAGAACCGAGTTCTGTTGTGTGCATCTGTGTCTAGCTGAAATCAAAGGTGATTTGATTTTTTTCACCCCAAATCAGAATTTCGGCAAAAATAATATTGGTGGTGAATTTGAAGCACAAACATATATTTGTCTTCTGTATGTTGATTTTTATGCAAGTTGTGTGCTATTATTTAAGAATAAAGCTTTAAGAAATATTTGCATGTATTTTTAATAGTTGGATTACTTTATGTTTCATAAAAGTATATATGAAGACAAAAGCACATAGTGTGATGAAATTTTGTAAAGCATTTGCAGGCTCATTTTCTGCAATGCAGGGTGTTTGGCAGCACAGTCAATGAATATTTCTGTATAGCTTTGCAGCGTTAAACAAATTTCTCTTGACATTCAGTATATGTAAGTAACTGAGAATATAGTTCATTTCATTTAGTGTTCAGTCATCTAAAATCAAAGCATTTGGGATATTATTACTTAGCTTTGATATAAATGAGTAATCTACCATGTATTAAGCTTGCTCTGTTTAAACTGAAGTTTCCAGATAGCACAAGTTACCATCTGTATTTTTCATATTATTATTGCTCTCATAATAAGTTCAAGGTGAGGTTTTCAGGCAGTAAGCTGCAAGTCAGTTTTCATATAAACACTTTAGAAAAGCTGTCTTGACATCAGCAGCTTATGCAGTCTTCCATCTATAATGTAAATAACTACACCTGCGTTATTTTTATTTCTTCATTATTTTGTGTCCGCTCATTTAAAAATGTTTAAAGCATTAAAAACGTCTCTGCAAATACGTGTGAAAGGAGACAATTGTTCCTGTAGGAAAGGCCAGGAAAACACACAAAAGAGGCCACAGTGAGACGATAAACATAAAGGTCCAGGAGGTATTATGATGAGGTTCACAGATACTGTGTTCCAATCAAGCTCAATAAGCTCTGAATTCCTATTATGTTTCTCAAGCCTCCAAAAAGACATGGGAAGAAACCAAAAGTTTAAGTCAAATAAAAAGCACTTAAGCCAAGAGCACATGAATGTATAGCTGGGTAATGGAGCTTTCATCTCCGAAATAAAAACAGTTCAATTCAATTGGAACTGAAGTTTCTTCCCCCTTTGAAAAAGTTTATTTTAATGAGTTTCCATTTTATGCGTGGGCTGTTCTTTAATCGATGCTGCTCCATTGAAGTTTTACCCAATGAAGACACAAGACAGATTGTCCAAGCTTGCGGCTATTGTTGGGAGTTGATGAAGTGTATGGGCCCTTATGGTTGATAACAGAAGTAGATGGTCAGAGCCAATAAATAAAACTTTAACTCTGATTGTTGGGTGCTTTATGCTGAAAAGCTTTCTATTACCATGAATCTTCGGTTTTGAAGGACTTGTGAACCCAAAGGCAGCTTGTAGCTCTGTCACACAGACTAAGTCAGTCAGACAAGCAGCAATCTGTCCTATCCAATAAACCCAGTTTTGTCTTTTAAATTCTAAACTTCTCTTCAGGAATCAACATTGTTAATATCTTGACAGACCATTAACTTCATAATACATGTATCTGCTGCCCTGTTGATTTATCATAAAAATTTGATGTTTGCGGAAGTTAAATTGTGCTGTCCTTGATCATGTTTTTACAAAGCAAGTATTTTTTTATTATATTTATATATATATTTATTATATATTTTATAATTATAAAAAGAACAATTTTAACAACTGGAAGCCTGTACTAACGTTTGAGGAAATTAGTAAAATATTTTTGTGACAGCGCTGAGAGTCACAAGTGCAAAAGAACCATAAAAAGATTCATACTCAGTATAGTAAGATCTCAGAATATTAACCTAGGGTTTTGAGGTTTTTCGGTGAGAAATGAGATTTATTTTGCAGATTGAGCAGTCCTAGAGCCAGATTTGTTTGTTGCTTGGTCTGAAGAGATCTCAGTGAACAGAAGAGCAAATACAATTTCAATTAAAATATTCTGCATATTTACTGAAGAAATGTCATTCATTTCAATTTTAAGGAGAAAAACTGTTAAATATTTGTGTTATAACTGGTTTTGTCTGAGCAGCAATACTTGGAGTGTGGCAGCTAGTGGCTGCCTCACTTTGGAGGTGCCACACAGATACAGTCGAAGATATTTGGCCTTAGGGATGCATCGTGCATCCTGGAGTTTCCCGATTCTTGGGGTGAGAGGGAAAGAGAGGGGGTGAAGAACCCTGACCAGCTGGAAAAATGCAGGGAGTGCAGGTATGGGTACCCTCAGGATGGATGGCAGGAGGGAGAGGGTAAGGTTGTGGGGAAACAGGAGAGATGTTTCTCTGGGAATGTCTATTGTCTGCTTGCATGAAGGTCACTTAAAATCTGCCCCTTCTAATCTCCTGAGGTTCTTACTCTTCTTCAGCATCCAGGTATCAGAACATCTTTCAGTGGCGTGTGAAGTGGCATGGCTAATATGTCACATGTGGTCTGTTGTCTGTTATTCCTTATACCCGAACACAAGAAAACACTTTTTTACTGTGAGGATAGTCAAACACTGAACAGGTTGCTCAGGCAGGTTATGGAGTCTCCCATCTATCAGTATATGGTCCTGGACAACCAGCTGTAAATGACCCTGCTTGAGCAGGTGGGTTGGACTATATGATCTCAAAAGGTCCCTCCCAACCTAAACAACAGCAAATTTTTGTGTACTGTGCAGTATTTTATTCTGGTAGGCATGTGGCTTGGGTTCTAATGCTCCATGTTGTTGGCACGTGTTTCAGGAAAGAGAGGAGAGAAAGGTGCAGCTTGCATGGGGAATAGGAGGCCATTCTCAGATTGGCTGCCAAAAAACTCCTCTCCTGTAATGATGAGCTTTTAATCTGCAATGGTAATCGAAACAACATCAGCTCATATACAGTACATGGGGAGGGTGGGCAAATCTTTTTGATGCATGCTTATTATGCCTAAAAACCGCCCTCTATTTAGCCTTAATATTTGATAGAGTTGCTTTACTAACTGGCGCTGCGCTGAACACTGTTGATCATTCTTCACTCATGCATTTGGTGGGGATGAAAATACTTCTTATTTTCTTCGAAGACCTGTGTTTTGTCCATCTTCTAGAACAAGTTGGGCTTGTGAGAAGAGGTGGCACAGAAAGAGGAAACAATGTACAAGGTGTGGGAGGTCAAATGGATGCATTTAGTGTATATCAAAGAATCCTGGACTGTAGCTATGGTGCCTCTAAACTGTGCACCAGTATGTCTTTAAGGACTGACTTTGGATGAAGTGTAGAAGCCATTTATTGTACATGCAATACAGTAGCTACTCCTGCAATGCAATATGCCAACCCTAGTCTTCATAGCCATAAAGATCTCATATCTTTCATGTGCTAATTATGCTGATATTACCATGCTCTTGCAAACCATGCTTTAACTCAAAGTGTGTTAGATATTGTAATGGAATAAAATCTTGTGTGTAAGACTGTTGGTATGTGGGTCGCTGGAAAGGCTGAACTTAGAGTAAGAAGCTTTGAAATACTTGGAGGAAAGCCAGCTACTAAAGTCTCTGTGAAGAGTGGACACAGATGAATGCAATTCCGTGGCAAATTAAAGGTCAGGCTAATTTTAGTGTTGACCAAAGTTGTTTAGCACCCAAGATGAGTTGCTCAGGTGCTTGTGAGAGCGAGTGCGCTAATTGCAGCCTCAATCCAAATCACAAAGAACTTAGCCATCACTTTGACTGTGGAGGATCTCTTTTGGCTCTCTCAGTAGATAAGCCACTAACTGAAAGGATTCAAAGGCCTGATTCCATCTTACTCCAACTGATGACACTTCCATCCTTACTACATTTATCTGTCCATTGCTGTTGAAGAACACTGTCTTGTAGGAACTGGTGATAGCATGACCTGTTATTAAAGCAGGGATCATATATTTCCATGAATCAGATCTTCTTACTGGTTCCTGCCTCTCTTTTGTAACATGCTTAGAGATTTGAACAGGAATAGTGATACAAAACTCTGGATATTATTGTATTATATTATTGTATTATGTTATGCCAAGTGGCTTTGTGCAAGCAAATCTCCTTGCTGGGAAATACATAATGTGAGCTCTTGCAGATGAGATTAATTTGCTTGCCAATGCCCATCCTTGCACAGAAGCTTCGCTGCCAGCTCTTTCCCAGAGAGGGCTTGTGGCTGTACAGACATCCTCAATAGCAGCAGGCTGTACACCCCAAAGTGCCCAGTGACAGAGGGAGAGTCACAACCAGCAAACAAAGCAATTCAGAGACTCACTTCGCCATTCACTGTTGGCGCGAAGGGAATTCTCTGGGAAGATTCAGATTCACCGAGCAGGGAGAGCGGTGCTCCTTCCTGAGGCATATAATTATGAGTCTGTTCCTGGGTATTACCTGGCACAGGGAGGCATGCTTGCATTTTCCTCATGAGGTAAAATTATTCCTCTTCCTCTAATTACGTGTGGTAGGAATTCATTCGTTTCACATTAAAATCGGTTTTGTATCAAGCTTCTTTTACCTGCTAATATACCTCAGGTTATAGAGTACCCTTAATTCCTCTATTAATGGAATTAGAGAATCCGCCTGTTGTTCCCACAAGGATGCCCTGAAGGATGGTTATCTGTGCTTTGTCTTGGATAAACCAGTTCATCTGGGGATTTCACCAGTTTCAGCAGTTACACGTCAGGCAAAAGAGTCCTGGGCAGTTAGAGTCTGCTGGCACCCTGACTTACTACCTTCTTAAAAAGCATTCTCTCTTCTCTTACATAGCATCAGTAGAGCTTTGGTGACAGTATCAAAGAGAAGTGTACCTAGAGAAGACTCTAGTTTGGTTTTGTATGTCCTGGTTTAATGAAAGGGAAGGTTGTTGGAAGAGTGCTGTTCATCATTTAAGATAATGAAATAAAATGTTCAGTTAGAATACTGGCTGTATTTCGGATAAATTTGCAGCCATAGGTCCTTTTCCATGCATCACCTGCAGCTATGGCCCATGAGGACCATGGAATGTATTAGGAGCAAGCACTTTGGCTGTAGGAAAGGGCTGGGATGTATGTAACCCACTGGGGAAGCTGCATCACAGGTCCCTCATCGTGCTCAGAGCTTGGGCTCCGTCCAGGAGCTGCACAACTGCTCAGTAATGGGCTTTGCCTTTTCTGGTCAAGCTGTAGCAGTTAATGACTCAAGCTCTGGAAACGCCTGTTGCACTAAGCAAGATGGTGGGTTTTCTCAGGTCCACGGAGCACTGACACACTGACTTCTAAGTCTTTGGAACATAAAGCAGCATCCAGTAGGAAAACTGTACTTGACAGAGCAAACTTCTTTTGCCGGAAGATAAGGAGTGTTAGAATTCGATTTATATGATAAAAGTACAGGCTAGAGGCTGTATCGCTTGCTGTCCTTTATTATAATCCCCCAATTGCCAGATACGGGTCAAAAAGGTAAGATGTACTCTTCTGTACCAAAGCAGTGGAGTAATGAGGACATCTGTTTTCATATGGTACTTGACACACACTACCAGAAATTTGATGTCATGCTGTCCAAACTTGTACATCATTGCAGAATTGCATTAGCTTTTCTGATTGATTCTGACAAGTCACTGACAGTTTTTGAGGTGAAACACAGACATGACAAAGGGCAAGCAGAGGCTGCGTATGTCAGCTGGAACGCTCCCTTGTTGACTCGGAGAGGTAAAAATCTTTCAGTCTTGTCTCTATCCAGCCTCTTGCCACTGTTTAACCTCCCCATCCTTGCCCCAGTGTATGCAGCTTTAGACATTATTTGGTTGCAGGAGCGGGTCCTTTTAAGTTTTCTCTTCAAAGAAGTATAGTGCCAAGGGATCATTTTCTTTTCATGGGTTAATGTGTGTGCCCATAAGGTAAAAAAATGTAGTTCAGTAAATTTATTCATCGTGAATCATGCAAGGTCCATTTCATTTATCATATCGCACCATAAACATAGTATTTTGTGGTTTGTATTTACACATGCATAAACTTAATTTACCCTCACGGTGTCAAGCAAGTCCTTATTTCCTTTCCAGAAAGTGTCAGTGTATATGTACTAACACATAGTGTTTTAAAGTACCAGTGCTATGAAAAAAATTGGCTTTTTTTAATGTTGTAGGGGTTTTGGGGAGGTTTGGGGTGGTTGTTTTTTAAGAAAAATAAGGACACATTGCACTCCAGTGATGATATACACAGGTTTACCAGCTCTGAAACAACACAGGATTCCCTCCGGTGCTACTGTCAGTAAGGTCAAACGCACCATTTGTTCTCAATATATGTTTCTAGGTATGCTAGCAAAAGAGCAAGTAGTGTGCTGTAGCATAGCAAGTCGGGGTCACATTTTATTTTACCATTTTACACACTATGTTCTGCTCCAGCCCTTCCCTATGAGATGGATGGTCATTTTTTGGCCATGACTTGTTTTGTCCATTTCTTGAGAAAAAGCTGATCAGCAAATGCAGGCTGGTTGTATTGCAAGTATTTGCTGCTGAAACACTCAGTGTTCGATAAAAGCAATAAAAGAAGGATGTAACATAAATGGAAGAATACTATATTGCACCTGGTTTATCTTGCTAGACTTGCACACTGATCTCAGAAAGGATCAGATCACGTATGCTTTGGTTTTGCGGATAGGCGTGTGTTACACTCTTTTGGTTGATTTATATTTTTTCATAGGGAAACATAGAAATGCAGTGATCCATTTTAGGTGAAATACTGAAGTTGGCATTTACGATTTTAATGAAAAGATAGCTTCAAACCATATGTTCTTATGGAGCTCCCCTTTCACAAGATTTTTTTAATTAAGAACAGGTCTTTTTACAAAACAGTATTGTAATAATATTGAAGAAGCATATAAAGGAAAAAAAGAATAATTAAGGAAAAATGTAATTAATTGTAGAGTCTTAAAGTAGTATCCAAGTGTTAAACCACAGATTACATGAATGTTGTTTAGATCTGGCTTTTTCATGAGCTTAGAAATTTCATCTTGAAAGGCTTGTGCTCTCTCAGTTAAGTTAATGGAAGGCACTTGTGGATGAGCCATAGACAGCGTTATCAACTCTTCCCAGAAAGAGGAATGTGTGAAAGAAACGATGTGTGAAGCAAAGCAACAAACTTCCCCACCTTATTGTCATGTAAATTCCAAGAGACCACTTCATCTTAGTGCCTTCACCCCACTGGGCTCTGTAAAATGGAGCAAGTTAGATGCTTTCAAAGTATTTGATCTGTGGTCACCTATTCTCTTTTTCCTATGGAGATGCAGACCTCTCCTGGTTGCAAGAGACTTGCTTTTCTCAGTTAACCTTTGCGGACATCTGAGATGCAACTCATTGATTCTCCGAGATTCAGAGATTACACTTTGAAAAATCCTGGCATTTGGAGGGCAGTGTCATCTCATTTTACGTGGTGTCTGAGCTGCTAAAATTATGCACTGATGATGCAGTGGTCGTGGTGGCCATTACAGGTGTGGCTGATATTTCTGTGGCTGTAGAGAGCTATGGTGGTATAGGCAGACCCACCAGAAGCTGCTTTGCTGCTCAAGCTCTGTCGTTGGACTGTCAGACATCACATGGGCAATGCTGGCCCGAGGAAGCATGTAAACGCAACTTCTTCCATCTCCCACTTGGAAGGAGAAACACAGTGTGATCATCTTCATCTTTGATTGTTTCAGATTCCAGGCTGAATCAGTCATATTCAAGAATGATTTTGTTCTGTTTTGGACACTGGAGAGACTTGCACGAGTCTTGCTGCCTTTTGGGAAGCCTTGCTGTCATCAGTTTGAGCTGCATACCCACAGAGGAAAGCAGCACAAACAGCAATACAACAGCTGAGATACAAAAAAATGTTGACTTGTTGCTGCATTTGACATCCTTAGTGCATCCTTTTGCATTCCTTTTGTATTTACAGTGCAAGTTTATATGCAAAACCACACACCATTATCAAACTCTTGCAGCGTTTAGGACAAATACATGGAGCAAGGTGATTTTCAGCATATTCCTTAAAGCATCTTTTGTTTTACTTAAATGCTATTGACTTGAATTTCCATTGTATTTTTTGTGGTGAAACTTGGAGATATATAAAAAAGTATTCTCTGTTGGTTATGTATGTATAATTTGAGCTCACCAGCTGGAATCACATGTATATGTAAATGACGGCAGATTTGGGCTCATAATTGTTCAAATTGGCTATGGCATTTGTTATGTCAACCCTGTGTTCTCAATGCTGCCACTTTGATTTCAATCAAAATTTTGTTAGGCAGGAGTCATGGAAAACTCCATTCTTTTTTAAGTGTGTAACTTTCTCCTTGTGCAGTCTGGAGTTAGTGTACACTTAAAGAATTATTTTAGCAAGTGGCAGTCTTTTAATAGTTTAATCTGTGGCGTAGTCTAGACAAATTATATTCTTCAGAGACTTCCAAACTGCCTGTCAAGATAGCTTCCAGTACTAATGATGTATATTTTACTTTAATCTATGAATGTAAAATAGAATGCCTTTTTTTTTCAAATCTGTTTTAATATTTTAGCCTGCTCATCTGCGAGGGCATGCTGTAGATATTAATAATTAGGGACAATTGCTAGCTGCAATGCCATTTCTGAAATTAGGACCTATATTACATTACTCTTCTTACAGACTCCTGACAGCATCAGCAGATCCAGTGCAACGGGACCATCCAGACACTTCCTTTTGAAGCAGCTGATTAAAGTTACTCAAAACTACTGTTTCAGAACAAAAGATATTTATTTCCAAAACTACCAAGCACCCTGGACCAAAGGTTCACAATGGCAAAGAAATAATGTATATAAAAATACATATATTCCTTTACCTAAATGTCATCTCTCTGGTGTAATTCAGATGGGTCCAGTTTAAACCTCACGTTTGAGTTGGAAGGAGGAGCCTGTCCAACCCACAATATACTCCTGCTTTCTGGTTTTCAGTTTTTCAAAGTTGTTGGCTATTTCACTAACATAACTTCTGATTTTTCTGGCATGCCTAGGAAAATCCTTCTCCCTTCTCAAGCCTTTGAAGGTGTCAGGTTTCCGTCCATTGCAGGCTTGATCTTAGGAGGATTGTAGCTTGAAGAAAACCAACTATGGTTATTTTTACCTCCTCAGAAGTTGTGTACCTGTAGCTGTTGTTACTTTTTTAACCTTTCCTTTATATATTTGCTTTTGTAGTTCCTTTGATTCTGAGCACAGTCACACGGATAAGCAGGCATCAGAGCAAACCTGGGCAGGCAAACAGCTGCTCTCATAATATTTATAAAAGATAACAGCAACAGTTTCTCAGTTCATCACAGTCCTGACTCTTCATTAAAAAGAATTGAAAATGCAATGCCCTCAGCCTTAAAATCAGGGAGTGACCGGCACAGAAATGTTAACTGATCTGGGCTGTCACAAAGTACATTTTGGTGTCTTAGGTAGGTAGGGCTCAAGCAGAGCAGAAGTGCCTTAAGGCGCAGACCAATTCTGAGCTTTATGCTCAGAAAGCATTTTACAGCCATGATAATGTGTCTCTGAAATTAAGCATCCTAACGGCATGGCTGATTGTCTTTTAGTTAATTTATCGCTAAGCGGGATCTATACAGTCACTTACAGTGACAGGCTGTAGTATGGACAGTAAACCTTTCCCGTGGCAGACTGCATCTGCAGGCTTTGTCTGAACCTGTGATACAAATGTTCTCAGTGGGCCTTGTTTTCCCACCAGATGAGGTTGGTTATTGTCCCTGTTCGTGCGTGTGTATACAAGAGAAACGGGGAACCACGCTGAGTAATGCTGGAGCTGCTCCAGGTCCTCCTCACCCACCCCAATCTCCTCCTGTTCCCCGGCTTATCTCCGCAGAGGACATCGGACAGGTGCGCCCAGTGCATTTGATGCATCAGCTCCTAACTAGACACTCCTCCCTTCAGAGACCCACAGATTATTATTATCATTGACCTTTTCAGGAAAAGTACATTTTGTGGAGTTCTTCAGTGTAAAGATGTAGGTGCATTTCTAACTAGATAGGTGCTTGGTTTTGCTGTCAGCAAAGTCTAAATTTCATCCAGTGGTTTTAGGTCTTATGCTTTGGCCACATTTATCATCTTCGTTTCTGAGCATCTTGTTACTATGTAACTGAAAGTCTATGGTGTATATTTTAAATTGCCTTTTATGGCAGTAATTACTGATTTGTATGATCATGTTTGAATTTGTATAGTGCCTGTTTATGAGACCAATATGTGTTTACGTCCTGAACTCTACATTTGTGTATTCCATTCAAACTGTTGATAATTGGCTTGATGGATAGCCTGTTAAGATGGAGCTTAACTCCAGTCCCTGCCCGTTACTGGGTTTAGTACGCTGCTGAAAGGGAAGCAGTACATTCTGCTCTATCCCTTCCCACCCAGCTATAACGTGTGTTTTTTAAAAACAACAATTTCTACTGTGGCCTGGATTTCATTGCAAGCTATTGCAGAAACAAATACTAATACATTGTAACATTTAAAAACCATTACTGTACATTCATCATGCTAGTTGAGTGTGGCAGCACCATTCCAGCATTAAGTTAATTGTAAGGAAAGTGCTCCTGGGCACGGCAGCTTGGTTTCTGTACCGAGATCCAGATTGCAAAAAACTCGCTGATTTATACCCCATTGGATCCAAATGTTTTTATGCTATTAAAGGATTTGTAGGTACACCTTTTATTTGGAATGCTTGTTAAGGTGTAATTTATAGTTAGTTCTATTAAAGTACTGGGGAAAAATAGAAAAATATTTCCCTGGAAAGAATAGCTTGGTGAATTTTTGCCTCAAAGCAACTCTTTGGCAGTCTGACAGGTCTAAGGGAGGAAAAGGTAGGATATGCTATAAGGAGACCAAAGACAGAAAAAGGGTATGAGATTAGGATAGGCAGACACATCCAGTGATCCAGTGGTGAAAAGGAGTTATTCCTCAAAGTTCAGGGCAAATCCCACCTCTCCCATGTTTTCTTTTTAGGGGGAATGCTTCCCTTAAGAGAAGGGCTTAGTTCCTCTGTGAAAATCGTGTTTTATAGGCAGCACAACCTGCCTCTCAAGTTTTCCATCTAGAAAGTAAAACTGCTTTGATTAGGAATAATAAAGCAACATCAGAAGGACTTAGACTGTGTGTGTCTTCCAGAAACAAACAAGGCTGTTAACATCCTTTTAAGCCTTAATTTCATCTAAGCAGTGGCTCATTTCAGGGACTGACAGGTAAAGTGATTGACATCAGGAAGGCAGTTTTCTCTTGGCTCCTGACACCCATCCAGTTCTGCGACTCGTGCCCCGACACCATGCAGCATCATTACAGTTGCTCTGCAATGGTTTTCTTCTTACAGCAGAATTGCAGGCGCACGTATAGAGGTCTGGGCAGTGGAGCTTTAAGTAGAAGTGTAAGTGGATTTGTATGTAGAGGCATAACCATTCCTTATCAATTCAGATGCAACAGATCTGCAAGAGGACAAAGCCCAAAGGCATGGAGAAGTTTGAAGCTTAGCAAACTCCAAGATGTTCAAAATGTGATAGTGGCACTATTGTTTAAGATATATCAGCTTTTCTCTTGGAGCCTCTGCTTTCAAGGTGCTACAACTTTGGTTTTAAAAGGGGGTTAGTTTCCAAAATTTAGTGTACAAGATCTGACTCAGCTAAAATTGATTACAAGGGGTTTGGGCTGTTTTGTTTCAATAGCAACAAAACCACACATGTAAAAATAGGGGAGGGAGGATTGGAGGGTCTTCACTCATTATTGGGCAGATGTTTCCTGAGGTGTTGAAATAAATCCATTTGGTTGTAGGTAAGATAATACTTAAAATGCAAGCACTCAGTGTAACTGAACGTCCATGGAGCCATTCTTTCAGCTGTTACAGCTCCTTCAGATCACGGAAGGTGACCGGAGTACCTCTGAATAGCTTCTGAGACCCGTAGGAGCTCTTTCTTCAAGCTTTGGTATCCCTGCCGTTTCAGAACACTGACTTCCCCACGTTTTTTAGTGCACGTTTGAGAGTACTCAAGTGGGCTCATGTACCAAATAGCTCCTTAATTACTGGGGCTTGGTACAAAACCAAACAAGTCAGTGACAAGATTTCACTCCAGCAGACCTTGTATCGTGAACTTCAGTATGTACTGAAAAGAAGGTACCAAATCAAAGCAAGTTTTCCTTCAAAGAAGCCAAGATATCTTCCCACTGAGAGAAATTTTCTTGCCAAATGCTGGCTCTCCAACTGTGGCCATCTTGACTAGGGAGCTATTTAAAGCAAGGATGCAATGATTTTTTTTTCATTATGGCAAGACTTTATTTCACTTCTCATGGATGGCTGAGCTGTTGATGCTCAAGCTTTCCTTAAAAAGTATGTTCAGGCAGAAATCAAGATCAGGAAATTTCAGAAGGAAAGTTATAATTGGGAGGAACTGAAAGCAGAATTGAAATGGACACTTAGTATAAATATGTGGGTTGTTTCTGCTGCTGTAATCGTAGTCATTTCTCTTTATCTGATATATTCTATCCTAACTTAAGTCAGAGCACACCCCGCATGGTCGTTGCATTCACTTGGATGTATATTGTCTCTTCTACTCTCTGACATGGTTTATAGCTGGTAAAGAAAGGGCATCATAGGGATGGTTCAGAAACTGGGCCTAGATATGCCAGTCTTAGTTAAGATAAATGCCGCTGCCTTGGATGAGAAACTGTCCCTTGTCTGATCCCTTGGACGCAAAACATGGATGTGGTATTATGTACATTAGGAAGCATCTTGCAAAAATGTGTTGGTTTTATGTAGAACGTGTCCAAAGCTGTTTAATGTTTGTTGAAAAAAGCTTGGAAAAAAAAAATTAAATTACTGAGAGCTAGAAACAAACAAGGTATCAGGCAATTTCTCATAAGCTGTAAAGCTAGGTCAACTTACTCAAGGTTAGCAAGGAATGGTGAGTAGTGGAACAGCCACTGAAGGGGTTAATTCGTGACCGTGGGGCTCACTTCTCGGGGTGGACTGACTTGTATGGTTTTTCCATGAAATTAATGAAGTCAAGACATGCATATGCTTAGTCTGCCTGGATACAGACTTTTGACCCTTGAGCAACGTAGTATCTGTTTCACCTTCTTTAATTTTTATAACTTGGAGATCTCCTTTGGCCAGAGAATGAACAACTCAGGTATTAGTTGATGTTCAGTTACCTTGAGCAGCTCTCTGAGAACGATGAAAGAAACTTTTCTTTGTTTTATATCTATGTTTTTCAGAATTTGTCCTCAGAACTTGAGGAAACTATGGCTAATTCCTGACCTCAAGTCACTCACCTTTGCAGGTCCCACCTGTGTGTAAATAAACGTTTCAAATAGCACTTTCATTATTTCCCAGATAATACTGGCTTCTGGAGAGTATTGTTCAGCCTCTGACCAATAGTTGCTATCCTTGATGAGGAAAGCTTGGGTTTGGTTTTCTAAGTTCACTGCAAGGTTACATGCCATAGAGTAAGTACTTAGTGCTTCAACGTTTATTATTGGTCTTATGATGAACAACCAGTGTCTTTTTGACAGTAAAGAGTTGATCTTTTCCAAAAACTTGAAGCAGTTAATCATCTAGGTTATGTAGGCAAATATAGCTCCTAACTGCCTAAACACCAGTAATAGAATTGAACTCGTTTATTTAAAGGTGTAAATATGCACATGCTTGATTTCAATTGGCATGCCTCATTTTCTCATTTCTGCCCTTGTTATAAGAAACAGCTTTACATTCTTCCAACCTTCCTTCCAACCCCCACTGTTCTTGTTGACCTTTTCTTCATTGCTGTAGCCCCTGCCACCAGTCTTCCTGTGAATCAGCCATGTGATGCAGACGTCATTATCATCTACGCACGTCTTCTAGCCAGACTATGCCAAATCTTACAGATTATTTTGCATAACATCTTTAAGAGACCACCTTTCTTGTCTGTCTATATCTCGCATGCTTGTTCAGTTCCCTGCTCTGTTATGCCTCAGTTATTGCACCTCAGCATATGACCACCAGGGATTAATCCATCAAATGCAACATGCTTAGTCTCATTCTTGAAGTCTCTCATGGTCTCTCTTCTCACTGATTCAACTAACCTTTCATATAGTATCCAAGTATTTACACACTCTTCCTTATCAGCCCAGAATGCCAGTTCATCTTTGAGGATATTGAGGATATTGCCCTTGAGAAATGACTTTCAGAGCTTGCATTTCCTTGTGATGACACAAGAAATGGTTTATCTGCTTGTGTGCCAAGATGACTGCTAATTGATGTTAACTGAATGCTTTTCCTATGCTATTTCCTTCTGTCTTTAAACAGCTGTTGTCTATTGTCTAAAGTAAGATCTTTGAGGAAGAAAATGCCTTCTTCATCTGCTTTGGCTTTGTGCAGTGCCTAATGCAATGGGTTTCTGATCCATGAATTATGTTATAGACATAGTTTCAAACTAGTACAACTAGTTTGTTCTAGTGATTACCTCTAATAGCATTGTTTGTCTTGTCTTTTTTATAGCTTTACTTGCAAGCAGTAACTTTTAAATTCCTGTAAATTTCAAAGTCAAAACAATTCATTCTGAGATGATAAAGTAAGAGCATCCCTAGCTACAGCCTTCCATAAACATTCAGGACTACTGAACACAAAAATATAGACACCAGCAATTTAAGCTGCATTTCTGTTATTATTCCAAGGCAGTTTACTGTCTTGGAAAAGAAGGAAAATATTTTTTCCTCCATTTGCTTATGTTTTATAGTACTTTGTTTATAAACTGTTACACTGTTTCCCTGAAGGAAATGGTGAGAATGAATTCAAAGCCTGTTGAAGCCAGTGGAGCGTTAGTCAGATTTGACATTTGTTTGTTTGTGCCTTTGATACAGAAGGAAGGTTGGGGGTTTTTTTTGACAAAAATACACAAATCTGATTGCAAAGCCACAAGATTGGTAAATTGGCTTGGGGGCAGGTCTGGCCCCTGAAGCTGCTTTTAAATCATGTTCTTAATTGACTGAATTTAAAGTTGACTTCTCTTTAAACAACCTCATATGGATAGCAAAGAGAAATCCCAAATTCATTAATTGATGGTTGGGGTTTTTTTTTCTAATTTTACTTCTAATTGATACTCCAGACTTTGACAAGATAGGCATCGCCAGAATAGTTACCTAGAAAATGAGTTCTTAGTTTCTTATACACAGATTTTAGTTTTGACTGAAAAAATAGTGGCCTCTCTGCCAGAGGCAAATTGTAATCTGGCAGGCACACAAGGCCCTAAAGACTTCAGAGGAGCTGAGCAGAATGGCCCATATATCTCATTTTAAAGCTCCCTGCAATAGCTTTGAGTCCAATGAGGATCTGTATGTTGGAAAGATCTGCCTCTTGACGCAGCAACAGAGGAAGAAAGATTAGACAGGCACTGCATTCCCTATGTGGAGGCCTAATTTCTTTTTTTATCAGAAGGACCTCAGCAATGTGCTGTTGGAGATGATAAACGTAGTTTTTACCTAAATCAGGATGATGATGATGGTCTTCACTGTGTCATCATAATTTTGTGCTGCAAGTGATGAAATCTGGGGAGGGGAGGATTTTCAAGATACGGTAAGAAAAAAGAGAAGCTGCATATTATCTGCAAAGCTTTTAAATTTCCTAAATCTGATGATGTGCTATGTTTTTTGAAACCACTAGTGGCCTGATTACTTTTTGGGGAGACTTAATAAGAGGAGGAGCTTTGACATGTCTATCGCCTCTCTGCTGCTGTGTGCATTTTGCGTAAGGCATGCACATTGAATAAATGTACATGTAAAGAGATTGCCTTAGACCCATTTACGCAGTCACGTGGATGTGCAGTTGAGATACGTGTGCACAAAATTCAGATGCAGAAAGCTTTTAGATAAATAGGACAGGGCCTCTGTTGCTGAAGGTTAGCAGAGCTCCTTTGACATCAGGCGGCGTAAATCAGCAGAGCATCACTGGTGACCCAGCCCATCCTGCCTTGACTCACAAATACCACCCTTTTCATTTCTGCTAACTAAGTGGGTGGCCCAGTGAATAAGAAATCTCTTTCCTTCTGCCACTGCAGAGGGGGGTTAGTCCCAAGCAGTGTCTGGGAGTGCCAGCTTCTCTCCAGGTCTAGCTGGAGAGCAACCCTCTGGACTGAAATTGCCCTTCTCCAGCACTGCAGGGGTTTGCTTGCTCAGAGGAGCGATTGATTAAACTGAAGATCCGGAAGACTGTCATCTCAGGTGCCTCTGGCCTTTGTGCAATAACATCTTGTATGCTGTTTCCAGTGCTGTTTGTCTTCAAGATGGCCTGGAAGCCAAGAGCTTGCATGCTTTTTGAAGGCGTTCCTTTTGACTTCAGCGTGGCCAGGATATCCCCAACTTAATTCAGTCGTCTTCCCACACAACGACGAAGTCAAATCTGGTATCAAGGTAGAAGTTTAGGGAAAAAGGTGTACTGAAGGCAGACTGGATGAAATGTTTGTCCCAAATCCATGACAGGCTGCAGGATGTTTCTTCTTCTGCTTCTAATTGCAAAGTTAGGAACTTTTTGGACTGGTAAAATGATATATTGGAACCGAACACAAGGTTGGTTGTCATCAGAAATCGTCATAAAGCTCAGGGAGAAACACAAATCAAAGTATTCCTCCATATTTCCATACACTGCCCAAGACTATGGTATTAAAACTCATTGTGTATATGTATTATCTATACATATATATTGAGAGATATATTATATATATACATATATATATTTATAGAGATATATATGTACTTTTTTAAAGAAAAGAAAAAACATAAGATGGTTTGCATCTTAAGGAAAAATTACCCTGATAGTTCTCACTAAAGGAGTAGGCTCCACTTTATTTTTACCCCTTAGTGTGAATGCTCACAGGTTGTATGTTAGGCTTGTTTTGGAGGAAGCCGGGTACTGAAGGAGCCCTGTTCTGAGAGCACAAGATTCATCCTTCAGGATTCGGAGTTCCTGAGGGGCAGAGCTGTCAGGAGTGGTTGACATTTAAAGGAGAGGAGGCTGTCTTCTATGAATGCTGTGCAAGTCTCTCAAAGGTTTTGAAAACAGGGAGTAAATGCAAACTATACATAAAGACTTGAAGGCAAGGTGCTCCTGGTAACCTGCGCGACTGCAGATGTGAACTGCTCCGCCACACTAGATTCGGGTACGGAGGATGAAATCTGTTGTTACCCCGGGAACACGGCTGATGTCGACATCTGTTCAGATTCATTTTGCTTACAGAGAAGAAGAGAAAGAACAGAAATCTTCAGTGTTAGTAAAAGTTGTTGTTGAATATGTTAGGATACAAGAGAAAAAAATTACAAAGACAGATTTAAATTAATTTGGAGTCACAGAAGGGATTAGGAGGCATTTCAGTGGTGCAGTAAATTAGTACAGAGATCTTTCACCTCCAGCCTCTGGGTTCAAACTCATGCCAAGCTGCAGGCTGATAAAAAACGAGTGATTTAAACTATATCCTTACTAGGGCATGGCCATGGTTTCTTGTGTGTGCCTCTCTTCAGTTGGAAAGCGTTTCCATTATATTCAATTTGAGTGTGGGATTATTGCTTTGTAAATTTATGAAACTGATATATTTTCAACATTAATTAGAATTTTTATAAGAGCTTTGTCCTGATTGAATTAAAATATTTCAGAACACAGCTATTGAAATTAATGCAACTGTTTTAGTATAGGCATTCTTACAGGAATATGGAAGCTCTTTATTCTCTTGTTTATATAAGAAGAGTTCACGTATGTGTGTGTGTACACATAGTCTTTTTTTATAATAAAAACACTAAGGAAGGGAATTGTCTTTTTAAAAACCTTAAACCCTTAATCTTTCCTTTTTACATAATAGCTAGACTTGGATGTAGCTAATGTCATTTGGATGTTCAGTACAACATATGCTCTGAAAGCACAGCCAGCTATATTGATAAGATAACCCTACTTCTCCGCATGCTATGGGTGCAGATTTGAATTTAACACTGTTAAGCTGTGGATGTGAAATGAGAGATCATGTGAGCCCTTTTTCAAAAATCCAGCCATAAAACATACATTCAAATGATACCAAGTCATAAATTCATAAAAGTGAAACAGCTCCATGTTTATGTTTCTCTCACGCTCCATAACTCAGACATTTTGCGTATATGTTTGGTTGTGGCATATGGTCTTCTTCTATCAGAAAGTTACAAAGATCTGAATAATGTTACATAAAAAATTGGGAGAAAAGCTCTGGTATTTTTCATTGTTGCGATTATGATCTGGTACATGGTATAGGTGACAGAACACCTATATTCTAGACAAGATGAGATACAACTTTCAGTAGGTATCTCTAACTGTGTGAAATAAATATTATATTATGTATTTATTTTATTTTAGAAATGTATTATCATCTCTCATTGCTGAGGCAATATTTTATTAATCGTTCTCTCCTGGAAGAAAAATAACATCTCACTAGTCAGTCAGGAATTCTTACAGTTCTGGAAGCTGCGTAAGACAGCCTTTATGGACAAGAAAAGGACCTTTTAGAGAATTAGAGAAGCATAGATGTTTATTAATAAAAGCCCAAATATGCCACTCTTGCTCATTGGAGTAACTCAGTTTACTTCAGGAGAAGGAACTATTCATGTGAACTATTCACTAGTGAAGAAAGTACCAATTTGTAATTTCTTAAATAATTCATCTCTGGGGATGGATAATGCATACTAGAACATTTTAATTGTAGTATATTATATTTTATTTTCAGATTAACAGCTAGGGTATACAGCAGTTTTCAGGGTTATTGTGTAATGGGTAATGTCTCTGATTAAAGATTATTTACATGTTGGGTTTTTTATTATTTTTATTTACTTCGTAGACATACTTCACAAAATATCATAGACTGGCATCTCTACAGTAGCTCGGAGCTGCTCTTTAAAATGTCCTTGACTTTAAATAAGTATATAGCCAGAATAGGCATATTCTTGGCTTCAATGTAATTTGCCTTAGTCCACTCTCTGACAAGGCTGTTTAGGAGGGAGGATGCCAGTGGTTTCCAACAGGAAAATTTATACTGGGGGAAATTCAGTGTTTGACAGTAACACAAAAGGACATGAGAGGCAGGTATGAAGGCACCTACTACAAGGGATTCCAAATTTTAATTGGACTTTTGTTTGCTTCCACAATACTAACGGTTGGAGAATTTATTAATAAGTAAATAAAAAGAGTAGAATCCTTCTGGCATCATTAGGCTTGGGGGAAGCTACTAATGTACTGCATTACTTTAAAAAAGAGTCTTATTTTCTGCTTGGGCCGTGTACTGGGAAGAGCCTGAATTTGGGAAGAGGAACATCAAAGGATAGCAGACTCCTTCTTGTCCATTGCATTTCCTTGTTTTTTCCCATGTTGGGGTTGGGGAGCGGGACAGCTAAGAATATTTATTTTTACCAGGGGAAAAAAACCCCACAGTTTGAATATTCTATCTTAAATATAAAGAAGCAGAATAGCCTAACTCCTGGCATCCCTTTCCAATAAGGATACAGGGCAGAGTACCTTTACAGGTTTACCTCTCTGGGCTTTCAAGTTGTCATCTCTAAAATACACCATCAGCTCATGCGCGGTGCCTCCCCTTTCACGTCACATTGAGGACTTGCAGGGCTCGGCAGGGCTAACAGGTCTAAGGGCACTGTGAGCCTCCCAAGGCCCTCCTTGCTCTCTTTAATTCAAGACAGGTAGTCCTGAAGGTTAGATCCAATGTGATAAGCAATAATGAGCTTTTTATTGCCACGTGATAGCCGTCTGATTTCTTATTCTTCAGGTAATTGGTTGGTTTGTGATAGAGGAGGTGAGGATGGTTTAAGAACTTCTTGGAAACATGCTTCACTGCATTAGCAACTGAAACCAACCCAGGCTTAGCTGGGGTTTTTTCACACTTTTCAGTAGAGTATTTGAGAGACCATTAAATGTGAATTTAATTAATCCTTATGATTCCTTTGGGAGATATAAGATTGTTATTAGTCCTATTTTACAGATGGGGAAACTGAGATAGTTTCAGGCAACTCAATTCTATGTGGTGAACCACTGATGGAGCAAAGATGATAGCATAACACCTCCTAACTAATTCCTAGCCCCTGCCTCGTCTCCAAGCCATGTTGTTCTACTGCCAGACATATTACATCTCCAAACCCTTTTATACCTATGCCAGCTGTAAGTGCTTCAAGCCTGCTTAAGTTCAGGCTCCACGTACCACAAATTCTGCATCCAAAGAATGAGACATATGGTAAAGATGTCTGTCAAAATGTTAATTTAAAGGCCTTGCCACACATGACATAAGAAATCTGGGAGACCATGGGGCGCAGGACTGGTTTTGGTGTGCTGTTCATTTCCCTTGACCACACCAGTGCTTCTCTCCAGTTCCCTAACACAATTTCATTTCCCTCTCTCTTGCTGGAAAATCTCTGACCCTGAGAGCTATTTAGAAGCAGGAGCCTTGCTGAAAACAGCCTCCTTTACTGCATAGTCTTAATTTGCTCCCTGAAAACTATCCTTATGATACACTGAGGCTGTGGAAGAAGAGAGCATACACAAGCCTGCAGCTGATGGCTGGGTTGTACTGTATAAAAAGGAAGGGAATAGGATACAGTAACGCAGGCTGGCTTTAATTCTGATACTTCCTAACTTTATGCTTGATAAAGCAACATACCTTTAATTTGAGATTTAAAATGTCATTCTTTGAGTTTGTTTGTTTCCTTTGTATCCTCAGAAAGCCAAAAACAACCGTGCTGCTTGCCATTGTAGCAACAACTTCCTACATAGGTGATGATCGCCTGTCCAACCCTGGGCCTCCGAGACTACAGCACATGCTGTTTCAGCTTGTTAGGGGATTAACAACTTTAGCTGAAAGAGTAATAAGCCTTTTATCCTTTAGGCACCGGCTATTACAGGGGTATGCACATCACGTTTGAACGGTGCCCTATCTAGCGGGATTGAAAAAGAAACAAAGGAGGACTGGAGGACAGTTGCGGGGAGAGTCCCTGGCAGCCTGGCACAGGGTGTATTGAGCCCCGGATGTTTTTGCTTTCTGAATAATTTGGCTGTTCACAGGGTTGATGCACAGTCTGCAAAGAGGAGGGTTCTGCTGGGGCAGTGGCTCCTGGGGACCCTGCCTCTCGCTGCCTTTAAGCACGCTGTATTTCCTTTTTATTGCACCTGCAAGCGGTACTCGGAAGCAAGGCACTAAATTTTGTATACCGTCTGGATGTCAGCGAGCATCGCAAAGAGGGGTTTTGTATTCCAGTTAGGATGCTGGTTGGGCTTAGCAAACTGATGCAAGTGGGACGGAATAGCTCCGGGTTTGTTTTGCTCACTCCAGCACACTGAGCTGGGCTAAAAGACATTTTCATTTTCACCTCATTTCTCAGAGAAAAAAGCCTCCCGTTTTTATTCCCTCCCCCTCTCCGAGAGGCTGTGTAGTTTTGTTGAAAACAGACTGAAAAAGCCCTTTGTTTATAAATTCTTGTTCCTCTAAAACTCATCCTGGCTGTAAATCTGGGAGTAGTGGCTTAATAGGTTTTGGGCCACGCTTTTAATCCTGCAAGGTGGACACAGAAACCTGCCTTGGGCATTTTTGTTCTGTTTTTAACCTCACAAGAAATGTATAATACTTCTGTATTGGTAACATGTTGTTAAATTTATAAGGCAGATCGCCAGCATGCTGTTTATGGGCTGAGTTCATGATATATTTTTAATATGTCCATCTTTGGATCCAACTCTGACTTCAGTAGAAAGTTTCACCCTCCTGACTTTCAGCCATTGGCATATGGCAAAAATACAACTTTCAGCAGCCAAAATGCTGCCCCGTGTCTGCTGATCCCCTGATCATTGAAATACAATCATTGAAGGACTCGTGTCAGAAAGCAGAGAGCGGGAGGGTGCTGGGATGGGGGCGAGGGGCGGCTGCAGCCATACGGGTGTCAGCAAAGTGCAGAGCAATGCCATGTGCCAGAAAATACTGCAACTACCTCTTGCATTTTGTATAAGCAATTTTCCAGTCTGTTGTCTTCTGTCAAATGCAATGTTCTGAGACATTTAAATAAAATAAATATTGTCGTTGAGTTATATTTAGAGCCATGTGAAATTTCTCTAGTGAAACTCCCAGCCAGGCAAAACATGCTGGCTTTCAGGTTTCCGTACCACTTGAAGCTTCGTCTGGGTTTGTCGAAGGGGTTGCTCGTGAAATCTGTCGGCGAACACGGGCTGCTTTCCAAAGGAGGCTGGCGGAGGCTCTGCCTGGCGCTACGGACGCCACCGGGGAGATTTGGGCAAACCAGGGCTGGGTCCAGGTGATTTTAGTACAGGGGGAAGAGAGTTGAGTTTCTTGCAGATGGAAGGTCAAAAAAGCAAATGATGAGACAGGCTGCTGATGGAAATTGAAATGAAGGTTTGCATAAACCTCCCACCCCTGTTCATCGTAATCACTGAGCTTTCACATTTGCCTATCTTCCCAGACGTGCATCACTTATCTAATGAAGAAGGGTGTTGGTGTAATGAGTCCCGGCACACGTTGGGGCTGGCCGAGGTGAGCGTAGGTGCGTGGAAATCCCTCTGGAGGTGGGGTGGGAGCCTGCTGGGACGGGGACCGCGGTGGGGCCCTGGGGCAGAGCGGGCTGCCCCTGGCTTGGGCTGGCCGCCCGCCACCTTCCCTCTCCTCCACCCCACACAGGGCGGCTCCCAGCACACCGCTCTGCCTCGGGGGAGTCACCCTCACCCCAGCGTGTTCCATGGGGCACCATTTTGCCCCCTGGGGTGCAGTCAGGTGGAGCACACCCGCTTGGCTGAAGGCCCATCTTGAGGCTCCTTGAGCACGAATGCGTTAGGTCCGCGCATCCCTTCCGCTTTCCGGAGGGAGGCCAGCAGTGCAACAGTTTGTCAGGCGGGCTGCTGGTGCCACGCGGGCTCCAGCGCACGTTTTACTGCGCTTTTCCCCCGATACTGAAATCCAGTCAAATGGATTTTGATAAAGCAGCGAGCACTATTCTCTCTCCCTTTTCCTGGCGTGATGGGGAGGGGAGGCTGAGCATGCCTTTAAATCACTGTCCTTCCTCTTCATAAAGAGTCCCAAAATAAATTCAAAATATACAAAGACTGTATTTTAAAATAGATATTAATGAGGAAGCAGACAGATTTGTTCACCGCAGTGGTGGTCTAGCTGTGAAGGTTATATAATAAAACAGAATTTTAAACAGCATTTAAAATAATAACATACATTATCTAAAAGCTTTTTTATTATTATTTTTAACTCGGTAGGACCCTTCTTTTGTTCATTTAAAAGTTAACCTTGTTTGATAATGTGCTAGGAAGGGGCACAGAAACCTTTATTCTTCCAGAGGGTTGAATTCTTTTGTGAGATATGATAGACAAAGCTGGCATCCCTTGTACAAGATATGTAAAGCCTGTCTCCAGACATTGTGACATTGCTACAGACAGAGTTTGTCATCCATAAATTTACAGCTTATTTCAGTCTATTCATAAATTGACTAAATTTTTTTTTGAAAGAAAAAAAATATATATAGGTGTATAAAATACCCAGTTACAGGTTGTGTTCTATTTAGCCCTTGATTGAAACGTATTGCTCCTCAGTATCTTTTAGCTATGAAAATTATAATATGGAACAGAGATTAGAATGAAATTATCATGGCTAGAAGGCATTTACTCAGTGGTGGCAGCCACATAAACCTGAGCCCTGAGAATGATGATAATGCATTAGGTTCTGCATGCCCGATATTATTGCTGTACATTATGTATGTTTCATTTATACTATTTCGCACACACCAGCAACGCTGACAGATAGGTAATTACTCTCTGCGCCAATGAACACTTATCAGCCCCGACGCTGTTTATTGCTGGGATGAAGTGCGCTTGTCAGTCAAGGTCACTTGTTTGTGTGTCCTTTTTAATAGTTCTTTCACAGTTGTTGAACTTTGCGGGCGGTTCTTACGGCAGGCTTTCGGCAGGTTGCTTTACTACATTGCCTGCCTTATCAAAGTCATTTGTATTTATCACTTTAACTGATAAACAACCGAGTTGCGGGAAGCAGAACTGGAGAGAGGAAGGAGCATATTTTGCTGGTCAGGTGATCTGTGGGGGTGTTCGGTCATGGATGACCTCAAAAGCAGCGTTTTGCGGAGACCCTCAGACCCTGCTGTGCCACCAGCCTAAGCTGGTGAAAGCTCTTGTGGTAAAGATAAACATGAATTTAATGGTGATGGATACCAACGCAATCTGCAGACTGCTGTAGGGCTACTGCTTGTGCTTTTTGGCAGAATATTTGCCATTTCTGAACAGGGCTCTTATTGTTTGCACCCTCAGGACCTGCACGTGATAGACCAAACCATTTTTTTTGCCTTCAAATCAGGGTTTCCTTTTCTGCAAGAAGCCATACAGAAACTCTGTATTATTGCATAAAATATGTTTTCCAGGCTATGTGTGTAGCTCTAAAATTTCATTTTTTCTGTTCTTCAAAGTAATAGTGTCAAAGGCATTATGGCAAGCCCATAATTTCATTGGTTACAAAGAAAAAAATCACAAGCTTTTTCTTTTTCTTCCTTTCTTTCTTTCTCTCTTCCTTTCTTCCTTTCTTTCCTTCTTTCCTTCTTTCCTTCTTCCTTTCTTTTCTGTTTGCTGCTGAAGCTTTATTAGCAAAAACAGAATAACCTCTAGGATATAATAATTTATCCAGTCAAGATAACTGTAGCTATTTCCTTAAGCCTGTAATCAGCCCAAGTTTGTGTGTTGTGAGATTTATACCGCAGTTCCTTATTACCAAAGAAACATTTAAAAAGGATTTATGTAGTGTGTGCAGTGTGTGTGTCTGGAATTCCTGTGTGTGTTCTCAACTTCTGCACTCTGGTATCTCCTTGGTCCTTTTAGTAGAGGGCACTATTTTGAAGTGGAGACTGAACATTCAATTAAATGCAAATTTTATTCAGGCATTAAAGCAGAATCACATTCATTCATTAAACTCAAATGATGCTTTTATTTAGAAAAATATATCAGCACATGGTAGCACCACATGCTGCTTATAAATAACTATGGTGATCTGGTTGTGCAAAAGTATATAATTTCATTATTAAAGGATTTAAACTCCTTACAAGGTGCATGGTGTCCATGAATGTTTCACTTAATTTGATTACATCCATAGAAAAAGCATTTCACTTACACGGGAGGCAGTGGGTCTCCTGTCTTACGGCATCGTTCTAATGCATTATGATCCCAATCTCACACTTGAAGGTGCTGACTTGGCTGGATGTGTTTAATATTTCGGGTGCGTAAATGCAGATTTGAGCAATTCGGTTCGTTTCTGAATCTAGCCTGCCAAGCTTCCACTTTTTCAAACCACTTCCTTTTCTTAGTTCTTAGTTACTAGAGTGTTACAAAGAAAGGGTTTTGATCTCATGTAGATAGCATAGCATTAATTACCCTGACACTAATTAAACTGCATCAAACAAATACCACCGTGTTCCTCAGGGGGACAACAGAAGGCAGTTTAAAATAATTACTGGAGCTTCATGCATGTGTGAAGTTTTCATTACTCTTAGGACACAAGCAAAAGAGATTTGATATCATTAAAATCCCCCCCTTTAGTGTTTGCAAAAAATGACTAAAATTTCCTCAGAGCATATTGATGTCTAAATAGTAGTGATTTCAGTTCTTGCGAATAGTAACTTTTCTTTAAGAATTGTAAGCCTGTGAAGCAGGAACAGGTGTTCCAGTCCACATTCTGGTATGATTATGTATTAGCTTATGTTTGTCAGACCATTTCATTAACCACCCACTGCTATCACATATACATATACTTTGTTCTTTCTGAACCATGAAATGAAATGCATATATCTTCACTAATGCTTGCTATCAATGTAAATGAGAAAAGGAGGCTTATTACCAATCACTGCTGCTGTGAAGCACACACCTCTGTACAGTTACAGGTAATAAACATCTTTTTGTAAGTAGGAAGCAAGATCTATTGAGTTCTGCATACAATAAGAAGCAGACGTGCCTTCCACTGTACTCCAGTATTAATAGATTGCAATTCCGAGCCGTGTTTACACATTCAACAGGGCATCCTAAAGCACATCTCTCAACCTGTTCCTTTTCATGCTCATTTATATGTTGCAAATGTTTTGAAGCTAGCAAAACTTTGCTGGCCAACAGTTAATGGGCAGCTTTTCCAAGGAAAATTGGAGTGTGTTTGCGCCATTGAGCAAGTCCCGGTTTCTGGATCAGCAGTCGCTACTGTCAGAGCCTGAAAAAGTGGGCGGAAGAGTGATGTCCCTGCCCAGGGCGGGGGGTTGGACCAGATGGTCTTTGAAAGGTCCCTTCCAACCCAACCCATTCTATGTGGTTCCACGAACCACATACCAGCAAGCAAAGACGACACCAGAGACAGTAAATGCGGAAAATCTGGAGTTCCAAACTTCATGTAAATGTTGTATTTTGCTAATGCTTACTTGACTATGCATGAAGCGCTGCTTTCCCTTTTCCAAGTTTGTGTGTGTACATGCTTCATATTTCCCAGTGCTCTAAAAGCCACATAAAACCATTGTACATGGGCATTTAGCCTCTTTATTTCTAGAGATCTATACAGTGTTAGTAAATGTCTTTGAATTTAGTACTGATGGCAATTGCCTATGGCAAAAGGTATGTGAGACAGAAAGCGTTTCTAGATCTGCACTAGTCGTAGCGTTCCGAGTATGTGATTCTTTCTCAAAATTTGATTATGTATAATTTGAATGTATATAGTCATGTATCATAACCCACTTATTTTCTGTCTCCTTTGAGGGACTATTTAAAAGATTTATCTGTAATGGAAGGTCCAGCGATGCTGGTGGTGCTTCTTTTTTCTTTTTTTAAATTAAAGTAATGCCTTGATATTACTAAATCTGCTGCCTGGAATATAACGTTGCATTAGGGTTGTGCAATCGACAGACTAAGTAGAGATGATCAAAACTGATTGGAGAGGAAATACAAAATTAATCCAGTTGTAGGATTCTGCAAACACAACAAACACGCACGGCAGAGTACTTTTATTTCTTTGGAGCCAGATGGTTTGTCCTATTTTAAGCTGATAGATTCTTCGTGCATTTCTTTTGGATGTCATTGGTTTTAACTGCCAGACAGTATCTACTGTTAGAACTTTCCTTATTCCTGGATTATTTAAAGAGTATTTTTGGCACATTCGAATGATCATACTGTACACCAAGTTAATTTTTCCTTACACTTAGCTCATACGTGAAAAAAGTGTTTATATAATGAAAAAAACCCTCTAAAATGAACAGTTCTTTTTTTCCTTCTTTTGACATGATGTTGACAGAAGTCGCTTTGATGTAGTTTAGAGTCATGAATTTTCTATCTGTTCTGTTTTTCCTGGGGCTCCATCTATTCAGACATCCTGATCTGTCATTTTGCAACACTTTGTGAAGTGCTTGACAGATAGCGGTTTTGACAAGTGCTGGACATCAGCAGCAATTCAGAATAAGCAGTGTATATTTCTCCAGGTAAAGTGACAAAACGTCTAAAAGCGTAAGAACTGTACAGTCTTCAATCACATTTAGTGTTACAAAGCAAGACTTTTTCTCCTTTCTCCATTTGTTCTAGTAGCGTGCAGTGGCTCAGGCGAGTATCTGCTGGAATTTTGGATTGAGAACTTTCTGTTTTCTTTTTATATTTCCTAATAAAAGACTAATTTCCCCGATCTGATTAAAAAATGAAAGGGCTTGCTGAGACTGAGATCCGGAAAAGTGCAGCACAACTGATGTTTCATGTAATAATAATTTCCAGGGTCTTCTAGTATTTGACATAAACAATATGTATGTGATCAATTATCCCTGGGTTTTTTTGTAATGCAATTTAAATTCTACAAATAGGGCGTATGAAGAATATAATTTAGGAAAGTCACCATTATTGATCAATGATTCTGTTTCCTATTCCACTTCTCAATTCCTTTCCTGATGGTGGTTTATGCTATATCACCCACAGGTAATCGTGGATTCCATATTTACATTATGTACTATATTGAAAATGTAAAACATTTCATATAATTATATTGCATCTGTATTCACTCAAGAAACAGCTGTTGAAAGTTGAGGGGGATGCAAAATGGCACAGCCTGAAGATGTTCTTGTTCATTCAGCTAACTCCTTTTTGATGTGATACCTACTGGCAGGGTTGTGTGGTGAATTCAACTTCTTTGACAGCCATCAGCCCCACTGACCAGTAGTTTCAGTTTTTGTAGTTAGGGGAAAGATGAGAAAAAATATTTCCATAATTTAGATTTTTTTTTTCAGCTGCTGGATCGAAAGCCCCTGCCAACAGCTATCTAAATCAACACCATGCCAACATGTTCTGTAGTCCGAAGGTCACTCAAACATCTGGCCCCACAGTCTTGTTCTTTAAGGTTTGTCACTGGGCAGCATCTGTTTATAGATTCTTTCTCAACCTCTCTTTGATCACTTTGACAGCAAAAAGAAGCTTCTATCACCCTTGATGTGTTAAGATAAAAATATCAGGAACATCGGACTGTTGTAAAATTTGGTGCAATTTCATATAATACTGTATCTACACTTTTAGTTTCTCAAGTTTATTTTTCTTTCTTGGCTGAGTTAGAGGGAATTATGTGGTACTCTCTGCTGTTGAGATTAAAAAAAAGTATTGTCAGAGCTGATATGTTCAGTGGGAATGTGAAAATGACTACACTAAGCAGGTCTTGCCCAGCTGAGCTTGGTCAGCATTTAAAAAAAAAAAGTTTGGAAAGTGAGCAGAGCCGGCATATTTAGCTCTGGTCTATTTTGAGTAACGTGTTATCTAACTCTCTGTAGTGTGTCTGTCCTATGTACTCCTACAAAGAGTTACCTATTTCATAAAGGTTTATATATGCTCCTATGTCTTTAGATATTTCTCTTATAAATAATCATGGGAAAAAATGGAAATATCATTGCTTCCCTGTTTCCCTTTACTAACTTCTGGTTAACTTTTAGATCTACCATTTCAAAACAATGCGGAACTTCTTGCTTTATTCTAGACAAGAATAAATAGGCTCTCTTTACCCTGGACTTTTGCTTTAAAAAAAAATGGTAGTCTTTGACAGTGTTAGAATGATCATATTTATGAACATTACTGAAGTCTAGTTTGTACCATGATGGAAAAGATCTCAAGTTACATCTTGGCTTATGGAGTCTTATGGTCCTATCCTCAGCAAAGACACGTTGAAGATGTATAACCCAGGGACAGACACAATCTGTAATATGAATGCAGAAGATTATGTGTATATGGAATTAATTTTTGTTTATGCACTTCCAGAGTTTGTGGCAAATGCTGCAGACAGCCCTAGAGTTCTTTGTTACTCCATGGAATTGGTACAGCATGGTATCAGTCATTCAGGCCTACTCATCTTCAGCAGAGAGAGGTCTCTGCATGAGAACTTAATTGAATGTACACATAAAGGCCTTAGTCCTGTACATCTGCCATGGACAGTCACCTCAGTTCTGTAATGGTGGTTTTATTGATATATATCCATCTGTTAGATTGAAATGAGCCATGAGCTCATTTCACCTAGGCTATTGACAGCCAATAGATAGATAAAACTTTAGACCATCATCAGCTGAGTGTGAGAAAATAACCATATGCGAAAACTGGGGACAGGCACATCTTAGTTGGGCGCTGTCTAGCTTTATAAAACAATATGGGAATGCAGATATCAAACGGCCCAAGTGAGGGGGCTACATCCCCGCTGTTCTCTCAGGTGCCGTCATCCTGGGCATTGGGTGCATGGAGCGGTCTCTTCCTACCTGCTGACAGTGTAACAAGAAATGGACACCTGAGCAGCGAGGGGTGGTACTGTTGGCAGATTGGAGCTTTAGTTGAAAACTATGTTTTCCCTAAGAATAGAGCTAAGCCATGAAGAGTCTCAGCAGTAGAAAAGAAAAGTTTGTACCCAACACAGGGGAGCAAAGAAAGCCAAAGGGCAGGTGCAGCCTCCTTCCCTGCTCCCCCACCAAAGCACCCCACCTCTGAGGTGCTCAGAATGAAGAAGGAAGAACTTAATCCCTACTGAACCATGTCCAGTAGCTTTGAGGGGCAAGATGACATGGACACTTGATGAGATTTCTAGTTGTATGAAAGAGGGGAAAGGTCAATCTTCAGAGATATTTTCAGGAAGAAGTGGCAACATTTTGTTATAATCTAATATGCAAAGAAGGCCAAGTCTAAGACTGTAGATCTGAAATATACAGAGGGTAGGCGCTTCCATAGTAACTGTGAAAGAGATGTAGGCTTTGAATTTAAATTCCAGCTAGCACATCTAATAGTGTACAAACTGTTTAGGATAGATTAGTTTAGGGTAATTCTGCCCAGAATCTTGCTTTTTATTAGAACAATGTGTTGTGAAAATGGGTTGATTGCATGATCCCACATCTGCTCTGTTCGCCTATCTCTTACTTGGTGTCATGATGTTTTCTTTGCAGTTTCTCTTTCTGCATAATCTTTCAAGTCCACTTGGAAGTATGATCCGTACTTCTTTTCCTGCGCCTTACTGCTTTTAACTGTACATTGCTTAATCCCCATCTTCTTGTCTTTCCTCCTTTAGCTCTCCTTTCCTTTGTAGCAATATTTTTTCTATTCTCTTTGTCTACTCTAATAAAATCTCATTGTTGAAGGGCTGAATTAGTGACAACAAGTCATAGTCCCCTCCATTCATTTACAGACAGTGTTTGACCCAGTAAATATCTCAGCTGAAGGAGACAACATAAGAAAGCAAAGACTGTTGGGTGGGAATTTTGCCCCATAATGTTTTTGTAGAACAGCTGCAGTTGGTATCACCTGCAAGAATCAGAAGGTTTTGTCCTATTACTAGTGCTAACATCAGAAAGACATAGACGCTTTCTGAGAAAAATAAAGCAGGTTTGGACATCACAAAACCTGCTGTACCCTCTGAGGTGAGTTGTGGAGATTCCTTCTCAGAGGTGGTACAAGTTTGAGCAGCAGGAAGGCAGCATGTTAGCGCTAATTGCACTGAAAGATCGTATCAGCTAGAACTAGTAGTCTTTCTTTATATAACCCACAAGCTGCTTAGTTTTAAGTTTTAAGATGAACAAGTAAGTATTCGCATAGAAACTCTCCAGGAATACAAAGACCTGAAAGAAAGGAAAGAACCAGGTAAATCTTATTCCTTGTGTATCGCTCAAATATGGTTAAAACTTCAGTTAAAACTTCAACTGATGAAGTAAAAAGCTAGGTAGGACTGAGTTTATATGAAAAATGGCATAGTGAGCAGTACAGTGAGCATGCACATGAAGCAGTACAATTTTCAGCACTACGGCTGTGAGATGAGACCTCTGCTTCACTAGCTGCAAAAAGCATTTATTGACTTGTGTGTTTTTGTCTAGTGTTTCTCTTTCACAAGTAGATTTTTACAATGTATTAATACAGAACAAGCAAGCTTTTGGTCTAGGGGTACACCTGAATGAAGACTATGTATTCTCTTGTGTCTGTTTCTGGCTTCCTTCTTCCCCTCCCTGAGTCAGAAACCTGATTTATTAACATTTTGTGTTTGTCATTTTATGTTTAAAGGTAAGAATGGTCAAGATGAGACTAACAGCTTCCCTAGCTGTGTTTCGTGTTGACTCCAGGGCCAGCAGCGGGTGTGTGCCAGGGAGTGCATGGCAGGAGAAATACGCACAGACACATGCCTTTTGCCTCTTCCAGTTTCTGCGAATCTGTGACTCGGGTTTTCAGGGTAATTTTAGACTTTCCATCCGTGGATTTCGCTAATTGTTTGGTTAACATTTCAAACTTTTAGTTTCTACAGTACAGTTTCCACAGACACCCTGCCAGGCTGATTTGATGCCCTCTAGTTAAAGGACAGCCCTTTAAAACCTATGGGATCTGGACCAAGTTGATTAAGATACGTGTTCCCTGGAGCTCAGCATTTTTATTTCTCTTGTTTTCTGCCTTCCTAGATCTTTGGGTGACTCCCAAATCTATTCCTTTCTTTTTCAGCTTGATGTTCTCCATTGTTTCGTTCTTGATCCTGTTCTCCTTTCTCCCTCTTCATTTTCCTTCTTCCCTCTCCAGGAACTTATCTCAGGCAGCTCTGCCCAGCTGGCTGGTTGGGAAGGTGTCTGCTGTGCTCTCACACAGTAGAGATGGGACCCACTAGCCGAGCGCCGGGTTTGCAGGCACATCGTGGATGGAGCCAGTGCAACCACCGAATGTGCCTCTGCTCAGCCGTGATTTCAAGCTGGGCAGGGAGGACAAGCATCCTACCAACACAGCACCGAGCACGTTCTGGTGATTAGAAAACTGGCATTTTAGTGGGATTATCAGCTCCATTTTTAAGTCAAGAAGGGCTTCGAATTAAGAACATGGGCCTTTAATATGTCAGTGTTGTCTTTAAAACAAGATGCTGGCATTGCTGCATGTTGTCTGGGAGCACAACCAGTTTAAAGCCCCTAGGAAGACATCTCTGACTCACTGGCTGCAAGGCAGAGTTGAACTGATGGCTGATGTTTGTTTTCTGCAATGAAACTTCCCATAGATGATACTGAAGGCTGAAGAGCCTTTCCAAGGCAGACTGGAATATTTTATGTAAACAAATAAGTGGACTGAATGCTGTGCAAAACAGCATGTTACAGAGGCTATAGGTATTTTGCCACATTTCTTGCACAAACAACCAACCTTATAACCATTTATGCCACCTGTAATTAAAAATGAGATAATCCCAGCAATTTGAGAAAGTCTTATATGATTAATATCCATTTCCTAGTTGCTTGCTGCAGTGAAAGATAATTAATTGTAAAGACATTTTTATAAGTAATGCAACAATCTAACCAAAAGGAAATGTTTAAAAAGTAAGAAAATTGATAATGCAATTAATTATGTGGATATTACAATAATCCAACCTCCTTGGTAGAAAGTTGGTGCCTAGGGACAGTATTATCCACACATTAAATTGAAATGAACAATAACATTCTCTTTATCATTGCAGTCTAGGAAATGACAGATGTAGTAGCATAGCTGCAGTCCCATGGAGTTGCTTAGGTTAAGATTTCAGAGCAGTTTTTGAAGATGTGGTTCTGTATTCACCGGTAGATATTCATAGAAGGTCTGCCTTTATATATCCTAAATGGATGTTTTAGCTAGCGATTTTAAGACTTACCCTAAACGTATTCATAGGCTTTACATTGTAACAATGGTCCCAAATTTCACAGGTGGATTTGTATCTAGATGATGGGTTAATGTTGCTGTGTCTAACTCCTTTCAAACTTTAACTCCACAAGTAAGCATTCGTTGAACACGGATTTCTGTTAATTGTAAACATTATATTTCAAACTTAGCCATATTATTTCCAAAACAAACCTTAATGAAGGAAACAATAAACATAAACACTTATTTTTTAAAATGCTAATTTACAAGAAAATAAATGAAAGATATTGTTGGTAGTAGATATAGAAAATAATACACAGTTACTGCAAGCTGTTGTGCTGAATGTTTTCTTGAAGGACTGTAAACTCTTAACCGATTGGGTATATGGTTATAATTTACCTACAGTATTTTGCTAATATTACAGATGGCACTAAAAGCTCAAGATTAAATTACTTATCTGGTATTCAGTTAAACTTCAACAGGTTGCTTATAATATACCAAGAACATGAGCGTTTAAAGTCATAGCAGTTGTAACAGTAAAATGATAATGCACAAGTAGGTAAAATACAGCACTGGCAGTAAGGAAAATGGCAGGAATTTAATTAGCTCTGTATAGGTGTGTGTAATAATGTATATGTTTTTATATATAATGTGAATGTATGCTTTGTTGTTTATTCATTATAAAGGAGAGGTCAATATGAGCTTTATTAGTAAAAATGAAGAAAATATCTGTTGCACGTAGTAGGAAAAAGTTTGCATGAAATATAGAGGGATAAAAGGAAGTTTTTGTCTTTGATTTGTTGGTTGTTGATTTATTTGTATGTATATATACATAGACATATAGTTCTCTAATCTTAAGTAGTCTTTACAGCAAACCATGAAATGTCTGCTGTGTGATTCTCTTTCCTATGGAGAATCAATATGCCGTTCAGAGGAAGAGTATGATGTGCCAGGCAGTGCCCTGTTGTTGGGATACAGAGCAGCAGAGGCTCAGAAGCTGAAGGCAACATGAAGGACTGGAGATTTATGAAATAGTTGCTCTGTAAGAACTTTGCTGTATGAGTTTTGAACTTGATACCTGATTTCTGCTGCCTTCCAGCTGACTTCATGTTGTGGCACACACAGTATCTCCTGGGCTCTTCCTCTGCCTGGGGGAAATCTGGACTTGCAAGAGCTCCTGTGGGTTTCAGCAGGTATTTGTCAAGAGAACCTGTGATTCTCCTTGTTATAGTTGAAATGGGGCCCAAACAAAAAAAAGGGTCATTTTTTACCCTTATTTGGAAACCATCCCAGATTCATGGATTAGGTGAATGACATCAAGCTTGTTCTTACTTTATTTTTATGGTCTGTATGTGTCCTGGCCCTAGGCTTGAGTCGAGATGGCTTGAGCTAGCAGAGCTGTAGCAAGACTCGTCACTGAGAGCGGAGTGCATGTTTCACACAGTGCAGTCCGTCAGTTGGATCAATAGGTCATCACCAGTAGCAGGCAGTTCAGAGGTAGCTACATTTGGTGGCAAACTTTTAGCAGGGCCTGTTGTGACAGGACAAGGGGGAACGGCTTTAAACTAAAGGGGGGTAGATTGAGACTAGATAGAAGGAAGAAATGTTTTACGCTGAGGGTGGTGAAATACTGGCACAGGTTTCCCAGAGAGGTGGTGGATGCCCCATCCCTGGAAACATTCAAGGTCAGGTTGGACGGGGCTCTGAGCAACCTGATCTAGTTGAAGATGTCCCTGCTTATTGCAGGGGGGTTGGAGTAGATGAACTTTAGAGGTCCCTTCCAACCCAAACTATTCTATGATTCTATGATTTCATTACTTTTTCCTTATAAATGTACTTAGAGCCCATGTCATAGTACAAAAACTCTTCAAGCTACCCAGGCATCAAATCACATGAAAATAAAAGCATTGCCCATAACAACCAAAAAAAAAAAAAAAATCTAAAATTCACCTTTGGACATTTAGATCCATATTCTGTAAATAGCTGCATGCTTAATTCTGCAGTGTGGTTTGAATTAAGTGTTTGCTTGTGTTCTGCAGGCTTTGGAGCCATATATTGCACAGTGCTTAAATTTGTTGCTGGCATGTTAAGACCACTCTAACGTACATGTCCTGAATTATATAATACTACTGAGCACCCTTTCTAATTTTCTTAATGCTGTGAGTCATTTGGCTTCTGGGCATTAGTTAAGTTGTTACATAGATGATTTCCCTCATAATTGTAGACAGTTTTGCTGCCTTGTTTTTCTCTTTTTCTTTGGCAAACAGGATTGTTTCACTAGTGGTAATAGAGTTGCCTGTTGCTATTGCGAGTTTAGCCAGCTGTGAAGCTGCACTTACATTTGTTATTACCCTGCACTTGGTTATGAAATGCAGCCTATTAATGATTTCACTAAAATGTAGCCACTGGGCCCGATCCTGGGGATATGCCACTTTCTCGTGCTGCTTTACATTTCCATTCATTTTAACGGCAGTTCAGGCTGTTTCTTTAGGTTTATGCATAATTTCCCTTGGCTGTCACTGCCTGTTCCTTCTAGATACTTCAGTCAATATTTTCCACTGTTGATTAAATTCAGGTTTCTGCTCAGGAGCTGTCATTGTAACTTGTGGTCTCTTATTTCCCCCTCGATGCTATAGTTGAACATTGAGGTGTACAGGGGTGGAGGTCAGTGGTACAACACTTCTGATTCATCGTGGAACAGCTTTCCAGAATAAGACCCGTCTTTAAGCATTAAAACGTTTGACCCATAACCCACCTTGGTTGCTGCATTTGACATAATAGCTCCATTTTGATTTTTTTGTCCCTTTGGCTCTGATTGGTATTGCAGTGGACTTGTTGGGAAGTTAATAGCTATCATGACAATTTTTATTTTCTAAATGAAACAATGCCCCCTGGTGCTCTAGGATTCAAGAGGTCTGATTTTACAGTCAAAATAAAAATAAAACCAAATAAAATCTTTTCAGACAGATACTTCTTGTCCCTAAATCTGCCAGCTACCACTCAAATGCTGTCACTGTCACTCACAGGGGATGGGGAAGAACACTGTCAGCACCGAGCAACAAAGAGAAGTCACAAGGAGAGTAACAGGGAATAAAAGCATACTTGAAAAGAGACACACGTTGGTTAGGCAGAGTAAAAGCAGATTACAGAAGAGGAAAATAAAATGAAAGGGTCAAGACAAGAAACAGTCTAATGAAAGGAACAGTCAGAGAAAAGTAAAATTAAAACTGTCTGCTTAATGAAATGTAAAATCTAGATAGTGATAGAGAAGAAGCAATAATATTAAAAAATGGAAGTACTTTTTTATTAAAACATTGAATTTAATAAAGGTATTACAGAAGAAAAGGACAAAGAGGGTAAGTGTGAAAAATATGCAATCGAGAGCATTAAATTAAAATGGCAAATCTAAAAAGGAAGAGAAAATAGAAGGTATATATGAAGTGCATGAATACTACAGAAATTAGTAGAATAAATGTAGTTTGATATTTTCTGTGCAGTAACAAAATAGATTATTGATGCAGAAATTTAAACCAAAGTCCCTCCAGAGTAAAAATATAAGCAAAGCTGATAAGCAATGAAATGAAACCGTTGATCTCTCTTCAGTTTAGCCTGTCACTAGCAATTGACTTTTTAAAAATTAAGATGCTAAATTACAAAATTATTCCTGATGGGCACGGCACGCGTGTGAACGACAAGAACGTTGCTTGTCCTGTTTGCAGACAGCAAACTCCAGCGCAGCATGCCTTCTTGCAGCCTTACGGCTGACGGGAGCCTCAGCTTTTGAAGACCGATCAATAGAGCAGAGACTGCCGTGAATCACCATCTCTGATGGCGCGCGGGGCTATGAACGCTACCAGAGCTATCTGTAAAGCCAAAACAGACAGAAAAAATGAAGGCAGAAGAAAGGCAAAGGAAGCCACCCCATTGCTGCAGCTGCAAGACGTGTAAACAACCCATGCTCTCAGTTTTTATTTCAGTTGCAAGCAAGGATAACATGGTACGGCTCAGAAGCAGGGATCTCTGAAAATGGCTTTAAGGCAGCTTTATGTTCCCACAGTCCTGGAGCAGCAATGAGTCAGTCAAGTCCCTCACTGTAAGTTAGAATAGCCTGAAAGCTGCTCTAAATCATTCTGGCTGCCAGTGACCCTGTAACAGCAGAGACGGGTTGCTGGGGCATAGCAGTCTTGGCTGTACTTCTCCTTTGGCCATGTCCTCTAGCCCAGCCAGAGGAGCTGTCGGGAGGGGGGTGAGGGGGAACTGGAGAGAAGAAGAGAAAGGAAAGCATAGAAATGGCCGTGATGCCTGTTCTGCTGGAAGACCCCTGCTTCTGCCGCAGCTGGCAGAGGTCCAGCAGCCGGTTGTGGTGGGAACTGATCCCAGCACGGGCAAGGGAGGTTCTATGGCTCTGCCATGGCCGGGTGCAGTGGTAGGGTTTGTTTTTAATAATCTGCTTTTCAAAGGTGTTTTTGAGGAGTTCTTCAGATGACATAGGGTCCCCCTTTCCCTGGGAATCTCATCGTGATGGTGACTGGTGTGTAGGTCCTACACATTGGTGGGTGTTCATCTTCTGTCACCACCATGGTCAGTTTTGTTAGTGTACCAATGTTAATTAGATACTATTCCTTACCCAGTATCATTTGACCTAGCAATAGCAATATTTAAATTAATGCTGCTATGTGGATTTATACCACTGAGTGTAGCTTGTGATTTTAATTTGTTTTTTATTTACCTGCTCTTATAAACTAAATGCGTATCCCAGATTGGGAGAAAAACATGAGACTATGATTTGTTTTTTTACTTAATTTTTTTCTTTTAAGAGGAAATTTCTAAAAAAATTAAATACCATATATCAGCAATAACTTTTTGTTCAGTAATCCTAACTCCAGATATTTACATTTTGCATTTGGATGGGTTGATGCTGTTGTCCTCTGAGGTGACCCTCTGTGTGATGGAAGCTGCAGTTAAGAGTGTGGTGTGTTTCCAAACTCTTCTGTAAATGTCCCAGTCTTGCTACTTCAGTGTGAACAAAATGTTTGTGGCTTAGGAGATCATCATGCTTTCCAAGCCAAAGGGCATACATTCTGAAACCTTCTCTTTCTCCCACTAAGCAGTGAACAGCCCAACCTTACTAGTAGGTAGCCATCAGAATTGGAATGCTATCAAACCAATTAGTAACAACAGGTAATTGCGTGGGCTGTTAGAGGAGATCCTGCAGCAGAGGAATAATTATTATCCCTTTTAATAATTCCTTAAAAGCAGCTCCCAAAATCTCATCTTCAGTCAACTGGGTATTCCATGATGTGCAACAGAAGTAGAGTGATTTTTTGAAGTACTGAGCAAGACCATTGGTCTTATAAGTAGTAGCCATCTCTTATCTTGGATATCTCTGCAGTTATGCAGAGACATATGCATAACCTGCACATCCAATGCAAAGGATATAGTTTATACTTCCAGATCTATTTTAATAAAAGTGTAAGGAGGTCTCTTCCCCACTGACTAAACCTCCGTGAAGGCAGAGATAGAAGGTCATAGACATTCAGCCACTCACTGCCTCTAGTTATCTGAGGCAAAGGATACGATCCCTTGACCAGCAAATGGTAGAAGAATGGTAGTTTGTAACCACAGGTGCGGTCTGCATGTGAGGGAGCACAGATGCTATCATCCATAATTAAATTTAATGCCGTTGATACTGTAGCTTATAATGTCTTGGCTTTTTCTGATAATTTAGAACAGAAGTTTCTAAAGGAAAAAAGATGTATGTGTTGGTTGGATGTATGTCAACACTGGTTGACACAGTCAGCAGCTGAGGACTAGATCTTCAGGGTGTAAATTCATTTAGCTCAGTTGATGCCAGGAAAGCTGTGTCAGTCTGCAGTACTTTAAGCTCTGTCCTGACAACACCCAGTACCATCGGCAGGAACCTCTTACACGGGATCAGTGGAGTTCCTTGGAAAGGATTCAGTGCTTTCCTGCCAGGAGCTTCAGCACCGGCAGTGGTCCTGAAGATCTAGTGCTGCCAGAAGAGACACATAACCTCTGTCTGTTGCCTTTGATCACAACTGAGGGGAAAACTGTTTGATGTTATCTTCAAGTCTGAAAACTGCTAACAGCCCAAAATATTGAAGATCATCTGAATTTCTCTGCTGCTGTTTTCTTCCTGGCCTTTTTAGGTAGGACAGATTGCAGCAATTAATGCTGACGTGTAGAAGATTGTTCCAGTCTTACCTGTGTCCATCCAAACACAAAGACCTTCCTACAATGGTGAGCATTTCATCCCATCCACAGTATTGTCTTAAAAATACCTATCATCAGTTCACCAGGTTGAGCAGTCATTGCAGCTAGTTCTGGTACACTAAACAGAGGAACGTTTATGGTAGCTTGGGGGAAGTGGTGAGAACTGAGTATTCTCTGCACTCCCAATTAATGCATAGGGCAGTACTGGAGAATACTTCCAGATGTATTCCTTTGCATGGGGGAGCCCACTGAGCAGGTATCTTTGATTTAGCAGCAGGATGAAGCTGAAATCATGTCCTGACATGCAAGCATTTTGGATTATTTAATAGCTTAATTTTTCCTTGAGGATTGATGGCTTAGTCTGTCGTTTATTTGTTTGAGATATTTTATGATCTGATGATTTCTGCTCACATATTTTAGTTAGGCATATTATGTATCATTGTTGCTTTATGTTTTCTATTACTGGGAATTAATTTTTCACACAGTATCTTCATTTAATTATATAATACAACCACATGTGCATTTTGCATGAATAGGAAGAATCTGTTTTAATTTAGCCATTATATATTTTGCTATCTTGGGTTTTCCAGTCAAAATTCCCAAGTTTTTTGTTTTAGCATAACAATAGTCATATTCATTGCTTCTTACATTATAACAAAAGCACTCAGATGTCACTTCATAGATTGACATAATCAGCTTTGTCTCTTAATTAGAAAAGAGAATAAAGCTGTTCAAGGGTGTCAATAAAATGACAGATGTATCATTAACAGAAGGCTACATTGGATCAGAATGGTGCAAATGCTTGGAATTGAAATGTTAAAACTTTTTACTGATAACCTTTCATTTCTAATTTTCATTTTCTTAGGATTTTTTTCTAATTGAAAAATAATAAAGCTAAAGGTAGATAATACAGCATATAAATGGAATAATTATTGGTGATGGAGAACTTAAATTCCTTCCGTAAAGACTCAAGTTTATAACCAAAGTAGAGCTATAGATAGGAAAACCTGTTTCTCAAGATTCCTGCCTACCCTCAAAACAAAATTCAGCATGGCCAATGCACCTTTTGGCCGTGCCTTTGATGCACTCCTCGTCATCCCTATGATGTCACCAATTGTTTATGAACAACGGGACAACGTGTAGATTTTAATATGAAATTCAGGATACACCCCATACCTGACTTCTCGGTGCAGGACATGACATGAAATCTTTTCACAATTAGTCTGAATAGTCAGGCTACTATTGACTTCAGTGAGTTCATATTTTGCCCATTTCTCCATCAGTTTATGATGCTGTTGATATCCACCCTTTGGTATAATGGAAGTCCATTGTACTTGTAAGACACAGTGGCTTTCAGTTGGAACAAATAAAAATTGCAGAATCTGATTAAATTCCAAACATTCAAATACTGGGACAATGGGAAGTACATGCTTTGGGATTCAGGCATACAGATGGAAGTGAGATTGCAAGCTGCATCTATGATCTATCTAAGGTGGCTCATTCCATCAGGGTCTGACGTCCAGGGCATTCACAAGACCCAGCATCTCGTATCAACTTTACTGGCAACGTGAGCTAGAGGATTTTCAGACTTCCTACAGATCCAACTGTCTTCTGGCAAGCAATATTAAGGTCCTTCTAGGAAGAAATCTGGGCTGTTTTGTCTATTCAGCATCAGTCATATGACAAAATTCAAGGTGCAAATGGGCTAGCTGCCGGGTCAAGTAGCCAGCCACATGAGAGAGCACCCTTGAGTGTACTCTAAAACACCCACACCTATGGCTTTCTGTACCAGATGAGCGGCTGTACAGCCAGTCTCGGAGGCTTTTCAGCAAGGGGAATGATGACTGAGTGAGCCACCTGGCCGTAGTCCCAAGTTTGCATCCATTTCTGCACAGTAATATTAACATGGATGAGGTGTCCTGAATCTTTGTCTCTTTCTCTGGCTGCATCCGCTTTCTTTTCATTAGAACCTGTAAAGCTCATTATCTCCCCAATAGAAATGTTTTAAACTTTTAAGATTTCATAAAGCTTTGACACTTTGATGAATTTTGTGTCCCGTGTATAGACAGCTGCCTCATCTGCTGTTTGGGATTCAGCATTTAATTATGTGGGGCTTCAAAACAGGTGTAATAGTACCCAGTTGGAATATCTGGTTGGAAAATATTGAACATTTCCATGATAAAATTGCTAATTTTCAAATTCAAGCCTTTTACTTGATGGAAAATGGAAATCAGTGTTACCTGCGCCAGGGAGTTTAGATCTATGCTATACACTTGAACCAAAGTAGGAAATTACTCAGTCGCCGAGGTGAGCAGCTCCGGTGACGGCACGGTCGGCAGCGGAGCGCTCCATCACAGTGCACGGGGGGGGTTCCCAAACCGGGGGAACCTCAGGGGAGCCGAGAGAGCTGCCAGGAGCCCGCAGCTCACACAACAGCAGCTGACGAGACCTGGGCAGGGCCAGGAGCAACAGTGGCTGAGCCGCCCCCCCCCCATATAAAAGAAGCCCTTAGGGAGCGCTGGCGACCAGGAGCGCTGCCAACAGGGTGGGCAAACAGGGCGTGGTGCGGCAGCAAGGGCGTGGCGCGGCAGTTTGCACAGCAGTTCACACGGAATGACATGCAGGAAGGGCACTGAAACTCTTGCCAGCTCGACCAGGGAGCAATGGTATCCAGCCGGCAGAAAGCCATGGCCTCTCTAAGCTCTGCACCTACCACGACTGACGCAGCTTCCCAGACAGAGCTCCGGTGGGAACACGCTGCCACCCGGGTGTCAGGCTGCGGGGTGTACCCTACTAGTATGCCAGTATCGGACGGCAGCAGTGAGCACACTGTGGTAGGTGTGCCCAGGTAGAGGAACTCCTCCGCTTAGGAGGAGAAGGTTGAGGAGTATCAGGGAGTGCGACAGAGAGAGAGACTACGTGAATCGCACCCTACCTTCCCCGGGACAGGCCCAACAGGCAGACGGGAAGCACGATATGGAGGATTCCCTATCCTCTCTCCACCTGGCTGAACACAGTGACTTAAGGGATAGGGGGCAATGGCGACAAGTTCCTGTCTGGTGCAGCGGACGCATCTCCTCTGTGACTACCCCACCTTCCCAGGTGCCCTTCCATAATAGGTATGAGGCTCTGCAAGTGGAACCAAACAATAACAAGGATGATGGTTCATCTAGCTTGGAGGTGTCACCAAGGTTAAGTCAGCCTACACCCTGCATCAAAACTGCTTCCATAAAGAAAAGAAGACAGGTCACTGTCATAGGAGACTCCCTTCTGATGGGAACAGAAGGCCCAATATGCAGACTGGACCCCCTTCTTAGGGAAGTCTGCTGCTTCCCTGGGGCCCGGGTTAAAGATGTGAAGAGAAAGCTTCCTACCCTGGTACGGCCCTCAATTATTATCCATTATTGATTTTTCAGGTAGGCAGCAATGAAGTTGCAACTAGAAGTCCGAGGGCAATCAAGAGAGACTTCAGGGCCTTGGGATGACTGGTTAAGGGATCAGGAGCACAAGTAGTGTTCTCCTCTATCCTTCCAGTTGCAGGGAATGATGAGGAAAGAAATGGGAAGAGCCAGCAGATCAATACCTGGCTCCGAGCCTGGTGTCACTGGCAGAATTTTGGGGTTTTTGATCATGGGTCAGTCTACACAACACCAGGCCTGCTGGTAACAGCTGGGGTACACCTGTCTCAAAGGGGGAAAGGGATCTTTGCACAGGAGTTAGTAGGGCTCATTGAAAGGGCTTTAAAATAGATTTGAAGGGAGAAAGGGAGAAAACCAGGCTCACTAGAGATAAGCCTGAGGGTGGCACACCAATGTTTGAGGGACAGCGTGCTAGCGAGGTCCTTCGGTCTGCCGTCTCAGTGGACGTAGGGGATGGAGATCCCTGCGGCAGCAAAGATGCAAGGGTTATTGATGTGTTAGAAACCACGGAAGTGCCTGAGAATGGTCACGTAGGAATTAGGGCTTCTCCCTCCAAAAAGGCGTCGGGATCAATAGCCCAACTAAAACACTGGCTGGACAGCCGGGCCCAAAGAGTTGTGGTGAATGGAGTTAAATCCAGTTGGCGGCTGGTCACAAGTGGTGTTCCCCAGGGCTCAGTATTGGGGCCAGTTCTGTTCAATATCTTTATCAATGATCTGGATGAGGGGATTGAGTGCACCCTCAGTAAGTTTGCAGACGACACCAAGTTGGGCAGGAGCGTTGATCTGCTTGAGGGTAGGAAGGCTCTACAGAGGGATCTGGACAGGCTGGATCGATGGGTCAAGGCCAATTGTATGAGGTTCAACAAAGCCAAGTGCCGGGTCCTGCCCTTGGGTCACAACAACCCCATGCAATGCTACAGGCTTGGGGAAGAGTGGCTGGAAAGCTGCCCGGCGGAAAAAGACCTGGGAGTGTTGGTCAACAGCTGGCTGAATATGAGCCGGCAGTGTGCCCAGGCGGCCAAGAAGGCCAATGGCATCCTGGCCTGTATCAGAAATAGCGTGGCCAGCAGGAGTAGGGAAGTGATTGTCCCCCCATGTACTCAGCACTGGTGAGGCCGCACCTCAACTACTGTGTTCAGTTTTGGGCCCCTCACTACAAGAAGACATTGAGGTGCTGGAGCGTGTCCAGAGAAGGGCAACGAAGCTGGTGAAGGGTCTGGAGAACAAGTGTTATGAGGAGTGGCTGAGGGAACTGGGGTTGTTTAGCCTGGAGAAAAGGAGGCTGAGGGGAGACCCTATCACTCTCTACAGCTACCTGAAAGATTGTAGCGAGGTGGGTGTCGGTCTCTTCTCCCAAGTAATGAGCAATAGGACGAGAGGAAATGGCCTCAAGTTGTGCCAGGGGAGGTTTAGATTGGATATGAGGAAAAATTTCTTCACCGAAAGGGTTGTCAAGCATTGGAAGAGGCTGCCGAGGGAAGTGGTTGAGTCACCATCCCTGGAGGTATTTAAAAGATGTGTAGATGTGGCGCTTAGGGACATGGTTTAGTGGAGGTCTTGGCAGTGCCAGGTTGACAGTTGGACTCGATGATCTTAGAGGTCTTTTCCAACCTAAATGATACTATGATCCTATGAAATTATGCAACTGGATGGTATCTGTTTTTGAAAAAAAAAAAAAAGGATAATATATTTCAGTAAATCTAGGACAGGCAAGTCTTGGACTCTTCAGAAAGATGATCCTTTTATAACCCAAGTATTATTTTGTGCAGGAAACAACTTAGGAAAACAATGAAACAAGTATTCATTTGCAATTGTAATGTCTCTGATTACAGTCCCCAAGTTGACATTTACTCAATTTAATTAAAAAAATTGAGAATTGTATTTGTATTTTCTACTCCATCTTTTACAGCAGAGGGATTTAAAACATGTTCAGACCTACAATGTCCCAGTTACTGTTCCATCTTATGATCTTCAATTAATAATATATTACTTTCCGTAACTGCAGAATGAAAATGTATTCTTGATTTACCTAAAACTGGAATTAGTTAGGTTACCTAAAACCGACAAGGATGTTGTACATTCCAGGGAACTCACACAAATACAAGGCCAGGAGCTTCATTTAGGTTTAACCCTTATGCCCTTGAACACAATAGAGTTTACATAAATATTTAAGAAGGGCAGCCGCAGACCAATTAAAGGAATATATTTTCTAAGCATCAAACCATTGTTTTCAGGCAATGCACTGAAGCTCTTAAATTAACACATATTAAATCTGTTATGGGCTCAGCAGAGTTTTAGGCTCAGGAGAGGGAAAGGCAGATGAGAGCACCTCAGGGGGAGGTCGGGCAGAGATTGCCTGTGAGACGCACGACCCACCGCCCAGCTCACAGGGTGTCTGCATGGGCTGCAGGTGGCTGCAGGCTGGTCCGCAAATCTGCCCAAGGAGGAGAGGGCACAACCATCCTCTCGTTAGTCCTTTCAGCATACTAGGAAAAGCTGTGGGCACGCTGAGAAGGCTGCAACTGTCTTCATTCTGATATTTGCTAAATAAAATTGAGGAGCAGCTGTTTTGTGGGAAATATATTTAAGGGGGTTTTTTTAGCTTTAAAAATAAAAATGTTTTAAGATACTTCAGAATTTCCCTCAGAATGAGAGGTCTAGTTTCAAGCTAGTCCTACCCAGAAATGCTCAGTAAAAGTCTGCACTTCATATCCGCTCACTTCAGACTAGATACTCGATGGATTGCTGTTACCTAGCGTGTAGCATGAATTATAGAAGGGTGCTGCTCATACACATGGTAATACTACCCAGCCCTAGAAAAATAAATTTGCAAATAATCAGGTTTGTTGCCCCGTAATTTTGGCAGCTTGTTAAGGCAGGGACAGGACTTACCCAACTATGAACTATGAGAAAGTCTGGCTTGAAAAAGACCCACGTGTGCTATTGCAGGCAGGGGCAGAGCCAGAGCAGAGCTCAGGGAAAGAGGATAAGGAGGGAAAGAGTGCAAGTGAAATGGCAAACAGACTGGTGAAGTTTTGGAAGAAGAGAAGGGATGTGAGGAAAGAGCGTAGAAGCACGTCTAGGAAGAGGGAAGAAAAGGAGAGACTTGTTGCAACTAGTGAGAAGCAAAAGAGGAAGAGTGCGGATTGCAACATGCTTTCTGCTGAAATAAATCACCTATAGTCTCCTGAGAGAATTAAAATCAGTTCAGATGGAGAAACTGAGATGTTAATCTAGGCTGGTGGCAGAAGGAGGTGAAGCAGGAGAGAATTAGTGTGTAGTGGAGATTCCGGTTACAAGACAGTTTCTCTTTAACATATGCAATAGACTTCTAGCACTGGGAGGAAAAGAGAGAAAACAAGGATCTGGGAAGCAAGTATGTATAATACTTTAAAAGGGAAGAAGACTTACTAATACTACGTTCACCTTACAAACATTAAGGCTTTTGAAACGTTCACCTGAGTACGGTATTCAGTTGCTGGTTTACAGCGATATATACGTTAGTTACAGGATTAGTTACCTTCTCTCAGTATATCATTTCAACTTTGAATTGTATTTACAAAGAGGTGGACTAAGTAAGGTACCTGGGGTATTTTTGTATTTATTCAACTGTTCAGACTATACTTTGGTATTTTTCAGTACATTTTTGAAGAAAATGTGTATGTCCTGACTGTTAATTCTGTAATACGATTCATGAAATGTCTGACGTCTGAAGCTCTAGGGGGAGAGGAGGGAAATTGCTTGCAGATCGCCATGTGCTGCTGTGCTTCCACTTGGGGAATGCATGGCCATAACTATGGGAGTCATGAAATCGTTAATTAAAGACTTCATAGTTGTGTTGCATCCTTTTTTAAAGATTAAATGCAAAATTTTTTTATTCATCTAAAGCTATGCACATGCAGATTTTCAGACAGAGGAAGCGGCCCTGTTTCTCTAGTTAATTACCTCAATAAATAGGAGTGAGCTGCTGGTATTTGAAAATCATGTGCGTGGTAGACAGAGCGAGCGAGAGAATAGTTTTCTGCAGCGTTCTGTTGTTGGCCTATAATGGTATATAATGCACTCAGGTTAAAAGGGTGGTACTGATACTCACGATACCACCATGGCTATAACAGAAGTTTACTCCAATAAAACTAAATATTGCAATAAAACTAAATGTTTGTGTTACCGTTACAAAAAAATTGCAACACCACTCAATTTTTCCTATGGTGAAATTACTCTCTGTTTGCATATATGCATATGTGTGTGCATATATAGATATAAGTATGCTTATATACACATAATCTGTGTTCATAAATACATGTACACACACACATGCATTCTGAATGAATTGTGCTTGCTTCTTGAACATGGCTAATATTCCCTGGAAGGGGAAATGGAGAGAGGGAGTGATTTTATTGATACTAGTCGATCTCACAAATGAAGATCAATTTTGCAATGAACAGTGTAGACAAACACTGTGGAAAGGCTGTTCCTATCTCCGTCTAAGACAGGAGACAACAGATGGGTATAGGTAGACAGGAGACCATGGTGGGGAAACTCGACAAGACTCACCAACAGCCTTACGCATTCTCTATGCCAATGCAGGATGTATGTGGTCCGCAGCGGTGACAGTGGTAGTCAGGATTCAAGAAGGGATTTGACTGAGGATGAACTGGAAGTGAAAGCAGGTGGACAATATTTGGACTAAGAATATATTGCAGGAGATGAGAGCAGAGGCTCCCCAGATCTGAACAGGAGCTTGGTTTGAGAAGAAAGTTAACAGTGGGTGAGTGAAGGGGCTGAATGGTGGTGGCAGGTCCACGGGGGCACCCCGAGAGGGATGGGCAGCCAGAGTGGAAGTACACAGCGGGATCATGGGGAAGAGAAAAAAAGTTTGCAGATGAGCGGGCCAGGAAAACTGACATAAAAAGCCAAATGTGGGAAGAGACATGACAGAATTAGGGAATTGTAGGGGAGTCATCCTCTCTTTGCCACCTAAGAGAGCAACTCTAACCTATCTGTATTGTTAATAAAGACCAATACTTCCAAAAAGCCTTTTCACTCCTTTTCTCTCTAGTGATTATAGACAACTTGAAAGGTGTCTGGCTTAACCAAGATACCAAACTTTTGGACAGCTCAGTTACATGAAATGAAGGGTCTGTTTTCATTACCCTTTCTGTTCTAATGAACATCCTGCATTATTTAGCATTCATACAGTTTTATAGGAAATAGTATTTGATTTTTACTTTTTTTTTTTTAATTCTGAAATTATATACTACATACTCAAAGAAAATACAGTTGCTGCACACAGAAGCGGCAATATCTTGCCATCTAACATTCTCCTCTCTTCCCTTGTTACCAGGGTTTTTTAAACGTGATAATGTCCCACCACTGTTTCTGAGATTTCCTGAATTTATTTGTTTGCTCTTTATTACGTAAGGAATGATTTCTGCCTGTTTGAATATATTTCTGTGGGGAGTGCTGACATTCTTATCCACACTTCACTTGTCATTTCTAGGCCAGACGGTTAATATGATTTCCTACTATGAGCTACTTACTGCGTACAGTTTTAACATGTGTTGCAGTGAGGCAGTATATTAAAGTGCAGAAATGGCTTATGAAAGAGATGGATATTAGGCAAGAGTCGTTGGGTTCTCTTAGGCAAAGTCAGTTAATGTGCAGCATAAATATGTTCCTGATAGTGGTAAAAGGAAATACTGGTGGACTTCATATTCTGATCCCATCCTTCTCACATGAATATAGGAAAAAAAGTGTTTATGTTTGTGGATAATACCAAAAGAGGAGTGGCTGCAAGCCTGCAAAGGAGGGATTAGCATTCCAAATGGCGAACTGGAAAACACAGAGGACTAATCAACAGCATCTGGACAGGACCATGATCTTTTCTCTGGGAAAAGGCTGAAGACTGTAATGGTTCCCAAGCTGGGTTTTATCAACACGGTGGTTATTTGGCACAGAAAGCCGAGGTTATGCCGGGAGGCAAAGCTGGGTGTGTCGCCCTCGAGATGGAAGTTAATTGCTCTGCTGAGCTCAGTGCAGGACAGTGCCGTAGAGAAAGGTGTGGGCTAACGTTAGAAAATCAAGAGGGGAGTCACATAAGTATGTAGAGGTCTAGAAAATAGTTATGAGGAAATACTGGAAGAAATTGAGGTTGTTTAACCTAAAGAAGACTAAGGGAGAACATGATCAGTACCTTTAAATACATTAAGTGCTCTGCAGAAGTGAAGGGAATAATTTATTCTCTTGTCCTTCGCAGGCAGAATGAGAAGCAGTGGGCTTGCGGTACGACATGAAGATAAAGGTTAGATGTGAAGAGAAACGTTCTGATAAGGACAGATTTCTTGGGGACACTGTAGAGACTCCGTTACTGAGTATCTTCAAGAACAGCATAGACAAATATGAGGGAAGATATTGGTGCACAGAACCCTACCTGGGATACAAGGCATGGAATAAGTAACCTTTCATCATCCCTTCCTAGCCTATTTTTCTTTGATTAAAGCTGAATTAAGAAAGGAAAAGCCCTGGGCTGGGCAAGTGATCTCAAATGTAAAACATAATAGAATAACCTTGGGCTTGGTCAGGGAGTGTTGAGTAGTCGTGGCTGCTCTCACTGACCTCATCCAGAGCAGAAACAAAGTAGGATTTCAAGGATGGGGCCATAAGCACTGAATTTATATTAACTTTTAATATTGCTGAATTGTTGTCGCATTGGCCAGGTCTTGTCTTCACCGTGACTCCTATCCTGGCTGTTATGAAACTTTATATTACATTTTGTGTAGGACCTTTCTGGGAATTTTCAGCCTCTGATAAAACCTGAGCCAAAAGGGCTTTTTCAGTGGGTTTCCATTTTAAAACTGTTCAGATTTCTTTCCCACAATGGTATTTACTTGCCTTTTGGCTTTTTAGGCAATGTCCCAAACAGTCACTACAGGTAGTGGTTGAATTTATGGATATGTCCTTCAACACACAAGTTTGAAGTGTGAAGAGTTGGTATGTACAATGTCAACCTACAATTGCTGAGATAATTTAGCCTAAAAAACTGCAAAGGAATAAGATTTCCTAGAGAGCGATATTTCAGAGCTACTGAATGACTTGGTATTTTTTTGATATTTGGGGATGACCCAAATGAAATTACTGGAAGAGAGAAAAAAGAAGAGGCTTCTGTGATGAACAGATTACAATACAAGTTAGAGATCTTAGCAACAAAAAGCTTGTATGCTTTTACAGAAAAAAAAAAAATTAATATCCCAGAAGTTCTTGACATTAAAAACTTTCAACAAAAAAAAAAATCACTATAAAAATTCACTGGTTGGTTGGTTTGTTTTCATCAGCATTTCTCCCAGTTTGTCTCACATTACCACTAGAGTCTGTCTTTGCTGTACTGCTCTTTTTGGGAGCGCAGATAAACCCTTCTCTCCTTGGTGTGCTCAAAAGTGTATTTGCTACTTTTTCCTGAGCCTTTTTCCTTTTCTTTTACAAGTGATCTTTATCCTAATGAAAAAGAGGAGGTTATCAGTACTGCAGCGTGAAATGACTTTACCTAGGCAAAAGCATAGGCGGCGGCAGCGTGAGTTTTTTTCTATCCCAGGGCTCTTGTTTCTTCTTCTTCGCTGGGTCAATCCGTCTCTGCATCTCTCTGTCAAGACTTGGCCTGATGCATCTATTTACCCCACATAAGCCTACAAATAGTGATCAGATAGGAGCAGCATCTGGTCCTTGCCTCCGTAGGAGGTATGTAAGCTGAGAATTCAAAGGTAGAAGACTGTATATTGCTAAAACTCTCGTCTGGCTCGTTCTGCAGGGAATACTTTTTCATACTGCATGTATTCAACGTGGAAAATGTAGAGTTCCAGGAGGTCACTGAGGTAGATAATCTAGACAGGGTATTTAAGGCATGCATAATTTTATAAGTATCAAAAAATTGTGTTGTGGACAAATATTTGGAAGAATATTTTCTTCTGTCCTCATAGATACAAAACATCTAATGCTATAAGCAGGTCTGGCGGAAAAACTGTAGCTGCGAAATTAAAAAAAAAAAAGGAAGATAGACTTACTGGCTTTCTCCTGTCCTAAGTTTCCTGTGTTCTCTCTCTCATAATACAAGAAGACACTCCAGACACCACATTTCTGGGGATTACCTTTCTTGGAGTTGAAGCCTTTGGCCTCATTCTTTTCCTCACAGTTAGAGTGTTCATAAGCCCCTGGAAAGACACTGTCTGTCATGTCTTGTTGCTTAAATATTGTGATCGAGCCTGTGAATAATCTCAGACTGCCTTGACATGTTCATAATAGCTTTTGTTCTACTTCTGGACCCATCCATTTCCATTCCTTAAAGTCCCCCAGCACGTCCAGCTTGGACGTGGTATGTGATGGCTTGACCAGAGATGCTATGGGAAAATCAGACCGATACCTTTAATTTTTGTGGATGGTGACGATGGTTTGGAAAGTGAAAATGACCCCTCAGAGGCAAACGATATTGTTAGACCTTTTTCTCCCCAGCTTGCTGGTTTTTTCACCCTTTGGTGAAAGTTGTTGAGAAGTGGTCAGCTGAACCGGTGGTACCCTGCAGAGTGACGTGTTCATGTAGGGCTTTTTCAGCTGCGCTGTGTGCAGTGGAGGCTGCGTTAACACCAGATGCCAATCATACACCACCGGTGGATTTGCAAGATTATAGGACAGGAAAAAAGATGAAGGTTAAGCACAGGGCACAATAGAGATTACTTATGGTAATGAATTGTATAATTTTTCTAGACAGATCTGGATTAATGTTTATCCCAGGCAAGAGATTACTGTATGTCTGATTCTAGTTGTAAACAGACATTATTAAACAGAAGGTTTATGTTCATGAAATGCGACTACGGGTGTTAAAGCACTTATGATTTATTATGTGCAAAGAGAAAAATTAACCTGTTCATCTGCTATAGTACGAGATGCACTGTGGATTTTTGCATAATTTGGAAGGCATCTGCTCCTTTGGAATACAAATAACCAGTGAAATGAGAAGGATTCTCCTCTCACTTACGCTGATCCTATGCCCTACACTGCAGAGGAGCCGAAGTGGTGTAACCAGCAAAAGAATAGTCTTGTGTGCTTTTATAAAGCAACAATATTTCTATGAGAGATAATGTTGACAAAGTCTATTTGCTTGTGAATCTTTAGGGTATTTTCTTTACAATTAAAAAAAAAAATGTTAATGTTCAGAGAGCTTAACAAATTAACCTTATTTGGGTTTCCCAAATAATTCCCTTTCACTAATTGAAAACATAATGTTTAGAGATGTTAAATTTAAAAAATAAATTTTTTAATCTATATTTCATGTAATTTGTGTTGCGGCCAATTTTTCTCCTGCTTTGTTGCATCACTGCTGCTTAGCGCAAGTGAGACATAGGTACAACATCCGCATTTTTTAATACTGCCTTACCTCAGTAGCTAAATAATCACACCTGAGTCAGTGACTTCTGTGTTTTGGGTAAGCTGAAAAATCTCCCTTAAGGAAACTGTAATAAAACTCCAAAACTTTCCTTCTTTGATCAAGTAGACATTTCAACTTTATTACTTGCTAACAAGGAAGTATCTTTTCTCTGTGAAAGCAAAGAAAAATTACGGTTATCAAAATCTGTTCATTCTATTTACGACCTGTATTTGTAGCCAGCTGATTTTTGCATAATGCCATTTGAAATTATCCATTTAACAATGACGGATGATACAACTGCAGTGCTTTCCCTCCACTTTGTAACTGATCCGTCTACTTATAGATTGCATTGGACATGTTGCTGATGCTTTATTTGTAAAATTCACTCACATATGTGAGAAATTTGTCTGTTGAGTCTTACTGACTTTAGAGAGGCTTCTCAGATAAGTGAAGATATTCCCGTATATAACCAAAACCCGCCCAATCTGTAAAAAACATAGGAACGTGGAGCGAAACGGCCTGGGAATATTATGAGGTGTAAGTGAATTAGAATTTAAGCAGTTAAACCAGGACTGAATAAAACGTAATCTGGTAAGATGTTCTGAATGCTTCCATTAAAAAAGTTGCAGTCTTAAATTGCCATCAAAACACTTCATATTGCTCTTTTATATTTCTTAATTATATTTTACATTTGATACAAAAATATATATTATTTCCTGAGAAAAATTTAACTTTAACATTTGTAATATTTTGCCTAATTATCAAATTTTACAACAGCTGTGAAGTGTGAGTCCGGAGTTAAAAGTTTGTCAACAAATGAATTAACCAGTAGAAGTTTCTGTGGTCTTTATTAATGGTTCAGTGTAGCATCTGAAGGCGATGGGAACTTCTGGAGGTACCCGGGATGCGGGTGAGAGTCCTGAAGGAAGCCGGGGTCAGCTGAACTGCGCTACTTAAAAGTTTGTGCAGCGAAGCATTGTATTTTGGGAGGCACTAAAATATACGTGGCGCTCTTTTCTTTGCTGTGTGTTGGCAGGCATCTATAAGTCATGAAGATGACCTCCATCTTCCAAAGAGAAGGAAAGCTAGAAATGAAGACACATTTCTGTTATCAGTCTGCTGTGGGTCGTAAGTTGAACTGGTGTTATATTTTCCTCTGAAAGCCGCGTAGCCTTGACACGGCGTTTAACAGTGTTAAGCTTATTGCTGCTGAGCTAAACATGTCTGAAGCGAACGATGACCCTCACGTCTTTGCGATAGCAAAATGTCTCCCTGATGTGATCCTGCAGACTTGGAGCATTAAGTTAATTTTCCCCTGGATTTCTGAGCTGCCTCTTTTTTACCCGGCGGAGAGCTTGTGAAGAATACAGCTTCTGACCGAATGACAGAACGTGGAGGGTGAAATTAGATGCATTCAATTAGAAGATGACAAAAAGCCTATCTAAATATTTGTCAGGGTGCTACTTACAGGATGTAGTGTCCAGCCTGGGAAGTGAAAGGAGGCCGCTCTCAGGACTTAATAGTCTGGAGGGGGGGAAAATGGGTAAATCATCCAGATTCTTTATGGGCTTGGAGAGGATAATTGAGGGTATCGAGTGGGCTGTTACGCTTCCAGAGCTGGTGATCCCTCTTGTGTAATCTCAGATTAGTTCTTTTCTTGTATTTGCTTAATACAGAATTAACCGTTACAAAGTTTTCTGGACCACTTGAGTAAATAGTGTTGTTATTTGACCGCTAGAGGATGGATAATGCAGTGGTTTATGGGAGGTATTGAAAAAAGAGGCACTCCACCTTCTCCACAATTAAAAAAAAACCACCACAAAACAAACAAACAAAACCCCAAAATCACAAACCCCAAAGAAACGAAAAAGCCAGGGCAAATGTGTCGGCTGTGAGAGTGTCGGGTTTGGACCAGAAGGTTTACTGGTTTTCCAGAGGACAAAAGGATGTTCTTGAAAACTCACATTCAGAATTAGTAGTCAGTTAAACAGAAAGAGAACGAGATATGCAGCTCGGTTTGGCCACATCTGTTTATCTGTAAATTACATTTATAGCAACTTTTTAAAGTAAGAGATCAAATCTCTTGTAATTTCCAGCTCAGAAAGTTTTAATTATGAAAATAAAAATTTTAAATGCAGCCTATTATGTTGACCATTTTTTTTTCATTTCTGTTACAGCGGTTCAAGGGAGAATGTGACTATGATAGGGTTAATCCAGCTACATAAAAATCCGTGCTGTGTATGATAGTAGTAAAGCTTGTGATCCCTTGATCTTTGATTAGATCCAAGCTAGTAAATATCTTGTGTTTAATCAGAATGAGTTGTTCTGCATGTAGTATAAGTCACCTTCACAGATGGGATGTAGCAGCAGAGTTGTTCATGAATATTTGTTTTAATCCTTTCCAGAGCAAGCACGCTTTATGTTTCTTTGTTGTAAATCAGATTCAAGCAACTAAAGACCAGCACGAAGGAAAGGCATTTACTTGCAGTCAGGAATAGGACAGTGTGGGAATCTCTTTTCCTTTTTAAAGGAAAATGTAACTTACTAGATTCTTAAAAGGTATTTTATACTATTCCATAAACATAGCTAACACACCGTGGCTGCTTTTTTAGACTGGGATGCAAATATCATTATCTAGAATTTAATCTTAAACTGTTCATACACGTTCCTAGCTTAGGAGACTATAAATATACGGAGACTAAGATTTATTATGGTAAATATGCAGGCTCTATTATTATTCTGTATTTTAAAGATATTTAGTTAGAATGGTAGCTGGTCTGTGTGCTGGTAAACTGAAATTCTTAAAACGTTATCTGTAAGGCTAGTTGTTTTGTGTGGTTTGTCGGCATCCTATCTACCTAAATCTGTCATAATTGCCCTCCGATACATCTTCCTCTGACACGCCAAATATTGAAAATGAGAGGACTCTTTGCTGGGAGATTTTCTACCGAATGTCATTTTTCTGTGTTCGTAACTCGATGGTAATAACTGGACGACCTGTAGTTAAATGCATCTCAATTTCTCTCACTTATTTTTCCTAATCACCACACAGAGCCTTCTGTGCTCAGAGGTGTGATTAGATTTAACCTGCCGTCATATCTGAAGAACTTTCTGTACAACATATTATACATTGCAAGAATTATATCTGTAGATGGTGGGTCTAAGTGTAATCTATAAATAGATATAAAGGTGAGTTGCTCTCATGCCAAAGTTAATTCCTGATTTTTTTTTTTTCTGTTTTTAACAGGAAGACTGGAGAGCCCCCACTAATAAATGGCTGGATTCCTTACCTTGGGAAGGCTTTGATTTTTAGAAAAGATGCTTTCAAATTCTTACTGGATCAGCAAAAGAAACTTGGAGATATTTTCACTGTACATATTGCTGGTGAGAAATATTTTAGTATTTCTCTTGATTTTTTTCCATCAGTGAAGTTAAACACTAATTCAAATGTTTAGTTTAGAATCTTCCTTAACCAAAAACATTTTTGTGTAGCATAGGCCAATAAAAATTACTTAAATTCACATATATTGTATGCATAATAAGTATCCATAGGATATAATTATGAGCACGTGGATTTATATACAACTATAGGTATATATGCATATTGACAGAATTTGTAGGCATGTAATGTATGAACATAGCTTTTGCCAGCACATTTAATTGTGGGTTTTTTTTCCTAAAGAAGGGAGAACTAACATCATCTTGACACCGCACAGAAAAAAATCAGATTAAATTTAGAAAACACTTAAGAAAAAAAGTGCAGAATATGTTCTCACACATTTTACAACTGGTTGACAGGAACACAAGGGAATGAATGACACATTGACTCAGTGATACAATCAGGACTGGAACACAGAAACTTCCCGTTGCCAGCCTCTTACTCTGATCATGCTTACTGAAAATAACAATATAATAAAGTATGATATAACCTTGCTGCTTTCTGTATTTATAGCTGTATTACTACACAAGCTCGAATACAAACATTTGAGTGAATTCATGTAGACACTTAGCTGTAGAAGAAAAACATAGAATGAAACTGGAATCTTGAATGAAACTTAAATATATAAATTTACATATATATATACACACAGATGTAGTTTTTACTAAAATCAATTTAAAATTCAGTGTTTTCCTCTGTTCAGAAAAAGGCGAACTCTTATTAGTGTAGGTGGATGTAATGGATCTTTTGTCCCTTTACATGCTGATATCCTTGTTCAAATGATCAACTTTAGAGTTAAGTCTATCTCATTTTTAGCTATTCCTGTATTTTTAGGGAGTTTCAAATAAAAATGTAACGTGTAAAGTATAAAGTTTGCTTTGCAATTTCATGGCAGTAGCATTAGCTTTATATTTCCATATAACTAATATTTTGCAATAATTTTTTTTTTCTTCAAAAGTCAATTAATTAAATTGCAAGCCGTATGTTTAATTAATAAAATTTTTCTTCCTGTTACCGAATCTGTTCTTTTTTTTCCTTTGGAAGAGCATTTTTACTGCTATTAAATGTGTGATTTTTTTATTCATTCAGGGTTTTTTCTTTGGAAACTGGTATGCTCAGATTTTTTTCCATCTTGAAAGTGAGTTTGACACATTACAAGACCAACTTTTGTTGAAATGCAGTCTTCTTTATTGTTAATGTACGTTCACACTATATACAGTTGTGGCTTCTTACAAATACAGATTAATAATTATAATTCAGAGACTACCTTAGTACATTCATAAAACCAGATGCAGTCCTACTTCAGAATCCTTAATGTGTTTAATCAAGTATTTATTTCTCTTTCACCTCTTTATTATTTTATGCGAGACTATGTTTAGAGATTTGTGTATTTAAGCAATCTATGAGTGTAATTTAGTTTCACGAATTTCTATTTGCATGGTAAACAAAATTCTGTTTCAACTTATCTCCCTGTGTTCAGGCATTTTGAGGAAGCCTTCCTTGACAGAGGCTGAGGTAAATGGAGTGAGTTCTGGATATCATTTCAGCCTTATGCCGGGAAATCTTTGATTTTGTGAATTTGTCATATCAGAGATACCACTTTAAGTTCTCTTTTTTTTGGTATAAAAATACTGACCGTCAAGACTTCACTAAGGAGAAACAGTTTGTCATCCACGAGTCAAGGAAGAAGCCAAAGCTAGTTAGTACCTCCTATCATGTCCTGATCCGAAGACGTACGGGATTTCTGTATGTCTTACTGATTTGACAAAGATGAATGTTTATATGTTCGGCAAACATAGCGTAGCCTGCTGTATATGGACTATCATTACTTTACCCCTGGTGGGTGTCTAAAGGTCCTGTCAAAAAATTCAAACAATATATATTGTTCTAATTATTGGTTCTCAAACTAGTTCATTTGGAAAATGCGGAACGATGCTTGGAGTTTCTGGCGTTGCCCCGTACCGGTAATGCGATTTCGCTGATTGTACTTTCCCATGTGATGAGCAAATGATTGTCATCCCTAAAAGTCGCAAGGGACATGGATGTCATCTTAATAAAGAAATTAAAAAGCACATCTTTCTATGAGAAACAATGTAAATTCCTGACCTGTCGCAGAAAATAGTTCTCTAATTGGTTTTGTGTGGTGGTGCAGCAGAATCGTTTTCCCCAAACGTCACGCTGGCGAAGCACCACTGTACATCATTGTCAGCTGTTCAGCAGAATCTCCCTAATAAGAGGACGATTACGTAAATGCGATAGTCTCAGGAAAAAAAAAAAGAGAGAAAAGAAGAGAATAAGGAGGGGAAGGAGAGAGAGAGTCTGTGGGGTTGAGATGATCACACTTCCCAAGCCAACCTCTCTGCTTGTTAAGGGTCAGCAGGATAGGCAGACGGCTAGGTAAGAACTTAAAGAGCTTCAAACAGTTTTGTCATTGTTTCTTGGGATTAAACTTTGTCTCCTTTTCCTGACAAGTTATTAGGAATGATACCGAACCTTACAACACTCTCTCTGAGACTAAATCAACTTTTAATAAAATAATCTTAGGGTTTTTTACTAAGCACACTTGCTTTTTCGAATACTGCTGCTAAGTCATTATTTTCTTTTAAATCATGATACACCTACAGTAACATATCACATTTTTCTCTCTTAGGCAAAAGGTAATTTACATTAACTCCTTACCAAGCTGAAGCCTGCCGCAAGCATTACCGAAATAACATCCATCATTAGATGCCATCTGAAATGCTTGTCTTTCATCATTAGCATTAAAAAGCTCCAGAATGCATTATTAGAGTAATTTCTTAACTATCATACAAATACTGGCTTCTGTGCTCGGATTTACCAAAGTTGACAATTTTCATATTTTCCACATCAATCTTCTATTTCTAGGAGACTGTATAAACTAAAGGGAGATAACCAGGCTATTTGCAGCATGGGTGTAATGCAGACTGAAGGATTGGAAGGGGAAATATGAATTCTCTGTATCCGTATTAAAAAAAAAAATCAGAGAGCTTTTTACAGAAACAAGCATACATCTCTTATTTTGACTTTTTTCTATGGTACTGAATAAAATAGCTCAGTGACTTAAACTACTGGAATTTGGAGTGTGACATTTCTGTATGGACACGTCTACTTAGTTTTTTGTGTTGAAGGATTTTTTTACAATCTAACAAGGAAAGGCTTTGTCCCCAGTGGTTTCTATATAAATACCTTCAATATTTAAGGCTTCCTGATCCGTGGACCGTGTGATACGCCTCCACTTTTGGCTGATTTAGCATTTACCTGTACCGGTACTCTGATGGAAACTCATGAGCATCGAGATTTTGGTTCGGTTTCAGAAAAGGCTACTTTTAAGAGGTTGTTCTTGGCATTAGCTGCAAAGGAAAGGCGTGGGAGGGGAGGGGGGAAGCTGCATTTTAAAATACCAAATAATAACTGGTAACTTTAGGAAAGATTTGCATTTGTTGGTCTCTGACACCACCAGGGACAATCAGTGGAAAGAGACCTCATCAGGGACAACGACAGGATTTAAAAAGCAAAATTAAGAACCATATTGACACTTATAAAATTTAAAATCATAACTTGAGGTGAGAAAGTTTGTTCCAGTTCGGATGTTTGCTGCTCAGGGTAGAGGAGGTGTTGGGGCATGGTTTTGTAATTAGCAATCTGTTCCTGTATGGAAGAGACTGGGGTAACCGGTGTAGCCACGCAGTGCATCTGTGTGCGAGTATGACTGTAATTGCTAAAAGCTCCCATACCCACTCTCACAACTACTTACTGACTGCAGTTAATTAGCTCTAGATTTTAGTCTTTTTCTAATTAAAAGATCTAAAATTTGATTCTCTGTGAGGTACATAAACAAGCTGCCTTTGTTATAGAGGGGTTCTACTTTTCTGACTATATAGACCTTTACTAAATGCGGTAACAAAAGTATTTTGCTTTATGTGTTTATATATATTGTTGACTTGCATTGATGTGTTCTGGAGCCTGAATTGGTTCTACAAAATGAATTCTATTTTGGTACATACTTACTTTTTGCTACCAGGAACCTGATGAGAATAATAAAAATCAGGATCTGTGATACTCTGTTTCTCAGAGATTTTTTTTTTCAGAGTATGTGCTAGTGTTGAGTGAGTTTTGATTTAAAATTATTGCTAAAATTGTTTGTCTGAAAACTCATTTGCTGAAAATAATTTTCTTACTTAAAAATTATAAGAATTGATGTGCGTTTGCTAAGTGTCTGATTAAAGATCACAAAGAAACTCATATTTTGCATCAGAAATAAGCAGATGGTGGACAGATGGTTTAAATTAATATTAATTAAAAATCTTAACTTAAATTGTTTACCCTGTAAACGCAAAGTTAGGAAGCCAGCTTTCAACTTTAGGGTTAATAACACTCCAAATCTATTTATTAAAAATTGCTCCAATGGGCATTCTTTCCAAGCTTTGATCGCAAAGATGGTAGCCTCAATAAAGAGCATGACAGTGCGTGAAAGCTGGAAAGGGAGAGCAATTCTAGGACTCTTAACAAAGATCCTGCAGAGGTCGAGACTGAAAATTCCTGTCAGCCTCTCTGGTCTGGGAAGGAAGAAATGGTCAGAAAAGAAGACTGGGAATTCATGATCTTTTTTTCATGCCGGTTTCTTCATATATTTATTCTTTTAAAATTAATTTACATTGATGATTTGTTATGTTACAGTAAAGCAAACTCTTAAGAGTACCTTAAAAACCTTCACAGGCTGTTGCCAAAAAAAAAGGGAGTCTAATTCTGTCTTGATTTATCCCTTGTGTTTCCTTACTGGTTCGCTGGGATTGCAGTGGATGTAATCGGGGGGAAATTATGGCAGCTGGTAATTGCAGAGGAAGTCCACAGCACACCCAGATTTACCACAGAGCATGGTGTGTATATACAAGTCAGAATATGGAATAACTATTATAATTCAAGTACCACTATATGGTAACCATGGATACTTGTTGACATTTTTAGTGGTAGTGACTACTTTATCTCAGGACATCTGTCACAGAGCCAAATTTGGTCCTCAGTTAAGCATGTAGTGTTCCCATTAAAATCAAAGGATATTTGTCCCTTTAGTGAGACAGAATTAGACTGTAAGTGCTGGAAGCTTTACTATTTTCCCGAGTTTATAACTGGGATATTTCACAGAGGGCGTGTACATTTTAATGGGTACCCTTTTTCCCTAATGCACCTCTCCATTAAGTTAAGAATCAAGATCTCTAAATTTAGACATAACGTGGGAATCGTCTATAAAGAGTTAAGATTTAATTGAGCTTTGGGAGCGTTAGGATTTTGATTTATGATAGTTCACCAAAATGCTCTTCTTTAGTAGTTGACTTAAAGTTTAGGGAGAAATTGCAGGATTTTTCTGGCATGGGCAACTTGAAAAAGCATCAAACTTGATGCAATCCTGTTCCTCCGTACAGGCAGCTGAAGGTACGGCTGTGTCACCTCACTGAGTACCTCGGCAAGGGTAAGAAGTTGTCGGTGCACTCTGGCACAATGGATGATAGCGCTAGGACAGTGTCTACCCCAAAATGGCACCCATGTTAAAAATGGTATCTTACTCCATTGTAACCTATGGCTTCAAAATCAAATCTCGAGGTAGTCATGTTACGGATACCAAGCACATTCTTAACAAAAAGTTGGTACAACTTCAGGAAAAAAACAGATGTGAGAGGGGCTTTAAATGTTGGGGGTTTGCAGTGTGCAGTTAAAGCCGTAACTGGCAGACCTCGAGTTTCTATGTCGCCTGCTTGAAAAAAAGCTGCCTAGGTGGCATGTTTTCCACTCCGGCCCCTGCCTTCACTTTCCTCCATGCAGGTGAAATGTGTGTGTTTCTCCCTTTCTGCTGGTAAAAACCTACAATTTTCAAATGCTGCTATGACTCCACATTGTATTTTCATGAATTATATCAGAGTAGTAAATTATTTATTTGAGTGCTACAATAGCAGAGATCACACCCTACTGTTGGCAAACCTGGTAGATCAGTCTACATGGAAATGGCTTCACACTAATTTTAGAAGAGCCATAAAAATGTACACAGGTGGAATCTGCATCCTGACAAAGAGAATCTAAATAAAACTTGTTACATCTTCCTTTTTTCTTTTTTTTTTTTTTTTTTTTTTTTTGCTTTGCAGATTTCTTCACAGATCTTTGCTTTGGGGATTTTCTGCGTGCTTTTTTCCCAGACATTGGCTTGTTTTCAGTTATTACTTCTGAAGTGTCACCAGATTATGAAAGTGCACGTGTCTCTATTTTTTTCTTTTCTTCTATTTAGGTAGATATATTACTTTTATCATGGACCCATTTCAATATGTCTATGTCATCCGAAATAGCAAGCAACTTGAATTTCATGAATTTGCTGATAAAATGGCTTCCAAAACTTTCGACTACCCAGCCTTGTCAAAAGGAAAATTCCCCGATCTCAAGGAAAACCTGCACAGAATCTACCAGTATCTACAAGGCAAACCTTTGGATATCATTTCTGACCACATGATGAAAAATCTCCAGGATGTATTTGAATGGAAATGCTCACAAGCAACAGATTGGGAAACAGAAAAAATGTACAAATTCTGCTGCTCTGTAATGTTTGAAGCCAGTTTTGTAACACTATATGGAAGAGTTCCTGCTGCAGATGGCCACAAAGTTATTAGTGAAATCAGAGACAAATTTATCAAGTTTGATGCCAGCTTTCCCTATTTAGCTGCAAACATACCAATTGAGTTGCTAGGAGCTACCAAGAAGGTTCGGAAGGAGCTTATACATCATTTTTTACTTCAGAACATGACAAAATGGCTGGGAGGGTCAAAAGTGGTCCAAGCCAGACAAGATATATTTGAGAAATATGAGCTGCTTGGAGATTATGACAAAGCAGGTAGGAAACTTATGAATGATTGCTTGTCTAAAATAAAATAATTTACTATAGACCTTTGAAATAAAAAGGCAAAATGGCGACCTTGAAATTTTTTTATGTTCTTTCTAATTGGCTAATGATAAAATGTTTTACTCTGAAACAACCCTCTATGATAATTGATTTTTTTTTTTGTGCTGAGGTGGTAAAACAAGATACTTAATGGTGATAATGAGAAAGATTATAACTGAGCTGCATTTCCTCCCCTTATTCCCCCCACCCCCCCCGACATTACATTTCAAACTATTCTCATTAAGCAGAAAATTAGACTTCAGAAGCCTATTGGTCCTCATTAGCATTCACTGATCCTTGGCTGGGTCTGTGTCCTAACATCTTTTAATTAGCACACTGCAAATCTAATCAGTGTAATAAACGCTATTAATCTTCCTTTTCACTTATTTTCTCCCAGCACATCATTTTGCCTTCCTGTGGGCCTCTGTGGGAAACACGATTCCAGCTACATTCTGGGCCATGTATTATCTTCTGCGGCACCCAGAAGCTCTTGCAGCAGTGCGTGACGAGATTGACCATTTGCTGCAGTCAACAGGTCAAAAGAGAGGGCCCACGTATAACATCCACCTCACCAGAGAACAATTGGACAACCTGGTCTACCTAGGTAATTTATTTTTATCTGTTAGGAAGAAAAGAGGGGCTCTCCCGGCAAACTCGGTTTATCACTCATTTCTGTTTACTGAGAAGGTGGAGGACACAGCTGCCTAATTGACATAATAACACCCATTTACATCAATTATAAATTATGTAGTTTATAGCTGTAGATACTCTCATTGCATGTAAACATTAAAGCCTAGGTAATTAACTATGCAAGGTATGCGAAAGGCTAAATCGAAGCTTTGCAATTATTTGAAAAAAAGTTGATGCCTATTAAGTTGTTTGATTCTGAGCATCTGCCGAAGTGTTAATGCATTTCAAATACTTCTGTATGGTACTGCCAAGAAAGACCCTTTTCGGAAATTAAAGTGGGATAATGTATTTAAACTGCAAATGTAATTTTTTTCACAAGCAGCTTCTTTCTTTTTCTCTCTTTAACAAAACAAGAAGACTTCTAAAGCGGCCTTCAGTTGAGCAATGCCTCTGAACAAAATATAAGAAGGTAAAGCTTTACAGAGTAGAAATGGTGTTTCTAGTATTGAAAAAAGTACCTTGATTCAAAATAAGGGAGCTCTAAGTGAGATACGGATCTTCCGATTATAGATCAGTGTTTCAGAGGGAGACTTTTGCCAGTTGCCGTTAGAAGCCATTTGATCCAGGAGCTGGATAGGCCTTCAGAGCATCAGCTGATGGTTTCACTTCATTTGCTAGTGCACAGGCACTGGCAAGATAAATGCTAAAATTAGCCCAAGGGAGGAGAGAGGGTGTAGAGGGTGGGAACCTAACCTTTAAGCATCTGAAAGGCTCCATAGGTAGTGTTAGCAGGATAGACAACAGCTGAATAAAAGCATGAAGGTTCAATATTCCTCCATTTTTAGATATTGAAACTATCAAGAGATAGTTTATTTTCTATTTGGAGACAGAGATAGGAATGGCAAGAAAAAGAAAAAAAAAAAAACACAAAGCACCCCAGAAGTGTAGGAATAAGGAAAATAAAAGCATGTACTTCACTAAAACCATCTGGTCCAAAAGGGTATGAACAGTTCAAAACATTAACTGTGTCATTCCTCTGCTGCTCCTTGAAATCTTGAAGTACCTTGGTAACATTTGATTTATGTGTTGAGAGGAAAGTGCCACATCCTACTTTGTAGTATTCTTGTAACACTTTTGTTAAATTTTATAATCGCGTTAAACATAATGTGGTAGAAGCTAGATTTCAATTCTTCTGGCACTTAAGTCATAAAGGGCTGGATACTGTCCCATAAAATAATAATATAGAAAAAAAATCTGTACCATAAGAGAATTAAAGTCATGCTTCAGTGGAAAGAGGAAAGGGATGTTTTGTTAATAAATGTGTAGGAGGGACAAAGGTCCCAATTTGCATTGCTTGCACACCAAAAATCTCCACATTGCAGGAAGGCTGTGGGCCAGCACTGCCTTTGCCCTTGCAGCTCGCTGACCCCAGCCTCCGAGACTGAGCTTTTCCTCTTTCCTCTCACTCCCTGTGCCAACTCAGAGCACAGAAAACCAGGATTTGTGTCCCTGCTCCCGAGTAAGGCAGACCAGGTGGGATTCTTGTATGTTCATCACCTTGTCATCTCATTCTCCTGTTTTAAGCACTCTGATTCTCCGTCCTCTTTTTGGCCTACTATAACAAGAGCCTTTTTTTGGATTCCTCATGCTATGGAGAACAAGCAAGAATTGCTAAAAAGCCTTTCTCAGGAAGCAGCGTTGTTATTATGGTCAGATTCTTTGGGTCTAGGGAACAACATGGCCTGATTTACTTCTAAATTCAAAGCACAGGTATGTGATTTTTTATTTAAAAAAAAAAAAAGCTTTCAACCCACAGCAAAACTAGCATTATTTTTTTCCAATGGCATTTCTGGGGCAGCACACTTTGTTTTGTCTACGTAAGACTTTTCCCAAAACCCAACCGCGCCTATTTGTGTGCACAGTAACATACATTATTAGTCGTTATGGCTCACAACGGTGCTCTAATATGGTAAACGACACATGAGAATGGTCTGTCGGTTTTTATGGTTATAACAGAAATGCAAAGGGTAAAGCAGAGATATACTTAGTGCATGTTTAATGCTAGGCATGTTTAGTCAGTTCGTTTGTTTAATATTAGTCCATTCATTTATATGGTGAAGTATTCTTGCCCCAGGTCATTGCTGAATCCCAGATATTTCCTGTGAAAAGAGCACAGCTTGAAAAATTTTTTCGTACACAGGAAAGGACAGGAACCCCAAACCAGCTAATACAGAATGTGTAGTTGTAACACAAATGCTGAGCATTAAAATAATTGGTTGGATTGAGAGAAATATATATATTTTCCTGGAATGGGCTGGGCAGTACCGTTTAGTTCTTAGTAAGATGCAAATATACTTGTTTCAGATCATCGTTTGTGTTGGCACACCATGATGCCTGTGGGTAAATGACCCCCACCCCAAATATTTGCATACTTGATAGCTATTTTCCTACAATACACTCTAATAATTATAGTACCCTATTACCTGCTATGTGTTAGTGTAAAATTAACAATCCATTATGCACAATAAGTTTTATAAAACATTTACAGATAGAGATCATGTTTAATTAAAATTAACTTGCCTACGAAAGCCAAATGCACTTATGATTCGCAATGACCTTTTATTACCTGCAGTCCCTTGTTTTGGCTGGATGATTGACAGCTTGCTGTTTGGCTACCATGTTGTATTTCAGCTGACAAGACTTTTCATTTTAACTCAATTTGCCTGCCTATCACAAGCTGGTGGCAGGCCAGGCTCAAGTCACCCAGCTTTGCCTCAGCAGCTTGCTCTATTTCTCATTAGTACGCATTTATTCAGTGGAAATTGGAAGACAAATGCTTGAAGGCATGTGAACTAAGTATAGCAAATTAGGGTTTAAAGACTGAATATTTATAAGTATATTGAAACAGTTTTAAAAAAAAAATCTAGAATGAATTGGAAGCTGAGCGCTAGCTTTAGTATAAGAGAAACGAAGAGAGAAGTGGGAGGATTCTAAGAATAACAATACTATGAGATATCTCTATCTCTATCTCTATCTTTCCCCCCCCCCCTCGAAAATATGTAAAATCTCTCTGACAACACCTTATCAAACAACAGCCTGGCTTCTTTATGTAGCGCTCACACAGTGAAGTTTAGCATCTCATGTGTGTAAGAAGGGGGGAAAAAATGAGGGTCATGTTCATTTGCTGCTTGGTTATCCCTTGGTATGCTTTAAATTGCCTTGTTTGTTCGGCACAAGCACAGAAACAGATGTTGCTCTACCGTGCTGGATAATTTACTGTACTTCACGGTGCAGAATGGAAGGCCTCCCAAGCTACCCAGCTGGTCTGTCAGCAGCGATGGCTGGTGTCTGCTGAACTATGACAACTGCAAGTAAAGGCTGCAGTTTTATTGTGCAGTTGTCGTTCCTCTCAATGTATAGCTCCAGCATTTGTGGAAAGCTGACTGTCTATTTTTTTAATGTGAGCCTGCAAAGCCATATAAGCTCCATTCTCCTTTGTTGATCATAATGTGACTCATTACTTTTGTCATCTAATGATTATCGGCATGATCGCTCAGAGCGAGAGCCAAGCTCGCCTTCCACACATAACTGGTACTGGAAGGTAAAACAGATTTGTCATTTACGATCTGACCGCTAAGCCACACTTTGTGCTCCATTATTGTGATTAACTTCTGCATAAGATATGCTGCCCAATTGTCATTTGGGATCCGGCAGCGGGCAGGGACTGCCGTGCTTTCTGGGAGGATGTCCGCCGATAGGATGTGACCGCATCGCTTGGGCGCTTAAATGTAAACCTGCTATTTCACAGCGGCGCTTTAATAATTATTTTTCTTTTGTTTTTTTCCTCTCTGTCCCCCTTCCTCATTTGATTTCTGCTGTCACTATGTATGTTGCCACTGTTTCCAAATGATGGACCGGCGCGGAGTTACCAGCTTCATTTTCCGCAGGTTGAAGACAGTCTGGGAGCGGAGGCTGGACCCTTTCTTTGTACCGCGTAAAGTTTTGTTGCCACAGCGCTGCCAGTTGAAATCTATCGTGTCAGGTGCCTTGTGGCTATCCGCAGTAGAGGCCATCTTCTGGAACCAGAGTTCTTTTCTGGCTTCGTCACCAACAAGCCGATTTGACTCTGCCTGATTATAGTAACGAAGGCAGTCCAAAAGAATATGCACAGACTCACTGTACGTCACATTGAATCATGGCGCTGGCCACACAAAGCTGACCGCAGCCTCATTTCTTTAGACAAATGCATGCTTAAGGAAAAACCTCCTGCAAGAAAGCATCCAGGGCCACTTTATTTGCTATGCATGCTGCACCAGATTTAATTTTTAGTGAAAGAACGTTTGTTGTTATTTTTTTTCAGAGGCATCTACACTGGGTAGCTACTGTCTCTAATAAACTAACCTTTTGGGTGCAGCAGTTACAGTGCCTTGGTGAACACTTAGAGAAGGGTAATTTGATATCACAGAACATAAATGTAGACACAAATGGATTATTATGTGCAAACGAAACCCTATTTTAGGCTATTTTTCACACTGATGATTAGAAGGAATCAAGTCACATATAACAGCGCCCATACACGCTGGTGGAAAAATAGTCAGTTTTGATTACAAAGTGAGAGATGCAGCCCTAGACAGGGGCTACATGCTGATATACATGCTATCAGAATGATTTATGCAAATTATGCATATTATTCCCAAAGGAATTCCTCCTCAAACTGCCAGGATAAATTGCCGGAAATTAGCCATAAAATCTGTCGTGCTAGGAGCAAAAGGTGAAGGCCACTGGGAAAGCAAGGACATTCAGCTTCTGGAGCCTTCCAGGATGTGATGGTGGAGACAGAAATCTTGCTTTCCCTAAGCCTGAAATGGCTATGTTTTGTTTTCTCTTGGCCAATTAAAAGTGTCTTTCTCTCTTAAAATTACCAGGCAAATAATGAATTGCTTTCATTCACTCTGACCATAACAGACACTATCATTTGGCAGCGTAGCACACGGAAAAGAAAATAAATAAATTTAAAAATCCTCAGAATGACTATGGAATTAACAAGTGAAATGATTTTTTCTAACATATAGTCCTGCCATTACATCCAACAGCTTTCAAAAGGCAAGCTAAACAGCTCCGTGGATGCTTTCGCTGGTATTTGCTTGCAACCTCCAAAATATATGTAAATGTGTAAAGCGTTCGCATCTTTTGATTGTGTTGTTTTCAATGTGATGCCTGAATAATGACTTTCCACCCAAAACTCAGTGCTGCCTACAGCCGACAGGATTTCTTAGCACCATCAGTGAGAATCACATCGGGAGGTTCAGTGTCGTGGCTCTCCGCCCCAGCCCTGCGGGGTTGTTTATTGCCTCCTCCTGGCCTCTGCTTTATGTTTGGTTTGTGGTTTTTTTTTTCCTTTAGCCTGCCCTACTAAACCTGTCGAGATTCAGCAGCTGTAGCCATGTATAACTTCCAATCATCTCCCATATTTCTGACGCTTTCCCCCCCTCTGCTTTTGTTTAATCGCAGAGAGTGCCTTAAACGAGAGTTTACGAATGTGCTCGTCCTCCATGAACATTCGCATCAGCCAGGAGGATTTTGTTCTCAAGCTTGAAGGGAATCAAGAAGTCAGTTTGAGGAAAGGCGACTGGATAGCCCTTTACCCGCAGATTTTGCACATGGACCCTGAGGTCTATGAAGATCCTAAGGTAAACATTCAGCTGGTGCTACTCGTCCTACTCCAGGCGCATCGCAGCAGCCCAGCCTTTTGTGATCTGTAGGGTTTTTTTTTTTACTGCTGTTCCTTCTTGTGGAACAAATCTTCCTACTTTCAGACGTATTTTCTAGGGCCCTATAGGTCAAAGGATTCATGGCCTGAAGAGAGAAATATGGTGATGAGACTGACTGCAACTGCTTTCAAAGGAATTGACAATTGCACGTTGACTACCATAAACTTTAGGCTAAATGTGGGTTTTGTTTGGCAGTGGATCATTTGATACCCAAGGAGGGCTGAATAATAGAAGGTGGTTTAAATAGCAAATAATGTGGGCCATTTAGCTAAGTGCCCCCAAAGCATCATTGACTCTCTGAAGCCCTATAATAGCAATGTCTTACTTGAGCCTTATGCTTTTTCACCTCCCTTCATAGGGATTCACCCCTTCTTGATCAATTAGTAGAGTGTTGTGAACTTGAGACTGTAAAGCTGTTGCTCTGCAGCGAAGCTCGGAGGGTAATTGTGTCATCTCCTTGTATTTTTCTCTGATGCTTGAGTTAATGAATATCAAAGACTCGAAATTAATCCACCCTGCCTCAGCCTTAATACAGCTTCAGAAGTTCACCACCTGCATGCAAATTGAATAGTCCTCGTCTTGGCTAGGTTGCTCCCCCGGATTGCTGTCCCCAGCCCAGGGTGACATGGAGGAAGAGCGAGGGTGCATGCTGAGGCTGCTAAATGCCTCCTCTGCCTGAGAGGCAAGAGCTCATAGCTGATCCATTCCTCATCCCCGTTTTCCTAAGCAAATGGCTGTCTCCCAGCCATGCTGATTTTCATCCTTGGCATTTGAGCCAAAGAAGAAGGGAACTGGATTTTTTTACATGCTTATAGAAAACCCATGTTAGAGGCATTCTCCCTGAGGCTCTCCCTTTCGGGAATTCAAGGATATGATGTTGCAGAGGAAAGATGAGATTCAAGTGCCTTGTTGGTGTGGGACAGCATCTTGCTGTGCAGGAGCTCGGCCAGCCTCGGTGAGAGGAGGTGTGGACCGTGTCGGAGTTAGCAGAAGTAAGGTATAGTCACCGGGATGAACACTGGAGCCATGAAAATGGAAATGACGTCCAGGAGGGCTCTGCTGGCTGTCCCCACCCAAAAATGAAGACAAAGCCCGCTGAGAAAATTAGGGTTTTAAAAAATAATCCATAATTGGCAAATAGTTGATTAATATTTCTATCCTTAAATAGTAACAACTAGCAAATAAGCTTTTTCTTGTTTTATTCTTAACACTTTATTTTGGAGAACATTATTGATTTGTCAAAAGTCCATCTGTTTGTTTAGGTCCTAGACCAAAAGCATCAGTGTGGAAACTGATCCCCTCCCTTATCCAATAATTGCCGGAATATATTACCATATTTCCATTGCTTGAATATATCTGCTTAGTATCAGCTCTGCTCAGCTTTCACAGTACAGCTTTAGTTCATATATTTTATCTTTTTGATAGTGAATGAGCAATCCACACATTGCAGTACATTGATTTCAGCACATGGGCCCTCTTGAAAAGTGGGGAAATCACTGTTCTGTTTGGTTCTTAAAATATGCAGTGTGCTTTCAACAATAACTACTGAGGATCAGATAGAGATGGAGAATGAATTTTTTGAAAGGTGCAGTCTTGAGCTTGTCATGTATTTAGGGAAAACTTTCCTGGGAAAACAGGCAGCTTGACAAGATAATTTTGTAGCAATGCTTTTCTCCTGGATACATAAATTTAAGTTCAAGCTATCTTTTGCTTTGGCACCATATTGTATAAGTGTAAGCATATATTGTTGACCTCTTTCTCCACTCATCAAAGTCTAAATAAATGAGTCAGTTTTCTATAAAGTGGATAAGTGAACCCCTAAGTCCTAACTCAGCTAGTTATAGAGCTCTGTAAATGAACTCTGCAAATCCCATAGAGTGAAACATCAGGAAACCCTGCAGAAAACCTACATGGTGCCTTCCCAAACCAAGCTAAATATGAGATGTGGCAGAGAGAGACTTACATCGATCACAGGAGATTGCTCAATTTGCATAATACTCTTAGCAGGCCATCCACACAGAACTTCCTCGCCTGTTCTTGCTCAGCGTCTTCACCTTTTCCTTGCCATCAACCACCCTGTCTCTTCGAAGGAGGCCTTGTGCATGGCTGAAAGTTCCTTTATTGTCAAAAATTAGTCTTTATTTAGCCAGCAAACTAGCTTTTAAGGAAACACTATCCAACCCAAGGGGCTTCAACAGCACAAGCCTGAGTTTCATGTCACTGTCATTGGCTCCATTCCTGTCTCATACTCATTTTCTGCTTTCCCAATTCCTTAGACACCAATTTATTTTTTGTTAAAAGCAATTACAACTCTCAGATGGCTCTTAAGATGACAAAGAAAGCATAAGGTTTGACCCAGTATGTCTATGTGTACAATACCACAGTTCTTAATTGCTCCAGACACCAGGAGTGCACCTTGTGGAAATGTTCCAACAAAGTGAAGAGCTCTGGGTTGGGTTGGGTTGTTTTTTTTAAGCTATTGCAGTTCATACTTAGCAGCGCTTTTTTAGACCAGCAGGCTTTACATTTCAGGAAGTGAATCTTTTTTAAGGAAGAAGGGGTATTCTGGGCTTTCATTTGTTACTGTGTTTCTTCAAATGAAGCAATAACTTACCAGGAAAAAAAAATGGCATGCTTCCTTTTGGCTGGGGTGTTCAAAGCGACTGAAAAGAATTACTTGTCAGTGGAAACACACATATAATCACCTTTATCTTTGTGGAAAATCCAGGGCTCTGCCATTTAGAGAAACAAGCTCATGTTCTTCAACACCCAAAGTTACATCCCCTCCAGTGCACCTTGTACTTGTTCCCTTTCTCATAGACCACCTCCCCTGCCACTGTTTTTTCCCGACAGCAAGACCTGCAGTGCATGGTTTTCAGAGCCTTTAATCTAATGGGTAGATCAGTATCAGTGTATTTTTCATTGTGGTGTGGGTTTTTTTAATCAGTTGAGGTTGGTTTCTGTCTGACTGACTTGTTCCCAGCCAGCTCCAAATGGCTGCCGCTATAGCAGATGTATGCAAAGCAGGACAAATGCTAATGAGTGACCATAAGCAAGAAGTGTCTGTCATTTTTATTCAAAGCATGCAGGAGGATTTTGTAAGTGGTTAATTTGCCGTTGACTGAGTGAGGATGCCAGATCTCCTTCATTCAAAAACATGAATTATCTCTAAACAGGGATCCTGCTACTGGAAAATAGTCAGAATGATGTTCAATTTATGGAACGTAGGTTACAAGCGCAACCTCAAGCCTTACTTGAAAGCACCCTCTTTATAATGGTCAATCACTGGCGGTTGTCCTGCTTTGCACACAGCTTCTGGAGCAAAACATTTGAAGGTCAGATGTGGCAAATTAAGCAGCAGCCATCTCCAACTGAAGGGAAAATTGACTGCAAAGCATCGGGTCTGGTTTTTGAATAATCTGCACCACTGGGTGCAAAAGAAGGATGGATTTTGCTCTAGCTTGCAAGAGTAAGATCAGTGCAATGCATTAATTTATTCATAGGCATTTGCAGAATTTGGCAGATTGTCCTTATTCATGATGTATGTACCACACTGAGCGCATATGATACTTTACAAGAAAATTGTCCTTCCCCTAAGGTTCATTGTCCCTGCTACAAAGCGGTCAAAATCTAATTACAATCAATATAGGCCAGACGTTCAGTGGATGAGACGTAGAAGTTGAAGGAGCTTGATGTAAAAGGGCTAAGCTAAGTAAGTGGATTTAAGGAGTGTTCTTTGCAGGGAAGATAATGTGAGTTAATGAAACTTGAGGGAACCAACTAAAAAGGAGAAGCTGTCAGCTCCTTGTCTTCCTCTTTATCTTATTTTCTGGGTTTCAGAAGTGTTACCATTGTACAAACAAAGCAACTCATGTAACTGCCTTGTTAGATATCATGCGCTCTCTCTCTTTATCTTTTATTTTCAGGAGTATAAGTTTGATCGATACATAGAGAATGGCAAGAAGAAAACCACATTCTACAAGGCAGGAAGAAAACTGAAGTATTTCCTAATGCCCTTTGGCTCTGGGATCAGCATGTGTCCAGGGAGGTTCCTCGCAATGAATGAGATGAAGATGTTTCTTTTCATACTAGTGGCTCATTTCGATGTAGAACTAGTGGAAAACAAAGCTGTCAGACTTGATAACAGTCGTATGGGCCTTGGTATCCTCCTGCCAGACGTTGATATTGCCTTTCGTTACAAGCTAAGGTCCTTAAGAAAGTGAGCGGCTGCCTATATGCCTTCTACTAATCTCCATGTTTGCTCTGTTTCATCACTCAGCTTGGTATTTTTGGAAACATTTGCTTTTCCCTCTCTGCTTTTACCTCATTCCTATTTGTTTCTAAGGAGAAAAGCCCTTGGCTTGGAGGTAGATACCAGATGCAGGGACATGCAACCTCAATTTGTCCTGCCTGAGTTGTGAGTAGTGAGGTGAGATGACAAGAGTTTGGCCAAGTAAATAGCCCAACGTCCCTACAAGACGGACCCCATACTCTTGGCCATGAGTTGAGTAGCATTTACGGGGGGGGTGACATCAGGCTAAATCCAGGCCATTTATATGGAAAACGGGCTCAGCAGCCCTCTGTCACAGGGGTTCCCCCTTGTTAGATTGGGAGGTCCCATACACCCACCATCTGGAGGCATCTCTGCATCATAGAAGCATAATAGCAAGAAAGGGGGAACTTAATTCTAGGGGTGAAAGAATTTTTGGTGATTATTATTCTAACTTTTTATTTACTCTGTTCCCTTCATGGTCTTGCGTGTCTTAGCCCTTATTTGGGAGATGTGATGGAAGCTGTGTGGGGTGGTGGGAGATGATTTGCAAGAATGTCTTACTGGCAACACATTTCTGACTTCAGTTTTATGTACTGAGGGTGAATGCTTTGCTTTTCTTCTTTTTGGGTTTTTTTGGTGCAATGCAAAGAACTTAGAATCTGTGATTTTTTTCCTACAGTCATTTAAAGTCAGAAGGGAGGTTCTGTTGATTTTAATAGGCTCTGGATCAAGCCTAAATTATCTATTTTGGCTTTTGAGCCAAAAAAGTACATTCTTCAGGGAGAAAATATATAAGCCTGTTTGAAATTATTCTATCATCTCAAAAATTACCTTCTGTTTGTCTCACTGTTTTCCTAGTAACATGTCCGTATGTTTATTTTGACCATTTCTTGTGTTTGTTCATTTCTCCAGAAAGGCAAAAGAAGCAGAGAGCTTCAAGGGCAAGTGTGGTATCTAAAACTACTTTTTAATAGTGTTTTACTGTGCCTAAGTTATGCATAGGCAGAGTAGTGTGACCTGTGTTTGGAAACAGACTTGTCCATCTACAAATTGGAAAATAGGCTCTTCCCTGGGGCCAAAATTTGAACAAGTGAGAACCCTGGGCAGCCACAGAAGTTATCTGTATACTGGCTGCCCAACCTGCTTCACTGAGTGACCAGCTCTTGTTTCAAAAATTAATTTCCTAATGCACGGGATCTGTGATTTTTAGACCCTGTCTCTCTTCCCAGCCATCACTTCAGAGACTGATGAGGATTCTCGTGGCTGTTCAGTCTCAATTTGCCAAGATGATAATTGTGATGGGAGAGTAGCCATGTCTGTGGGCCTTGCCTTGTGTTCCGAAAAAACATCTCTCTTTGGGATGTGCCAGCGTAAGTCTTTTAAAATCAGAAATTTTACTCATCTCTAAAGCACTTGATGGCCTATGGATGGAAACTGCTACGTACATACTAAGGATTAGAATTATTTATTGTTATTTGTGTAGAAGCCTGTTTAGTTATTCATGTAAAGCACATACCCTAAATAATCATCAGCATCAGTAGAAAGGCTTTCAGAGATTGGCACAGCCACATTCCAAATCCTCCAAGGAGAAAATTGTGGTTTTGTGAGATATATTGGATAAACATTTTCTCTTCATATATAATATCAATAATGCCTACAGTGTTGGAGTACACTTACATTAAATGGGCTTTGCAGTTGATTAAATGCTTTAACTTTGCTTCAACATTTAATCAACAGCAAAAGCTGATTATTGCTTTGTGCCACAGAATAAAATTTGTTTTTATGGAGAGATTCTTGTACTCAGGTAACTTACTGCTGTAGTTACTCTGTAGGAGCTATTCGGTACTCAGCCATAGCTCACAATCCAGTTTGGACATTAGAGCCTGGTTTATTGAGAGAGGAAACGTTGATATCATTATACTGTTGACTGTATTCCATTATTGCTTAAATGTAAGCTGTAAAATGTCTCATGCCACAGTTATGATAAATCTTTCTTTGGCATCCAACTTCGAAACAAACCTGAAGCAACTGTGAAAATAACGGTAGGTATTTTCTTTAAACAGAAGTCTTCTTATGATTCTATTCTATTTTTAGGATTTTGAATTAGAATATTACGGGCTGCTGCATAATTTGGTAGGACATAATAGGACTGTGCCAAAAGTACATGCAAATCATTAGTAATTTCATATTAATTGCTGATCAGTTTGTATAGAATCATAGAATCATAGAATCATTTAGGTTGGAAAAGACCTTTAAGATCATCGAGTCCAACCGTCAACCTAGCACTGCCAAGTCCACCACTAAACCATGTCCCTAAGTGCCACATCTACATGTCTTTTAAATACCTCCAGGGATGGTGACTCAACCACTTCCCTCGGCAGCCTCTTCCAATGCTTGACAATCCTTTCAGTGAAGAAATTTTTCCTAATATCCAATCTAAACCTCCCCTGGCACAACTTGAGGCCATTTCCTCTCGTCCTATTGCTTTTTACTTGGGAGAAGAGACCAACACCCACCTCGCTACAACCTCCTTTCAGGGAGTTGTAGAGAGCGATAAGGTCTCCCCTCAGCCTCCTTTTCTCCAGGCTAAACAACCCCAGTTCCCTCAGCCACTCCTCATAACACTTGTTCTCCAGACCCTTCACCAGCTTCGTTGCCCTTCTCTGGACACGCTCCAGCACCTCAATGTCTTTCTTGTAGTGAAGGGCCCAAAACTGAATGCAGTATTTGAGGTGCAGCCTCACCAGTGCCGAGTATAGGGGCACGATCACTTCCCTACTCCTGCTGGCCACACTGTTTCTGATACAGACCAGGATGCCATTGGCCTTCTTGGCCGCCTGGGCACACTGCCGGCTCATGTTCAGCCAGCTATTGACCAACACCCCCAGGTCCTTTTCCGCCAGGCAGCTTTCCAGCCGCTCTTCCCCAAGCCTGTAGCGCTGCATGGGGTTGTTGTGACCCAAGGGCAGGACCGGCACTTGGCCTTGTTGAACCTCTTACAATTGGCCTTGACCCATCGATCCAGCCTGTCCAGATCCCTCTGCAGAGCCTTCCCACCCTCAAGCAGATCAACGCTCCCACCCAACTTGGTGTCGTCTGCAAACTTACTGAGGGAGCACTCAATCCCCTCATCGAGATCATTGATAAAGATATTGAACAAGACCGGCCCCAATACTGAGCCCTGGGGAACACCGCTCGTGACCGGCCGCCAACTGGATTGAACTCCATTCACCACAACTCTCTGGGCCCGGCCGTCCAGCCAGTGTTTTACCCAGCAAAGAATATGCCCATCCAAGCCATGAGCAGCCAGTTTCTCCAGGAGAATGCTGTGGGAAACGGTGTCAAAGGCTTCACTAAAGTCTAGGTAGGCAACATCCACAGCCTTTCCTTCATCCACTAAGCGGGCCACCTTGTCATAGAAGGAGATCAGGTTAGCCAAGCAGGACCTGCCTTTCATAAACCCATGCTGACTGGGCCTGATCACCTGGTTGTCCTGTATGTGCCACGTGATGGCACTCAAGATGATCTGCTCCATAACCTTCCCCAGCACCGAGGTCAGACTGACAGGCCTGTAGTCCCCCAGATCCTTCTTCTGGCCCTTCTTGTAGATGGGTGTCCCATTTGCTAACCTCCAGTCAACTGGGACCTCCCCGGTTAGCCAGGACTGCTGATAAAGGATTGAAAGTGGCTTGGTGAACACTTCTGCCAGCTCCCTCAGTACCCTTGGGTGGATCCCACCTGGCCCCATAGACTTGTGTGTGTCTAAGTGGTGTAGCAGGTCACTAACCATTTCCCCTTGGATTAAAGGGGCTTCATTCTGCTCCCCGTCCCTGTCTTCCAGCTCAGGGGGCTGGGTAGCCAGAGAACAACTGGTCTTACTATTAAAGACTGAGGCAAAGAAGGCATTAAGTACCTCAGCTTTTTCCTCATCCTTTGTCACTATGTTTCCCCCTGCATACAGTAAGGGATGGAGATTCTCCTTAGCCCTCCTTTGTTGCTAATGTACTTGTAGAAACATTTTTTATTGTCTTTTACGGCAGTAGCCAGATTAAGTTCTAGCTGGGCTTTGGCCCTTCTAACTTTACCCCTGCATAACCTCACGACATCCTTGTAGTCCTCCTGAGTTGCCTGCCCCTTCTTCCAAAGCTCATAAACTCTCCTTTTTTTCCTGAGTTCCAGCCAAAGCTCTCTGTTCAGCCAGGCTGGTCTTCTTCCCTGATGGCTCATCTTTTGGCACATGGGGATGGCCTGCTCCTACACCTTCCTCTTGAAGAATGTCCAGCCTTCCTGGACTCCTTTGCCCTTCAGAACTGCCTCCCAAGGGACTCTGTCAACCAGGCTCCTAAACAGGCCAAAGTCAGCCCTCCGGAAGTCCAAAGTAGCAGTTCTGCTGACCCCCCTCCTTACTTCTCCAAGAACTGAAAACTCTTATCATTTCGTGATTGCTATGCCCAAGATGGCCTCCAGCCATCACGTCACCCACAAGTCCTTCTCTGTTCGCAAACAACAGGTCCAGCGGGGCGCCTTCCCTAGTTGACTCACTTACCAGCTGTGTCAGGAAGTTATCTTCCCCACACTTCAGAAACCTCCTAGACTGTTTCCTCTCTGCCGTGTTGTATTTCCAGCAGACATCTGGTAAGTTGAAGTCCCCCACGAGAACAAAGGCTAGCGATTGTGAGACTTCTCCCGGCTGCTTATAGAATATTTCATCTGCCTTTTCATCCTGGTTGGGTGGTCTATAACAGACTCCCACCATGATATCTGCCTTGTTGGCCTTCCCCCTGATTCTTACCCATAAAGACTCAACCCTATCATCACCATCATTAAGCTCTAGACAATCAAAACACTGCCTAACATAGAGGGCTACCCCACCACCTCTCCTTCCTTGCCTATCCCTTCTGAAGAGCTTATAGCCATCCATTGCAGCACTCCAGCTGTGCGAGTCATCCCACCATGTTTCCGTGATAGCAACTGTATCATAGTTTTCCTGCTGCACAATGGCTTCCAGCTCCTCCTGTTTGTTGCCCATGCTGCGTGCATTGGTGTAGATGCACTTGAGCTGGGCTACTGATCCCGCTGCCTTTTTGGGGAAGAAGCCCTAATTCCTATGTGACCATTCTCAGGCACTTCCGTGGTTTCTAACACATCAATAACCCTTGCGTCTCTGCTGCCTCATGGATCTCCATCCCCTACCTCCACTGAGACGGCAGACCGAAGGACCTCGCTAGCGCACCGTCCCTCAAACATTGGTGTGCTGCCCCCAGGCTTATCTCTAGCGAGCCTGGTTTTATAGTATCTATTTTGAAATTAAAAGAAGACCTAGACTGTATCCAAAAGAGCAAATTAAATCTATAGGGCATGCTTCCATTAAAAAAAAAAAAAAAAAGAAAAAAAGTGTCAGAATCTTTCCCAGGAGTTGCAGGAAACCTCCATGAAGGCACTTGGAGGTCTTGCGTCGGGGTTAGAGAGCATGTTATGCACCATGCAAGAGGACAGCATTTTGCTGGGATAAGAGTTAGCTGTTCTTTTTGCTCAGGGACCAAAATAATCAAACTTAAAGCATGGCCTGCCCAGCTTGTCCTGGAACTGTGTCCCTGATAACTCATGCTCCTGGTGGGTTAGTTTTGCTGGTAAGCAACGCATCACTACCTTAGCATACCCCAGCTGCAGAGGAGGTAAGCCTCACCCCCCTGTAAAGTCACAAGTGCTAGAGCAGGACAGAGGAAATGTTAAGCCCATCTGGTCCATGTACTCAGCAGCTGTGGAGGTGACTTATTGAGAGTCAGCAGCTGGTCTGACCAGGAGTGACTCGGTCTCCGTGGAGCAGGGAGTGAAAGGCCCACGGTGTCGGTATTCCTGGTTGATAAGCCGTAGCAGCACAATGGGATGAGCATGCACCATCCCTGGAGGTCCCAGCTGGAGCCAAGCTGGCCACAGTGTGCTGCGCCATGGAGAGCATGTTTCATGACGTAGGGAGCAATATGGTTTTTGATGACCTCCTCTGCCGCAGAACCCAGAAGTGATCAGCTCTTAGTGTCTGTCGCTGGGGCGCTAAGATGGCAAAATCATCTAAGCGGAAACCGCAGTGCTGTTTGCAAGCGTTCAGGTGCCAGTGGTGCGGCAGGGGTGAGTGGTGGGAGGCAGTCAGACCTTGTGCTTCCTTGTCCCTCCTCTCCACTTCAGCAGGGGGGTCTGCCCTGCAAGCCCAGCAATGCCTGCTTGTCTCATCCGCTGACCCGGCAGGCAGGAAGGAGTGCGTGGGTGCCCCTTGAATTTCTCTGCTGTTCCTCTAGTGAAATGGTGCACTCACTGATCAGTTTGAGATGTGACTCGGCTGGTCAGTACCAGCCTCTGACTGTAAGTTGTCGCTGTCTGTGGCTACACTGATAATACCTTCTGCTATTAAAAAAAAAAAAAAAAAAAAATCACCTTTTTTCTCATATGAAATAGGTTTACTAAGTCAGTATGGCCCTTTATAGCACCCGAGAAGAAAAGTGAATTCATCATCAACTAATGTGAATGCTAAAATGTGATTTTTGTAATTATTATTCTTATTTTAATTTACAGATTGTATGTTCTCCATTTTCATGATGGCACTCAGTACTGCTATAAGCTACTGTAATCTTTTTAAACTGTTACATTACTGAAAAGACCACGCTAGTCTCTGTGTGCCTGTTTACAAATTAGACTTTCTCATCTCTGCCAGTATGTCCTAATGTGCTAATACAAAAACATGTAAGAGTTGGTCTTTAGTTTATGCTTTTAAGCCGGTTGCATGTCACTATTTTTGGCGTTGCTATTTTTATGAATAATTACTGGTCTGTGAATTTCTCTTGTAGAATTATAAATGATCCTTTATTTCATCATTATTGAACTTTCTGACATTCAAAAGATTGTGAATTGCTCTTAATTGTGCAAACTGACATTTTGTATATAGATGAACAACGGTTAGGTTCTACTTTAATAGTTAATATCCATCATTAAGGCTCTTAGATCGAATAAGGTATATTGTGAATTTCTGAGCAAGAAAACTGAAACTTCATTATTTTAGTAATCTAACATCTTAAGTGACTTTTGTATTTCAAGGACACAATAAAAATGAATATATCTATTTTAATATTGAATGACTGTCCATGGTATTTTTTTCAAGCTTACATTTACACTTTTCTCTCAGATTCACAACTATTGCTTTCATTTTTTAATTGTTTATTCAGCATACAGCATTTTTCTGTTACTTGATCTTGAAAGGTATTTCTGTAAAGCAAAAAAGCCTTTAATTCAGCACTGGCATGGAGCAACTCCTTTGAATTTAGGAAATGATCAAGTCTGTTTTACCCCCCATCAAACTTAAGCCAGTTCTTGTCAGATGAGAGAAAAAAGTGGTACTTCTGACATTCTTAGGACATTATTCAAAATTAATATAAAGGTCTGCAATCCACCGGTGATTCCCAAATACAGCTCCTAGGCTTTTCCTTTTGCAAACCTCTGTGTAGTACAAGATGTACTACCTAGTGTAAAATATTCTGTCCTCTCAGATCATCCATTTTAAAAGGGGAAATGAATGAAAATTGTTGCAGTACACAGCACTGCACCAGCAAAGCACAACTTGGCTTTCCTAAGTGTCACTGTAGCTGCTGAGTTCTGCAAGTAGCTATTCAATATGAAGGCTATACCCTAAAGACTTCAGTGTTTCTTCATTCCTTCCTGCAGAAATGCTTGTCAGGTATGTCTGTGAGGGTTGTTGAAGATACGTCGTAGAGAAGATAGACCTGCAGCATTTTTCTGGGTTTGATAAATGTGTTTGTAACTGTGCAATTGCTTTAACTCCAGATTATATTAGAAGTTATTGAAGTTTATAAATAAAAAGTGGCATTGTTTGAGATTTCTTGAAGGGCACATTTCGGAGTGAGCTTTCCATGATGGTCTGAAAGATAGCTTGGGGGGGGGGGGGGTTTAATAAGACCTCCTAACACTGTATTTTATCTAATACTTGTTTTGACACTAGGTGCTTTCTTGATGTTACTTATATTGCACTGTATTTTAAAATTATTTGAGACATCAATTTATGCATGACATATGCTTAATTCATATGAATAGAGCTATTTCAACTGTCAGACCAGAGAAAGTGAAGTATTTTCCTGCTCATTACCTAAGCCAGCCTACGTACCCTGGCTAGTCATGTCCCAACACCCGCAACATATCAGAAAAATGTTCGCATTACAAAAACACCATTTAAAACTACACTTGTGAAAGTATTGTGATCCTTAAGTTATTGTCTCTGTTTATAAATAGTAATAAGTATGAAGAAATGGTTGCTGCATACAAAGAAGCATATAAAAACCAGAAAATGTTCCATTTTCATTTGAAAGCAAAGAAACTGTAGTGGGATCTTCATCCTCATATAAACCAGTACTGTGTCTACGTAGCCTATGCTATGCACCAGGCTTCCCTGGGATCTCAAGTACTGCGGTTGTGTGAATACACCATTTGTAATAGCAGAACTGTGCTTGTCTTCAAAACTATTTACACCAAAATAAATGGTCAAAAGAAACCTAAGCTTCAGCTGTTCCTGCTAGGAGCCTTGCAGGATTCTATCTTGCAAGATTTTGTTGAACCGATGTGTTGGTTTGTATTTTCCCCCCCCAACCAGCACCTATAAGTCCAGCAAAGTTGAATAAAAGTCTAGGTTCTGGCTACAGGGAGAGTAAAAGACAGTAAGTAAACACCCTGTGATGACTTTCGACGGTGACTTCTTTCCTATCAGCTCATCTTTCCAACTACATCTTTCTTCCAAATAGTTTAGTTGCTAACCTCCTACAGGCAGCATGTCTTTCCCTGTCTAATTTCCATCTTGCGAGCCAGTGAATCGGCTAGCTTCTCAACGTATCTTTCGGTTGCCTTCTAAAAATGAAATCTTTACAGCAGCCTCTTGCAAAACCGGCATCGCAGGTAGCTACAGCTGCGAGAAGCGCCGCGTCGCTAAAGCTCTGAAAAGTGGACGGGCATTAGTTGAGCTCGGGATTGATGAGGGGTTGTTCGCCCAGCACCGGGGGATGCCGCCGCTCCGGGGTGGCTCCGCTCCAGGATGCCGCCTCGGTGTGCCCCCGGCCCGCGGCGGCGGCGGGGGGACCCGCACACCCGCCCGCCCGCCCGCCCGCCTCCCTGCGCGCTTCCCGCCGCCCGCCGGGCTCCCGGCGCCGGCTTGCGCTCGCTGCGCTCCCAGCTCCCCCGACCCCCTACAAAAATCAGGCGGAAAGGGATGGGGTGGGTGTGTGTGTGTGTGTGAGGAGAGACTCCTGCCGCCCCTTCCTAAAAGCAGCCCGTGCTTCCAGGGGTGCTGGAGTGGGAAAAGGGGACGGGACCCCCCCCCGAGGACGTTCCTCGGGAACCGGTCTGGGTGTTAGGTGAGTTTGGAGGGCTTCGGCTGGTGGAGAGGCGGTTTGCTCTGGGAAGGCGATTGTTTGCCCCTAATCCTCAATTATGAGGATTTAAAAACAGTATTAGAGGGGCAATCTGTTCTGCAACTTCTCGGAAGAAATAATTGTTGATTTAGATAAGCACTGATCCCTTCGGTGTTTGATGAAGACGTTAATTTATGGCTGTCTAGCAGTTTATGGCTGTCATTAGATTTTCAGCTTTGTCTCCGTTCGAAATGTATCTTTCTTTTTATTTTAATCCGAGACAATTATGTAAGAAAACGGTTATGTTTGATCTAAAATGCATCATTTTTCTATAGCATTTCAAATTATTCACAGATCATAGTTCTTATATGTGCATATATGAATTTAAAAATACAGCAGTAAAGTGCTTGAAACAGACCATAAATTTGCTTCATATTTTATTACACGTCTCTGAATCAGGTTGAGAGGACAAGGGCAACTAGGGGCTTGGGGAAGGATTTAACCCTTCCCGAGGCTGGAGAACCAGCCAAACCAGCGCAAATCCCCCTCCGGAGCGCTTCGGGGGAGGGGGAGGCTGGGTGACACCGAGCTGATGAGTGACCACGGGGAAATGGGGCTGGCTGCAGCTCTTTGCTCATTTAGCAGATGCCCCTTCTCCTAGGAGCCCCCGAGTCAGGCTCGGGGCCGGGGCCGGGGCAGCCACGCTGGCTCCCGCTCCCGGCAGCGGCTCCTGCCTTCGCTCCCGCCCGGGCCGGGATGGCACCCGAGGCGGCGGGCAGGAGCGGCTTAACCCCTGAGGCGCCTGCCTAAGCCGAGCGCAATACTTCATGGGGAGCCAGCGCTCAGCCTCCGATGGGCTCCGCTAGCGCCAGAGCCCCCCAGGCGGGGGCCCTGCCCCGCCGAGCGGCAGCGACCCCGAGGAGCGGGCGGCGGGGGCCGGGGCCGGCGCGGAGCCGAGCCCAACGCGACTTCCCCAAAGTTTTGTCCCGCTCCGGCAAGGAGCTGTTCCGCCATCTGGTTAAAGCATCCCTCCGGCCTGTTGGCAGCGGGTGCAATCAAAGTTACAAATGATCCTGGAGAGAGTCGCGGAGTCCTGGCTCGTTTGTTTCACCCCCCAACAACCCCCCTCCGCCACCACGACCCACCACCAAAAAAAAAAAAAAGTGTTAATTGCTGTAAAGTTTCCGAGCACGTGGATAATTTACTTTGACTGCTGCATTTTAATTAAAAGCAAACTTATTTATGTTTCTGATGTTTATATTAGGCGATTTAATTACGTTTAGAGGCAGCGTCGCACTTTTTTTTCCCCCTTCCACCCTAAATCACATTTTCATTAAAGGTTTTAATAAGGAAACTCGCTTGACCACTATTCATTATCTCGTCCCCTCCATGCACACAAGTTCACTTACCCATTCATTTATTCACTTACTCATTCCAGCAGATCCGCTGCAACTGCTGCTAGCAGGGATGTGAACACTCATAATTATTTGTCAAAGTCTGGAAAGTGTATTATCCCTTCTTCTAGTGGTAATTAGTTACCATAGCATCTAATACGTAAATGTGCCCAGAGCACACCATTAACAGTTAAGCGGAGGATTCAATTTAACACATGATTATATCTTTCATAAGTCATTACATTAGGAAAGCCAATGTCACTCATGCTGGGACAATTTCAGGCTCAGGGCCGGGGTAAGGGGCCGGGGGCCGGGGGAAGGGAGCCGGGCTGAGCGCCGGGGGCAGAGGGAGCCCTCGGAGGAGGCTGGGGGAGATCCCGGTTCGGTGGGGCGGGTGGAAACGGGGAGGAAGCTCTTTTGAAGGGGCACATGTTCATTTCTGGTTAAGTGATCTATCAAGCGTTAAGAGGGGCGGGGGAGCCTCTCTCCTCCCCCCACCCCCGACACGCACGGCGCTCGCTTTGGCAAGACCTGCCCAGGGACTGGCCCAGCGGCTTCGTGTCGCTTCCCAGCGAGGCTGCTCGGTGCAGAGGGGCAGGAGCGAGGGGGCCGGGCGTGACAGCACCTCTACCCGGCAGAGATCCCTCTTCCCCCCCTCCGAAGCAAGCGAGGAGGGATCAAGCGAGCCCAAAGTCGGTCGGGAGGGGTAGCCAGGAATGAAAAGCGTTTTCATTCCGCTTTCCCGTCGCTGCGAAGCAGAAACTGACAAGGGGCGAACGGAGAAACCGCCCGATGTGCCACAGACGGCAGCGGCCGCCCTCGCTCCTCTGAGCCGGCGGGGAGCAGCCCCGGCCGGGACCGCACACGCCGCCCGCGCCTCGGCCCCTTCCCACGGGAGGCGGGAGGCAGAGTGTGGGCCTCCGACAGCCCTTTGCCTTCCCCCCAGCCCAGCTCCAGGAGTTTGCTGGGACCTCGCTTGCCTCCCCCGTCCCACGCCCGGGCGCAGCCGAGCGGCGTCCGCGCCTTCCAGGGGAACCTCTCCGGGAAGACTGGCTACTCTCGGTAGCCAGAGATGTTAAGCGGTAAATCTTGCAGCAAATGTGTCCTGCGATGTTATATACACGAACACACACTCACACACACACAGACACAGGCACGCACCACGCCAAGCTGGTGGCGGTGGTTAATTCCTAATCAGAATGATGGACAGCAGAGACAGAACAATACAAACTAATGGCTGTGTTGCTGATCACTTTACCCCTTGATTAAAGACACCCAATTATAGCGCAGAACAGTGTCGTAATTATGTTCCTTAATCACATCCAGGAGGTTTAATTGCCTTAACGATGTGTTTCATTAAATGAATTTAGGTATTATAGTCGACAGTTTTCATACACAGTTGTTTTCAAATTAACATAATATTAGACATCGTCATGGAAATTGTTTTAATAATCATAATTAGACGCACCCAGCCTTTGTCTAGCAAATGCTGAGAGACGCTTCTCCTTGCGCCTGGGGGCTGATCTGCCCACCCTCTCTGGGCTGCCTTCCCACAGCTCCGTGGCACTTTACAGTTATGTTTCCTGAAAAGTTACAGGTTCTGATTAATCTTTTTTGATGGGAAGTGGAGCAGAAAATATTTATCCCGTTCCCCCGCGTGTGCTGCTGCCGTTGGGAGAGGCGGCTCCGCGGGCACCCCGCGCCGGCCCGGGCCGCCCGAGGCGGGGGGGGACCCGGCGGGGCCCCGGCTCTCGGCTCTGCCGGGACCCCCGGCCCGGGCCCAGGGCAGGGCGGGCAGCTTTGGGGAGCTGCCTGCTCCCTCTGCCCTCGGGTTTGGGGCAGGGCGGAGGGCCCACGAGGGGAGAGGCGTCTCCAAAACTTGGGGGGTAGGGAGGAGGCAGGGGGGGCGGTCCTGCAGCTCACCCCGGGGGCGCACCCGGCCCCACGGGTGGGGCGGCGAGGGGCGTGCGTGGAGCCGCGGGACGGGCGTGCAGGGCCCGGCGCTGCCCCAGGGCTGCCCCGCACCGCCGGGGTCCGCCCGCCACGGGCGCGGGAGAAACGCACCGCGGGGAAGAACTTCCCGCCCCCCTCCCTGGGACACCCTGAGCCGGGAGTGGGGTTCCGGGGGGGTGCTGGGGAACATTCAGAGCAAGGCAAAGGAAAGGAAACTACCCGCCCCCCCCCCCCCCCCTTAAATCTGGAGATATATGCTTAACAAAGCACAGCATAATACAAGCGTTTGTTCAAAATATTTTAATAAAGATTCTTTCCGACATAGATACACATACAAACGATCGTACATTGCTGTCATAATCTGATTGACCTATTTAATATATATCACTCTTTACACATCCGTGACCTGCCAACAGATCCATCATGGCTCCTATTTTGCCATCCAACCTGACAGTCCGAATTTGTATTATCTGCAAGTAGTGGAAAATAGCAGGACTCGTTTTTGAAAAGGAAAAAAAAAAAAAAAAGAAAAAAAATCTTGATTTACAAATGGCAGAGAGACAGCCACCCAGCCATGCAAACTCAAACTGAAGGCTCACTTTGGGTAAATAGCTACTTCTTGCTTTTCATCTCTCATTTTTCTTCAAAAAAACCCCACCCTCCCACCCACCCCCACCAGAAAAAAAAGAAAAGAGAAGAATTCCACGCGTTCTGTAAATCAGCCTAAAGTATTTCAACTTAAATAATCAACCACAGTCAGAATAATTTACACACACATTAAAAGCGGTTTAAATTATACCTTTGAAAACACAGCGCCTGGGAAAACATTGGCTTGGCAAGTGTTCTTGTAGCAGCTATTGCTCTGATGCCTTGTAAAAGTAAATAGCTATTACCTGTTATAATGCAAAGAATACCCTTTCAAAAATCAGTTGGTTGAGCAATTAAGAATACACCTTTCCTGTAATTTTTGGACTGAAGCAATTTATTAAAGCTCAATTTAAATACAGGGATGATGCAACTTAAAATCCAGATGACCTTTCATAAACCTAAGCAGCTCGGATACATCAACATTTCTGGTTATACGTTGTTGGCAAATAAACGTTTTAAACACTTGGCACACAGTTTAAGTTAATCCATAAACAGAATTTTAGAAGCATTTAAAGTAACTGCACATAAGACCCGTGACCTTAACACATGATAAATATTGTTGGCGTGGAAGGGTCATTTAAAGAATAACAAATAAATAGCATGTCTTGTTTATACATCATTGCAAAGTGGAAAGAAACAAGGTGCACATAAATATTTCTTTTAAAAATGCGATACTTTCAGCCACACGGAGTAGGGGGTTTGATCGGTTATTTTTTGTCTTTTTTTTTTTTTTAACTCTCTCGATTTTTTTAAATCACTCTCACCAAACTTTGTGCATTTTCACAGGATCAAAGTTTAGAGACGGTAAAAAATACAAAGTCTTCCATAGCAATGGTCCAGTCTCTTTGTTTCTGCGAGTCGCTTAAATAATAAGTTTACATTTCAAGTTTGTTTGTTTCCTGGCTCAGAATAATAATAATAATACTGCTAATAATAATTAAAAAAAAAAATCTATGTTCAAGTGCCCTCTCTGATTTGTCCCATCCACCTCCGCGCCCGGGTCGCTGCGGCCCCTTCCCCTCGCCGGGGCCGGGATCCGCGGCGCCCCGCGCGGCCGCCGGGGCCGGGAGAGCGGGGTGGGGGCCCCTCTCCGTCCCCTTCCCCGGCGCTAGCCCCGGCTCCCAGCCCGGCCTGCTATTTCTCGGCCTCTCCTTTGTCCGGACGCGCAGCGGTCGCCCGGCGAGAGCGAGCCCCCCCCAGCACCCCCCGGGCCGGGGATTCCTCCCCGCGGCACCCCCGGCCCCGCGCCCCCTCCCCGGCGCCGCACGCGCGCCGGCTCCCGTCGCGGTCCCGCCTCGGCAAAACCCGAGGAGAAGAGGGAGGCGAGGCGAGGCCGGGCGGAGGGAGGCGGGGGCCGGGCAGCGGTCAGTCCCTCCGCCGCCCCCGCGCCCCCCGGCCCGGGTCCGCCTCCGGGTCCGGGCCGCCGGCTGTCGCCGCTCCCCGGGGCCGCGGCGGCGGCGGGGGGCGGCAACGGCGGCGGCGCTTAAGGCTTCTCCGTGCACTGTTTGCAGAGGCTGGAGGAGACGCTGTTGAAAATGGCACATTTCTCCGGGCAGGAGGTGGCGGGGGGCAGCCCGGCGCTGAAGGGGTAGCCGGCCGCCTGCTCGTAGGCGCCGAGGGCGGGGTGCAGCGCCGCCGCCGCCGCCGCCGCCGCCGCGGCGGAGCTGGGCAGGGAGGCGGCCGAGATGGCCTGGCCCTGGTTGAGATAAGCCACCAGCCGCCGCATCTCCTCCAGGGCCTGCGCCTGCATCAGGATGTAGTTCTTGGCCAGGAGGAGCGTGGCGATCTTGGAGAGCTTCCGCACCGAGGGGCTGTGCGCGTAGGGGATGACCGCCCGCAGCTCGTCCAGCGCGTCGTTCAGGTCGTGCATCCGCCGCCGCTCCCGCGCGTTGATGTTGAGGCGCAGCGCCTTCTGCTCCTTGGACTTCTTGCTGCCGCCGTGCCCGTGGCTGTTGGAGCAGCCGCCCTCGGCCGCCTTCAGCCCCCCGCCCCCCCCGCCGCCGCCGCCGCCGCCGCCCGCCGCCGGCGAGGCGACGCGCGGGTCCCCCCCGGCGCCGCGCAGCACCAGCTCGCAGCGGCCGTCGCTGTCGTCGTCGGGGCTCTGCTCGCCGCCGCTGCTCTCGGCCACCGAGCTGCGGCTGGCGCTCTCGCCGTACTTGACGCAGACGGAGCCCGGCGGCAGCGCCAGCGGGTCGCCGCCGACGCCGGGCTGCAGCAGCGCCTCGGGCTCCGCCGCCTCGTAGCAGGCGAGCGGCGAGGGCTGGCGGTCGCGGGGGTGGGAGAGGTCGAGCCCCGGGGGCGAGCGGAAGGCGGACTCCATGCGCTTGGCCGAGGCGGCGAGGCTCTTGTGGAAGAGGTCCTCTTCTGCGGGCAGCCCCAGCGCCCGCTCCATCGGCGCCCCGCTCGCCTCCGCCTCCGCCTCCTCCGCCCCCCTCAGCTCCCGGCCCGCTCCTCCAAGGCTCCGCGCCGCGGCGGGCGGCTCCCCGGCGTCCCGCTGGCAGAAATCGCCTCCCGGCTCCCGCCGGGGCTGCGCCGTGCCCGGCGCCGCGGCTGCCCCGGCTCCGGCTCCGGCTGCGGCGGCGGCTTGGGCTGCGGCTCCGGAGGCGGCTGCGGCTCCGGCTCGGGCTGCGGCTCCGGCTGTGGCTGTGGCTCGGGCTGTGGCTCCGGCTGCGGCTCCGGCTCCGGCTCCGGCTCGCCCTCAGCAGGCGCCGCGCTGGGGCATTGTGCGCTGCCGGCGGAGCCGCTTCCACCGTTTATCTTGCTTGGATTCACCTTCAAGAGATTTCCGGACCCATCAACCAGCAGCCGCCGCAGACGGGGGAGTCTTTTACATCATTATCTCTGAGAGTAGGTTATTATGAAGAAGACTCGCCTGTTGGGACAGAGCTTTCTACCCAATCAGGTTAACGTTTTAATTAATAGGATTAAAACGGTAACAAACAATCCCAGGCGCTATCTGGCCCTGAGTCTGAATAGTTTCATTTCCCAGGTCTGAAGACAGGCAGCAGCTAGAGCTTTATAAGAGGCGCCTGCTCCATTATTCTCCCTGCCATCTGTATACACAGCTTAACGCATATGTTTGCAAGACGTTGTGTCCTGTTAGTAACCCAACAACTGCCTTTAGCTTGACATGTGTGGCGACTTTCACTCATCAATGAGCACACTAAAAGCCCTACTTAGATCGAAGGATGTTCTTTGCCTCCTTCAGCAAATTACAGCCCTGCACTGCAGAAAAGCCCGCTTCAACACTTCCCCTTCCGAGCGCTGCCAGCAGACTTCTGCTAACTTAGCCGTGGAGTCAGGAGTGACACCCTCTCCCCCCACCCCAGCCCACCCACCCCCTGCATTTACATTAACTTATAGCCCCCTCCCACCCCCACCCCTCTTCCCGAAAAGCGTCGCCTGGGAAAGAAAAAAAAAATAATTAAAAAACCCGGACCAGCCCGAACCGCCGTGCCCACTCCTGCCCGCCGCCAAAGTCCACCTTGCTTCCCCGGGAGGAGGATGGTCCCCAGCCCCCGCTCCCCCCCCTCCAGCAAACGGAGACCAAACTACGGGGAGGATCCCCTCCTCCTCCTCTTAGCCGTTTTCAAGTAGCAGATTGCCGCTTTCGAGTGATTATCCCCCGTGTCCCTGTAAAAAATATAAAGCCCCATCCGTTACCTTGAAAATGAACCGATCTGGGGAGAAGGGAGGGCGGGGGGAGAAAGGGCAAAACCCACCAAACTTTTTTTTACTGTGATTGACCAACTCTTTGCAGCTCCCTGCCTCCCTCCGGCGAGCCCGGCTGGGCGGGAGCACCCCGCTCCGCTCCCAAACGCCGGGATGCCGCCGCCCGTGTCAGGGCGAGAGCGGCCCCAGCGCCCCGGTTACCCGGGGCGTGCCGGCCCCCGGCCCTCCTCCCGGGGCTTCTCCTCGGAGCCGGGCACACGCTCTTCTGCGCTCTCCCAGAAGCTGAAGTGGCAACCCGAGGGTTGCTCTGAATTTTGTCCCACTGCTCCTCTAATGCTCGAGGCGAGCGGCTCGCTCTGGCTTTACTGTTAGCGCTCAGAATATTCAGTGGCAGGTTTTCATTCTTATGACATCAGTAAAAACAATATTTCCCAACACTTCCAGTAAATCATTCTTATGTGGCAGAATTACTGAAGGCTATGAAATTTTTTGGTTTCTCTGGTTTCATTAAAAACCTTTTAATTGTGTCTTTCAGAGTTGGCCCCAGGTGTTGGACTCTTTTCATTACATTTTGCTCTAATGTGATGAAATTCTAATTCTCTCCTTACCATATGGTTAAATTTCCCCACTGAGAATTAGTTGAAAAAGGAAAAATAATCTATTAATCTCTGTAATAGATTCACAAATGAGGTTTGCCACAGAACCTGTTTTTGAATGGTAATATCAGAACAGTTGGGTGCCTTGTTTCGGGAAAGAAAGGACCAGGCGACAACAGAAAACGTTTGAATTTTCACCTGGAAAGAATGAAAAGAAGCCAAGCTGCAGATTTCAAAGTAATTGACTGAGATTTCATCTAGCGAGGACATGACTACAATACAGACCTTCCTCACCTCGTGTCTCCGGATCAGAGGCGAACATACAAGCCGAGCCCTCCGAAGGGGGGGGGGGTGTTTCACCCCCCGCCCCCCCAGCCCCGTTTGGCTGCTGCTCTTGTCCCTGGTCGCTGTCCAAGCGCACAGCCACCGAGCGCCTCGCTCCCCTCCCCCTTTCCAAGGGATGCCACCGTTAACCTCTATCATTATTAATCCAAAGGCATTTTAGGTTTATTGTTTTCCAATTAGCAACTTCATTTTCCTTGGGATAATAAACAAAGGGCTTTATAATCGCAATAGGGGTTTTGGTTTTTTTATTATTATTATTATTATTATTTAGTCTGTTTAATATCCAACTTGTAAAACTCATGTGGTCACTTAAGGATGACGGATACTGTAATTACAATTTGATGGTTAGGGGAAACATTTCATCCCTCGCAGCTTATTTCTTCGAAGACGGAGATCTCCGGCTCGATCTCTCCCGCTGATCCGGGGGTTCACTAGTGCTAACCTCCCTCTCCCCTTTTTGCCTGCAACTTTGGGGACGGCGTACGCTCCCGCTCCGCCGGCGACGGGGCCGGTTGCCCCGAGGCTGCAGCCGCCGCGCTTGCCCCGAGGGGCGGCGGGCGCTTGCCGGGCCGCGCCGTCGGGGCGGGGGGACGGGGGCATCGCGGCGGCCTCCAGGAGGTCCCGGCCGCCTCCTCTTGTCCTCGGCTGTGTTCGCTCAGATTTGCGCTCTGCCTCTGAAATTTCTCTCTTTTCGTCTAAGCTTTCTGCTCATCCCTGTCCACCCCCCAGCCTGCCTGCTGCTGATCTGTCTGCGGTCTCTCTGTGTGCCTCTCCCTGCTTCTACCCGTCCATTCATCCACCCCGCTTTTTCTTTTACTTCTCTTCACCCTTTCCTTTCCCTTTCTTTCTGGGTCTGCCCCCTGCCCTTGAAACACTGATGTATCCCAGCCATCTTGCCGATGCGTTCATCTGTGACTTGCCGTGCTTTACTGATGCCAACTTTCTACCAAACTTTAGTTTGGGGTGGTGTGTGGCAGAGGGAAGTGGAGGAGACAAGAAAAGAGCCCCTCTCGCCTCCCCCGGCTGCTGTGATCTGTCTCTCCCTCCCTCCCGAAGAAGTGGCTATTTAATAGTCTCCGGGAACTTTAGTTTGGAAGCAGGCAGAAGAATTTATAGAAGCTTTAAATGCGGGGCTTATAAAAATACCGAGGAATGGTCTTTGAGGTTTATGCACTCGTAAACTTTTGCTGATTGCTTCTGGGAAGTTGTCAGGCATTTAACACTGCGTTTATCTTACAGCGCAATGAAAACACATCTGCCCAGCGTCTCGTTACCTGGTTTAATTGCACCGCAGCCCTCCGCCACCGGCTCCACTCCACTTGGGTCATTATTTCGGGAAACGAGCAGCCCGGAGCCGAGCTGCAGAAGGGACTGCGCCGGCCGCTCTGGAGCATCACCCAGCCTCCACCGTGAGCGGCCGGGCTCGGGCCGCCCCGGGCGGGGCGGGAGGCCGGGGCAGGGAGTGCAAGGAGGCTGGAGGGTCCCAGTATACAGGCGAGAGCGGACAGCACAGCGATTACGACTTTTCCATGACGTCTTTTGCAAGATCTACTCGAGAGTCATTTTGTTCTGCTCCCCACCTGGGAAAGAAGTTAAAACCCCCTTCCCTCTCCCCAGAGCTGGGCTTCCCGTTTGCTGAAAAGCCTCCAGGAGGAAGGATGCTTTCCAAATTCTCCCTAAAGGCGCCCAGGAGCTGAACGCTGGCGAGGCAGAATTTAGACAGATGAATGCAGCCTCTCTCTGCCTGCTCTGGGCAGAGGCACGGCGTGCCCGCTGCGGCAGGACGGCCCCCGCAGCAAGCTGAGGGCTTGGAATCACCCGCAAGTTACCGGTCCTTCTTCCAGCGGCTCAGCCCCGGGTCACTCCTGCCTCCGGCACGCCGAGCCTGGGAGAGAGCAGACCGGGCGCCCAGCTCCCCGTGGAGCGGGGGCAGCCCCAGCTGCAGGGTCTGCCCGGCTTTTCCAGCGCTGTCAGGTGTCGGAGAACGCTTTCGTTCGCCGCAGCTGCCTGTGTGTTGTCTTCACTCTTAGGCAAACTTTATTTAAGTTCAGGGTGAAGAAAAGACAGTAAAAAGAATGCAAATGACACCCCCATTGCATTCGCTCCTAGTGCAAACCTCCTCAGAGGTGTCTGTCCACAGGCAGCCCCGGGATGCCGGTGAATTCCCAGCCTGGGAAGAGTTTCCAGCAGCAAAGGGCCCGGCAGCCCACCGGGGTCTCGGGGCCGCGTGTAGGGGAGGAGAAGGGGCCGATGCTCTCAGTCCCCGGGAGGCCCGAGGCAGCATCCTGCTTCCTGGCTCCAGGGGGGTCGGGGAGCGGGCGGGGTGGTGGGACGTGGTGGGTGCGTGTGTGCAGCCGGGCTTGGAGGACATTTGTGTGGCGAGGGGCTGCGAAACGGAGGAAAGCATTCCCCCCCCTCATCCCAGGTCCTTTGCAGGAGGAAGAAGAAAACTGCATTGATGGACTTGACCCGACAGCGCAGCAGAGATGAGGCATCTTGGGGTGAGGGATGCCACCCACAGACGGGCGGCCCTGCACCTCGGAAGGGGACCGCTGAAGACGGAAAGGAAAGTCTGGAGGGCTGCAGAGGGATCAACGGCACCTGAAGGTCCCCGCTGAGACCCGCCGGGTGGCCCCAGCCCCGGCCCCGGTCGCTGCGCTCCCGATCCAAAATCCACAGCACCATCTCCTGGGCAGTGGGAGAAATGCATGGCCCGCCTCGGAGGCGGTGGGGGTTGACGTCGGCCGTGGCAGAAAGGACCGACGTGGGGCTGGAGACATGGAAAATTACATGGAAATGTAAAAAAAAAAAAAAAAAAATTACATGGAAATGTAAAATAACTCTGCAGCGTGTTTTGGCATGGGGAACGACATAGTTATTCCTCTGGTCTGCCTTTGGAAGCTGAAGCCTAGGGGCTGAGGGCTGTGCTTGGACAGGAGTCAAAGGGCTCTCAAGAGGTAATATGTATTCATTTACACAGACACACACACCAGGAAATATATGTACTTGAAATAGATTATGGCTGGAAGAGCCTGATGGTATCCCCGTTTCAGGGACAACACTGGGTGTATATGCAGTGACAAACCCACTGAGGCATTACACTGAAGTTTGTGGAGAAAGACTGGAAGATCCTACCACAATTCAGTGTGCTCTGTTTTGGTTTTGAGAAGTTAAGAGACCCTTCCTTCCTTTCCTCCTTCCCTCCTTCCCTCCTTCCCTCCTTCCCTCCTTCCCTCCTTCCCTCCTTCCCTCCTTCCTTCCCTCCTTCCTTCCTTCCTTCCTTCCTTCCTTCCTTCCTTCCTTCCTTCCTTCCTTCCTTCCTTCCTTCCTTCCTTCCTTCCTTCCTTCCTTCCTTCCTTCCTTCCTTCCTTCCTTCCTTCTTTCCTTCCCCTCTCTCTCTCTTTCTTGCTCTCTTGCTCTCTTTCGCTGGTCCTTCCTTCTCACTGTTCCCCCCCCTTTTTTCCCTCTCCCTCTCCTTCTTTTCTCTCCTTCCTTTCTTTCCTTTCCCCAGAGAAGCCCCTTTAGGCCCTCCAAGCCATTCCCCTCCCGATGCACAAGGTTCCCCATGTGTGTGCACTTCTGCTTTGGCCAAACAGGGTTACTGGTGTAGCTCCCCTTAGCAAACCATTCCCTGGATCGACAGAGCTGCCTGTTACGCTTATTTACCTACTTCGGCCTGAATTCTGCCACACGCAGCTCTGTCTAACTAAGTAACCCCTCTTGTTTCCAGCTCTCAGAGTAAGTTCTCATTCTCTCTGCTCCCTTCAAACACCCCCCAACAAATGTCTGGGTGGGTCTCAGCAGGAGCAGAGGCCAGAGCTCTGGCCATGTAGTGAATATTTACTCCTGTCCAGCTTTCACTCTCACACCTGACCCTATTTTGTTTATATTGGAAACTTTCCACTGTAAAGAATGTGGCAACTTTCCACTGTAAGGACTGTGGCACTGAGCTTACTCTTCCCACCCTTGTGTGGCCAGGCTATAGATGTTTATTTTCAGTTAATATTTCATCACCAAACAGTTTCTATAGTCCTTTCCTTTTCCTTCCATGCTTCTTGAACTCCTTCCAGTTCACCTTTATTGGTACTGAAAGTACTTAAATATGAAAGCAGTAGTTGAGGTGCTGTCTCATCAGTATTGTACACCGAGAGAGACATCTATCACTTCCCGGGTACGTGACATGATGCCTCTGTGTTATAAGCCCAAAAATTACATTGGAGGTTTTTTTTTTTTCACACTGTGAGATCCTGTTTAATTTACTGAAGCCCATACATCCGAATCTATATGTTAGTAGGCACGTATATTACACCTACTGTATTCCCTTCAGTCACCACTTTGCAATTATAGGAAGAAAAAACTGCTGTGTGTGCCTTTCTTCCCTCCTTTATGAATCCATGCTGTTTATTGGTTGTGGATCCATTCTCCCCTAAGTGCTTAGGATTTTTACCTTTCAATATTTTTCCACTATATTACTGCAGACTGAAGTTAGGCTTACCGGAAGGTAGATGACAGGTTCACTCTTTCTCTTCCTCTTTCCCTGCCATTTTTAAAGACCAGTAACATGCTCCCCTTTCTTTTCAGACCTAGTAGAGCTCACTAATTCTCCAGGAACACTTTAAAATAATTGTCAGTAGTTTGGATAAGTTAATTTGTTAATTCCCTTTCCTCCCCATGCTGCACATCACAGGGATATGCTGTTTCACATCCTTAGTTTTCTCCCCCTCAGCCTTCCTTATGACCTTCTCTCGACAATCTTAACTACAAGGTTGTTTTTCCTAATTGTACTTTATTTTTAATAAAAAATGCAATTCAGTACTTTTGCTAATTTAGAATCATCACTCCTTTTGTTCCCTTCTTCGTAGAATAACAAACATCTTTTATTCCTAGCAATTCCTTTCTCCCCCTTGTAATTAAAAGATCATCTAGAATCTATACACATCTAAGTAGCTGCTACATTGAAAAATGGAGGCACTATCACTAGCGGTGCTGTTAAACTCTATAAATAAGGCAATTTTATATGTTTAATAACTTATCATGGGCATAAAATACAAAAATGTGTTGAAATACAGTTCAGTAAGAGTCAAAATCCATATATTTAAGAGTGAAAAATAATTTTGTTCTCAAACTCTTCCTATATTTCAACTATTTTTGAGTTAAAGTGCAAGCTCATTTCCCATTACATCCCTTCAGTTGCCATGATGAGTAACAAGAAAGAACAAAGAATTTCCTTCCTGGATTACTTTGCTAAATTCATACTTTAATCTTTTTAAAGTAGACGATGTTTTTCAAACACACTCAGATGTCTGATTGTCAGCTTTATGTCTCAGGAAGTATTCCCAGCAATTCAGGTACAGTAAAGCATCTACCTCTAGCAAGTCTCTGTGTACTATATAACTTTTATAGTCATTATAAAAAGTAATTTATTGAAAAAACTTAAACCTTTTCCAACTCAACTGACTTTTGATTTAAAGGTATGTGCTCCTGGTTATGGTAATCAGGTATGGTAGGTGCTTTTTTCAGAATTAGGTTTGCTGTTTATGTCACAAAGTTTAGAAGCCCTGAGAGTAACATCCTCTAAAACATAGCATGTTCACAGAAACAGAGATATCAGCTCATGTTTCACTGTTACAGTGCCTGGAATTGCACATTCTACAAGGTAGGAGAACTTTTCCCTTTTTAGATCACATTTTTTCTCCTGGGTATTATTTCTGTTTGCCTACGCTGGAGTACAATACAGTGATTCTGGCTACAGGCTGGGTCGGGGGAAATGGCATTTAACAAAAAAGGGGACACAACATAGCTCATTGGTATTCGACTTCCTCCCTTCCTCCCTTCCTCCCTTCCTCCCTTCCTCCCTTCCTCCCTTCCTCCCTTCCTCCCTTCCTTCCTTCCCTCCTTCCTTCCTTCCTTCCTTCCTTCCTTCCTTCCTTCCTTCCTTCCTTCCTTCCTTCCTTCCTTCCTTCCTTCCTTCCTTCCTTCCTTCCTTCCTTCCTTCCTCTTTTTGTCTTTCTCACTTCCTGTCTTTCTCTTTCTCTCTTTTCCTTTTTTACCTCTCTTTCTTTCTCCTTCTTGCTTATTTTTGCTTGCTTGCTTGCTTGCTTCATATACCATATGGCCTTGTTTAATTTTAAAAGTGGCAAGACCCTTTAACGACAGCAGAGATCATGACCAAGAGGAAAGCTCCTTGTAACAGTGCCTAGCTCTGATTAGCACTGTGACACTCGCTCACAATATTTTTGAGCCAAACCATTGCAATGGGATTTGAACTTGCTTTTCCATCCAGAGAGGAGGATGCTGCCAGCTATGGTCCCAGTCCTGTCGTTGATTCTGTGTGGGCAGAGGCCTGCTGGTGCAAACTAAAGGACTCCACCTCACTGCAGCCACAAGGGCAAGGGAAGAAAAAGCAAGGGAAGCATGAGCAGGTGAGGCAGGGACCCTGCCGTGCTCCTGAGAGGTCCAGCTGCTAAGCTCTGACATCTGAAAGTGCCTACAGCAGCCTTGGAGTTGCTCTGCATTGTGCTGGTAGCTCAGCTAGTCCTTCATTCGAACCCAGGATTAGCACACCCTCTGCCAGAGCTCAGCCAGAAACCAAGGTGGGGTAAGGACAGAGGCCAAATGCTGTCCATGGAGAAAAAAAATGTACAGTTCAGTTCTATGAGGAACTTTGGCTTTCAGAGTATTTTGCAATACAGTCTCAGTTACCAAGAACAGTCCAGGTACCACAAAGCTTACACACAACTTCTTTTCTGAGGGTAAGACCGAGTGACCAGAGAATGCTTGAGGGTTGACAAAAGCTTTTAGCGTCCTTAGTCCTGTCTTAGGCTGTCACAGAGACTTACCGATGTTTTCTTTGCAGAGTTATTTGATTATTCCAGGAGAGGACTGCTGGAGGCAAGGGTCTCCATGCACCTGCAGGCTGAATCCACCAAAGTGACAGTCATCTTCGAAGAGGCAAGTTTGCACAGAGATCTGAACATATTTCAAAGTGATTTACATTATTGTCCCATTTCTCTCACTGGCCATCCACTTGGACAACGGTTTGATTTATTTGAGTTTAAATGGGCATGAAAACAAACAGCGTGGCTTGAGGCAAGGCTAGATGCGTCTGATCTACAAAACATGTAAGATTGCACCTGGGGACTTGTGAGCTGAGGCACTGTCAGGAAAAGGGCATAGGCAGCCTTTTCACATCCCTGGCCCTGTACACATCTACATACAGCATCAGACCATGTTAACACAGGAAAGAAGCCCTGTTTAATGTGGTGGTTGGTTACCCACTTCTTGTCAATAACCCTGAATTAAGAGCTTAGTGAAGAATGACATGCAGTTTTTCTGAGAGGTAAGTTCACTAAGGTCAACTTTATACCAGTCTGACCAGCCATTGGACTTGGAGGGATGCTTGCTTGAACTGCCAAAGGTTCCCTGAGACACATTTTTCAGACTTCCCAAACAGGGCATGGGATTTTCCCTGCCTCCCTCTCTTAACTGTGGCCATAGGAAATTATGCAGGAATTTCCCAGTGTAATGGCAGAAGGACGGGAGATGGAGGCTCCAACACTGACGCTGGCTCTGATAAACCCAAGTCACCCTGGAGACGCATGTTCTGTGTCCCATGATACACATCAGATCTGACCTTTGGGCATCCGGGCATCTAGCCGCTTGGTCCATGTTTTGCTTTTCTAAATTTGGTCTCCCTTCTTTGTACCACACCATATGATTTCCTTCAGGATTCCTCCACTTCTTAGGGTAGGTTCTCTGTAGGGCTCACCTGAAGTAAAACAAAACAAAACAAAACAACTCCACTCAAAGATAAAACAAAGACTCAAATGCTTTCAGCAGTGATAATTATTACTGCGTATCAGATGAAGCCCAAGGTACGGAGGAGTGTAGTTTCAGTGTGCTTGCTAACCTTCTGCTCGTGCATGGGATGAATCTGGACCCAAGTGCTCACACATCACAAGATTTGGGCACCATTTTTAGGGATAACTGCAGAATTATGCTGGCAGTGTGAGACCAGGCACAGTGAGAAGCATGGAGCCTGCAACACATTGTTATCATATTCATGCTGTTGATTCTGATTCTCTGATAAAGTTAATTGACTGAGTCAGGGCAAATTTGCTCCACACCTGCTCTGGACAGAGCAAGCTCAACCAGCTCTAATCAATCACTCCCACCAGGAAACTGCCACAAATGGTTCTTGTTCAGCTGGTGCTAGCAGCTGATCTCGGTGGCACTGGTGCAATCCCAGGGTAAGACTGTGGGATGTGCAAATCGCCCTGGGGGAACCACATCAGAATCTGTCCCTAAGCCACTTTATTTTTTACCCTTAAAACAGTACCTTCCCCGAGCCTTTCTAATACGCTTTGCTGGTCTCAATGCCGTTCAGTTAATGCTCTGGCAGCATTTCCTTCAGAAAAACTGTACTTTATTGCATCTGTGACTTGTCCACTATCAAATTGGTTCTAGGATGGACCAAGGGAGGATCTTTCTCTCTGGTGCCCACACTCAAATGCCCCATCCGAGGGCCCTCAGCAAGGAGGGATGGCTGCACTTTGCTCTGTGGGTAAGGCACATGGGTCAGCAGTCTGAGAAACTGTGCCCTGCATTTCCTGGATTTACTCATCAAGAGATTCACCCCAGTTAGGGCATGTTTAGAAATGGCTGTTAGACACACCCAGAACCTGCCTCATGCTTTGTTTCTGAATATTTCTGAGCCCTTTTACCTGTTTTCCTCTGCTCTGCTGCCCACACACAAAGCACTCCATCCAAAATCTGTGCCTCTTCCCAGAGGGAACCTGTATCTAAAGGCTGTGGCATGAGCCCATGGGAGCCCCTGGCTCTCCTGCGCAGTGGCTCCCAGTGCAGTACATGGAGCAGTTGGACCCAAGCCCCGAGAGGAGCAGGGCTCTCCCAGGCCCCTACAGCAGGTTACAACACAGGATACAGCAGCTATGGCAAACCCAGGACCTTGAGTCAGACAGAAGACTGGTTAAAACCCCCAGAAGAGTGGAAACTCTTCCCAAGGCAGCTGCAGAAGGTTAAACTCTGTGTCTGCGGACAGTGAGTGGCTGGAGAAAGGAAGATAGACAGCAGCAAGCCTTATAAATGACGGTGCTTGCTTTTGAAGCACTTACTTAAATGTTTTAGTGCTTTTTAGTTAGCAGAGAGAGGAACCTGACTAGGACCCTTCCTTTGGGGTTAAGTCAGACTGCACCACAAACAGGGCAGAAGAGAGATGGGCATCATGCTTGAAGATATTTTGAGAAGGAGAACGGCAGCAGCAATAGCAGCTGCAGAAATCCTATGGGGTAATGGGCAACTCCTTAGCAGGAGACAAATGGACTGCAAAGGTAGCAACATAAGGATAAATCATAGAGAAAGACCATGTACACATTTGGATCCTGTCACCTCTGCGTTCACATGCTGTGGCTACAGACCCTCATCCTATGCTAAATGCGGCTTTGGGTAAATTACTCCCTGTGCATTGTGAGATCAGGAGCTTTAACCAGGGGCAAGTGGGCACTCAAAGAGTTATTGTGTTTGTGTTCTGCCTCATGATAACTTGTTTGTGTGCCCAGAAGCTCAATCAGAAAGCAAGAGGAACATTTAAGACTTTAAATCGGACGCTAACAAACAAACCAGGGCATGAGCAAACAGTGCTATCAGCTCTACTGTCCTCACCCCAGCTTTGATGGGCACAGTAGTGGTGTGCTTCTCCCTGTGCCGGGCTCTGAAGGCATGAGAAAGAGTTCAGCTGTCCCAGTGAATTTAATTCCTTGAACATCTGGTCTCCGTCTGCTACAGAAAAGATGGCAGGCCAGATGGGAACATCCTAGTGGCTGCAGTCAGCCTGGGGGAACACCTACTGCATTGTGCTCGAAGATATTTTGAAAACGATAGATCACAGGACCTGAAGAGCTTTCACATAAAAGACCTAACGTTACTGTAAAGTTAAATAAGGTACTTTTTTTTTTCTTTTGTAAGGGAAAGATGTTGATATAGTAAAAGGCAAAAGTAAAAGATATATTCACTACAGATTCAGCAGGTAGACCATGCTTCTAGGTAAAGGAAAATAAAAGGCAGAGAGTGAGCCAGAGTATGGCCTGTGCACACTGTTTAGTTGCTAGTACACACCCTGCCTCTGCTTTCCACCATTCTGGCTGGCCACTTCCAAGATAGAGTTTGGGAAGAGACAAGCTGGAGTAGTGAGCCCTTGTGAACCTCATGAATTTCACTAAGGCCGAGTCCAAGGTCCTGCACCTGGGTCAGGGCAATCCCAAGTACCAGTACAGACTGGAGATGAATGGATTGAGAGCAGCCCCACAGAGAGGTCTTGGCAATCCTGGTGGATGAACAATTGGACATCAACCAGCAATGTACACTTGCAGCCCAGAAAGCCAACCGTATCCTGGGCTGCAACAAAAGAAGCGTGGCCAGCAGGTCGAGGGAGGTGATTCTGCCCCTCTACTCTGCTCTGGTGAGACCCCACCTGGAGTACTGTGCCCAGCTCTGGAGCCCTCAGCATAAGAAAGACATGGACCTGTTGGAGCAGGTCCAGAAGAGGGCCACGAAAATGATCAGGGGGATGGAACACCTCTCCTATGAAGAAAGGCTGAGAGAGGTGGGGTTGTTTAGCCTGGAGAGGAGAAGGGTTTGGGGAGACCTTATTGCAGCCTTTCAGTACTTCACGGGGGCTTATAAAAAAGATGGGGACAGACTTTTTAGTAGGGCCTGTTGAGATAGGGCAAGGGGGAATGGCTTTAAACTAAAGGGGGTAGATTTAGACTAGATAGAAGGAAGAAATGTTTTACGATGAGGGTAGTGAAACACTGGAACAGGTTTCCCAGAGAGGTGGTGGATGCCCCATCCCTGGAAACATTCAAGGTGAGGTTGGACGGGGCTCTGGGCAACCTGATCTAGTTGAAGATGTCCCTGCTTATTGCAGGGGGGTTGGACTAGATGACCTTTAAAGGTCCCTTCCAACCCAAACCTTTCTGTGATTCTAAGAGTCTGAAAGAAGTTCATGCCAGTTCATGCCCAAAGGGCAATAAGGACTGCACCAGGTTTGGCTCCTTCCATGCTACAAAGTCCTCTCAGACTGTCTTGGAAGGCTTTGTGTTTCCAGAAGCCAAATCTGTCACCATGCTCTGTTTTTTCTTAGTTTGATGGTGCATATGCTGTGTGGGCTGCCTATATCACATCTCCTATTATTTTAGGTATTGTAAACTGACAGAAGAAACACAGACTAATAATGACATCTTAGGGCCACCAGGGGCTTGAGGAGACACAGGCCAAATGCTCTGGGCTCTGGGTGAAGCCAGTCTATTGAAGAGAGGTCTGGCCTTAGTGATGTGGGTATCCATCCGCCTGTGCCACTTTGCCTTGGGGACTAGGGACTGCTCCCCACCTCCTTTACTTAGGAGTGCAGATATAACCTAAAACCTGGAACCTTCATCACTGGGACCATTTCAGCTGACAACTGAAGGATGCACAATTTCCCTGGGATGTCAAATGGTGAAGGAAAGTTTGTCCTACTGAACTGGTCGAACCAGGCAGTACAGAGGGTCAGCAAATTTTAGGGACAAACAGAAACTCAGTGTCATTGTTCTCAGCCCTTGGATTTAAATTTTTTTACCTTACCAATCAATGGTAGACATAAAGACATTTATGGTCAGAGACTGACCATACATCACTTATTGCCATCACTAGGGAGGGGCCTGGCAGCTTCTACCTTGAGATTATAGAATTTTTTCTTTCAGCTCCAAATCAGTGATGCTGTAGATTGAATACAAACCTGACTGAGGTTTGGTAGTTGACAGAAATGCAGTGTAACAAAGTCTAGTGCTAGATCACGTTTATGCTACGTTGTGAGGAAAACAGAAATCCATCCAATTTCAAATGAAAGGTGGACAACTGCTGCCAGAACTGCTGCTGGAATGAAACCCTGGAAGACAAAAAGAAGGGTATTAGCATAGGGTAGACGGAACAGCTTGTTTCCAAAAATTGTCAGTTGAAGGAAGGGACCAGAACAGAAAGGATTTTATTTCACAATATTCACAATATTTATTTCATAATTTCACAGGATTTTATTTCAGCCTGTATTGTGATTCTTAAGCAGTTATAGAAAAAGATTTACCAAAAAAAAAAAAAAAATCTATAAAGAAATCACCTGGGAACTGGAAAATCCAAGAGAAATGTGAAAGGGATGTTATAATGGCTGCAAAGAAACTGTGAGTGTTCAAACACTGTTAAGGATTATCATTTATGCAAAACATACAGATCAATTAAAGCAAAAGGACATAAAGACTAACTATCCCCATAGGTGACACAGCTGGTGCAGGGAAGATCTATCCCTTTAGATCAAACTTGACATAGATTATTCACTGAAGTGTTTGAGAAACCTCACTGTCCTCCCTGTTCTTACTTCCCTGGGACAGCCTTGCTACAAGTAAACAGGAGATTTTTGTATTTCAGGTAATTTCTGCTGGTCTGTCTAAAACAGTGGGCACAGTTTAGAGTCACACAGTCTCAGCTAAGTGGACATGGGTTTAGCAGTTTGCAGCAAAGCGCAGGCTTAGGTGAGCACCCTTTAGGTCCCGTTTTCTTCAGTCCATTTGTTGGAAACTGTCACTGAAATAATAAAGTACCTATTGAAAAAAAAAGGGCTACAGAGTCAACTTCCAACTATGGTTAGTACTTCTATTACAGAACGGTGCCAATGAAACAGGTTTAACGCAACCTTAGATTCTGCTTGTGAGAACAACACAAAAAAAATCTGTTATAAACCCAGAGAGATTGAACACTTGCAAAAACAAGAGAGGGAGATAAGGCAGGACCAGAAGGCCCTAGGAGCTGCCACCACTTGATAGAAACAGTCTGCATATCTGTAAGGATATTGGTTGTGTCATGAGAGGTAGCCTGGTGGTCATAGGAGGTTGTAACTCCAGATGGACACATGCTCTGCCAAGAGGAGAGCAGACAAGAGGCATTAAGTCAATTGTTTTGCACAAGACATTTTCAGGCAACAACCAGCAGGTAGAGTTGACTGAGTCCCAAAATACAGCACAGTCAGGAAAAGGCTGCGTCGAGGTAGACCAAGAGGTCCAAATGACAAATATGCGACTCTAATTCAGCATCAATTCTGTTAATTAAGTTAATAGTTCATTTACAAGTATTTGCAGGTCTTTGCTGTGTTAACCCTAGGAAAGTGATGAAGATGTTGATGGTGTGTGCCTGCTAAGGGAAGGTGTGGGAAAGTGTGTTGTGAGATGGTGCTGGCACATGCCTTTTGGAAAGGACTGTTGGGTTGTGCTCCTGTAGCGCTGTACCGATCCGCTCACACACAGGCAATGCGTGGAGCAGACCTCTGTCGGGCTCCTTGGCTCTTAATGAGTCTAAACAACAGCTGTTCTCTCTTTCTTTGGGCCAAAGTCAAATGCTGCAGCATAAAACATGTGGGTTACAGTGCCATGGAGGGAGTGTGCAATTCATCCTCCTGTAACTGTTGCAGGCATGTGCACTTGTGTGAGCAGCATTTACATGCACGTGACAGTCTAGAGGCAGGTGGGAGAGTAATAAAGTACAGATTACAGCTAAAAGGCCCAAAGGAACCACTGCAAGCATCTAATCGGACCTCCTGTGCAATGCAGAAGACTGCACTAATTAATTTGTTTAAACTAGATCATGTCTACAGAAAAGAAAATCTTAATGTTTCAGTTTCCTACATTAATGCACCATGACCTTAGAGAAATTGTTCCAATGACAGCTGTTCTTACCGTTTAAAACATGCAACTTTCTCCTGATTTGAATGTGGCTAGTTTCAGCTTTGGCATTGCATTCTTATACCTTCCTGGGCTAGACTGAAGATCACTTTTACTAACGTAACTGAGCTGTCAACTTCACACTTGTTAAAGTCGGTTCCTTCAGTTTATCATGATAAAACACCCCTCAGGGACTCTTTCTGGTTCATTTCTGAACCCTGCTCATACTGTTAGCTGCCTTCCTGAGGGGTGGGCAGCAGAACTGGACACCGTGCTCCAACTGCACTCATTCAGGGGGTCAGTGGCTGACTGGCTGCTTGAATGCCAAACCTGAATATCAGGCTCTTTTCCCCTGCTTGATATTCCCTATTTATGTATCCAAAGATTTCACTAGCCTCAGAACTGCACTTGGAACTGGCATTCAGCTCTTTGGCCATTTTTCCCCTTAATAAAACCAGCCTTCATTCTTTTTCAAGCTGACAGATATACAATCAACTAAGTAATTTTGTTTAAGATGTGGGCATGGTATTGCCTTACTTCTAGTTGTCTCAAACTTTTCCAGCTTTTCCAGTATTTCACAGGTTACAGAAGATAGTAAGTTTCTTTGTCAACTTTTCTGAAATTCTTGTACACAAAATTTCTTACAACATAACCCTCATCTACATTTTGAAAGGGAATTCACATTCATTTAAATGCACCTGCTATATCTACAAGAATTTACATATGCACTTCAGATATGCTAAAACTTGTATTTAAATATGCATTGCAGACCAGAGAACTGGTGTTCAGCTACTCACAGATTTTAAAATCAGGAAACACCATTACAATAATTTAATCAAGGTCTGTCTGTGAGGATGCTGGAGCAGGTTCAGTGCAAGAAGCAAAGAGTAGCAGCCTGACATTGATAACCGAAGTTGTACATTTTGATCTAACTTTTGCCTGACTTAGACTGCAGAATTTTTTTTCTGTGCTTGTTAGAAATAACATCTAATTCCTGTGTGAGCTGGAGCAGCTTTTTTCAAGCAGACATTTTCTCTTGATTCAGAGGTTTCAGCTGATGAGAAGCTATCAGAGTGACTGAAAAATTTTATCAAAGTCTAATTACCCTCACCATTAACATTTTACACAAGTTCTAAATGCAATGCATACAGTGCCAGTTGCCAGTTATTGGAACTTCACAGAATCACAGAATGGTTGAGGTTGGAAGGGACCTCTGGAGGTCATCGGGTCCAAACCCCCTGCTCAAGCAGGGTCTGTTATAGCAGGTTGCCCAGGACCATTTCTAGTTGCCTTTTGAATATCTTCACAGATGGAAACTCCACAATCTCTCTGGGCAAGCTATTCCAATATTTGACCAGCCTCACAGTAAAAAAGTGTTTTTTTGTGTTCAGATGAAATTTCTTGGTTTTAGTTTATGCCCATTGCCTCTTGTCCTTTCTGTGGGCACTAATGAGAAAAGTCTGGCTCCCTCTTCTTCATTTCTTTCCATCAGATACTTATACATGTTGATAAGATCCCCCCTGAGCCTACTCTTCTCCAGGCGGAGCAGTCCTAGCTCTTTCAGCCTCTCCTCACACAAGAGATGATCTAGTCCCTTAGTCGTCTTTGTGGCCCCTGCACTGGACTCAATCCAGTAAGTCCATCTCTCTCTTATATTGGGGAACTCAGAACTGGACACATTACCACACACGTGCCTCACCAGTGCTTGTAGAGCGGAAAGATCATCTCCCTCAACCCACTGGCAACCCTCTTCCTAATGCAGCCCAGGATACTATTGGCTTTTTTTTCCTGCATTGATGGCTCATAGTCAGCTTGCTGTCCACCAGGACCCCAAGGTCCTTCTCTGCAGAGCTGCTTTCCTGCTGGTTACCCCTCATAATGTACTGGTGCCTGGGGTTATTACACCCTAGGTGCAAGACTCGGCATTTCCCCTTGTTGAACTTCACAAAGTTCCTCTCTGCCCAATTCTCCAGCCTGTCCAGGTCCCTCTGAATGGTAGCACACTGACGTACCAGACACTCCTCCCAGTTTTGTATCACTTGTGAACTTGCTGAGGTGCACTCTGTCCCAGTGTCCAGGTCATTAATGAAGAGGCTAAACAGTATTGGCACCAGTGTTGAACCCTGTGATATACCACTAATTATTTGGCTCCAACTTTGTGCTGCTGATCACAACTCTCTGGGCCCAGTTGTTCACTTAGTTTTCAATCCATCTCACTGTCCACTTATCTAACTTGTACTTTGTCAGCTTGTCTATGATGATGTTATGGGAGACAGTGTCAAGGGCCTCACTAAAGTCAAGGTAAATGACATCAGCAGCTCTCCCCTCATCCACCAAGCCAGTCATCTCATTGTAGAAGGCTATCAGGCTGGTTAAACATGATTTCCCCTTCATAAATCCATGCTTACTACTCCCAATTACTTTCTTATTTGGAAATAGTTTCCAGGCGGATTTTCATCATCATTTTCCCAGTGACTGAGGTGAGGTAGACCGGCTGGTAGTTTCTTCTTGCCCTTCTTGAAGATAGAAGTTACATTTGCTTGCTTTCATTCTTCAGGAACTTCCCCCAGTCACCAAGATGCAAAGATAATCAAGAGTGACCTCGTGATGAAATCAGCCAGTTCCCCCCGGGCTCACTGTGTATGTTCAGTTTGTTTAAGTGCTCCCTAAGCTGGTCCTCTTCCACCAAGAGTAAGCCTTCCTTGCTGCAGGTTTTCACTCTTGTAGCAGGGGCCTGGGATTCCTGAAGATGGGTCTTACTGATAAAGACTGAGCCAAAGACAGCATTGAGTACTCGGCCTTTTTCGTGTCCTCTATCACCAGGTGCCCTGTAGCAGATACCAATGGCACCCATGTTGGTCTACCTGCTAATCTTGACCCATAAGCTTTCAACTGGCTCTGACCTATCCCAAGGCTGAGCTCCATGCACTCCAGCTGCTCTTTCACATAAAGGGCAACTCCCCCTTCCCGTCTTCCTGGCCTGTCCCATCTGAAGAGCCTGTATCACTCCTGTGCAGCACTCTGGCCATGTGAACCATCCCACAATGTCTCTGTGATCCCAGAGGTCCTAGCCCGGTAACTGCAGACAGACTTCTAACTCCTCCTGTTTGTTATGCCCTTGTCTACTCGACAGAACAGATTTATTACTAACAGAAATCTTTCCTGGGCTCTTAGAGCTCTAGTATCTTCTTCTTAGAGGAACCATATTGAGCTGTGTTATTTTCTCATTGTAAGACAGGTTTTCCAGACCATGAATTATAACTATTTTCTGAACCTTTTTCAATCTGTGTCCTAATCAGCATCCTTTTCCAAGTATAGATCTTACTGCTGGGTGCAGCCTTCCAGATGTGGTCTCCCTAATCCTGTGTACTATGTGAATAATAACATATGCTTACTATTCCATACTTCTTTGTTTATTATTCCAAGGACTTAAACTTTATGAGTGAGGAAGGTGGGAAACAATGCACAGCAGAGAAAAAGACATACTTTGTGTTTGTTCAGTGATCCCTCTCCGCCTCTAAACCTCCAAAGCTTTAAAAGATTGAGAGTGCTCCCTTTGGGTGCTGGGACAATCCCCCATTTGCTCAGTGCAATCTGAAGAGACATCAGCCAACCTGGAATGACAGTGCAGAAAAAACACACCTGTGTATAAAATTCTGAAGCCTAGCCTATGAAGGCTGTCGTGAAAAAGGGATGGAGAAGCTGGGAAATGCTTCTAGCCAAGAAGTGAGAAGGAAGCCCCTTGTATTCTGTGAAGTTAAGTCCTTCTGTGGAAAGAAATTATGAGATACAAATTGAAAGGATTGCCAAGTCTTCTGTCCACTCTGCAGGAATAGTTTTGCCCTACACATTAATAATTAAATAATAATGGCTAGATCTTAAACCAATATTGATGGCAAAACAGAATCACAGAATAATTCAGATTTGCAGTCTAAACTCCTGCTCAAGCTCTGAAGTCACACACACATGTAAAGGCCTGGATCCTTCTTCTTGAGAGCCTCCTTGCAGGTGCTGGAAGGCTGCTATGAAATGCTCTCTCCTCCAGGCTGAACAAACACAAGTCCATTGGCTTCTCTTCACAGGATAATTGCTCCAGCTGCCAGTCATGCTTCTAGCCTTCTGCTGAACTTGCTCCATTTGATCAATATCTTCCTTGTACCAGGAGAGGCAAAACTGGAGATAGTACTCTACATGCCATCTAAGGAGTACTGAGCAAAGGGGGATAATCACTGCCCTTGATGTATTAGCTTTGCTGCTGTTGATACAGTCCTGGATGCTGTTGGCTTTTTTGTCTGCCAGGGCACAGTGCAGACTCATGTTCAGCTTGCTATCTACCAAAACCCCAGTGTCCTTTCCAGCAGAGCTGCTCTACAGCCAGTGCATTTCCAGCCTGTACCGCTGCAATGAGTTCTTCCTTCCCAGGTGCAGGACTTGGCATTTGTCCTTATTAAATTTCATGAAGTTCTTGTTGGCCTATTCCTCCAGCCTGTCTAGGTCCCTTTGGATGCTGGTCTTGCTCCCGGGCATATGGACAGACACCAGTTTAGTATCATCTGTAAACAAGATGAGAGTGCATTACATTGCCTCCTCCAGGCCATTGATAAAGTTGTTAAACAGGACAGGTCTTGGTACAGATCCTGCAGTATTCAACTTGTAACTGGCCTCCAGGTGGAGTTCAATGCATTAACCAGTCCAACCATGGACCAGCTTTTCATGCATCTACTTGTCTGCTGTCCAGACCAAAACATCCTAACTTGGATGTAAGAATATTGCAGGAGGCAGTTTCAAAAGCCTTGCTAAAATAGAGGTAAATGACATCCGCTGCTCTCACATTGATCACCACACCAGTCATTTCATTGTAAAAGATAGAATCATAGAATCGTAGAATCATTAAGGTTGGAAAAGACCCTTAAGATCATCAAGTCCAACCGTCAACCCAACACCACCATGCCCACTAAACCATGTCCCTAAGTGCCTCATCTACTCATCTTTTAAATACCTCCAGGGATGGGGACTCAACCACTTCCCTGGGCAGCCTCTTCCAATGTTTAACCACTCTTTCAGTAAAGACATTTTTCCTCATGTCCAATCTAAACCTCCCCTGGCGCAACTTGAGGCCATTTCCTCTCGTCCTATCGCTTGTTACTTGGGAGAAGAGACCGACACCCACCTCGCTACAACCTCCTTTCAGGGAGTTGTAGAGAGCGATGAGGTCTCCCCTCAGCCTCCTTTTCTCCAGGCTAAACAACCCCAGTTCCCTCAGCCACTCCTCATAACACTTGTTCTCCAGACCCTTCACCAGCTTCGTTGCCCTTCTCTGGACACACTCCAGCACCTCAACGTCCTTCTTGTAGTGAGGGGCCTAAAACTGAACACAGTATTCGAGGTGCGGCCTCACCAGTGCCGAGTACAGGGGGACAATCACTTCCCTGATGATCAGGTCTGTTGGGCATAAGGACTTTAGTAAATCCATGCTGACTGTTCCCAATCATCTTCTTCTTCTTCATGTGCCCAGAAATCTCTTCCAAGATGATTTGCTCCATGATTTTCTCAGGGAACAAAGTGCAGCTGACTGGGCTGTAGTTTCCTGGACGGCCATTTCGGCCTTTTCTAAAGATGGGTGCAACACTTGCCTTTCTCCAGAAGTCATGGATCTCTTCCAGTCTCCACAACTTTAGAAAAAATGATAGAGAGTCACCTTGCAAGGACATTGACCAGGTCTCTCAGCACCCTTGGATGCAGCTTGATCGGTCCCATGGGCTTGTATGGGTCAAGTAGTTTTAAATAATCCCTGACTGGATCCTCAACCACTGCTGGTAGTTCTCTTTCTCAAACTTTCTAAGCAAAGAGGCTTGGAAGACTTTGTTGGGGAAGGCTGAAACAGAAAAGGCATTGAATACCTCAGTCTTCTATGTGTCCACTGTCACTAGATCACCTGCTCCATTCAAAAATGGACTCACATTTTCCTTGTTCAGCCTTTTACCACTACTAACACAGTGGTAGGAGCTCTTCTTTTTGCTCTTGACATCCCTTGCAAAGGTCAGCTTTAGGTGAACTTTGGCTTTCCTAACATCATCCTTACATGCCCAGGCAACATTTACACATTTCTCCTTTGTAGCCTGTCCCAGATTCCACCTCTCATATACTACCTTTCTGCATTGGAGCTGTGTTGTATGTTGCCTGTTTAGCCAAGCCTGTATCCTAAAACATGTCTTTTTCCTGAGTATTGAGATAGATAGACCATTCTTGTGCTTGGAGGATAGTGTCCTTGAAGGCCTGCCAGCTTTCCTGAGCTCCTTTACCCTTCAGAGCTGCCTCTCATAGGATCCTACCTATAAGATCCCCGAGTAAGCTGAAGTCTGCTCTCCTGAAGACCAGTTTTTACTCTGCTACTCATCTTCCCCAATGAATGCGAATTCCTATGCAGATTTACCAAATTCATGTACATTTCTTAGAGGGGAAAGAAAGGCCAAGATTCAATAATTGCTTAAGGAGGTAATTTCAGTTTCTGGGGTACAAATGCATATTTTATTTGTGGTTACGCCAAAGTAGAATTTCCTTAAAATCAACTTAAGACTTTTTTCCTTTCCAGGTCCTAAAATGATTTTTGCAAATGAGGGACAAAAAAGACCCATTTTTCAGCTAGGCTGTTTTAGACATACAAGGGATTGTTTTAGAATTTTCTTCAGAGTAGGAGAGGGCTGTTTGACAACTCAAGTGTAGCTGAACCCCTTGTTATTCCAGCTTCAATTAGTCCCATACCTTTGTTACTTTATTAGATATCTGCTGTCAATGGTGGTGGAAAGGATGCTCACTTCCTTGACTATCATGGGACAATGGAGGGATGAGATTGCTTCAGAGATCCTTCTCACCTTGAGGTCACTACACGGGACACAGGATTTCTTGCAGAGAATGTCCAGCATGACTTGGCAGGTGGCAAGGACTCTCAACAGGCAGTGCGGATGGGCCACCTCATTTTGGATGGAGAAGCCTTTGGGCACATAGATGCAAACTGTACTATTCTATTTGCTCTCAGGGTCATCAAATGGCCATGATTTATTTTATTTACTGGCACAGACATAGCACATCTGACACTAGTAAAATTTATTATTGCATAGCTCTGTGTTATTATCAAGCTCTGTATAGGTCTCTAAAGGAGATAATCCGGTATCTTTTAGATTAAACAGAGGCCTTTCCACATGTTTTTGTTACTACCCATATCACTACTTTCAGTAATGGTGACCCTGGTATTGGCTCTGCATAGGGCTGAATTTCATTCATACTTGTAGAGAAGGTAAAAGGGAAAGAGACTGGAGGAAGGAAAGGTTCAGGTTTTATTTTTATCTTTTTTTGAAAGTCAAAGTAAATTGCATGAATTCTTCCTAGCTCATTCTGAGCTAGCTTGTAAAATAGTGTGGTGCAGTTTTCTGTGGTGTTAACTGAGATCAAATGAACATGAAGTAAAGTTTGCAAGTCTCCAACCAGAGGTCCTGTGTTTTGCTTATTTATTAGGGCAGTGTCAGGATACTTGCACTGCAGAGGCCTGTACTATATATGTTGTATGAATCTAGCAATCTCACAATTTTTAAAAGCACTACAATTATTTCAGATATAAATTATTTGTATTAAAAGATTAGAAGATGGAAAAATCCAAAGAATATATATTCACTAAGCAGGAGTCATTCCTGTGCCTCAGAGAGATATGAATTTTATAACCACACATAAACAATTACAAACTGCACTATGTTTTAAAGAAATACACCAAATAAGTGAAAGGTTCTGTTAAATGGACAAAAGCCTATGAAATTGAAAGCAGATATAAATCTTACTCTGACCATTTCTCGTGTTTTGAAAACTTGAGTTTCCTAGGGTTTGTAGGTTTAATTTTTGTATCTTTTATTTCCTTTTTTGGAAGTGAACAGTTGACAGTCTGCTTTATATGCAGCATGCATAGCACATAAATAGCATTCAAATTAAATTCTACACCAGCTGTACATACCCCATACATGTGGTTCGCGAATGTTGCTGACTGCAAATGGTGCATATTTTGATTTTCAGTTGATATCTAAAACTGTGAATTATCTTCTGAATATGTAGTGTTTTGCTTTCAATCCCTAGATTACATTTATATCAAGCAAAATAAATACAACTGTCTGATAATCACAACCTGGCTTTCTTCAACTTAGGTAAAGATCAGTTTCTGGCAAAGTGACCCCAAATCTTGTCTTCTTCAAGGCAACAGTCCCATTTCAGAGCTGAAAGGGAAGTTTGAAATGAAAAGTAGCCACAGAGGAAGTAGCCGGTGTGTTTCTATATGCTGCACACTCTTAACCTGAATTTTCTTGAATGTGAGACTGCTTTTACTTCTGTAAAGTCCCAGTGTGCCTTTAAGATACTAAGATTTGGTATTCAGCTATTAGCCTTTTCAGGCATGTTCACACTGCATGACATTTATATAACATTGACTCCCAGCAACCTGTTCCAGCATCCACTGGGCCCAGTATAAAACCTGTGAGGATTTTTTTGGATGTGGCCTGTATCTGGTTCTTCCAATATCCTGGTCAGGAATATGGCAGGGAGCCATCGGAGGGAGGAGAAGTAGCCAGATGGCACCGGTACACTGTTGCTTTGGCATTTTTTTCTGGCCAGCTGACTGGTGCGATCTCTAAGGAGGATTTTTGTTTGTTTGTTCGTTTGTTTTGTAGCTTTTCTTTGAGGTAGCCTGTGGACCTGAGTTAAGCTCACTGGTAGCTTGATCACCTTATAGATTTTCCACCTTTTCTTTCCTCTTTTTATTTGTTGTACATAGTTTTGGAGGGAATTTACTTTGGTATACTAAAATCTTGCCCTGATTTCATATTCATTTTTCATACAAAAGCCTTGTTGGCTCTAAGGAGAGCCATATGCTTGAAAGACATGCAACACTGATATTTTTTTTTCTATCAGCATATCTATGAACATTGTAAAAATTCAAGACAAACCTCAAAGGGAGATAAGACCCCTATAGATATTTATGCCCACAAACCTCAGAGAGAGATAAGACCTATATAGATATTTATTCCCACAGCAAAGACTTTATTTTAAATTCTGTCTGAGTTTGAAAATGCCCCCTCTCACTGGCCGTATCTCAGATATAGGCATCTTCCTTAACAACTCGGGGGAGTTCGGGGGAATCGATGGGTGCACCCTCCTGAGGGCAAATGTAGCTGTGAGATTTGTCTCCCCATCCTCTGAGCTGGCCAGACACGAGCCATTTCTGGTCTATATAACTGTGTTAACATTGCACTGTGCTCAAGTCAATAAGGCCTGGTGACAGGCTGTGTATATTACCGGTTTGTGTCTAAACAGCTTCTAGATTAGAGTTGGCTTGTATCCAGCCATCTGAGAGCACCGACCAAGCAGCCTGCATGTATCTGCACCTGTCCACGTGGATGTATTATAAATGTGTATGATGCAATATAATTCACTGTTTATAAATGACATATTGTGACACCTCCTCCTTGAAACACATTTTTTTCCCCCCAAAGCCTTTCAGCAATAATCCAACACAGAAACAACACGGCTAAGAGAGTAAGTGCATCACTGGGAGTTACCACTTCTCCTTTGTGTTTGAACCCTATGATCTGCCTGATTGAGAGATTGATCTTGATTGGTTGTGAGCACCCACGGTTCCTTCTGATGGGAGCATATGGTATTGCACTGTATACGCTTTGAGCCAGGGAACAGATCTCTCACTACCCGCTTTACACATAGGATTGACATTACTACAAAGACAGGCGGCAGTAATATAATGCCTTCCAGCAACTGTGCAAACTGTCTGCGTGATTCAGATGCTTTTCTACTTACTGATAATTTAGTTCCAATAGTGCCTTAAAAAGCGGTTTGTCAGCATCCTAAAAGCACAACACTCCTGGTCATCTGTCTGCATTTACAGGTGATGATGTTCCTTTTGGTTTAGTATATCAATGGTGAATAAGTGACTTCAATATAAAATGTAAATGTCAAAACATTCCATTTAAAAGCTGCTTTTGGCCAATATCTTTTCAACACACAGGTTATTGATCCTTAAAAACTCTGTTCAGACTCAGTGGTTAATGCTACACCCATTTTGATGACCGATTTTTGTATGAGATGGTGGCAGCAGCTTGGTTGTTCTAAGGGAAAGAGAAGATAGGGAAGCAGCTGCATTTGTGGTCTGCAGATGTTCAAGACAACACCACTCAGGAAACTGCTAACTACCTTTAATTGATCAGCACACCGAAGTGGGGGAGTAAGCGTTCACATCTGTGGCCCATTCTTATAACATGTTTCCTCCTCACTAATTCTTGCTACTGTCTGGAAGCTTTCCAGGCTGCTGCTAGTGATCAGAAGACAATTCTTCCATAAAGCAGCAGGCATTTCCAGCTCTCGAAGGACTTTAAATAACTAAGCAGAGTTGTTTTCTGTTATAATAATTAGTTAAACTAAATAAACTGTACTTAGAGAGGATTTTAGCTCGGTTTTAAGGTTTGCTACTCCTGTAGGATTGCTAGGCCCTGGTGCTTTACTAGCTGTGCTGAAAATCAAGTGGGGTTAAAAGGTTTGCAAAAAAATAAATATTTTTTTCCAAATATTTGGAAATAAAATTATGTAACAGAGCATTGTAAAGTCACAGACAAGAAGAAGCAAAACAAGTCATGTTTAATCTGCAGGGTCAGATACAAATAATCTTTCTCCATCTCTATTCAGCATTAAAATTGTGGATGCTTTCCTAAACCTGTGTGGTACTGTGCATACCTCTGCCTCCAGGTAGCATAGAGAGGAAAGCCCTGATTTGGGAAAGTAAGCCTGGTTTCAGATGCTAACCCCTCCTTGGGGCTGCCACGGGGGTCCCATTCAGATTCAAATCTTCTTTCTTGCTCTTCCCCTAGGGTTTCCTAATCCTTAGCTCTACCAGGGAGGAGTGCTGAGCTTCCTCCCAGGAGGCCAGGACTGCCTCTGCCTTGGAAATGCTAATGTCTCCTGGGCATGGCTGGCGGTGATTAGGACTAGCCCAGCCGCTAAACTGGAAATTGGCTAATCCCTAAACAGATTGTCAGCCCATGGCTCAGGCTGAGCAAGGTTCAAATCCCAGACTCATCCCATATTCTGCATCTCTAAGCATTCTTTAAACGTTCATATAACTTGGGAGAGTGCACATAAAACGCGACTGCCTTTGGGGCGATAATGTGACTGCTCTCAACCTTGGTATTGACAGTTTCCATGATAAATGTGTTGATAATCAGTTTAGAAAGGTAAAGATGGTTTTAGAAATCAGGGTTTGTTCTGTGGATCTGAGAGGTGAAATGTTCAATAGTAATAAAAGGTAACAGATGGTAGAATTCCTTGTAATGGGGTGTTGTTGAGACTAGGAACTTAACTAGGACTGGATGTTTATAGAAGTAACAATATCCAGACTTATAAATAGTTAAAAATACAAAATTGTGGGGGGAGATGATTCTTTTTCTTTAGACTTTTTGTCACTTGGTGAAGTTAAACTTTGTCTGTTTCTTTATATTTCATACACATCTGGAAACAAAGTTTTATCCATATCTGAAATTTAGCAGCCTTGCAAGATCTTTGACCAGTGTAACTGCATCAAAGAGAATTGACTGGAATCAGCATGGAAAAAAGTTTACTGTTGTGTTATTCCAATATGTTTGTTTCTTTTATCTGGATGTCAAGATAATGAATCAAGTGTACAACACAGAAAAAGATTACCTGAGTTAGGTAAAAAAAATAAAATCATGTAATCTGTGATGCAAAATGAAAGTCTTATTTATTTATATCAAATATGAATATTGTTCAGTTTGGAGCACAGCTTTCTATATAATTTTGAATGACCAGAAAAAGAGGAGATACTGCATTCCTTGTTTTCTATCAGAAGTGTAGAAGGTATGAAACTAGCACTTGAACAAGAAAAGGGAGAAGAATTTCTTGCTTCAAAAATGTGAAACTGCTAAACATGAAATATGGGTCTAAAGTCTCACCTATCTGAGAAGAGCTAATGAGAAACTGCTAGAACTATCTGTTGCAACCTGAGGATAAAGATTCTGCTGGGGCTCCAGATTAGGTGCAGAGAGGTCTCTGAGGGGTACAACTGACTTGTCAGTGCACATATGGCCGAGTATGTGGCAGAACGTGGGAGTTCATGCCAATTTGACATGCAAAGGCAAACAGAAGGATGTGGAAAAAACCCACATTTTTTGGCAAAAGCTTGACTAAACCATGCCTTTGCTACTACTGAAAAATAGTCCAGGACAGGCTTCTGGCAGTGAGGCCAAGCAACACAGTACATTCACTTCCACATGCCTAAACTCTTGTCCCCCTTGAAAGAGGGGGTGGCTATATCCAACCCACCTCCTTGACACGCGCCCTGGCATGTGCTGTGCTCTGAGCCATGCCTGGGCAGCTGTCTTGGTTTTAGCTGGGATAGAGTTAATTTTCTTCCTAGTAGCTGGTACAGTGCTGTGTTTTGGATTTAGGACGAGAATAACGTTGATAACACACCGATGTTTTAGTTGTTGCCAAGCAGTGCTTACACTAGTCAAGGACTTTTCAGCTTCTCGTGCCCTGCCAGCGAGAAGCTGGGAGGGGGCACAGCCAGGACAGCTGACCCAAACTGGCCAAAGGGCTATTCCATACCATATGACGTCATGCTCAGTATATAAACTGGGAGGAGTTGGCCGGGGGGCAGTGATTGATGCTTGGGGACTGGCTGGGCATTGGTCAGCATGTGGTGAGCAATTGCATTGTGCATCACTTGTTTTGTATATTCCTTTATCATTATTATTATTATTTTTTTCTCTTCCTTTGCTGTCCTATTAAACTGTCTTTATCTCAACCCATGGGTTTTACTTTTTTTTTCTGATTGTCTCCCCCATCTGACTGGTGAGGGGGGAGGGTGAGTGAGCGGCTGTGTGGTACTTACTTGCCGACTAGGGTTAAACCACGACAGTCCTTTTTTGGCGCCCACCGTGGGACATGAAGTGTTGAGGTAACAACAGATTAGACCAGAGCGTGTTAAAACAAATCAGTTATAAGCATTCATTATATTAGTTGAGTAGTTGCTGGTCACAGTGTTGATTTATTTGCTCTCAAAGTTGTTGTATTTGTTCTCAGAGTTGTGTTATGTAACACCTTACTTGCCGTTATATACTGTTTATCAGTATTTATGTGCTGTTTATCATCTCTGGGAGGTGGATTAAGGTTATAATTTTGCTGTACTGTGTAACACTGGCTTATGGTATGATAAAATTATTGGTCGTGAGATCAATCTGGTATTTGTACTCAGCATTGCTGTCACCTCTGTACTTCGGGAGCCATCTATTGGAAACTATTAATAATTACACTTTTTACTTTTTCTCCTTAGAGAGCCAACCTATGGGGGAGACACCTTCCTCCATCTTCCCCTTCTCCTCCAGGCTAATTACAATAGCTCTTAAGAATTTTGAATATCCTTCAGATGTTCAAACCAGCATGTTCCTGTTGCTACATCTCCTGAATGTGTCAAGTCTTGCTTAGGGTTAAACAACTATTTAAGAATACTGTGGCTACTCCAACCCCCGCGACAGGCACTGCATCTACTCCAACCCCTGCAACAGGCACTGTGGTTACTCCAACCCTGGCAACAGGCACTGTGGCTGCTCTAACCCCCGGGACAGGCACTGTGGTTACTCCAACCCCAACGACAGGCACTATGGCTACTCAAACCTCTGCGACAGGCACTGCAGCTGAACCAGAGAACCAACCTGTGCTGGTATCAGTCACCCCCATACACAAGAATAAATCTTGGAAGCAAAAGTCAGCATGTTTAGTAAGGCATGAAGAAGCTTCTCCTAAGAGGGAACAGGAGGAAGAAGCATACTGCCCCACCAGCAAGGAGGCAGACTACTCTAAAGCAGGGCCATCATGAGAACAGGGGGAGGAAGAGGAAGAATTCCCTGCTTCCCCCTGAGGAAGAACTCGGCAGGAGGGTTCCTCCTCTTCCTCGGAAGGAGAGGAAGAACTCATAAACAAGACGGTAACCACCTGATCTCTATCCCTGAGTGAGCTGCGAGACATGCGAAAGGATTTCAGCTGTCATCCAGGTGAACACATTGTCCCTTGGCTGCTCCAATGCTGGGATAACAGAGCCAGTACCCTGGGATTAGAGGGTAGGGAAGCCAAGCAGCTGGGATCCCTTTCTAGAGGAGGGGACATTGAGAAAGAGATTGGAAAAGGGGCACAAGTCCTCACCCTCTTCAGGTGACTCCTGTCAGGCATGAAGGAAAGGTATCCCTTCAAGGAAGATGTTATATATCACCCAGGCAAGTGGAACATGGAGAGAGGTATCCAGCACCTGAGGAAATTAGCCATGCTGGAGGTGATTTGTGATAACCTGGACAACAAGCAGTTATCCAAAGATCCAGATGAAGTCAAATGGACACAACCCATGTGGCGGAAGTTTGTACAGAGCACCATTGTTGCATGCCAACTCATTGGCAGTAATGACCTGGAAAGACAGAGAGGGACAAATGGTGGATGAATTGGCTGGTCAACTCTGGAAATACGAAGAAAGTCTCTCTTCCTACGGGCTTGTGTCTCAGCTGTCAAGAAACTGCTGGACATACTAGCCAAGAAACTGTCCTGGGAGTTCCAGCGATTCAAAGAGGGTATGTCCTGCTCCCCACCTGTACGAACCAGTATGTCAGCTATTAGGAGTAAGCGTTCCTCTGCTCAAGAGGGAGGATACAGTGGGTATACACCATGGGCCACCCTGTGGTTTTACCTCCATGATCATGGAGAGGACATGAGGAAGTGGGATGGAAAATCTACCTTGACCCTAGAGGCACGGGTACGTGAGTTGCAAGGAAAAACAATCACAAAAGGGGGTTCTTCCAGGAAAATTGCTGCTCCAGTTTCCAGTGAGCAGTTCCCAGACAGAGTGGAAGGGCTGGTCTTACTTCTGATCTTAATGAAGGGACTCTTGACTCATATCTACAAGAAGTGAGTAATGAATACTATGACCAGGACTAGAGGGGCCCTGCCTCCAGCCAGGTGGAGGAAAGGGACAACCAGGTTTACTGGACTGTGTGGATTCGGTGGCCCACCTGTATTTCTGGAGTGACAGGGGGATCCCAACAGCTAACTGTATTGGAAGTCAAAGTGAGTCTAACTGGGAATGAGTTGCAAAAACACCCCATTGTGACTGGCCCAGAGGCTCCGCGCATCCTTGACACAGACTACCTCAGGAGAGGGTATTTCAAGGACCCAAAAGGGTACTGGTGGGCTTTTGGTATAGCTGCCTTGGAGATGGAGGAAACGAAACAGCTGTCCACCTTGCCCAGTCTCTTGGAGGACTCTTCTGTTGTGGGGTTGCTGAGGGTCGAAGAACAACAGGTGGCGATCGCCACCACAATGGTGCACTGGCGGTAATATCACACCAACCAATTAGCTGATTCCTATCCATATGCTGATTCGTTGACTGGAGAGCCAAGGAGTGATCAGCCAAGCCTCGCTCACCCTTTAACAGTCCCATATGACCAGTGTGAATGTCTAATGGAGAGGGGAGGCTAACAGTAGACTATCGTGGCCTAAATGAAGTCACACCACTGCTGAGTGCTGTCATGCCAGACATGCTAAAACTTCAATAAGAACTGGAGTCAAAGGCAGCCAAGTGGTATGCCACAACTGATATCGCTAATGCATTTTTCTCAATCCCTTTGCAGCAGAGTGCAGGCCACAGTTTGCTTTCACTTGGAGGGTTGTCCAGTACACCTAGAATTGACTGTCTCAGGGGTGGAAACACAACCCTACCATTTGCCATGGATGGATCCAGACTGCACTGGAAGAGGGTGAGGCTCCAGAACACCTGCAATACATCGATGACATCACCATGTGGGGCAATACAGCAGAAGAATTTTTTGAGAAAGGGAATGGTCCAAATCCATCTGAAGGCTGGTTTTGCCATAAAACAAAGTAAGGTCAAGGGACCTGCACAGGAGATCCAGTTTTTAGGAATAAAATGGCAAGATGGACGTTGTCAGATCCCAATGGATGTGATCAATGAAATAACAGCCATGTCTCCACCAACTAGCAAAAAGGAAACACAAGCTTTCTTAGGCGTCGTGGGTTTTTGGAGAATGCATCTTCCAAATTACAGTCTGATTGTAAACCCTCTCTATCAAGTGACCCGAAAGAAGAAGGATTTCAAATGGGGCCCTGAGCAATGACAAACCTTTGAACAAATTAAAGAGGAGATAGTTCATGCAGTAGCCCTTGGGCCAGTCCGGGCAGGACAAGATGTAAAAAATGTGCTCTACACCACAGCCGGGGAGAACGGCCCTACCTGGAGCCTCTGGCAGAAAGCACCAGGGGAGACTTGAGGTTGAACCCTAGGGTTTTGGAGTCGGGGATACAGAGGATCTGAAGCCCACTATACTCCAACTGAAAAAGAGATATTGGCAGCATATGAAGGGGTTCGAGCTGCTTTAGAAATGATCGGCACTGAAGCACAGCTCCTCCTGGCACCCCGACTGCCGGTGCTGGGCTGGATGTTCAGAGGGAGGGTCCCCTGTACACATCATGCAACTGATGCTACGTGGAGTAAGTGGGTCGCACTGATCACACAATGGGCTTGAATAGGAAACCCCAGTCGCCCAGGAATCTTGGAAGTGATCATGGACTGGCCAGAAGGCAAAGATTTCGGAATATCACCAGAGGAGGAGGTGATGCGTGCTGAAGAGGCCCCACTGTATAATAAACTGCCAGAAAATGAGAAGGAATATGCCCTGTTCACTGGTGGGTCCTGTTGTCTTGTGGGAAAGCATCGGAGGTGGAGGGCTGCTGTGTGGAGTCCTATATGACAAGTGGCAGAAACTGCTGAAGGAGAAGGTGAATCGAGTCAGTTTGCAGAGGCGAAAGCCATCCAGCTGGCTTTAGACATTGCTGAACAAGAAAAGTGGCCAGTGCTCCATCTCTATACTGACTCATGGATGATGGCAAATGCCCTGTGGGGGTGGTTGCAGCAATGGAAGCAGAGCAATGGCAGCACAGAGGCAAACCCATCTGGGCTGCCGCATTGTGGCAAGATATTGCTGCCCGGGTAGAGAACCTGGTTCTAGAAGTACGTCACGTAGATGCTCACGTACCCAAGAGTCAGGCCACTGAAGAACATCAAAACAACCAGCAGGTGGATCAGGCTGCTAAGATTGAAGTGGCTCAGCTGGATCTGGACTGGCAACATAAGGGTGAATTATTTCTAGCTTGGTGGGCCCATGACACCTCAGGCCATCAAGGAAGAGATGCAACATATACATGGGCTCGTGATCAAGGGGTGGACTTGACCATGGACACTATTGCGCAGGTTATCCATGAATGTGAAACATGCACTGCGATCAAGCAAGCCAAGCAGTTAAAGCCTCTTTGGTATGGAGGACGATGGCTGAAATATAAAGATGGGGAGGCCTGACAGATAGATTGATTATATCACACTCCCACAAACCCGCCAAGGCAAGCACCATATGCTTACAATGGTGGGGGCGACCACTGGATGGCTGGAAACATATCCCATGCCCCATGCCACTGCCCGGAACACTATCCTAGGCCTTGAAAAGCAAGTCCTATGGCGACATGGCACCCCAGAAAGAATTGAGTCAGACAATGGGACTCATTTCCGAAACAACCTCATAGACACCTGGGCCAAAGAGCACGGCATTGAGTGGGTATATCACATTCCCTATCATGCACCAGCCTCTGGGAAAATTGAACGATACAATGGACTGTTAAAGACTACGCTGAGAGTGATGGGTGCTGGGATGTTCAAACATTGGGACACATATTTAGCAAAGGCCACCTGGTTAGTCAACACTAGGGGATCTGCCAATCGAGCTGGCCCTGCCCAATCAAAACTTTTATGTACTGTAGAAGGGGATAAAGTCCCTGTAGTGCACATAAAAATATGCTGGGGAAGACAGTCTGGGTTATTCCTGACTCAGGCAAAGGTAAACCCATTCATGGTATTGCTTTTGCTCAAGGACCTGGGTGCACTTGGTGGGTGATGCGGAAGGATGGGGAAGTCCGATGTGTACCTCAAGGGGATATGATTTTGGATGAAAATAGCCAATGAACTGAATTGTATGATGTTAATTGCGATATAATACTGTTTTTTATCACTTCTATGGTTGCTATATGCCATATCAATGGTATTAGGGTAAAAATCACCCAGATTAATGAAGAATGAACTTTGATGAAACCGAGCAAAGTGCAGCGGTGATGGAACCAGAACTGGCTTCAACATGCAACAACCACACACCATCTCTCCTGCCCTGAAGGACTGTTATGAGAGATGGAGCCCAAAGTCATGGACTAAATGAACTCAACGGACATTTTCGAGGGATGGCCCATAGACTAAAGGAATGATGTCTGTGTGCATATACCAAAAGACAGGAAAAGTGGTGGTGATTAGTTAGAATGTATTGGAAAGTGTAGGACCCGGGCATGACATAAATGGTATAGAATAAGGGGGGGATACTGTCTTGGTTTTGGCTGGGATAGAATTAATTTTCTTCCTAGTAGCTGGTACAGTGCTGTGTTTTGGATTTAGGATGAGAACAATGTTGATAACACACTGATGTTTTAGTTGTTGCCAAGCAGTGCTTACACTAGTCAAGGACTTTTCAGCTTCCCGTGCCCTGCCAGGTGCACAAGAAGCTGGGAGGGGCACAGCCAGGACAGCTGACCCAAACTGGCCAAAGGGCTATTCCATACCATATGACGTCATGCTCAGTATATAAACGAGGGAGTTGGCCAGGGAGCAGTGATTGATGCTTGGGGACTGGCTGGGCATTGGTCAGCATGTGGTGAGCAATTGCATTGTGCGTCACTTGTTTTGTATATTCCTTTATCATTATTATTATTATTTTCTCTTCCTTTGCTGTCCTATTAAACTGTCTTTATCTCAACCTATGGGTTTTACTTTTTTTTTTCTGATTGTCTCCCTCATCTGACTGGTGAGGGGGGAGGGTGAGTAAGCTGTTGTGTGGTACTTAGTTGCTGACTGGGGTTAAACCACGACAGCAGCACGGGCTGCTGCTTGGCACAGACTAAAACTGCGCCAGGGAGTGTGCTGACACAGTGAGTGATCATGGGCTTGAGCCTTTGCCCTGAGACTTGCTTTATTTGTTAGTATAGATGCTGCCTGAGAGAGCCTGATGGAGAAGCACTGTGTCTCTTAAGCATGTTCTCCTCAGGTGTTAATACTCTGTCCACCGACCTCACCTCTCATGTCTTCTTTATGTTTCTCTTCAACTTTTAGTTAATCTTTGAATGGAAATAAATTGATCTGGGGACATTTTTGGGGGCAATTATAGTCCACATTCTGGAAGTGGGGCATTGGACAGTGAGTACCAGCAGCTACTGCTCCATGCCTTGTTCAGTCTCCAAGGATTTCATTGAGCTTTCTGCCTGGGAGCCTCCAATTTCGCAGTTCAAGGTCTAAGGCTGCTCCTGTCTATATATATAAATAGGTTGTATATGTGATCGACTGGCTGGCTGACTGTTTGGCTGACCAACTATGTCTGTTCACAGCAAGAGGAGATTTTGGTATCCAGGGTGCTGCTTGAATCCTCTCTGTCACTTATGCCACTTCAATAAAAATATGGGGTAAATTCTGTAGAATTTGCCCAGCTAATCAACTAACAATGTCATGTGCTGAGAAACATCTTAGAATTCAGATATTCTGAATGTTCTGCATATTTCTATATTCCAAATGATTCTGTGTTGAGGTAATTATTCATTCTTGTTGTTAATACTGATGTGTACTGCAAATATTTCCCATGCATATGCTAAGTGATGTTCATGAGAAAATGTCTTTTCCTTGAATGCAATGTGTACAACAGAGGTGCCTAAATGCACTGCCAGGGTAAATTGCACACATTGAGGAGTAAATGAAAACTCAGAAAATTTCTTGGAGCACTTGACATCCTTGTGGTGTGTTTTTTTTCTCCTCCTGAAAGCAGAGGACTTCACCTGTGCGGTTCCTCTTCTGAATAGTTCTGCCTCATTATTTCTCGGTTTCACTTTGAACATATGCAGATTGACTGCCTACTGCCTGCAACTGCATAGTTCCATGGGATCTTCTGGTTTTAGAGCTCTAAGTTGAAGGGTTGATCTATAAATCTGACCAAGAAGTCTCCAGAAGGCCAGTGTGGAATAAATAGCAACAATTTAATGTTCTGCCTTTGTTTCATTATTAGTAGATGGCCTGATTCTGCACTTTCACTGAGACTAATTCGGCATCAACATAATTCAGAAGTAGTTCAGTTTTTATGGACTGATGATAAAGTTGGACTGATGTCAATGTCAGACTGACATCACAGGTTTAAAGATGGACATAAGAGGCATAAACCAAGAGTTATATACTGGTTTGTGATTTCCCCCATAAGGTCTATCTATATGTGACCCCACTCTGCCTTTGTTCCAAGTCAACTATAATCCACCTGACTGAATTAGCCAGAGCCTATATATTATCTCATGTCTCTGGCTTGGTAGCTGGGCTCAGTGTTGTGTCATCTACAGTCACAAGGTTTGGCATCACCTGGGAGAGCAGAGGGCAAAAGATGTGCTTCTTTTTGTGCCTGCAAGGCACCACCCCTGTGGCACTGGGCTACTTCGGCAGGGAGTGGTTCTATGCAGCTGGAAACTGCAGTCACTAAAAATAGTCAGGAAGGTTAAAAAAAGCAAAAGTGTGAAAAAGCATTTAAAGTGTGATAAAGTAAGTGATTTTATAACTGATTTTATTACTTAAAGTTCAAACATTATTTTCACTAGTCTTTGTCTGGTGTAAATGAAGATGAAAGAAGTTGGATAAGGGGAGACTTGAGTACTGCAGGATGCTTCAGGGATCACGTCTTTAAGGGTTATTAAACATAATTTGTTTTTGTCAGATTCCAATTTGTCTGTGTTTTAGCAAATCCTAGAAACTTGAGTTCTGACATTTTGTATATCCCTATTAATTATTCATTCCTGAGAATCTGTACTTGTTTGACCTTAAGAATTATTGCCTATTTACATTGAAGAAGACCCAGTAAGACTTGTCATACATTGTCCTTCACAAAAAATAAAAAAATATGAGAGTCTTTCTCCCTGGGTAAATGAGGAAATAAAACAACCTGGGCTGGGTCAATGGTTTTAATACTGGTGGGAAACTCTTAACATGCTGCAGAGGCAGCATCTAAGGAATCTGCTGAGATAGCTGGATCTGCAGTTCTAGGTTAAACTTAGGGATACAGGGCCACACTTTATCAACATTATGTGGGATGAACTGACCCTTGTGCAGAGTGCCACCAGGGGACTCATGCATCACTTATGTCTGACAAAGTGTCCTGGGTGGGACTTTGGTGGTGCACGAGGCTAATTTGGATACTCTTCACAGGAGCTAAGTTTTAACCAATATAAGTAAGGTTAATACAATCTCTCCCTTTGTACACATTTTGTTTTTATTGAGACAAACTTCCACTGAACTCGACGTGTTATTGTGTTGCACAAACCCCACTGACTTCAGCAGTTCCAGGGCAGACCTGGCTGCAGATTTCCAGCCAGAACAAGATTTTGCTGGAAAATCCCAACTCCACAAAAAGTTTCATGGAAGCAATTTGCTTTTGGTGATGTCAGTGGTTTTTGCTCAGACTGTGTGGAAGCCTGGGCTTCCCAGGAACTGAATTTTTGTGGCAGCCTTACTGCTCAGATTACCATGGAGTTGACAAGCCCAGGGCTTCCAGGGTTTGCAACATTAGGGCAGCCCAATCACCTAACATTTCTACAGTGGTGAGGGAGCAAGCATAGCACTGAGAGGTCCTGGGATCTGCACTTCTAGCCAGGGCTCTCATCTTGTCTCTGCAGCAGGATTCTGGGACACAATTTACATATAAGCCAGGGCTTCAGGGATTCTGGTGTTTCTGTCACAGGACTGAGAGCAAATCACGGTCTTCACAGCTCCAGCCTTCCTGTGAGGCAGTAGTGAAGAAGGCCTGTAAACACATTGGTTCTTAATGCTCTCTGGTTTGGGGTTGGGTATGACTTGGACACTGAAGAACTCATTGGGATGTTTGACTTTCCTAGAAATAGCCAAGGCTTCAGCTGATGAGAGAGTACTATTCCTTTATCTCAAAGAAAAATATCTGACTGAAAAACGTGTATTTTTCTGAAATGAATTATTTTTACAATTTTCCCTCACAGTATCAACATTTACAGTTTTCATTGCAGATAAGGGAAAAAACTCTCAATCTGATCACAGAGATTTTTCTTACAGAAAAGCTTGTGATGGTATTTAGGACTACAGTACTGAGGTTCATCAGCACTTGTTTCCCTCTCCTTGAATGGCCAATGAGCCATTCAAGCTCAGCACTGCACTACAAATATGAATGATCCCAACTTCCCAAAGGGGAATGGGAGAGTGATCAGTGAGCTCGGGAGGTGTAAAGTCCCCACCATGAGGCCTAATGACATATTTCTTCCTCTGTAAATCTGTGACTCCATTGTCTGTGACAATAATTTTAGTGTGAACTAATTCAAAACCCATACTAGTGAAAAACATATAATTTTTCTTGGGATCAAAGACCTCAGTTGTTGATATTCCATTACTTGCTGATGGATGAGTATATCTACATCATAGCTAGCTTCTTTTTTTTGGCCTGCTTTGGAAATAGGAGCTGGACTAGAGCATGGGCTTGGCTACTGTCTTTCCTAAAACTGGGTTAAGACATGAGGGGAAAGCTGTGTTGATGTTGTTGTCAGACTGTACTTGTTCTTTGGATTTGTTTATCTTTTCTCAGTCTGTAAAGTGTTTGTGTTTGGAGGGACACTATGAACTTCCCAAAGTGAGCAGTACTGCTGCAGAGATTGTAATTCAGGAAAAGCATCGAAATAGGGCCTGGGCTAAAAGGTCTGAGAGACAGAAAGTAGCAGATTTTGTTACCTCATTAGCTATCATCAGGGAATCTTGCACAGCTCTAAATTAAATATGAACATCTTGACTTCTGTAAGGCCTTTGACACATTCCCATACAACATACTTGTCGCTAAATTCGAGAGAAATGGGTTTGGTGGATGGACCATTCGATGGATAAAGAATTGGCTAGATGGCCATGTTCAAAGAGTTACGGTCAATGGCTCAATGTCCAAATGGAGATCAGTTACAAGTGATGTCCTTTAGGGGTCCATATTGGGATGAGTACTGTTTAATAACTTTATTAATGACAGAGACAGTAGGATCAAGTACACTCTCAGCAAGTTTGTTGATGACACCAAGCTGAGTGGTGAAGTTGATATGCTTGAGGGAAGGGATGCCATCCAGAGGGACCTTGACAGGCTGGAGGAGTGGGGCCTTGTAAACCTCATGAAGTTCAACAAGGCCAAGTGCAAGAGCTTGTACTCGGGTTGGGGCAATCCCCAATATCAATACAGGCTGGGGGATGAAGGGATTGAGAGCAGCCCTGCCGAGAAGGACTTGGGGATATTGGTAGATGAAAAATTAGATATGGGCAGGCAATGTGCACTCACATCCCAGAAAGCCAACTGTATCCTGGGCTGCATCACAAGAAGCGTGGCGAACAGGTCAAGGGAGGTGATTCTGCCCCTCTACTCTGCTCTGGTGAGACCCCATCTGGAGTACCGCATCCAGCTTTGGGGTCCCCAGCACAAGAAAGACATGGACCTGTTAGAACAGATCCAGAGGAGGGCCACGAAAATGATCAGAGGGTTGGAACACCTCTCCTATGAAGAAAGGCTGAGAGAGTTGGGGTTGTTCAGCCTGGAGAAGAGGCGGCTCTGGGGACACTTTATTGCAGCCTTTCAGTACTTAATGGGGGCTTATAAGAAAGATGGAGAAAGACTTTTTATCAAGACCTGTAGCGATAGAACAAGGGGTTACTGTTTTAAACTGAAAGAGAGTGGATGTAGATTAGATATAAGGAAGAAATTTTTTATGATGAGGGTGGTAAGACACTGGAACAGGTTGCCCAGAGAGGTTGTGGATGCCCCAGCATTGGAAGTGTTCAAGGTCAGGTTGGACGGGGCTCTGAGCAACCTGATCTAGCAAAAGATGTCCTTGTCCATGGCAGGGGGGTTGGACTAGATGATCTTTAAAGGTCCCTTCTGACCCAAACCGCTCTATGATTCCATGGTTCCATTATTCTATTCTATGTTCTGTAATGAAAGAAATGTGAAACCTCAGCGATTCAGAAGACAGAATTCCCATTTAAACATATTCTTAAGTGATCATGGGTATTATGAAATTTTTTCATTGGGATAAGTATTTTCATTATCCTGCCTATGTTTTAAAGAAGGCAGTGGGTGTAGGCTGGAAGGTTGCAGAGCACAATCTAAAGGCCCCATCCTACACCCTGATGTTTGGGAAAGAGGTCCTGGAAAACTGGTAAAACATCCTGCTTGAATTGGTCTACCATAGTCATCCTCACAGCAGCTGCAGGCTTGGGGTCCATTTCATGGGATATTGCTTCCTATGCTCAAAATGAAGATCATAGTTTTTAAGCCCAAACAGTCTGAAATCTCAAGGTTTCATCTTGGTTTCAGCATCTAAGATGCTGACCCATTATTTTTTTTTCATTTTCTGACTTCATTTACTGTAAATCTTCCCTTGCTTTTTTCCATGACTGCTCTTCAGCCAAACTGCAGCTATTAAAGCATCCTTCTTTGGCTGTGACCCTGAGTTTCTCTCTTTTTGTCCCTGACAAATTCCTCTTCCTAATATAAATCACTCATTGCTTTTTTAATATGTTCTGGTTACATCCTGGTTCCTTCCCTCAGCCTTTGGGTCTCCTCAAGGGTCACCATCCCACATAATCTCAGTAAAGCACTAGATGCATTGGTCCCTCTTGTGGCTGTCATATGTCAGCAAGGTATATATTTTGATAAAGTTCAGAATGAGAAAAAAACTGAGACTTGGCTGCTGTCTAGACTGATGAGAAACCTGTGATAACAGACTGCCTAAGGCACTGCCAAGCAGTAACTAGCTGATTTAGTTTACTCAGTGGCAAAAAAACGCAAAAAACACATGCCCAGGGCACCAGCTTTCCAAGGCAGGAGAGGGTAGATGATAATCTGCTGTGAGCAAGACTGAAACTCCTTCCTGACTGAGTTAAGGACTAAGAAATCCTTCTGAGTTGAAGGATGTGGGGAAGAGGAAGGCTTGAAATTAGCTAGTCTCTAAAGGAGGTGGAGTACAGAAGGAAGCAAGGTCCCTAGGATCCATGGGAAAGAGCAGAGTGGAAGGTGGATCATCTGCCAGGAGACTGTGAACATGTTGCACCCTGTCAGCTGTATCATGGAGGTCACCTTTGGAGCCAAGATAAACGTAGAGATATACATGGTTTACTTTTCATTGCTTGTTTATCAGCTTCTGTAAACTATATACTGTGAGAGGCTGAGCAAATGCCTGGGACTCAGTGCTAATGCTCTGGCTCTTTGGCCATCTTCAACCAACCAGTGGATTGAGGCTACTGCACTCGGTGAAACCTATCAGTGAATACAAGGAGCTGCTTTTCCTGGTGAAATGAAAGACAGTCAGTTTTCCCCTGCCACAATTCACTTGTTTGCCGAACATTCCTGTATAACGATTTTCATCTTTTTAGTATTAAGTGATAATGATAATAGTAAATTCTCCTCTGTCTGATGAAATTCAAACCTCCCTATTTGGATATTAAAAGCTGCACAAAAAGGCACAAGGCAAAAAATTTCCTTAAATATGTTAGTGCCCCTATGAATATGTAATGGGCACTTACATATTTTCAGTCCAAGAGAGGAGGCAGTGTTCTGTGTCACAGATATGCACCCTGTGCTCTGTGGCAGCAGTGCATCCAGTAAAAGGCATTAAAGGGTGGACCAGATAGTGGGAATGTCAGGACACATGCTGCCCCTAGATAGGCCATGTTCCAGTGAATGCCACCTTGCAGCTGGTAAGAAGGTTGTTCTGCCAAAATGCGTCTGGGGCTTCAGGTGCTAAGGCTAATCCTGATCCTCATTGTGCTAAAGTGAATTGGAAGAGATTTCCAGACAGAAAGGTAAAGGTATGACAAAAAGCTACAGCCTGTATATTGAGAACCAAAGGCTCAGCTCCTATAGGTACGTCTATACTGATAAATAAAGCAAAGCCTCATTTAGAGAGTGTTGGTGCAGCTAAAGGGCCACAAGGGAGGAAACCCGGATTTCTGTGGGGTAATTTGGGAGGGTGTCCTCAGCTGCCTTTAAAATGGGCTTCTGAACTGAGTGGAAAGAGGGCATGGCTTCTGTTTGGGGAAAGATCCCTGTTACTGAAGACAGCTATGAGCTGAGGATGGATTTTCTGTGACCACAGGTGGTGAGCAGGGAAGAGGGTGGTAGGAAATGCTCTGAGCCTGGAGGCAGGGCTGTGAGCTGTGGAGAGGATCAGAAACAAACCGAGGGCTTCCTGGTAGAAAAGATGGGTATGTGGGTTTGTACCTGAGCGTGGAGCTGTGGCTGTTAGAGGGGTCAAAATAAAACAAGCTAGACTGATTAGATTATAAAACTAGGAGGCAGCAGGTCTAATTTTTATTTCTAACTTGCTGTACGATTAGTGCCAACTCATCTAATTTCTCAGGGCATCAGTTTTTCCATCTGTGAAATGTGGATGATGTGACCACCATCAATAAATTGCACAATGTAAGTGCAATGTGATACCTACCCCCAGTGCTTCATGGACAGATTTTTATTTAGATACTCCACCAGCTCTGAAATCACATTGAATAGGTGATTTGAAAGCTTTGTTGTAAATCTGAATATCGCTGACGCATTAAGAAGAATGAGGTGATCAGAGGATGAACTGCATTAGCAGAAGAAGTATGTTTAAATCTGGTATAAATGAGTTTGAACTGCAGTGGTATGAAGGTATTTTTGTTTAGGCATTCTGCCAAAATGTGAGGCATTCACATTTTTATCCTTTTCATGGATTTTCTTGGAACATAAACAACATATATATTATTGTTACAACTTTGCAGAAGCAAGTGACTCAAATACAATTTGACTATTGTTGATGAACTGTGTAGATAAGATTTGTCGTAGAGGAAGTAATTTTGTGAACGTAAAATGGGAAAAAAAGGAGAGCTGTATGAGGCATCCATCATAGGTTGCATTTTTTGCTTTCTCACAATAAACAGATCAAAAGGGAAGCATTTATTTTGCAGAAGGCTGTGCACTGATTTGAGAATAGTCTGCACCAGCAATGGATGTCACCCTCCAGAATTTCCCAAACTCTTCCACCAACTTCATAATTTCAGGAGTTGAGTATGTCTTTGTAACATGGGGTAAAAGAAGATTCAGAGAAGAAGTGCAGCTTAGCCTTTTCCGAATAAGCCATTCATGAATTTTGTGGAAAAAAGGCTATGGGACTGCCCTAAAAGAGAGCTGAATTGCAACTTCACTTTCAGTGCTGTAATATAAACTATGCATTTTAATGTGTATGTTGTGCTTGCAGCAGTATGATAATATAGAAGCATAACAATTACATCAGTAGAATGAACACATTTCTAATGGTATTTGTGTTATATGGATATATGGCTGTTGGCCTGTATGCTGATACTTTCATTGCTGCCATATACATGCAATCTACTTATGGTTAAGGTTGCCAGGCAAGTAATTACCAGAATGGAGTGCTAAGCAAGCAGTCCCAGTGTCAAAGAATCTGACCTTGTGAAGATAATGAGACAAGGAGAATTCAGAACAGATGAAAGCCAAGAGCACCTACTTTATCTACTGACAGCCAGAGAACACCTTCATGCTCAATCAGTTCCTGCTAATGAGACAAGATGGGGCAAGATGGTAAAACAGCAGTAACGGGCAAACTTTTTTTCAGCTTAATGATCTATAACTTAGTTAGATAAAATTGTCTTTTAAACCAGGCAGTAACGTAAGTATGAGCAGAGAAATACAAAGAACGTATTTAATACCTTTTGGTTTTGTTTACATTATAATGGGCAATGATTAATGGGTGGGGAAATATACCCTGTAGTGTGGCTGGGGGAAGCTTAATCCATTTAACTTATCAAAGGGAAGGCGAAAGGGCAATGCGATCACTCTCTGAGAGTCCACATCAGGAGAGGAGCATGGTAACGGAGGGCTTTTCAGCCTAGCTGGCAAACAGACACAGCATATACTGTCTGGAAGCTGAAACCAGAGAAATTCAGGTGATAAATGGTGAGCTTTTATCCATGAGGGCAATTTATTACTCAGCATCCTGGGGGGCTCCTTCTTCCTCAATTAAAAAATTTAATTTATTTAAAATTAAGACTAGATGCTTTTTGAAAGGTATATGTGCTTTTTTATGTGTTTGTGAACATCTGGTGGTCCAGGGGTCACTCTAAAGGCATCTAAGAAAGGTAACTTAGAAGTGCAAGTGATTGTCAGTGGGCCTGAAATCTCCATACAGCATCTTCAAACCTCTTGGAAAGTTTAAGGGTATGCAAATTGTAAAAGGTTGAAAACTAATGGACTAGCTAAATTGACTCTTGGACTTGGATCAAGAATTAATGTAGGGGAATGTTAAAGTCTCTCTTACACAGAATATCAGACTAAACAATCAGTCTGGTCTATTCTCATTTTGCAGTCTATAAATAGGACTAATATTGTGGAGCCACATTGAGATTAGGAAATTCTGGCATATGCTGTAGATTACCTCTTCCAGTGCATGTTAGCTAGGCAGCCTTATGAGGTGTTTGCAGGATAGCTAGCTGATTTTCTAAATTATCTTCTTGCACTCTCTTTTTCCTGCCATTTTAAAGCTACACAGGAATTACAAAGTATTCATGATGCTTACACAAAGTTGTAGCCTCATTCTTCCCGTTCTCTATTGAAAACCTCTGCATTCATTCTCTAAAGGCCATGGTTGGTGAGAAGGTGGCATGGGGAGGGAATGGACTCTGGAAAAGGGTTGCCTGTAGTCTCAATCTTACTTGAAACTCCAGACAGCCAAAACTATAATTAACAAAGGTCCTTGGCAGGTTGATGGTAGAGAAGAAATATAAACTCGATACCTGAGTCACTGTTTGAAATCCTTTTCCTTTACTGTTTGTAGCAAAGAATTTAAGCCACCCAGCATGAAGCAGACCACCTGAAAAGCACAGATCAGAGTTTCTGAGAAGCGTTTTCCTGTCCTAGTCCTCTGGGAGCAAAGGGAAGGGCACTGTCCTCTTCTGTGACTTAGTTGGGAGGGGTCTGAGAGGTTACAGAGCTGCACTTTTCCCACCCCCATTTCCCTTCACAGCTGTCTCCACTCCACATAAAAAGGCCTTTCAGTGAGTGGCACAGAAGTTCAGACCCATCTCTTCAGTTGGAGGAAAGGACAAGTCCTTGCCTCTGGAAGCTGCTGGACAGAAGTTCTGCTCTTTCTGTGCTGGGAGAGAACTGGAGCGTAACTCTGGAGGCCAAGGTCAGGAAGGAGAGGACCAGGGGCACCAGGGGATCTTCAGGATCAGTTTCTTTGGCCAGCCCAGAATTTCACCCAGCATTTTCTGTGCTGACCCACAACGAAGATGGTTGGCCTTTTTAAAAAAACCACCTAGTCTTGATTTAGTGTCTCAGAGCAATCAGACCACTCCGGGGACTTGGCCTGCTCTTAATTGAGGCAAAAAACTAATGGTAGCTCCCAAATACAAATCACTCCTGGAGCTCAAATGAACTGTCACTCCTGCTGCAATGCTCCCCTCCTTTTCTTACCTCCTCTAATAAGCAATGAAATACCTAGCAAAGTTGAGACCTCACCCAGATGGTGAGATATGCTGATTAATTTACAGACCTATCAGGTCTTGCACGTTGCCACTGAGACACATGTTCCTAGCTCCCGTTTTGTTTTCTTCAGGCTTGCTCTACCCCTCAGTGGTTCGTGATGGTGCATGGTGGCCCTGCTCCAGCTATGGCTCGGAGTGCCTGGTGCCCTGGCTTCCAGGAGCTGTGAGTTAGAGGCCCCACAGAGTTTGGTAGACAGGCTCACTGAGTGGGAGAGCAGCTGCAGAGCCCCAGAGAAGTGCTGCACTTGCAGGTTCACCCTCAGAAGGCCTTCATTAGAAGTCACATCTTTTGGCCACAGCTTCGTGCTGTGGACCCTTTCACCTCCAGTTTGCACAAAGTCTCCCATGTGTCCACAGAGGAGATACTAGAAAGATCTGGAGGTAAATCCAAATACAGATCCTCAAAAACTGAGAATTGCAGCTCTTGGTGCTATAATTTTAGCCTAGAGATGTTCAATAAACTGTAAGTTAAAATTTTTTTGATTGGGCAGCTTAAAAGTAAGGTCATGCAACTTTGTGTGAAGGTTTTTTCAGAAAGATATACCCTTTGCTCTATTCAGTTGGTTCTGTCCTTTTTTTCTGTTCTGTCCAGTTCTGCTCCAGATCCATCTAACACAGCTGCTGTGGGCACCGCTGCCTCTGAGCTTCAGAGAGTTTTTTTGTTGTTTTAAGCTGGTAAGAGTGGAAAAGTGAGCTGCAAGGACCCAGGTTAGCACAGCTTGAAAAACCAGACAAGTGTTTTGGTCTCACAAGCCTGTCTGCACTTGAGCAAACCAGACTCAATTCATGTAAGGTGTTAGGAACTATTTGTCATTCCTATTACTTTTCTCCAAACCCTTTGCTTTTTTTGCCATTCTTACCACCATCTCTATGATTCAGGTGCACAGAGGCTATGGGGACAGGTACCTTTGCACAGACACCCTGACTCGGCCCCAGGGAAGCTACTATTGGAAGCAACAGGATGCTTTAGGTTGGCCATTGTGCACTGGCTTTTGGTCCTTTAGATTCACCCAGTCAGGAGTATCTTAGTAGTAACATGGCCCAGCAGACTAAGCAGAGTGCTTTACCGGCGTGGTGGTGTTTCTTCCCGCTGTGCACATTAGGTTGGTCAGAGCTATCTTGTGCCTCTGCTTCTCACCCTGCTGCACCTGGGACTTGGGAGCCCTCTCTCCAGGCCTGCACACAGTATCGTTGTGCCCCTTCATTATTCCCACCTGTATATCCAAATGTGATTATTTTCTCTAATATTGAACTGAGCCCCCTTCAACATGTTATCTTCAGTCACCTTTCTTCAGGGTTTGTTTTCTGTAATCCAGGCCTCTGAGCTTAGCCTATGTTTTATGTTCTGGGATACATGGTCTTGCACTTGACTCTCTTAAAAACATCGCTAGCTGTTCTCAGACACACTGATCACTGTGTTTTGCCTCTGTGCATATTCACAGTTTAGTGGGAGAGTAAACCCCTAACAATTATTTAATTTTTTTTTTTAACCTAGCTCACTGATGAACATATTTAACCTTTTATATTATATACATGATACATGCTTTATATATAATTATATATAAGCTACATATTATGTAATATGTACTATATATATGTGTGTGTGTGTCTCTCTCTCTCTCTCAAAATATTCCTTCTATTTCAGTGTAATTTGGGATTTACCTTGGTTGGGACAGTACACTTCTGGCTCATGGTTTTCATTCCTTTTCAGAACTATGAGCAGTGGGTTCAGCAAACCCCAGTCCTTCCCTTCAAATTGATGTGTAAGATCTAATTCCTTTTGAGGCAGTGTGATGCTTTAGATAATGAGCTGCATTTGGAGTCTGTAACTTCTCATCTGTTCCCATCTTACCACAGCTGCACAGTGATCATGGGGAAGGCCCATTACTGACCCATGCCTTGGTTTTCCCATCTCCAACAATGGATACAACAAGATAGTAGCTTACTTCTCATGCAGAGAGCTGTAAAAGCCAGGTATTAAGATGAGCAAGAGCTGGGAAAGTGGCATGGACCAAGAACCACTTCCACCTCACTGTCAGAAGCAGCTCAGCTGCCCAGACAAGCACCAGTTCACACCAAGAATGTTTTATTCACCAAAGGGCTGCTGCAAACAGGTTGCTTGTTTGTTTGTTTTGGTTTTTTTCCCCAAAATACCTGGAGGGCTCAGAGCATTTTCCATTGCGGCTGTTTTCTTTTAAGGTGAAAATAATCAAACAGCCCTTCACCTGTGGATCAAGTGTGGATTTCTCAGCAGCTTTAGGTCCTTCTCCTGCTATCTCACCAGGGCACTGTTGTGACTTCTCTGCTTTTCACCCTCTTGTACCAGAGACAGAGTACTGCAGTTGGCAAGCCTGGGCTTTTTTTTCTAGCTGTGTTCCTGCATGGTGGACCTGTCCCTAGGAGACGTTGTGACCCAGGGTGGCAAAGCCATTCTGTTTTACATGATCTGACCACACCTGCCCAGCCCTGGCTTGTCCCACTCCTGTCCCATGTGTGAACTGTCCCCATCTTTACTGCATTGTAGATTTTGTGAAGTCAAATGTGAATCTTGTTTAACTTTGAAAAAAATTTAATTTGATGTCTCCCCTTCCATCAGTTGTTTTAATCTTTTTCCCATTGCATTTAAAGGAGAGGAAAAAATGTGATTTAAGGAAGAGTGAGAGGTAATTTGCACACCCACTCATGCACACCAGAAAAAGAAACTAAGAGAAAACATCTTGCTTTCTTCAATGTTTTTCCCAACTTTAACCTTACTTTTCTCAGTTGAAAGGGATAAAAAAATCCAAACAATGAAAGTTTTTAACACCAGTATGATTTTTTTATTGCTGCTGTCATTCTTTTCTTAGGAAAATCATGAGCCAATGTAACTAAATTCTGAAAATGGGCCCTCTCCTGTTATTTCAAACAACTACAGAAATAATTGCATCAAAATTACATCTGGAAATACAGAATTATTACTTTTCTTGTAACAGCTGGGCTGCTTTTGGGAAACAATAATTCCAAGGTTACTGTAGAATAAGGCAAGGAAGTTTAGGGGGTTAGGGAAGGACCTGTCCATGCCTTCTAATTCAACTGTGCTGTGGAAGACAAATTTACTCTCTTACTATTTTTTTCTTTTTAAGTACTTAATGATCAACTTGCAGAAATAATCTGATATTTTACAATCTTTAAAGAAATTGGAGTGTGTGTATTTGTGAATGTGTGTATATATACACATATAGAAAAAGAAAAAGAAAAATAACCTTTTTTGCATCTTGGCTTCAGATTATAGTAGATATAAACAGAAGAAGCTGGCAGCATCGTTATGTCATTTTGTATGGCTTTTTTTTTAATATCTCACTTTGTGGCTGGTTAGCTGCCAAATAAAACCTGCTTGTGAAAAATAGAGAGCAACACCCAATTCTTGAGACAGTCAGGAGTCACTTGAGTCACGCAGGTAGCATGGCTCAGCAGGGTCACTTTGGTCCGTCATCTGCACGAGAAGCTGATACTGTGTGCTATTTTTTTATACACGTAGCTGGACTTGATACTGAAGATTTTATGTGCAAAGAAGTACTTAGAGTCCACAGATATTTTCTGTAGAGTTGCAAAAGAATGTTCTTTAATCTCAAAGACCAAAGTAGTTAGTGTTTTTCAAAGAACTGTACTATGTCACAAATAGTTGCTGGGAAATATTTAACTCTAATGTTAACAACATACATTTATTTAGAGTATTGTCTTCATTGTGGTATCATTGCACATTTAATACTGGTTCTTTTTAAAAGCTGAAATGATTTCTAAAAAAAAAATATATTCTATCATGTCGCTATGATATACAGCTTCAAGATAACATGGAGAGGAAGGCATGGCCAGGTGCTTTGTCCTTGCAGCATTAGGTTGCCAGTGTGAGAGAGGGACAAAGACGAGCACTGTGTGCCTCTGGTTGGATATGTGGCATCTCTCACATGAGCTGGATGTGCTTCATCAATGTGCAAGACCTGCTCAGGCAGGAAAGCAGCAGCCCTGCGTGGGGGGAAGCTTCTTTCCCCCTTCCCTGAGAAAGCAGCCAGGGTGTGGATACGGCCCATGTGGCCCATCCTGTGTGTGTCTGGGTGGTGTCCGTCACCCACAGGCGCGGGGGGGAGCACACTTTCCATTAACTACTTTCTGCAGCTTGAGCTGTGGATCCGAAGTGCCCAGACATTGCTGTGCAGCAGCACGTGTTCCTGAGGTGACAAAGCAAACAGGGAACAAAAGCCGGTGAGAGCGAGCCAACGCTGAGAGCTGTGAAAAGGTGCAGGGATTGAGAGCAGGAAGGGCCTAACTTGAAAAGAAACATGTAATGAATGAAATGACTGTTTCTGCTCTGAAGCTTTGGGCTCCCTGTGCTTCAGATGGCTGGGGCTTCCCTTGTTGCAGTAACATCATTTCAGTTCATTGATCTGTGCTGAACTGCAGAAGCACCCAGATCCCTCTTCTCTGTGTGCCCCGGAGGTAGTGTTGCTTTTGGGGCAAGCATGGCCATTACAAAATGCTGCTGATTAGCACAGCTGAGGTAGCAAGTGGGTTTAATCCTGGGAAGAAGTCACATGGGGACGAATGGGGGAGCCGGTACCGAGGGGTCTAGGAGTGGAAGAAGATCCTCTGTCGGTGCCTTGTGCTGCTCTGTCTTTCTCCGCACTGCTGACCCTCACTTGCATTTTCCCATTACCTGGCAGTCCTGGGAGGGAGCACAGCTTAACCCCTCCAGGGTGCGAGCCTGATCCAGGGAGAGAATTGGGCTGGCGGCGCGCCGGGGCAGTCAGATGCACACACCGCAGGACGCCTGTCAGTCAGGGCCGTGGGGATAAGGCACAGACGGAGTGAAATTCAGCCTCCTGACAGCTGATGTGGGGCTGACAGCTCTGCAACAGACACCAAAAGTAATTGTTAGGTGCAGCTTTGTGGAAGAAAATGATCTAAGGCTGAGTGAGGCACAAACTGTTACACGGAGAGTAACGATGGTAGCATCAGCTGTCCCACTGTACAGCTCCCTTCTGAAAACTTTACCTCAAATTCTGTCAATTTTTTTTTAAAAAAACCACAACAGATAGTATAAATCGGGAGGTAGGTTCCAGGCAAATCTGCATTCATCTGCTGGAGGCTGAATCGTAGCTGAAAGACTGTCAGCTGAAGAAACTGGTGGAAGAAAACTTAACAGCCCAAGTTTTGTACCCGCTTAGAGAGGCAGAACTACCTGCTTGTGCAGAGTGGTTGTGGGTGGCAATGGGAAGGGAAAAGCAACCCTCAGACTTGCTAGGTATGAGAGACGTGAAAACCAGGGGAAGCAGCTCCTATTTGCTGCTATTTTACTGATAAAATGGGATGTGTGAATGTTCCGTAACAACAGAAACGGTCATATGGTTATAGATATGTGTAGTTTAAATATACTTTTCATAGGAGAACTTGGATTAGTGTGTTGTTCAGTTCAATTTCTCTTTCCTCTTATCTGCTGACCTCCTTTTGTATCACTTCATGGCACATTTCACCTTGGTAAGACTGATTTCAAACAAATTGAATAAAATACTCCAATTTACATTAACTGAGCAAATAGTACAAGTCCAGGGTTCTTCCATGATCTCTAAAGGGATGGGCAACTAACTTACTTAAGGATCAACATTTTAGGCTGAAGATCCTTCACAGCCAAAATCTTCACATTTTTCTAAGTCCACATTTTCTAGGTGCAAATTTCTGATGTTACACAAAGAAGAATTGAATTGTGGTATTGGATGTAAATTCCACACTTTCCCTACTAACAGTTTAGATTTGGAATTACTGTTTGACTACCTCAGAATAGGAAGAGAGAGAAGAAGGTGACAAGATCTGGGTAGTGAATATAGTGTGATCATCTAACTTTAGATAATGTGCAGGTCTGCAATTCTCTTTCGGGAAACTTGGCTGATGTGCATCTTTTCTGGATGTACTCAGATTGGGAATTTTGGATAAAAATATGGAACACGTAACTTCTTGTTAGGAATCTGTTAAACCTTATGGATATAGATCCATTGCAGTTTTGTTTAAAGTAGAAGTGTACATAAAGGCAACAGTTATGCGCAAACAAAACAATGAATCTGAATTGAATTTTAAAATATCCATGAACAAGTTGACATGATTTTCAGAGAAGTCTCCCGTGTTCTCTGAATGTTTATCCTTTCTCTAATTCCTGGAAGAGTGGCTGCAGACTGTATATATTTTATTTTCAAAATGTGATGAGACCAAGAAGTTTAGAAGCAGAATAGCTATTTAGAATAGCTTTCAAATTCATCACATTTGTATGCTTCATACAAAACAAAGAGTCCTTGGATCAGTAAGAGGGAGCTAAAGCAGGAGAAAGGGGTAGCTTGTGTTTTTGGTGAAGAACTGAAGCTGAGCAGTACTGTTCACTCTGTAATTTTTGAGCTTATCACATCTTCCTGTGTGTTGTCTGCCTTGATAGATAGCAGGATGACAGATGACATCTGCCTGCATCTGAACACAATGTTAAAACATGCAGATGCACTCAGGAACGATCCATGGTCCCAGTGATGTGCCAGCCCTAGAAAACGTAAAAAAAACCCAACAAAACAAACCCTGGGGCTGAAAGCAAAGCTTTACAAAATTTTTTACTAAAATATCTTAAATTATAGAAATCATATATCTCTATAAGACAATTTAGGAATTTTTTGTCTGATGATTAGACATGCTGGAATGACTGGATGCCTTGCTAAAGATTTAGCAGTCTTTTTTACATCTATTGGTTTAAGTGTTTCACTTAAACCTTTTTTATCTGAGCCTCATTATCACTGCTTTTCCCTTACCACTTTTCTCCCCTGAACCATTGCAACTGTTTTCTTCTCCATTTCTTGCACTCCAGCCTTACATACTCTTACTCTCTTGCCTCATTGTTTATCATGACATATATTTTCTGTCCTCTGTTTTGACTATGTTCTCAAAGCAAAAAAACCCCAACAATCCCAAACCACCCAAACCCAACGCCTTTTCAGTCATCAGAAATCTCTACCCACTCAATGAAAGTAGCTGTAGCATTATTGCTCTTGAATGGTGATAGGACAGTTTCTAGGGGATAATCTTTAGTGAATAAATGAATCTTATATCATCCCAAGCTTTTCATAATCAAGATGTATACTGCCAAATGTATGAAATTAAATGGATATATTTTTTACATGGAATAAACCTCTTTAATCGCCCATTTGGAGTCCTATGGCACTAACAGAACTTGCATTATTGAATTATTACAGATGCCAGCCTCATAATGAAATGATTATCATGGACTAGATGGACCCAGACAAGGGAGACAGACTACAGGTACCTTCTTCTTTTAGCCCTATTTTCTATGATTATACAACCTGTGCAAATCAGGTAGAACATTATTAAACCTAGGGAAGAACACATAAGGTTTCTATGCAAATGTTGATCCAGGTGCAAGATTTATGCTATTACATACCTCATGATTTCTCTGGAAGTAGAATCAAAGTATCATGCAGGTTGGAAAGGACACCTGGAGGTCATCTAGTCCAACCTGCTGTTCAAAGCATTTTACAAGAAGTAAAGAAAATGACTTCTTGCTGTTTTCCTGGTGATCCAGGCAAATATCAAAAAATACTAGATAGTCACTTCATTATTTAGATTAATCTCTTATAGTTATGAGGCAAACCTTAATTATAGCATCACTCCATTAGACCTGGGCACACCTCAAGCAGATTGAGAAAACTTCTTCAGATTTTATAAGCATTCAAAGGTTCAAATGAATACCTAACTTAAAACTGAATAAATATGACCTGATAGCGCTTGTCAAAATGTTAGCCCCTTTCTCCACCCATGAATGGTTTGTGATCTGATTTTCATCTGCATGACTGTATTTGTTATTCAGGAATATTCATCAAATAGTTCATACAAACAATTCTTCTAAATTACCTTTTGCTGTGTGGTTGATTTACATCACCTGGTATTGCAAACACTCTTGATTGCATGACTGAAAACCAAAGGTAGAAAAACACCACATGGCAAGGAAAACATAATGCCACATGGTACAGTCAATTAACGAAGTCAGGGATTCTGAGACAAGACTGAGACAAACACACAATGTTTGTCCAAATATCTGAGAATTCCAAAGAGCTCTTGAGCTAATCTTTACAGAACATCTTTGCCATGCCTGAGGACAGAAATGTTTGTCAGTTACCTAACCCAAATCTCAGGTTTGCTGCTCTCCAGGTTGCATGTGATGGAGTTTTTAAAGATATTTTAAATTTCTCCTATAAGGCTGATTAAAATTGAGAACAGAAGGAAAAACCTCCTTGTAATTTTCAAACAGATGTCCGAAAGAATTTTACAGTAAATCTCCCAAAGGCTTTGGCTCAGTGCTGAGTGAAGACTCTTATGGATGTTGACAGAGTTGCTCGTCTTTCTACAAAATAGTCCAGTGACTTAAACCCCATATATTCTCATGAAAGCAGAAGTGAAGCATTAATGGGTCTAAACTGACCTAAAGTAATTCTAAAAGTTTCCAGTTACCTAACCATTCTCTTTTGTTTTTATCATGAAAAAAAAATCCATGTACCATGGTTGTTTAAAAATGAAAGACTCCTGATTGAGCTATTAGAAGTCAGTAACAATTCATAGTGAACTTGAAAAAAAATCTGTAGAGGTTTTGTTTTACAAATTCTTCAGAACATTAATTTCACATCCTGTTCTTTAAAATGTGTTCCCTTTTGTGGCGATAATTATTGAGGATGTGAGTGAATCAGAGTCTGAATCATTTAAGACCTCTACATCCATGAATAATGTTCACCAGTGACTATTTCTCGGCTCCATATTTATGCAGTAATTCCAACAATGAAGTCTTGTTGTGTTTCAAGAAAATAAACATTAAAGTAAACAGCTTGTTCTGTAGTGAGATGATTAGAGGAGGTATTCAACAAAGACTAGACTTCTGTCAGTCCAGTTAGGAGTTTATTACCCAAAGCTGTTGCAATAACAGTGTTATTTCAGTGGATACAGGCTGTTCAAGTTTCCTGGGATTTAAAGGTGAATTCAGGTCATTCATTACTTTTGTTGGCACTGTAAATCTGTAGCATTTAGGGGGGAGTGGAAAGAGAGAAGTATGCTACAAATAGTACAAATAAAGATGGAAGAGATCACTTTAACCCCCTAATGTTTCCTGCACGAAAATCTTGCTCCCCTCATGCTGGAATCACAAAAGTAAGATGGAAGAAAAAACACTGAATTTCCTTTTCCAGCCATACTGTGTACATTTTCTTATGCATACAGGACACCCTCTGAAGCCCTCAAGCTTGTGCACTCTGTGGCTTTCTGTTGGGTTCTTTGAATGGTGGAGTTCAACACCACCACTGTGAACACCAGAGAAACTGGGGAACTTGCACAATAAACTAGGACTTGAAGAGTGTGCTGTGATTTTTAATGACTGTAATATATACTGTGAACACTCCCCAATTTGGATACTACTTGTGGAAGAAGCTGTGTTGAAATCTGTGTTTCAGTTGCAGTTTGAGTAGATTGACTCCTCAGCAGCCTTGGATTGAGTATAGTTGGACATGTCCCTTCATCTTGAGTACATTCTTCTCCTTTTTATTCCTGAAGGAGGTGAAGGAGCAAAAAAGGCACCTTTGCCCCCAAGTTTTCCAAACTGATAGTAGGATCTTCCTCTTTCCTATTTGTTTCCCTCAGATAATTTTTTACCATAAAAAATGTTGAAAATTCATTTCCTGTTACATGGTGACTAGATGGATAGCTTCTAAGCGGACTAATCTTGCTTGTTCATTGCATTAATTGCTCCCTTTTGCTAATTCCTTTGGAGTTAGTCTACTTCTAATTATATGATGAAAATTGTTTATTTCTCTTCCTCTGATTAGCCACGGTAGATGTCTTATATACTTTATTCTTCTCTGTATCGGGGAAAGGTCTGGTGGTTATCTAACTGTCTTAGGTGTTTGTGGCAAGTGGAAGGCTAGAGAGCTCAACTCACTGGAAGTTTCATGCATGGAGATGAAAGCTAAGTTTCTGTCTGGAGCAGTGTTAGAAGTACAACTCTGGTTTGGGATCTCATTTAAGCATCCTCAGATACACAAATGGTCAAATGTGAGTCTTGTGAGAGATTGAGCTGAGTTTTGTTATAAAGAATTCAGGTTGGAGTTAGTTGTTGCTTTTCATTACCTGGAAATCAACTTGAACTTTGTAGGTAGTTTTTCAGGGTTTTGAGGTTTAGTGCCATCAGTACTAAAGTTTCACTTTGAAATCTTGGAATGGTCATCATCCTAATTATTCCCACTTAAAGGTGCAAGCTCAAAACACCTTGCCCTTTTGGGACCTATATAGTCATTATTAGATTGTGGTGTACAATGATATACTTAGAAAAGATACTAACAAAAAGGTGAAGTATCTGTCACCGTCCAAGTCGACATGAAATAGGTGGATACTTACAAAAAAATTAGAACATAGAACAGAAATGTCCTGAAACCCTTTCTGTCATGAGCTGTTTTAAATGAGTATCCCTTTTAGAGTGTAAAACAAGGATGCTCTTTTATTTGTAGGACCCAGTCTGAAAACTGTTTGAGATCTTAATTTTACCATTATGTCTCCTGTCTTCAGAATCTATCTTCCAAAGGACCAAATTCAAAACAAGGTGTTGAGATGAGATGAGATGAGATGAGATGAGATAAGATGAGGTGATGCAGCTAGCCAACCCCCCCACGCAATCATCAGGGGACACACTTCGAAACAGCTTGAATGTTCAGCTTCCCTCTCTTCTACTCAATGTGTACTGAGTCTGGCAGATGACACATTCACTCAATCCTGTGCTTACTATTAAACACCTTTCAACAAACACAAGCAAAACCACTCTACCATAGTAACACTAACTCCTACTCCTACTCCAGTGAAAAGCTATTGCAGTTATGCGGAGGGAAAGCATCAGCTGTGTGGGGAAGAGCGTGCCCTCCTCTGAGCATAGCTGCTGTCAGGATGGTTAGGTGTCTAGCACGAGTGTTTGTGCAGACTGCATTTCAGCGCAGCTGGGAGTCCTGCTGCCCACCGAGCCCATCTAACTGCGCAGAGCATAGGCTGACTGACACCCTTTAAGGCAAATGTGGAAACTTTACTGTAAAACCTGATATAGTTTTTGACATTGACGGGTATGAATAGTGAGAAATGTCAGTTCAAGCTGAAAAGCTACTGGTGAAACAGCATCCTCCAAATATATATTCCCATGATACCACGGCAGACTTTAGCAGCCTTGATTTTCTTGACACAGAAGCTGGTAACTAGAGGTCTAGATGTAACTTCAGTCATATTATTTTCAAACGGTTGCTGGAAAGGCTGTAGCCTGATTTGCAGAATGCATTTTCACTCCTAATGCAGAGGAAGGTTGTTTTTGTACTGTCATATGCATGGGATATAATACATATATACGCATGTGTTAAGGCATGTATGTATGTCTGATTTTAACTTATAAGTATGTGGGAACAGGATATGCTGCAAAGCCGTGTTCTCGTTCATCATCTCACTTTTCCCTAGCCAATAATCCAACTGCCTTGGTAAGAGTACAGAAAGACACCTATCCAAATAGTTACAGATTTTATTTTTTTCCTCAAAATATTAAATTTTCTCTTCAAAGTTATACTCCCCAGGACTAAGAGTTAGAGGTCTGCATTAGTCCCTAGGCCTGAGACCCAACAGACTACATGATGCTATATCATGGGCAAAAAGATATTACTGTTACCACAGGATGCCTAATATCAGGTTTTTGCCCTTGGAGAGATCTGAGATAAAAGTTGGGAAAAAAAAAGTTTTAAAAAACTTTTCTGTCCTGTTTTGGCTGATAAGTGAATTTTGTTTGTTTGCATTTTGCTTGATTGCATTTTTCCTGTTCAAAAATACGTAGGCATTGGCTCCTGACTTTTCATGAACACCTCTGATTTATCAAAAAAGTTTACACAGAAAAAGTTTAACCAGTCCTACCTAATTACATTTTAAGTTATGGTTTTTACATCACTTGTTTTTGTTGTTGTTTTTAAGGAATAGACTTTAAGCCCTCTTTTAAACATTTTATTACTTTACTTGAATAGATAGATTTCTAAAGGTAAGAACCTGACTTCACATACAAAAAAATATGACAAATAGTCCTCAGAGGACATCTAAAATATTTGTAAAGCTTTCCTTGTACATGTTTTTGTTACATCTGTTCCTTACAGACAGCACATTGTAGAATAGTACAACAGTTTTACCAGTCAGAGCTTGAGGATACACAGCACTTACCACAATTGCAGATCATTCATCAGAAGAAAAACTTTTACCATAAAACTGCCTCCTTTCGTGCTGTAGGTATAGTGAAAAGCTAAAAACAACAGAGGTATTTTGTTTGGATTTTAATAAGGAATTTTTTTTGCTGCTCAAGGTCTCATGTCATGCCTAATCAGGGGTAACAATAAACATTACTGTCCGTCAAGAAATTGCGTCACTCATCCTTTGAGTGGTACTGAGTTATTATTTATAACAGTGAAATTTTGAGACAAAAATATTAGGTTTAGCATTATTTGTACATTGCCTGATTCACCTTGGGTAACTGACTTAGGGACTACTTCTCCTAAGCTTTTTACACAGATGCTTTATAAGATAAAGTGAAGATAAAGACGCTTCATAGCATTTTTCATGGAAAGCCTAACTTTGGTACACTGAATCCTCTCTTCAGGATGTTGAAAATACTGAAAGCTTCTCAAGAAAAAACTCTTTTTTTTTTTTTTTTTTTTTTTTGTGGTGGTAGTATACTTTAGAGTTCCTAGGCTAAGAAGAACAATTGTTTCTCCAGCACCTCTTATAACTTTTGTTGTTCTGGGCTTGACTAAGTGCCTTTCAAGCACTGTAGAAACAACAGGATTGTGTGGAAGTCCATTGCCAGAGTGAAGTCAAAGCTGGATATTTCACAGAATCACAGAGTGATTGAGGTTGAAAGGGACTGCTGGAGAGCATTTAGCCCAACCCCCTACTCAAGCAGGGTCACCTAGAGCAGGTTGCTCAAGACAGCGTCCAGCTGGGTTTTGAATATTGTCGTGGTTTAACCTCAGTCGGCAACTGAGCACCACACAGCTGCTCGCTCAATCCCCCCCACCCGGTGGGATGGGGGAGAGAATTGGAAGAGCACAAGTGAGAAAAACTCGTGGGTTGAGATAAAAACAGTTTAATAATTGAAATAAAATGATAATAATAATAATATGATAATAATAATAATACACAAAGCAAGTGATGCACAGTACAATTGCTCACCACCCGCCGACCGATGACCAGCCAGTCCTTGAGCAGCGGCCCCCTCGGCCAGCTCTCCCCAGTTTATGTACTGAGCATGACGTCACATGGTATGGAATGTCCCTTTGGCCAGTTTGGGTCAGCTGTCCTGGCTGTGCCCCCTCCCAGCTTCTTGTGCACCTCCAGCCTTCTCAGTCGATAGAGCATGGAAAACTAAAAAGTCCTTGGCTAGTGTAAGCATTACCTAGCAACAACTAAAACATCGGTGTGTTATCAACATTGTTCTCATCCTAAATCCAAAACACAGCACTGCACCAGCTAGGTTGCACTAGGAAGGAAATTAACTCTATCCCTGCCAAAACCATCTTCAAGGATGAAGACCCTATAGTCTCTCTGGGCAACCTGTGGCAGTGTTTAACCATCCCCATGGTAAAAAGTAAGACTTCAACTTATGTTTAAGAGGAATTTCCTGCATTTCAGTTTGTGCCCATTGCCTCTTGTCCTGTCACTGGACACCACTGGAAAGAGCCTGGGTCCATCTTTTTCATTCCCTTCCATCAGGTATTTATACACATTGATAAGATCATAGAATCATAGAATCATAGAATAGTTTGGGTTGGAAGGGACCTCTAAAGGTCATCTAGTCCATCCCCCCTGCCCCCGAGCCTTCTCTTCTCCAGGATGAACAGGCCCATCTCTCTCCCCATATGTCAGATATTCTGGTCCCTGAATCATCTTTATGGCCCTTCCCCAGACTCTTGCACAGGGGAGCCCAAACCTAGTCCCAGCACTTGAGATGTGTCTCACCAGGGCTGACTAGAGGGGAAGGATTACCTCCCTCAACCTGCTGGCAATGCTTTTCCTAATGCAGAGCCATTCCTCCCAATTTTGTATCATCTGCAAATTTGCTGAAGGTGCACTCTGTCTTGTTGTCCAGGTCATTAATGAAAATGTTACAGGGCTGGACCTGGTATTAACCCCTGGGGTACATGACTTGTGACTGGCCTCCAGCTGGACTTTGTGCTGCAGATCACAACCCTTTGAGCCTGGCAGTTCAGCCAGTTTTCAATCCACCACTTACCTAGTTTGTACTTCATCAGTTTGTCAATAAGGATGTTATGGGAGATGTTGTGTCAAAAGCCTTACTAAAGTCAAGATAAACACCATCCACTGCTCTCCCCTCATCCACTGAGCCAGTCACCTCATTGTAGAAGTCTATCAGGTTCGTTAAGCATGATTCCCCCTTCGTAAATCCATGCTGACTATTCCCAATCACTTTCTTGTCCTTCCTGTGTTTGGAAATGACATCCAGGATTAGTTGTGCCATCACCTTTCTAGGGTTGAGGTGAGGCTGACTGGCTGGTAGTTCCCCAGATCCTCCTTCTTGCCCTTCTTGAAGATAGGAGCAACATCCAGTCCTCAGGAACCTCCCCGACCACCTTGACCTTTCAAAGATAATTGAGAGTAGCCTTGCAATGACATCAACTAGCTCCCTTAGCACTTGTGGGTGCATCCTGCCAGGTCCCATGCAACCATTATGTAAGTTCCAGGTTTTTTTAAATATTCCCTAACCTGATCCCTCTCCTCTGAGGGTAAGTCTGCCTTGCTCCAGACCTTCACTCAGGGGCCTGGTATTCCTGAAGGCCAATCTTACTGGTAAAGACTGAGGCAAAGAAGGCATTCAGTACCTTGGTCTTTTCCATGTCCTTTGCCACTAGGTCCCCTGCCCCATTCAGCAGCAGGCTCACATTTTCCTTAGTCCTCCTTTTGCTGTTCTGTACTTGTAGAAACGTTTCCTGTTGCCCTTCACATCCCTCGTCAGATTCAACTCCAGTTGATCTTTGGCTTTCCTAACTCCATCACATGCTCAGACAGTGTCTCTATACTCCTCCTGCATAACCTGACCCTGCTTCCACCTCTTGTATGCTTCCTTTTTAAGTCTGAGTTTAATCAGGAACTCTTTGTTCATCCATGCAGGCCTTTTGCCACCTTTGCTTGACCTCCTGAACATGGGAATAGATCATTCCTGATCTTGTAGGCGGTGGTCCCCAAAAATCGACAAGCTCTCCTGCACCTCTCTGCTCTCCAGAGCTTTATCCCATTAGATTCTTCCAAGAAGTTCCCTGATGAGGTCTAAGCCTGCTCTCCTGAGGTCAAGGGCTGGGGATCCTGCTATTTGCTTTGCTCCCTCCTCTCAGGATCCTGAATTCCACCATCCCATGATCACTGCAGCCAAGGCTGCTCCCAGCCTTCACATCCCCCACAAGCTCTTTCTTAAGTATGAGGTGCAGCAGAGCATGTCCCCTTGTTGGCTCTTTGATCACCTGTTTTAGGAAGTGATCATCGATGCTTTCCAGAAACCTCCTAGATTGCTTGTGCCCTGCTGTGTTGCCCTACCAACAGACAATGGGGTGATTAAAGTCTCCCAGGAGGACCAGGGCCTGTGAATGTGAGGTTCCTTCTTGTTTGAAGAAAGGAACATCCTATGCTAAGAGCCAGGTTGCACAGTCTCTTTTTTAGAACAATACATGTCTGCAAAATGTTTTGGTTTCAAGGTAGTATATTTGTTTTTGCCAAAAATGCCATGCATGACCAGCTTGATTTCTGAGAGAGAAAAGTTCCTTTTGTGCAAAGAAACATGGCTTTTGAAAAGATACACAGAATTATTTCTGGCATACATGGCTGGGCTTCAAAACCAAGCTATCAGTGCTCTGAAGGTAATCCAGAATATTCTAGTCCATAAACTCAAGGAGTGAAGGACCAAACTTATCTCTGTCTTTGAGTTCCTGTTTGACATCTCCCATAGCTTTATTGGAATGTTTCTCCCGGACAACATTATAGACCTCTAGCCAAACCCCGTTCCTTGCTATGCAAAGGGTTTTTATAGGAATTTACCTAAATCTCCTGCATTCAATTACAAACTCTTTTTAATCTTTTTTTTTTCCTTGGATAACTTATATCCCCTACACTAAATGTAACACTAGAAGGTATGGACTATCTTTTGTTTTGTGCTGCCGTTTTCTTGGAGTGTTTCATAAGAGTCCTTGAATCTGTAGGATTAAACCTGCATTTCTGATGCCCACCACATCAGCCAAGGTTACTCACTAGGCTAGAGTGGTTCGGTCACACCACTTTTGTAGCTAGTGCAGCAGTGTAGCTAATATTCTCAGAAGACGATGTTCTCAATCCTGCCACTTCTGGCTGGGTTTCAGCACCAGTCTGGCTTCAGTGTAGGTCTGTGGATGCAAAACAAAGCCTAAACTTCTCTGATACCGTGCAGTGAGAGGCCTTTTGGGGACATCTTTATTTGTATTCTATCTTAGAATATTCTTTTTCATTGTGTTATGCTATAAAAGATTTCACTGCCAACCTTACGGTAATATACTGTGGCATTCTGATTTCTCTTGCAGCAAATTAAATATCTTTGTGAAGTTTATTAGTAATTCTGAGTTGTATCTATTTATTTTTATTTAATGGCTTATTCTGAAGTAAGATTACTTCAGTGATTGCATGTAGATATTTTTTTGAGGGATGAAATTCACATTTTAGGGGTTTTTTTTCCTAAAATTTCCCAAAGTAGTAGGCTTAAAACACCACTGAGTTTCATTAAAATATGCCAGTAGTGTGACTGGTATTTTTCAAGACAGGAAAATGTGTAAAAAAAAAAAAAAAATCTGTTCTCAGTAGTTTATGATCAGACATAAATTATTTCATTAATTCTGAAGTAATTAAATTATAGTGTTTGGATTTTGTGCCCTCTATTCAGGTTCAATTACTTGTAATTGAAACCCTGCTTTTAATTCTCACTGTGTTGATCCCATAGCTTAAAAACACATGCTAATAAAATACTAAAATGGCAGATGATGTGTCCTTTAATATTTCTATTGGTGTATCGAATGGGGTCACTTTTGAACTGGGTTACTTTTGAGGCAGTACTGATTTCTGTAGCTGGATTGTAACTGCAGTACTAGATTTTGACCACTGAGTGTCAGACACTGAATAATCTTTTGACAGTTTGTTTAGCCTTTTCGTTTCATCCCTTTCCCTCTGCAGCACAGTGCTAAAAAGAAAAAGTTATGGCAGATCTTCCTGGCCCTGCTTTAACCAGGAAAATATCACGATTATTTAATAGATTAAATTCCATCATTGAGACGGAAAGAGAAGAAATTTGAGCTTGCTAAAAGGAAAGCTTTACAACACATGCTACAAAAAGAGGAGTGCCTTGCTATGTGATTTACTGGTGGCACAGCATAGAAGAGAGTTGTATTTTACTGACAAGAAGTTCTGCAGGTAGTTAAAATCCTGTTCTTGGTGTAACTGTTACATGCTGCTTGTTCTTCCTCAAAAGCAGAGGATAGACATGACCACAAACTACTTCTCAGGATTATTCTGGGGTTTATTATTCTGGGACTGTGAGATGAGGAAACCCTGCGCTGCTTGGTGACTGCCTCTGTAATGTGCTAGGGGTATGCATATGTGCTAGAAAGGCTTGTAGGGAGCTTTGCGAGCTTTCTTGGTGGAGACACGATTTAAACAAGCAGTAACTTCTTTGCTAGCATATTCTGTTTCCTTTTCCTCTGAACTTTTAATTATTGCAATTATAGACATGAAACATTGAAGCATAGACCAGACCATATGGCACTATTGTTGCTACCTTGGGGAACCCATTGTCACGAGATATAACTAAGGCAAATGCTTAGTAACAATGAGATAATTGTCATCTTTGTGTTAAAATGAAAAGACACAGTTGTGGCAGCCACCACTGCACCCATTAAAGACAGAGCTGCTAGCAATACTGTCTACCTCAGATTCTCTAACGCTTTTCATTGTAAGTCTTTGGTTTTCAGCTGGTCATAGCTGCTGAACTTACACACCTGGTCTTGCTCTCTTGGTGCTTCCCCTCAATGTGTCTGCATGATAAACAGAGGGATCTGTCACACTGGATTGCAGAAGAAATGGTAGAAAGGCATAGGCTGGGAAAAAACTGTTTGGAAGAGCTGGTAGGGACTGAAAATCTGAGCTAGCCTGCAGCAAAGAGATGTCGATGACTGTGGCTAGGAGCAGAGTGAGACAGGTGACACAGGGCAGATATGAGGGGTGCAGGGGTGGGGTACATGATTGTTAGCTGTGTCTACAGTGGATAAGAAACTCTCAGCTTTGCTTTAACTCATGCAGAAGGAAAAATACAGTTCTGTGCAATGAAGCTTACTGGAGGGAAATACCTAAATCAGCATTGCCTGTGCAACCCTAAGTCAGTCACTAATGGATGTGAAGTCTCTAGTAATGGCCACTTAATGGTTTGTCTGTAAGATCATCTCAGGAATGTCACTTGGACAACTAGGTGGGATCTCTATTTCTGCTACAGAGCTAAGACATTATGCTGCAGGAGTTATACATATGAAAATTGTTCCAGGCTTCTCTGCCACATGATGATGTAAAATGTTAAACACTTTGGAAAACCACCTGAAGAACAAACAACTAAACTGGACCCAAATATGCCTGTGCCTCAGCTTCCCTTCTAAGAAGCGTCCTTGCTCTCATCTCTGGGGCATACCAGAGAGACAAATAGATGATGGCTGTGGATCAGTTGTTGTGAAATGACATCATCACAGAAACTTCCAGGAGGTAATGAATAACTTCATACTTGATAAAACATTGGGCTGTGGCACTGCAAATAAAGCCCAAACCATCCCTTGAAAGAAGGTACACAGAAAGGTTGAATAAGAGTTTCCACATCAGTTATTCTGCACACTGAATGAGCCTGGGATATGATGCTGTGGCCATGTCACAGTATGTACTCTATGTCACACAACAGAGTATTTCATCTCACAATGCTTATAGACAAAACAGTTGGATGAAATTTGGACAGGCAGCTTTTTTCCTATTGTAAAGTACTGAGTGCTTGGATGTTTTAATTTTAATTTTCTTTTAACATGATTTTTAATCTCACAGCCCAGCTGTGAGAAGGCAGCTTCTGCTTTCCTAAGAACAGGGTGTTGGTCAATTTACTGTCCAATGAGAATCATAGAATCATAGAATCATTAAGGTTGGAAGAGACCTCTAAGATCATCGAGTCCAACCGTCAACCCAACACCACCATGTCCACTAAACCATGTCCCTAAGTGCCTCATCTACGCGTCTTTTAAATACTTCCAGGGATGGTGACTCAACCACTTCCCTGGGCAGCCTCTTCCAATGTTTAACCACTCTTTCAGTAAAGAAATTTTTCCTCATGTCCAATCTAAACCTCCCCTGGCGCAACTTGAGGCCATTTCCTCTCGTCCTATCGCTTGTTAGTTGGGAGAAGAGACTGACACCCACCTCGCTACAACCTCCTTTCAGGGAGTTGTAGAGAGCGATGAGGTCTCCCCTCAGCCTCCTTTTCTCCAGGCTAAACAACCCCAGTTCCCTCAGCCGCTCCTCATAAGACTTGTTCTCCAGACCCTTCACCAGCTTCGTTGCCCTTCTCTGGACACGCTCCAGCACCTCAATGTCTTTCTTGTAGTGAGGGGCCCAAAACTGAACACAGTATTTGAGGTGCGGCCTCACCAGTGCCGAGTACAGGGGCACGATCACTTCCCTACCCCTGCTGGCCACACTGTTTCTGATACAGGCCAGGATGCCATTGGCCTTCTTGGCCGCCTGGGCACACTGCCGGCTCATGTTCAGCCGGCTGTCAACCAACACCCCCAGGTCCTTTTCTGCTGGGCAGCTTTCCAGCCACTCTTCCCCAAGCCTGTAGCGCTGCATGGGGTTGTTGTGGCCGAAGTGCAGGACCCGGCACTTGGCCTTGTTGAACCTCATACAGTTGGCCTGGGCCCATCGATCCAGCCTGTCCAGGTCCCTCTGCAGAGCCTTCCTACCCTCGAGCAGATCAACACTCCTGCCCAACTTGGTGTCGTCTGCAAACTTACTGAGGGTGCACTCGATCCCCTCATCCAGATCATCGATAAAGATATTGAACAAGACCGGCCCCAAAACTGAGCCCTGGGGAACACCGCTCGTGACCGGCCGCCAACTGGATTTAACTCCATTCACCACAACTCTCTGGGCCCGGCCGTCCAGCCAGTTTTTGACCCAGCGCAGAGTCCACCTGTCTAAGCCGTGAGCCGCCAGCTTCTCGAGGAGAATGCTGTGGGAGACGGTGTCAAAGGCCTTGCTGAAGTCCAGGTAGACCACATCCACAGCCTTTCCCTCATCCACTAGGCGGGTCACCTGGTCATAGAAGGAGATCAGGTTGGTCAAGCAGGACCTGCCTTTCATGAACCCGTGCTGGCTGGGCCTGATCCCCTGGTTGTCCCGCTCATGCCTTGTGAGCGCCCTCAAGATGAACCGCTCCATAATCTTCCCCGGCACTGAGGTCAGGCTGACAGGTCTGTAGCTCCCCAGATTCTCCTTCTGGCCCTTCCTGTAGATAGGCGTCACATTGGCAAGCCTCCAGTCGTCCGGGACCTCCCCCGTTAACCAGGACTGCTGATAAATGATGGGGAGTGGCTCGGCGAGCTCCTCCGCCAGCTCCCTCAGCACTCTCGGGTGGATCCCATCCGGCCCCATAGACTTGTGAGCGTCCAGGTGGCGTAGCAGGTCATTAACTGCTTCCTCTTGGATTATGGGGGGTTCATCCTGCTCGCCGTCCCTGTCTTCCAGCTCAGGGGGCTGAATATCCTGAGGATAACTGGTCTGACTATTAAAGACTGAGGCAAAGAAAGCATTAAGTACCTCAGCCTTTTCCTCATCCTCGGTGACAATGTTCCCCCCTGCATCTAATAAAGGATGGAGATTCTCCATCAGAACAAATATTTCTGACAATGCTCTCTTCAGTAGGGATTTCTCTTCCTTTCTTCTTTTCCCCATCTATCAAACACTAGATAAGTCGCTTTTAGAAATGCAGGCTTTCAATTTTAACCTGGTTTATGCAGCACTTTCATCACATCTCCATCTGTTGTAATCTGATCACATAAAATTGCCCACCGGGGCACATTGCTTCCAAGAAATATGAGTAAGATGCCATTATGAGGATCTAATAACAAAACCTAGAGTTTTCACTCAAGAAGGAATAGTCTGACCTGGCCTGGGAACACTGTAATAAATAGTAAAACTTAAAATCAATCTAGTGGGTTTATGGGTTTTAAGGCTTCAAGCTAGTAGGAGAGGACAGTGAGAAATGCTGCTGGACTACAGGTTTGTTTCCCTGGTGAGAAGAGTTTTCCATATAGTCTGCCATCCATCTGGAGGCTCAATGTGCTTACTTCATTCAGGTGGATTTGTGGCCTCCTGCTCTATAAGACAGTTGCATTTTGCCTTGGCACTCTTTGTAAAAGACTTGCTGCTTAGTGCCAGGTAGAGTCCAAAAGACCTTGTGCAGTTCCCCCAAGGAGACTGACCCTCTGTTGCACAGCACAATCTAGCTTCTTTCTCTTTGAGATAGAGAGCGGAGCTGAGGCAAAATGTAAACATTAAAATGGACAAAATAATTAACTGAAAAGTAGAAAATTTAATTAGACAGGAACAGGGCCTTAATGGCGCTAGCCACTGCTAGCACATCTTCTGACTTGGGTGGTGCTGTAGTTCACATCTCTGATTGCAACAGGTACAATGGAAAAGAAAGCAGTAGTCCAAGGCTAGAAGCAGATTACGTAGACTTTTAATATCTGAAAATGAATGGCAATGCTTGATGTCACAGGATCAGATCTGTTTTCAGCAATGGGCTGTAGAACTAGTAATAGAAAGCTTGCATTTTGCTCCTGGTTGGGCTAAGCAGGACTCAGTATTACATGGATGCAGTTGGCTTTTTGTTCGGGTCTGCAACCTATTGGATCCCACTGAGCTTTATCTCAAGATTTTGGTGGTCTGGAAAAGGCGATTCAGACCACTGTCCAGAGGGTGGCACACTTAAACCGGTGGTCGGGAAAATCTCCTTCCCCAGCTCCCCCATCCCTTAAACATCACATCTGGCTAGAAGTTCTGCTGCTCTCTGCAGGGTTGTCTGGGTCTGTGTGAGCAGAGATAGCTCTTTGGAGACAGGAGTGCAAATAGTTGAAGCAGTGAACACAATAAGCTCTAATCAATTTAATCAGGAGACTGTTTGTCTCTATGGACTATTTCTAAGAGATCTCAAAGGAGAACTTAAAAAGGCAGCTTTATTGCCTGGAGGCTTGACAGAAGTTAACACCTCTCCTTGAAAAGCGCAAGTCAAAAAGGATGAAAATTGCTATATCTAAACCACGGATGAGTGAGTTTGGTGGTGAAATCACTAGGAAAAAACTTTACAAACTGTTATACAAGAGGACAAGCCTAGAGAGCTCCCTACTGGCTTTTAAATACCTACCAAGATGGTTTTTTTCAGTCTTACAGTAATTGTGAAAACGATGATGATGATGTTCAGTCAATTATACTTTTTGCCTTGTAGCATGGGAAAAGCCATGTAAATCTCTGACACTTAGGTACTATAGACTGCAAAATTTCCTTGTAATAGCATGAATTATGCCTAATAATGTTCAGCCTGTAGTGAATCCTCTAGGTATGGTTATCCCTGTTTTACAGGTAGGTAGCTGAGTAGAAGAGCTGAAGTGGCTTCTTCTGAGGTTACATGGAAGGTCAGCTAGTGGTGTAGGAAAAGAATACAGAAAATCTGCCTTGCAATCCCCTCTGCCTTTCTTACACCTCTGAAATGTCTGCACGTAAAAAGGCAGGAAGAAAAGGATAGCACTTACGCTGTGTCTAACCTGCTTGGGTGATTGCCTCATGTAGGCATGCATAGTGACATCACTGAACTGTGATGCAAGAAGGTAGGTGGTAATGGTGTGAATGACTGAGTCCCAAGGAGGGAGGAGTGACCCAGCATAAGGGGCAGGAAGATGAGCCCTGCAATCAGAATCCTGCCATTTTTCCTCCCAGGGCCTCTCTGGTAAAAGCAGGAGGTTGAGTTCGACAAATGTGCAGAATGCTCCTTCTTAGGGAAGAGAAAAAGTGGCCAAGACTAGAAATGAACTACCCCGGACCTGAGGGCTCGCGAGGAGCCTCCTGCAGGGTGGGCTGTGAAGGTAGGAGGAGATAGGAAGAGTGACTGCGCCGTCTTTGAAATACGCTTGGTGGCTGGAGTGCCAGTAGTGGTTGGACATCTTGGGGGATCCCCGGAGGGGATTTTATATCTTCTCCCTGCCATTTTTGGTGGCCCTCTTTCTGAATACTGTGTGTGCACGCCAGGCTTTTCTGGCATATCCTGTGGGCAGCAGAGCCCACTTGGAGGTGCCCAAGCACCAAGCCAGAGGGCAATGCGTTGACCTTACTCACCAATGGGCTGGCAGTCTCCGGCAAATCTCATTAGCTTAGGCACTGAGATGGGTACTGTACTGTGGGGTAAGCTGTATGCCTTGTAACACCCAATCAGTGCTGGTAAAGGATATTTAGTACCTTACAGCTGATGCCAGCTGGCTGTAGGAGGGGGGCAACCAGCCTCTTACTGTCTGGGCAGCCATCTGCTGGAAGAAGGACTGATCTACCCTGAGCACGTTCTCTTATGTGTTTTATTTGACTTCCTGTATTTTTAACTGGAAACTTTGGGGTGTGTGGTAATTAACAGGGTCTCGAGCTATGGTGGTAATTTTAAAAGTCCTGAGAGATGATCTTGTATATTGTAAGTTACAGGGGTGAGCAGGGAGTATATAGAAAGATTCCTGTCATTGCCCCTCTCGAACACTGTCAGTTTTGCATCTCTCTTTAAATTTCACTTACCAGCAGTTTGAAGTGTTACAACTTCTGCTTTCTGGACAAGCTTTTTATCTTTGGAAATATTTTCTTTGCTATGTAACTAGCTAACATCCAGAAAACAACAAGAATTGTTTCTTCTGTCAAATGGTATAACATTTTGGGTCAGCGGACTCTGGACACAGGACACTGCGTCTCAGTCACATCATCAGAGTCCCAGGAGAGGGGGTCAATGCACAAAATCTAGAAGTGTCCAGCCTAAGTCTGTTCCCAGCCTCAGTCTGTTCCCTGCTCATCTCCCCTCCCTCCCTCCACACCAGGTACCCTGAATAGCTCTGAGTTGCTGCTGAGCTTCCCTCTTGCAGAGGAATTTCAGGAATGACTTGTGGATCAGAGCTAGGTTTCCCACCAAGACCATTTCCTTTAGAAAAAAAAATCGGCATCTCTTCACAATGTCCTTGTCTAGAACAGTCTAGGAAATTGTCTTTTCCCCTTGTGAAAGTTTTTTCAAACCTGGATGAAAAGTTGTACCTTTGAAAATTTTCACCTGCTCCCATTCAATCTTCCTCAGGTGGTCAACATACCAACCCAGAAAAACAAACAAAGGCAGTTAATGTCAGGTCAATTAAAATGTGCTTGGATATTGATTTTTTAAACTTTTAAATTCTTTGTGGTGTAAATAAAATCAAATTCCCAAACAAAAATTTGTCTTCAACTTTGGAATAAAAGAATTTGATGCTAAAACACGCAAAATTAAGATCTTTCTTAGAGCGATTTCAAGATTGAAAATCTTTCTGAGAGCAGAAAATGTATAAAACTAGCTCAGGTTCAGTTTTGACTATTGAATATATTATAAACAAATACACATCTGTTAACAGCCCCTCAACTACCTCTGCTCACATTTAGCAGCCAGGATTAGTTTTTTTCTCCTAGTAAGTCTTGCTGCTGAAGATGAGATACCGTGTGGCAAGAAGCTGAGGGCAGATGTACGTTGTGGCTCACAAGAGTTTTTATTAATATGAAGTTCTTATTTACTGAGATTATCAAAATGTAATTCCCTTACAGTTTCCATAATAGAGCCCACGCCTCAGCAAAGCCCACGCCCACCCATGCAGAAATACCCCAAAGTCGTTATGAGGCACGACCAGCCAGACAGGCTAGGACAAAAATGGCTTATTTTGCAGTCGGAAAACAGAACAGAAAAATATCTATTTTGGATTGAAATCTAATCAAGCGTTTGAGACAGTTCTGTTTGGAAAGGGCAGATGATTTTCACTTTGAATTGCTTCATTTCAAAATCTCTGCCAAATCATCTCGCTGGCAAGACGGAGCCACCTGGCATTTTTGAATGGCTGCTGAGGGTGGCTGCATGCCAAAAATTTGCCAGACTGCGGCGATTAGTTTTAAAGAACTTGGCCTATGCTGTTTCTTCTCTGTGCAATGCCCTCAGGTCCCTCAAGCCAGGCAGATTCCTGCACGTGTATCAGGAGGAACACAGAGCTTTTGAAGTTAGGGAGGATGCTCTTGCGTCGGCAGTTTTGGTCACCAGAAGGTAACATGGCAAATGACACAGGTGTTCCCAGGAATCTCCTTGCTTTTTGCCCTCAAGCTTCCACTTCAGAAGTATTTGTTTGTTGAGAGGCTGAGGTTGTGTGGAGTAATTACACTTCTGCTTGTGCTGATGATAACAGAGGGACACATGTCCCTGGAAGGAAATGCTCAGCTGATAAATTATATGTACTATTTACTAACAGGTCTTTTATTGTTCCCTCGCTTTGCAGTCCAGGTCCATTTGTGACATGCAAAATGAGTTCTGTGTTTTGGCTTTGAAACTAGAAAGATGTTTCTCAGCAGAAAAAAACATTGTTCATATTTATATTAATTGCCTTTCTTAGAAAATATCTGTTCTCTAGGTGTAAGTGCTACAGAGATGCCTCGTCTGGTTTTAAATGCAGCTGAAGAAGGGTTTGCCCTGCAGTGTAGATGTAGTTTTTATGTGTAAAGCCGAGACTCCAACGAGCTGGGGGTATAGAAACTGAATGAGCTTTTTGCTTCAGAAGTGATCGCTTCAAACTGTGACCAAAACATATTGCCAGGGTGAATGGAATGGGGAAACTTGTGATTACATGTACTGAATTTATGGTCAAATAGAAGACTTCAGTCTCTGGATATAAGTTTATAAACACTTCAGAAAAGACTTCTTGTCTTTGTTATGCATTTTAATATGAAATGACCCTTACTCCTGCTGTGTTCTCTGTTGTTTAGGGGAAGGGAACAATAGCAGGGATAAATATGGATAGTAATTTATTCCAGAAATAGTCCAGTAGTACCAGTGGGAGTATTTTTGGCATAAATTACTGCTCAACCTAATTTAATGATGTCTTGACTTGGTCAACTAAAACTGAAGAGAGAGTTTCGGCAGTGAAATGATATCCAGTGTAAGTGAGAGTGGCAGATCCTGATCATTAGTAAGAGTCTCTGTATTCTCTCTTTCTTTTCAACCAGCAAATCAGCCTTAGGTGCCATCCAGTCAGTTAATTATGGACCTAACTTCAGTGACTTAGGTGGCCTACAGATACAAGAAAACTTTCACTAGCACTCTGTCCTGTTAAGTATGCATTTCTACTGTTTGCTGTTCATACTCAGAAGCGTCTGAATTTATGCATAAAACTTTTACTGAGAAATGCACACGTCCAAGTCTGACCCAGGAAGGGCGCACACTTGCAGGGTAATACAGAATATGTAGCCCTCCTTTTGTCTCTTGGGTAGGGGATTGAATACACCGCCTGTAAACAAGGCTTAGAGCAGAGTGGGACACCTAAGACAGCCCCTGAGGCACGTGAGCCTGAAATTGATTCTGGAAAAAAACATCTGCCAACCTGCTGCCAAGAGGGTCCTGGAGATGCCCCTCTGCGCGTGGCGAGGGCTGCCACAGGCCTCTCTGTTACCTTATGGTGTTTAGTAAATAGATTTTCCTCCTCTAACTTGGCTGAGGGGCTCCTTAAGTAGGTGTTTTCAGACACCACCTGATATGGTCTGACAGTATCGGACTTCTCTCAAAATGCAGCTGACAACAGTTCCTTTCTTTTAAGACAGAGGTAATGATGCTCCACCTTTTCTATGGTAGACTAACGGTGGGAGAACATACGCAGCAAGAGGAGAGCCAGGCTTGTATCTCATTTTCTGATAGGATGCACACTTACTATTCCTTCAGCAATACCTTAACCAAGGACTTAGTCCTGCTTGCTCATGTGGAGCAATGAAAAGATACGGATGCAGCTTCTCTTGTAAGGCTATTCATTTGTATGCCTACAAAATACATACACGTAGTTGTATGGGCTGAAAGAAGGTTATGAAATGGTGTTGCAAAGGCTGAGGAGGTTACTGGCATGATGGCTGTATTGTTTATTAATACTTGTTTCTTGTGAAGTAAGGGGTTGTTTTTTCAGGCTCTGTTGCTTAGAGACAGGACCGGGTTACGCTCTCGGTCATATTTTTGCAGCCTCTTTTGTACTGCTGTTGCTTACCTTTCATTCTCTTCTAGGGACTTTGTTCATGGGTTCCTCAAAGATTTCTCCACACCTGACATTGTTTGCCCATCATCAGCTCATTCATAAGTTACTGCCATGTGGTGGTCCACGTCTCCGTAACCTGTGCAAAGTGCATTTGCCTATCCCATCTCTAAACACTGCAGAGCTCCTGCTGTGTAGGCAATGGGTACCTGTAGCCATAGTTGGCACATTTGAGCAGAAGACCACGTGGGGTGGAGATAAAAGAGAAATGTGAAGGTTGATATGGTGTAAAGCCACAACGGGAGGCAAAGGCATTCTTAGCTCTATAGCCATTGTGAACGCTCCCAATGAAGAAGCTCATGTGCCACTGATTAGGAGTGCCCTTTGTTGCAGGACATTTTTTCCTTAGCAAATATGTAGGTTTGATAAAGCTCCCACATGCTGAATAATGAGCTGACACCAAACACCAATTAATAATCTCATTTATAAATGGAGAAGGAAACAGAATTTGCCTTTTAGCCTTTGAATAGCAACCCTGCTTTAAACGGCTTGACTGACACCTCTTTAAATTCACCTAGAAGATCTGGGGGCTCTAGCTCATTCCCTGCACGGATCCTTTGCGCTCACAGGCAGGACCTTGGTGTAAAAGAGGCTTAGGCCTGCTATTTGTGTATTACTGAAAGTTCTTTCAAAACTGCTGTGACAAGTAGAACAGCACCATTATAAAGCAAGAATTTTGGGAAATGTGCCTTTGGAACTTTTTAGGAAGGAGGAGGAGAGACCATCTGTTTTGCTTGTCACAATTCTTGTTTGTTTAAGATGTGACTTGCCAGAAATGTGGAAAGATTGGGTACAACGACAAGTGATAGAGTAATTTTCACACTGGACTTATGGGAAGCATGTGTTGTCCATCTGTGTGATTCTCATTTTATGCAAATTTAGGAAATATAGTCTTATGTCTAATTGTCCAAAGGTAGTTCTGAACGTTCAAATGGAGGAAAGATATCATGCCATATCGTCAGTAGGCCTTCCTTTGGCTCCATAACACGCCAATGCAGAATGCTGCTTGCTTGAAACTACAAATCATAATAAACATTTATATTTAGAATCCAATAAAATAATGTTTCAGGGTCTGCAAAACACTTCAGACCCATGCGTGGGTTTTCCTGGAAGTGGAAAAGGATGCCAGAATTTTCCTGACCCTCCTAAGCAGGTGTTGCCAACCTGTCCAGAGCCGTATACTGATGACTGCTGGTTCACGATGATAGGGGAATACTACAAGAGGCTGCTAGTCTTTGTGCTAAAACATATACAGCTGTGTGTGTTTAAAGCTTACACAAGGAATATCTGAGCTTCTGGGAGGAAGCTTTGATTTAAGGTTTGTTTTGGGGAAGGAAAGTGTTTGCTTGCCTTCTTTAAAAAAAAAAAAAATCACACTCTGCAGAGAGTGATGGAAGGTTTACCTGGAGCATATTGCATTTTTCTGAGCTGGTGAAAATGATACTTCTCCTTACCTACACTAAGCACTTTCAGTGAATAGCTCCCAAAAGATACAAAATAGTTTTTTCCTTTTTTTAAATTTTTTTTCAGCTCATGGTTTGTCTGTGTACTACAAATGATTCTGTATTTTTTGACTCAGTATGGCAACTAGAAATTTGACTAAAAATAATTCTTAATTCCACTATCATTGAAGTGCAAGTATTCCCAATTTAAAATACACTTTTTGAGAGTGTTCAATCAAGGAATGCTTCAGTGCTTGAATCATTATGGAAAGAAAGACAAAAGAGATCCAAACGTAATGAAAATGAGATTCAGCTTAGAATTCTTACTGGAAGTTCCCATGAAACATTTTTCCTTGTTGCTGATTCTTTAAATAGTACAATGCCAGCAGTGCCCAAGATTTACGTTTGTGCGATGTCAGTTACTGAGCCCTCTCTAGCCAAACACCGTGGTTGTACGTTCAGGCTGATTTTCTTGTCTTCTTTCCATTGTTGCTGTTCGGATGTTTTCAAGGCAATTCCTATTTGTGAATTCTAAAAATATTATTTTTCAAAATAACATTTTCAAAATTCTTAAAAAATATTCTATTTTACAGTATGGTGTATTGCTAAGGCAGAATAAAACAACCAAAAAAGAAGACAAACATTTTTAATAAACAGTAATATAGTGATAGTAATTGACAAAAGCTCAAGAAGAAATATAACAATAACACTGATTCTGACTCCTTGCAATCTGGCTGGCTTTTGGGGGGAGCTCTATTAGCTTTGTGAGCAGAGTGGAAACCTTGTCCATGTGGGAGGCCCGAGGGTCACCTCTGTGATGGCTGACATTGGAAAGACCATCTCTGTATAAACTTGTGAAGTGCTTAGTACAGCAGGACCCTGGCTGTTGGCTGGGTCAAGAGTAGTGTTATATTAAAGCTCAGAAGCTTTTAGGTGTATGAAGCTAAAACAAGGTAGGAGAAATGGACTTACTGAAGGGAAGAGAGGGAGCATCGCAACCAAAGAAAATGAGAAATTAAGCAGCGTCCTAGCTTGCTGCAGGTCTCACATGGTGAAGGGACGGAAGGAAGAGAAGTTGGGTCTTGTGTATCCAGCAGGACAAGGGAGAGCAGCAGGGAAGAGGTAGAAATCCATATTTCATTGACTGAGGTAGAAATCCATATTTCATAGAGCAGACCATTATTCAGAGAGGACTCTGAGAGAGGGGGGGAATGAAACATGCTTTCTTTTGTCCAGTGGGATTATTTACTGAGTAGGTTAGCTGGCTTTCAGCTGGGAGAGGCTGGAGAAATGTTTCAAGTCTCTTTTGATGGCAATATCAAGGTGCTCTTTTCGGTGGCAGTGGGAATCAAAGATGGAGGAGGAAGAAAGGGAGGAGTTGAGGTGGCAGAAGAAGAGGGATGTTCCTGTGCAACTCAAGATGGGGGGATTCAAAGGCAGGGAACTGCAGCCTTGTGAGACAAAATCTTTTTTCTCTGCGTGTTAGAAGCTGAGCTCTGTGGAAGCCTCCTGCTGAAATGTGTCTTTTACCTGGAGGAAAGACTGGTCCAGACTTAGTCAGCTCAGGAAACTGGAAGGTCTTTTTCTGTTTCTTTTCTGTCCTAGAGTACTTGTTAAATGCATCTCTGTGGTGGTGTGTGGATAAGTACAGTAAAGATTATAAGATTCTTGGATACGTGTAATTGGAGCTATAAATAGTAAGTTATCTGAATATGGTAAAACTGTTTAAAAAATGTAAATGGAACAATCAAGTATATTTTATATGTAGCAAATACATACCAGGCCCAGTAGAAGCAGCTCCATAATTCAGAGGGTTTTTTCTGCTATCAAAGTATGCAAAATATATTAAAAAAAATACCTAAAAGTCATTTTATAGGTTCCAAGTTTAAAGAGAAATTAATATCTTTAAGCTAAACATGGCAGCCACTTTGCAATAAGCAATGACTTATTAATGCCTTTGGATACTGAAAACTTGGCATCTGAAGAAGGAGTGAACTGCAATGCTAGTTCCGCTTCCTCCTCCTTTGAATTATATAAGGACGTATTTAAACTCTAGCTGATTCACTGAAAACCCCGGATTTTCTTTTGATGCTTTCATCACGCATTACCTTATTCATGCAAAACAAACAAGGAATTCAGGAGATTTGAATAAACAACTTGTAGCTGTCCATGTTTTCTGCTTGTATGTTTTAATCAAACAATCTTGAGCAAAATGTTGCTATGTTACTGCTTTGTCTTTTCTGCTTGCCTTCAACAAGACTAATTACTCCCGAAGCTGCACTGTGCTCATGCCACAGTGCAATATGCTGTATAGGTGTGTCCTAAGTGAGTTAGCTGAAGCATCTCAGTGTTGTAAACTGATTTAAGAAAGCAGGAAAGAAGAGGTACACCTCCTCTTGGAACAGAGGAACACCCAAAATATTGTGGAATCTGCAACAACGTCAGAAATTCTTGCATGTTGCTGGAGGTGGTTTCAGTTTTCACACCAGAAGTAATTTAATTTCAGCACTTAAAACCCAAAAAGCTCCAACATATTGCTAGCATGCAAAAATTCCATGTGTGCTAAAAAACAACAGCATATGGTTGGGTGGGGTGTGACCAAAATGAACATAGTTATCACATTGTGAACTTTCTTTTTACAGACTTGATTAAATAAGTGGGGGGGGGCATCTAGGACGAGAACCTGGAATCCTAGAGTCTGCCTTTTCAAATGTTGTGTAGTTAACTGAAAGGTTCATCTTGCATAAACTGTGGCTTAAAATAGGCGACTGACATTTCATCTGAACATGAAGAACACACACAAAGGTAGAAAGAAGGCAAGATGTCTCTGGGGTGAACTGTTGGAGGAGAATGGTACAGAGCACAAGCTGGCGGGGAACTCCAGCCCTCCCTGTTTGCTGTTAGAAAGTAGGTAGATTGGGATTATTTGCTTTTTATTTATAATCTATCAATCACCTGGTCTTGAATTGGGTAGAACGAGTTTTAAGTGGGCTCATTTGCTGGGACTGTATGTTTCAGGATGTTTAAATGTCGCCATCAATTATTCTCAGTACAGTTTAGTGCTGAGGTAATTGTGGGCACAAATAACTTAGTCATCTCTGATGGTGACTGCATACATATACCCACAGTCATTTTTTTTGACTCAGGTCTTTTTTCTGTTGAGTCCAATGGTGCTTAAGACCTTATCAGTTCCTCATATAGGAATATCTAAAAATTGAGCAAACCGAAATCATAAATACTTCTGGAAACTTAGGCCTAGATACTTGACTTATCCTTCTGAATCCCTGGTGGCAAGGTTGAAACCCTTTAAAATAGTAATAACAAAAAGCTTGCGGGACTAATAATAACATGCGGTTGTTTTGTGTGACAAAAACAGGATGTTTTTTTGTGTGACAAAACAGGATGAACCCCCCGTAATCCAGGAGGAAGCAGTCAATGACCTGCTATGCCACCTGGACACTCACAAGTCTATGGGGCCGGATGGGATCCACCCGAGAGTGCTGAGGGAGCTGGCGGAGGTGCTCGCCAAGCCGCTCTCCGTCATTTATCAGCAGTCCTGGTTAACGGGGGAGGTTCCGGAAGACTGGAGGCTTGCCAATGTGACGCCCATCCACAAGAAGGGCCGGAAGGAGGATCTGGGGAGCTACAGGCCTGTCAGCCTGACCTCGGTGCCGGGGAAGATTATGGAGCGGCTCATCTTGAGGGCGCTCACAAGGCATGAGCGGGACAACCAGGGGATCCGGCCTAGCCAGCACGGGTTCATGAGAGGCAGGTCCTGCTTGACCAACCTGATCTCCTTCTATGACCAGGTGACCCGCCTAGTGGATGAGGGAAAGGCTGTGGATGTGGTCTACCTGGACTTCAGCAAGGCCTTTGACACTGTCTCCCACAGCATTCTCCTCGAGAAGCTGGCGGCTCACGGCTTAGACAGGTGGACTCTGCGCTGGGTCAAAAACTGGCTGGACGGCCGGGCCCAGAGAGTTGTGGTGAATGGAGTGAAATCCAGTTGGCGGCCGGTCACGAGCGGTGTTCCCCAGGGCTCAGTTTTGGGGCCGGTCTTGTTTAATATCTTTATTGATGATCTGGATGAGGGGATTGAGTGCACCCTCAGTAAGTTTGGAGATGACACCAAGTTGGGCGGGAGTGTTGATCTGCTCGAGGGTAGGAAGGCTCTGCAGAGGGACCTGGACAGGCTGGATGGATGGGCCCAGGCCAACTGTATGAGGTTCAACAAGGCCAAGTGCCGGGTCCTGCACTTCGGCCACAACAACCCCATGCAGCGCTACAGGCTTGGGGAAGAGTGGCTGGAAAGCTGCCTGTCGGAAAAGGACCTGGGGGTGTTGGTCGACAGCCGGCTGAACATGAGCCGGCAGTGTGCCCAGGCGGCCAAGAAGGCCAATGGCATCCTGGCCTGTATCAGAAATAGTGTGGCCAGTAGGAGTAGGGAAGTGATCGTGCCCCTGTACTCGGCCCTGGTGAGGCCGCACCTCGAATACTGTGTTCAGTTTTGGGCCCCTCACTACAAGAAGGACGTTGAGGTGCTGGAGCGTGTCCAGAGAAGGGCAACGAGGCTGGTGAGGGGTCTGGAGCACAAGTCTTATGAGGAGCGGCTGAGGGAACTGGGACTGTTCAGCCTGGAGAAAAGGAGGCTGAGGGGAGACCTCATCGCTCTCTACAACTACCTGAAAGGAAGTTGTAGCGAGGTGGGTGTTGGTCTTTTCTCCGAAGTAACAAGCGATAGGACGAGAGGAAATGGCCTCAAGTTGCGGCAGGGGAGGTTTAGATTGGATGTAAGGAAAAATTTCTTTACTGAAAGAGTGGTGAAACATTGGAACAGGCTGCCCAGGGAAGTGGTGGAGTCCCCATCCCTGGAGGTATTTAAAAGACGTGTAGATGAGGCGCTTAGGGACATGGTTTAGTGGGCCTGGTGGTGTTGGGTTGACGGTTGGACTCGATGATCTTAGAGGTCTTTTCCAACCTCAATGATTCTATGATTCTATGATTCTATGATTCTATTTGGTTGCACTTAAAGCCACTCCCCTGATGATACCTCTCTCAGGTCATTGTTAGTGTAGGGGCTGTCTGCTTAGTTTGCTTTGCTCTTGTCTGCTTTTTCCTTGCTCTTCTGGGTGTGAATATATTTGGAGAAGCAGAATCCTTATTTTCTGGCACATCACTTGCTATTCTATCTGCCTTTCAGCTGTGAATATGACACTAGCCCAACTTTGCCAAGTAGCGGCTCTTTGCAGGCTCTTTTACTGTCAGGTTCTTCACTATCTGCGTGACCAGCACTGTTGTCCTGTGGGCAGCCAGGAAAGATGTCTTCTACTCATATTCCCAGTCAAACTATGTGATTTCTGCTGCAGAGGCCAAACACCATCACTGGGCCAAGCGAGCTATACCACGCAAAATGTGCATTTATTTTCTGCATGCAAGTCTGTCAGATGGTTAAAAGTGAAAAAAACAGACCTAGTTTGACTTCTTTTTTTGAATAATTTGTGATTTCCATGAACTCTGTGATCTTCTTTGGTTTCTAATGATGAATGTTTTCACACTTTCTGTCGTTCCCCTCGTTTTCTCAAGTGAATGGTCATCCTTGAGCAGCCTTAATGATGAGCGCTTGGTCCACTTTTCTTTATGTTCTTGCAAAGCGGGTCTTACAAACAACAAAATAGCATTTCACAAAAAAGGATATTCTTCTAATTTCAAAGCTAAGAACTGAAAATAACTTTGGATGCCTTTGCAACTTTGGAAAAACTTTGAATATTAAAGTTTTACCCAGAAAGGCCGTTGCTCACATTAATTATGCTGGCCAAGACAAAGCATCTTTTTCAGAATAAAACTCAGGTTACTCTGTGGAACAATAGGGTCTGTCAACATGTGACAAGGCTTTCATATCTCGAGGGGAGGATCCAATTGATGCAACAAAGCGTCAATCGGGATGTAGAGCTGCAGAAAGTTAACTCATGCGTACTGCAGGGTTGTCCAGATCAGACGCAGAAAGTGCCAAAAGAGGTTACCCTTCATCACCAGCTGAGAGATGAGCTATGTATGAAAGACAGGACAGCTTGAAGGGCCCTGAATGGTGATCTCAGGAGATGTGTCCCTCAAGAGATAGAGACATGCTTCATGTTCTTGTACAGTCACTTGAGCAACTTGACGTGAAAATACTAAATAAAACATACAGAAACCCCAAGAGGGCATTTCACCAAGGAGCCCGAATGGGAATTATCCAGCCTTTTAGCAGGTGTAGGGCCCTGCCTGAAAGTGGCATCATAGATGTCTCCTGAGCCTTCCCAGTAAGCCAGTAATGGATCTGCAGCTTGCCAGATAGTCTGTCATAGGTTGTCAGCCACGGCTGGGAGGAGGGACGGCAGCCTCTTTTGTTCCCATGTCAAGCATGCAGAGAAGGGGCTCCTAAGTAGATAATTCAAGGGGAAACAGCTGCTGAGTTCTCAATTCTCCATGACTCTCTAATTTTGCCTTCTTCTTTTAATGTATTTGCCTGCTGCTGGCTGAATACTGCCTGCTGTCAGTCAGACAAATAGAAAAATGCTGTAAACTTCACTGAAAACTACTGTGAAGTGTGGCTATTTTGATGCTTATGGAAGAACAAGTTGAAAGGCTTTCCTGAATGTGTGGGGTCACGGATGGATGATTTTAAACTCCTATAAAAGGGCACACTAACTTGATTGCCCTAGTCATGATCTTTTAAGTCAAACTAACTATTACAAACTCTTCTGATTTTGTGATTGTGAAGGGATTTTTTTTCCCTTTTAAAAAGCCCCAGCACCTGACATCACTTGGATATATAAGAATCAAACACTTCACTTAAAAGTAAATAAACATTTGAATTGAGGTTTGAAAATGTGAATCCTATAGGCATAAAAAGCCACATAGTTGATAAACAACCCTCCACACCCAATTAATGTCCCATTACTTTTAGCCTAGCATCAGCTGCCTTACTCGTAGGTTTTGGATATTTTGGTTGACTGTACTTTGGCTTCTGTATCACTTAGCATACCACAAAAGTGTTCATGAACCCCAGTAAGAAAAACTTATCCTGGACAGTTTGTCTCTATGAGAAACTAACTGGCATAGCCAGAGCTACATAAACATATCGTTACAACCTTGCAAATAAACCCTCTGCTACCCTTGCCTGCACCAACACTGCCATCTGAAGCATCCCGTGCGTCAGTCCTGGGCCATATTGATTTGTAATTTGTAATTTGTAATTTGAATTTGTAATTTGTAATTTGTAATTTGTGATTGTTCTGATTCTGGTTAGCTCTGGCGCTAGGGCGTTTCTGGGACTGCTAACTGATCACATCATCTAGAAGCTGAATATGGTATGGGGCTGTTTTGCCCTCCTCCCATGCTACCTAGTTTCTAGGGATATTTGCATCTATGTTTTCGGGGAGATGAAGGTAGGCTTGGGGGCCTTCCTTTTAATTTTTGTGGCTTTCCCTACGTGACTTGTTCGCTGCCTGATTTTGGGGTGCCGTTGCATGGGTTCCCCTCCCAGCAGTAGCTGCGGGGGCGTGGAAGGCCGGGGCGGGGGGAAGCGGCGGGGGCCGCCTGGCTGGGCCGGGCCGCCGCGGCGGGGCGGTGCGGTGCGGTCGGTGCCGGTCGGTGCCGGTAGGTGCCGGTGGCGGTCCGCGCACCGGTCACTAGATGGCACCATGCGACCGGGCTGGGAGCGGGGCTGGCGGCGCGGGGATGGGGGAGGCAGGCAGCCCCTCCTCGCTAACACGGAGGCGAGCCGCAGCCGGAGCCGCCGGGCCCTGGCGGTTCCCCTCCTGCCGCCCCGCTTGGCCGTGCCGGGGTCGCACCTCTTCCGACACGCTCGGGGAGGAGCGGGGCAGGGAGCGCGGCCGGGCCGGGGGCTGCCGGCTTCAGCCGGGGCGCCCGCCTGCCTCCGCCCGCAACGGCGCCGGCAGCGCCGGGCGACCGAGTCCTCGAGTCCCCCGTGCCTGGAGTAAGCTCATTTCACAGGGCAGGCCAAAAGCTGAAACGGTATGAGAGGAAAGTGCCAAAAGCTTCCAGAAGAATGAAATCAGCCTTCATGCCCCCCCCCATCCATCACAAAGGTGAAGACGGGCACGGCAGCTGGTTTAGACTGCTTTAGCCAGTTTATTTATGTATGATTCAGAGGATATAAGGTTGAAAGCCAAAGAGGATGTTCATATTGTCAAAATGGTTCATTGTTTGCTCCTGGACTTCTGACAGTCTGCATGACAGGAGCGTCTGTTCCAGCATTTTAGTCTGGCTCAGGAGTGATGTTACGACCTTAGTGTGTTTTGGTTCACACCACAGGGTGGTCTCAGAGCACACGACCTGTTTTCTTTAGGATGAGATGAAGAAACCCTTACGGAAGAAGGACAGAAGGCACACTCACACACCAAACACGCATTATCTGCTACAACTGTTAAGGCATTCAGACCCCAGGCGAAGATTAGAGACTAGGCTGAAGAACCCCCCACCGAAACTTTATGGTGCTCTTGGCTCCAACTGTTTCACTCTATGGATCCACTCCTATCAGGCTGTGATATATGCTAATTTAAACATAATGTACTGTCAGCTGAGAAAGATAGCGACCCACAGGGGAAACTGAACGCCTTCAATTTAGATACCTGCATTTGCCTCAAGTAGGCGATGTGGATAAACCCAGTAGTGATGAAAGGCTTCTTGTTTCCATACATACATAGGCAGTGTGGGCATCCTGTTGATTGTACCACTTGTATTTTGCACTACTGGCTGTTCAGAGAAGAGGTTCAGGAAATAATTTTTTTTTTCTTTGTTGTTTCACTTTTATGGCATGGTCTCAGGCTTTCTGCAGACCCAGCAGGTGTTTCTGCATGAGTTATGCTGAGTTATGCTAGTTTTGAAGGCTTTTTTCACTGCAGTCTTAGGCTTGTCACCATTCCTCTTTTAAATCCAAAGCAATGACTGTGGGGAACCATTGAGAGATTAGTTCACGTCCCCCTTACTTTGGAAAACAACCTCAGAGTACAGAGATCTTGATGATGGTGGTGCTTTCATTCTGCAAGCTGACATTGCTTACTAACTCTGATATTTTTTGTTACAGTCAACCCTCAAATATGATATTTCTGGAAATGAAATTTTTAGTTGCTGGGTAGGAAAGAGTTAATAATCCTTTATTTATTTAAAGGTTATGTTTTCTATATTCATGAAAAATTGTACTCAGTGGTGCATAGAGATGGGTGGTAAATGCTACGAAGCATCCAACAACTTGGTGAGTGGGCATCCAGCACCTCCTTTCTAGAACATATCCCAGGATCACTGCTAAATACATTTGAGGTAATTTGCAAAGTCCAAAATCCTGGAAGCAGGAACTACCAAATTTGGGTTTCCTGCATTACTTTTGCTCTTGCTGTCTGAGCTGTCTGCTGCAGTCATGGGTGGTAAAAGGATTTCGTGTGCTATTTCCGTGACTCTGCTGCCATGCCACAAGGAGAATGCAATGAGTCTTCCCAGATAACTGTGATTCTGGCATACTCAAACTTCTTCAAGTGCCTGACTTTTTACTGTAGCTCTTGATCTTTCAGTTGAGGGGCTTTGGGTGAAATGTGATTCTGTTTTTAAGGAAAAAATTATAATAAGCACTTTTAAAAAAAAAATCCAGCAGGATTTCAGCAGGACTATTAGTGTGCTGAAAATTAAGCATTTTCATAAAACATTGTTGAATTTAACCTTATTTTTAATGCTCTGAATGATTTTTTATTTAAAATGATATTGAATGAAGTTTTATTGAATGATATTTTTATTGAAATATTACTCAGCTTTCCTAGCTAGGCATTTTGAAGGACCACAGTAAACGCAGAAAGGAGCCCTGTGTGCAAAATCATGCTTAAATAGTTAAGCTGTTCTCTGTGCTCCTTTATTGAATTGGGTATCTTAACAGGGTGGCTTTGAATTGCTAGAAAATGAGTAAAAAAATACTGTCATTTTTCTAAATGCTTTGTTTTTAGTGAATATAAATTGCAAATGAAATCTTAGCCTCTGAGCCTAATTTGTAATAGTCAAGGATATGCTGCAAAAAGATTGTTTAAAAAAAGTTTATTGTGTTTTATTCTTAAAGATGGATTGAAGGAAATATGTTGAAGGCAAGTTGTGCCAGCACTGCGTAACCTGCTAGTATCTTGGAGATTATTTCTGCTGGCTTTGTGGGCTTTTTCAGTGTGATCCTTGAAAATGCTAATTAATTTCAGGACTGCTGTGTGTGTGATATGCTTTGACATACACAGCAAATTAATAATAATATAATAATCTTTCTAAAAGAATTTTGAGAGCAATTTATAGTTCATGCCAGATGTCAGTTGACTGACTAATTTAACACACTTGTGTAACTGAAACGTAATAGCTTTTGCTAGCTTGCCATACTGCTTATGGATATGAATGACAAAATTTATGGGTTTTAGCTATGTGCATAATCCGAAAAATTCACTTCCTGTTGCAGGGAATAAGCAGTATCACAAATGAATGTGTTTTAATCATCTGAAACATATAGCTCAAATACTATTTTATTTGTTTAAACCAGGAAAAGGCATAATTCCTCTAAAGGAAATGCTGTGAATGCAAGACCAAGAAAATTGGTTTTGTCCTACCAGTAGCTGCAGAGACCACATCTCCATAAAAGTCGTTAAAGCAGCAAAGACAGCATTGTCAGCTTAGAAATTGCACTAGAAGATCTACTAAGCCTCTGGCCCTGGAATCAAGAGTGTTTCTTCCTATGTTTGTGCCCAGTGTAACGGCCCGGAATCTTGCAGTTTTTAGACCTGGATGTAACCCTGGGAATGGGGGTTAGGGAAACTGGGGATCCATGTTGCCAGACTTGAACTGCCTAGAAACCACTCAGCCTGAGGTGGACCTCCTCTAGAGTGGCTAGACAGACACAAGCACTTCTGGGAGGAGGCTCATCCCCAAGAGGTAGGTGGATGGATGAATTGCTCCTTGTAGGGAACCAAGTCTAAGTAAGATGAATATCTCTGTCCTTTCATGCAAATAATGGAAAACTACAAAAATGAGTGGAGGGTGTTCCCTTTACCTCTCAGGAAAATGACGGTTTCACAATCATCCTGCAAGTTACGACACTGAGCATTTTTAATTTGTTCTAATTTTACAAGAAGTGCCATACTTAAGTGGTTTTGTTTCACCCTTTAAAGCAAAGCATTTCCCTCAGCTCTAAGTTCCTTATAAAGTATCTTAGAAGCTCATGTCCATAGTGCTTACTGCAATGTGATGGTTCATCCTAGGGTATTGGCCCATGAAAGCCTTCCTGGCTCTCCACTCCGCTGCCAGCTCCAACTCCTTCACCCTTCTTTTTCTCTCTGGGAAAGGATAAACCATGCAAGGTGTCATTAAAGTTAACAAATGGGGGGCTTGTCAAGATAAATTAAATGGAGTAACCACTTCAGAGTGTAAGGAAAGGAGTTACAAGTTCAGTTCCTGCCTGACTGTCATTGGTTTCCTTCAGCTGAGACTGTAATCCCAGCTCCTATAGAAACTGGAGTGTTCTGGCTTGAATCCTGGGTTTTATTTTCTTTTTCTGTTTGTTTTTGTTTTTTGGGTTTTTTTAAAGTGTGTTTATGTTTCCCTTTTAGTCTTAAAAATAGCAACTAGCTGTCCTGGTTTCAGCAGGGATAGAGTTAATTTCCTTCCTAGTAGCTGGTACAGTGCTGTGTTTTGGATTTAGGGTGAGAACAATGTTGATAACTCACCGATGTTTTAGTTGTTGCTAGGTAGTGTTTACACTAGTCAAGGACTTTTCAGCTTCCCATGCTCTACTGACTGAGAAGGCTGGAGGTGCACAAGAAGCTGGGAGGGGGCACAGCCAGGACAGCTGACCGAAACTGGCCAAAGGGATATTCCATACCATGTGACGTCATGCTCAGTATATAAAGCTGGGGGAAGAAGGAGGAAGGGGGGGACGTTTGGAGTGATGGCGTTTGTCTTCCCAAGTAACCGTTATGCGTGATGGAGCCCTGCTTTCCTGGAGATGGCTGAACACCTGCCTGCCCATGGGAAGTAGTGAATGAATTCCTTGTTTTGCTTTGCTTGCATGTGTGGCTTTTGCTTTCCCTATTAAACTGCCTTTATCTCAACCCATGAGTTTTCTCACTTTTACCCTTCCGATTCTCTCCCCCATCCCACCGGGGGGGAGTGAGCGAGCGGCTGCGTGGTGCTTAGTTGCCGGCTGAGGTTAAACCACGACACTAGCATATCCTGAGAATATTACACCCTGGAATTTTCCACGCATGCAGTTAGATGCCCAAGTACATCTTTGAATTGGAAGTCAACAGGTAGAAGCCAGGGGAATTGAGGGATGGAGGACTGGAAGTGAACTGGTTTAATCAAGAAGGGATGAGAAGTCGGTGAGAAGAACAAGACCGCATTATCTGCTCCATTTGTTCTCCCGCACTGAAATCCCACTGATCTAGAAGAGCCATTACTCAGATGCGTAAGCAAGAGGGCACATACCATCTGTGATGTCTCCAAGAAACCTTACAAGGATTATGAATGTGCTGGGTTGTGATTGCTATATGCTTACCATAATTTCCTTCAGCTCCTCACAACTTTTGCATGTATCTGTTTTTTCATCTAAGGTTAGTAGTCAAGAGGCCTTGGAGTGTAGCCCACACACGCGGTGCCTAGCAGGGAGGGACCTTGGCCTTGAGGACCTTCCATGGCTGAGATAACAAAGAACAGTTACAGTGTGTGCTCAGGCTGTTTAATGAGTCATTTTCCACTTTTTCATAGCAAACATTTGACATCGTTATCCTATTGACACATGCTATGACAAACTGCAGGACTCTCAGAGGGTTGACTAGAAAGCAGCATTTCTCATCAGTAGCCAGCAAGGAGCTGATGCTCTATAAGGCATCACAGTCTATACATGCTCTATAAGCTGATCGCAAACAAGACCTAGGCATGCATTCCCACGCACAAAAGCAAGGGCTCAATATGGGGAAAGTAGGGGTAATCTTGCAAGTGCTGCTCAACTTTTATTGGCTTGTACGTGAAACCATAGCATGAGGCAGTCTGTCTTACTTTTTCTCCTCAAAAGCTATGCTCTAGAGAATGCAAGTACTGTGCATAAGCACTGTAAATCTGTAGTGCCTATAAACCTATATGTTCTCACCATACCTAATGGACAGATTTTAGTGTTTTCAGATGAGATTATCTAGACATTGTTGACATGAGAGATAGCTAAAGCTCTGGCTCTGACGTCTTTGTCTGAGGAGGTTTCCCAGCACCATAATAAAGCTGAGTAACATCTCTGAGGCAAGAACTGTCTTTGATTTTGACTTGGGATCTTAAATCCAGCTCAGAGGCTCCTCACATGAAGGTGAGAGAGGAATGCTTTTTTTTCCTGTCTCTCTGAGGCCAAAAGTAGGGAGTAAACCCATAGTCTACAGGCAGGGCTTTGGTTAGCTCATGTTGCTCCAGACAACCTTTATCTTGTTTAAATCTTCCTGCAGATTTGCCTGAAGTCAGTAGAGATGCCTACAAGTACATCAATGCAAACTTTCTCCTGCCTAACAAAGACAATTTAAAACCAACCTTCATTCCTTGTATCAATATCCGTGTTTGCCTAAATTATAATGTTGCAGGATTCTTGTTAGATGTGACTTGATTGATAGTTTTGATAACAGGCTTGAAACTCTGCCCAATGTAAGTCATGCCTTCTGCATTATTCTGACTGGAACCGTGTGCTGTGGTTCTAAGAAGTAATTTGCTTATTTATTGTAACAGCCCATTTAATGGAACTTAATGAAGAGCAGTCCTTATGGCATTTTTAGGTTTCATGTTTGTAGGAGGAATATTGGATCAATGTGGTCTTTAACATTTTTAGCTTGGGATTTTTATTGGTGTGTTAGTAGAAGGGCTGTGTTTCCAGTCTACTTTTGTGGCAGTGCCACAAACTAAATGTGGTTTCTCAAGAGACAAGGACTTGCCAAATATTGTCCTCATAGCAGGAGAGGCTGCATGAGTAGCTGCAACATCAGACTAACGATGGCTTGCAATGGCATGTTTATTTTTTCACTTCTGAGAGGAGAGAAGCTGTGTTGGGTTTGAGAAAACTGTAGTAGCAAGACTTGGCAGGAGTAAGATGCTCTCTTGGGTACGTGTATGGTGGCTCACATCCCCCCACCCTCCGCAATAACGTATGAGAAATGTCATTTTTTCCTCTGATATGAAGCAAGCATGAATTTGGAAATCTTAGCACTTTTTTTTGTTAAAACTTTCTTTCTGGCCAGCCCCACTTTATTAAGCTAGCATATTTATACCAAATGGGGACTTCTGAAGTTGACTAGGGATGTCCCTAAGATCTCCACTGCCATTATAAAGCTAAAAATCTAAAAAGAGGATAAAATCCTTTTGTGTGGCAAGTAGAACTGGTTAGATTTACATATCAAATGCATTTAGATCTTTTTTTCTTCTGAGCACTTCTGAACTAAGCCTGTTCTTCAGGGCATTTATTAAATTATGCCACTTAGGAGCTTACAGATAGTTCCTGGGCCATTGTAAAGTGTGACCAGTTATCAAGCTTTAATATAAAGTCCTATGTGCCTTTTCTCAGTGACAGTGTTGCTTTTTCCCCATTCCCTTACACTGCTCCCAATTGCTTATTCCTTCCTTGTGCTTTTGTCCTTGTCCTTGTGCAAGTACAACTTGTTGTGGTAGTATTTGCTGAACTGTAGGAGGAAACACATCTGGGTTTCACAAAAGCCCTGCAAGTGATGAGTGGGCCCTCAAACAGGAGATTCCCATTGCAGCTCCAGAACTCAGAGAGCAGTGGGAGAGAGGGAGTGCACGGCTGGGGGCGTTGATGGAGAAAAGGAAATGCCCTCACCCTGCCACTGTCAGGAAGAGAATAATATCTAGCACTGTGCTGGAGCGCACCTGGGATTGTGGGGGTGGGGGTCAGGCTGCGAGGCCGGTGGTGATGGTCCTCCTCCAGTGCTGCACTGGCTGTGGACTGGACCGTTTCCACAGCCCCTCCACTGTACCACTGCTGAAGCGCTTGGTCACAGAATTTATCCCATTCTTGAATTTAACACACATGCTTTTTGCAGAAAAGAAAGGTAAGTGGTGGAGAGTGTTTTAGGAACATCTCTGTTTACACTCAGGGAGCCTTGTCTGTCTGAGCCTTGAGGGAAGGGAGGACACTCTGCATGGGCAAACACCGGTTTGTACCTCATACACACACACACACAGATGTGTGCATGCTCATATGCACATACCAGTTGTGATCAGTTCCAACAACTATTCACAATGCAATCAATGGTTACAAAACCGCAGCGGCAAACTGGAAGCTGAGTTGTATGTTGCTATGGATATAATGGTTTTCCTAGAAGATTAGGTCAAGTTTTCCAAAATAATTATTAATGTAGGGTGCCCAGAGGATGACTCTTTCATTGTGAACCTGATTTTCTGAAGTGGTGTGCTTCTGAAAATAAGGCTCTTCAAAGCCATCTTAAGCCTCGACTATCGAAAACGTGGAGTCATCTTTCCATATCCTACTAGTTGTTGTCTTAGCGGTAAAAACGGAGAAGGATGTGAAAGAATATGAGAGCAGCACTACATTGTGAAAACATATAAAATGGAATTGTTTATTAAGGAGTGTTTATTAATACTACTCTAAATTATTAGGCTGATTCGAGAAGTCACTTACCTTAAAGAATGTACTTAAGTGTATGTTTAAGTGCTTTCCTGAACAGAGATGTTTTTCTGAACTGATTCAGTAGCAAAGGAACTGGGTTAGAACTAAAGGTAAACACCAAGGATGTCTTCAGACTTTAGTAAGTTAAATATAATGGAAGCACTTTTAGCTAGGTGGAAGGAACAATAAAAGAAAACATCGAATGAAGTATTTTGGAAGATTTTTTTCTCTTTTTCTTTTATAAATCCAGTATTTTAAAGGTTCTCTAGAACCCTTTGCTTTAGTAGATGTGTTTTAAATGTGTGTGTGTGTGTGTATATATATGTATACATATATATACGTATATGTACATATATATACACACTATGTGCATATGATGTCCAAACGTTACACATGGGAATAAATAAGCATGTAGCCTGCAGACATGATGCTGTAGCCTAAAGAGGTGGGAGCTGTCAGGAAAATTTGGCTATATAATAGTACTTCCCAACAGTGTGCTTTACCAAGTTTTCCAGGTCTCCCCTTTCTGAACCACTTTCAGCCACACTAATAACAAAAAAGGGAAAAATCACAGTCTACCCAATTTATCCCAGTGCTAAAGTGGACTGCGTAGTGATAAGCATTAAATACAAATTTAATTTACATAGACTGCAGCTAAATTGGGAGAGTTCTTCACATTGAATATCCATATTTTCTCATTATGCACATCCCAGTCCCTAGAGCCCTCCTTAGAAGTTCGTTAGCAGCTCTGATCCCTACAGAGCTCTTAAGCTCCGTCTCTGCCCATGCAGAATTTAGAAAACCTGTGGCTTTGGATAATTGCCCATACATTAGACTGTCCTGATTAAGCAGTCCCTACTGTCCCTGCTTTGCTATAAACAGAGTTGCATCATATAAGTAGTAGAGAGCAGCGGAGAGAATCACACAAATTAGATCCTGAAAATGTAATGTTTGTAGTGCTGCTCCTCTGCCCTGCCAGTGCTTGACCTGCAGAAATACTTGGTCTGGTTTCTTCTTAATCACTTCCAATGAGAGAGCTTCTGTCATAGCCAGTACTGCAGTGGTCACAGCTTTCTTACACCGGGAACTGAGAAACTTCAGCTGGAACGTAAATAAGCTGTTCTAGTGCTTCCCAAACCCTGGCACTGGGGACACAACCCGCTGAAGGGCTCTGCGACATATATATACATATGCTTATCCGCTCCTGCCAGGGTAGTCAGATCTCAAGAGCTCTAGATAGGTAGTCACTGAAGCCTAGACTGAGTACCAGTACTGAAATGTGGGCTTACCAGCAAGTTACTATCCCTGGAGTTCTTCATGATGAGAACCAGCCATTAGATGGAAGATTATAAATATTGTTGAATTTAGATGCCAGTTGTCTGGCAATTGCTGTGTCTGAGGCTGCTGGCGCGGTTCTGCAGGCCTCCCGTGCCGTGTTGTCTTCTCAAGCCCTCCCAGGAGCTGTCTGGAGGAAGGGCAGTCAAGCCTATTGCATCATATTCAGAAGAAAAAAAGAAAAGTGGGTAAATAAACTTCTTAAAATTACTTTTTCTTGTCTCAGGAGCTGGGCACCCCTGAGATGGTATATTGAAATAATAAACTAGGATCCTGTCCACAAAGCTGTGATCTCTTTAGAGATGCAGATTTTTCCCATAAGCGATGATGTTTTCCAAACCTTTTAAATAATTCAGTCAGAAGCCAGAATGTAGAAGACTTTTAAGTAAAGAGTGTCACGTCACTTTTCCTTATTCATCTTGGTCCTATTCTTAAGTTCTTGCTGTGCATTTTTCAGGGTTTTATTTTTCTGAAGCTGCTTGTTTGGGAGAGCTCAGACAATTTTTGGCCCTGTTAAGAATACCTATTTCATTAGATTTTTTTCTCACTGTTAGGCAAACTGAAAAAGTAGGAGATTCAGTTCTGCTAAATCAGCTCTCCAGAACCTCTCCAGCTCTCCTTAGTTTTTTTCTCCAGGAAAACTTTCTTCAGAAAACACGATCCATTAGTGTGATGTCTGCTAATCCCTGCCTACCATTGCAATCACTTTCTAAATGTGTCGGCTCTCAGTAGGGATAGGAGGGCATGGCAACTCAGGCCTTTCAGCTCCAATCCATCTCACCTAGGGGTAGAAGGTTCATTTCATGCAACTTTACTCCTGACGCTGAACAGTGCTGATGGTAAAACCCCCACCTTGTCGTTCCCAGCCAGAAGAGCAGTGGTTGCTAGTAGGACAGTTTCTAAAATTAAGGAAAATCTAGGAATCGTGCTATAAGATGCAAACTCTGAAACACAACAGGAAAACACAGAATTTTGGATGGGGAACATATGCAATACTGTTGTGCATTATATTGATTTGTGTTACATTAATTAATGTGTGTATATGTAACACAGTAAGTTAATGTTTCTGTATAATTCTAGCAGATTCAAAGCCAACTTTCTACTGCTCATTCTGTAGGGATTTTTCAGAAGAATTTCAAAGGAGCAGCCGTCTTTCTCTTTCATTGATAAGGCTGTTCTGATTTATTGCTGACATTTGTAATTGCTTCGCAGGAGTTGTTATTGCCTTTTTCTGCCTGGATTCAGCTACTGCTCTCTGTCTTTATTGGTCTTTCTGAATTCCAGGTCTGGATGTACATAAGCAGAAAGAAGGATTTGCCTTCCTGTTCCTTAGCAGCCTCTCGTATCCCCTCCTTCAGGGCAGGCTTTGGGCTGAAATTGCAGTCCCAATGCTCAAGGTTTATCCCCGCTCACCATCTCCTCTGCCCTTCATCCTACTTCATGTAGCTCAAGGAAGAAATACGCTGCAGTCGGGAATCCAACAGACACAGCTTCCTCTGACATGGTCAGCAGATGTTTCAGTTTTCAGCAGAAAAAGGCTCTTCGAAGGCATTCCTTATTCACTTGAGGCCTGTCTGTGGTTCCTGCTTGTCGGACAGAATTGTTCTTACTTTCTGAGAGGATGAGTGCTTGAATAAATTGAACAAAAACATGTATGTGTGGAGACATAAAAATCTAGTGATTTTTGTGTTTGCTCACAAAATTTTAAAGTTTGCTAGAAAGAAACTTGCTTGCACAAATGTCTTAAGCTGAATGTGAAAGGATGAGCATACGCAACTGAAGAAAATGTGTTTTAAATTAAAAAAAAAAAAAAGTATGTAATTTTCACAGTTCTGTTGCTCTTTGAACTATTTGTCTCCTTTCTGTGCTTCTCCATACTGTGGTATAAACTTCTGAAGTTGCAGAATTATTTCTCTTCGCTTAACTTTGTACAGAATCTCAGTCCTCGCTTCTACTCAGGACCAGTTGCAATCTTCCTAATAAATACTCAGCTTCTGTATTCCCTTAATATTCCAGGCACTCTTGCAGTTTCCATGCAGACGAGCTTGCATAGTCTTTCGTCTTTGCCCCTTCACATCCATACATGAGCCATAGAATTGCCTTCATCTTCCAGGCTCATGTGTTGTATTTGGAAGGGCAGCAGTGTTTGTAGTTTAAGATGGTAAAAACAGTCAGGCGTTTTCAGTTCTAACCTCTTGTTTTCCTGTACTTAGGATTTCCTCAAACTTTTGCATCCTTAGGTGACTTTTCTCCAATGCTTGCTTTGTCTCCAGAATTGAGGGAAAATAAAAACATTCTTATTATATGAAGGTTATGTATTGCTGAAGCTTGTAACGTCATGTAACATGCCTTTATAGACTGCTAATTGTTTGAAAATGGATTGATGTTAATATAGTTGATACCTGGGGTGTATTTATTTATCCATATTTTTGAATCTATATATGCCTGTGTGCGAATCACCATGCAGATAAAACCAATATATCTGAGCTCCAATGTGCATTTAATCATAAACATCCAGGAACTGCATTTCTTCAATTGCCTGCAGTTAGTAGAACATAAACCTTGCTAAATGTTCTTCTGTCAGTCCACAAAATCTATAAACAAATTATCTTTGCATTTTCCTTATCTCTTTGCTTAAAATCAGAAAAATTAATAAAGAGAAAAGCTTTTGAATCCCTTGATTTAGAGAATTTATTTCCAGGAATGTTAACAAAGCCGTAACATATGCTGATTTTCTGTTCCTGTAAGCTACAATATTACTCACATATTGAAGTCTGTCTTATTATGCAAGTTTTGCATAATGACTGAAGGAACACTTCAATGAAGAACAGAGGGTTATTTGTATAGCAGTGCATTTAGGATTTTTAATTTTTTTTTAAGAAAAAAATGCTGATTCATTGAAACCAAAGAGTGAAAAAGTACATTTTGATAAATTACCCAACTGAAAACTACCTTGAATGAATGGACTAAAACACCTTGTTGTGAACATTTTCTTCTATTTGAAAATATTTCTCTTTCCTTCCCTTTCTCTGTTTCTCTCTGTCTCTTCCTCTTTCTCTTTCTCTTGCTTTTGGTCTTTTGCTCTCATTCTTTCTCTTTCTCTCATTCCTTCATTCCCTCTTCTAAACCAACCTTTTATTTTACAATTGTCATAGATTCAGAGCTCATAAATGCACGTGAAATATTTTGCTTGATCCAGGCTGCGATCTGTTCTTTTTTCTTCAATTTTTTTGAAAATTCAACATGTTACAAAAAAGGATCAGAATAATTTTCCTAGTAAATGAATTCAGTTATTCACTCTTAAAATCAGTTTTTCCCCCCCTCCATCAGCATATGAGAAGGCTGTTTATGAATTTACTCCCCTTTATGCTTAGATTAGGGTTTGGGTTTTTTTTTCAAGATAACATTAGTGCTAGCATCCTGTAGTACCATTACTTCGTTGCCTATCCCAGTGTTGTTTCTTCTTGGGTATTTGCCAAGAGCCATCATACCTCCCCTCTGACTTCACTCTGCTGAGCTGACAAATCAAGTTCTTGCGATCACCTCACGGACTGGAGGTTCTTCACCCTCTTTGCTGTCTTGGCAGCCCTTTGCCTGACCATGACTGATCAGGCTGTACATAATATTCCCAATGAAGGCTTGCCTGCACCTAGGGTTATAGCATAAAATAATTTCCTCTAATAGCATCCCACTGGCCTTTTTTTTCCAGGTGTATATCACACATCTGGCATACAGATATTATGCAATCAAACTATACCCCAAGTCTTTTTCCTCCCACTGCCTCCAGTCATTTGTAGTCCTAACTTATAACATGCAACAGTTTCATTAATTCCAGAGTGTGATCTTCCACATTCTCACGCGACATTTAATTCTGTTTCTATTATTCCTGATCCTTAAAGTCATTCTGTTCTTTCTTACATAATATTCCAAAAGTCCTACGTTTTTCATAGATCAGGAAAAGTGGTTTTGGGCCATCTCCGCTATTATTATGCGTTTCTTCTCTTAATGCAGAATTAATGCTCTATTTTGTGCATATACAGTATTAGGAAGCCCCTGGATGCATTTAATTGACTGCACTAAGCGTACAGTGTGAACACTGGCCTTGGTCATACCCGTTACTTGTGTGAGTAGTTTGACACACATGAACCTTCAGCTCAAGTGGATTCAACAATCCCAAAGTGTCTGCCCTATCCTGGCAGTCATGGGGGCTCTGAGCACACGGCGGCTTTTACCCCCGTACGGAGCTGCAGGGCCTGAGCACAGCTGGGGACTGCAGTATGCGCTGCAGCGCCATCTTAAATCAAGACTTCACGTAGGGAAGGATGGAATTCCTTTCCAAACATGTGTTGCGTCCTATGCACTTCGAATCTTCATCCTGTTTATTTAAACCTTGCTCTTGGTCTTAAAAGTACAACATCTTGCTAAAAAGTCAAGCTTACTAAAATCAAGCTTGTGAATATATAAGTTCAGAAGATCTATGTGAACAGGCACATACATTGTTTTGACCATGATAAAATTAACACTTAGTTCTTCTTACCTGACAGGTTAAACAGTCAGGATCTCTAAGTACTCCTTAAATACTTGTGACCTGAAACCTATACCCGCTTTCCTATACCTGTTTGACTAATGCAGGGAATCTGACATTTTAATTGCTTGAAATTGAGCAGAAGAGATGCAAAGAAGCAAACCCCTCTGGTTTTCCTGTTTTCTTTTGGGGTTTTGGCACTCTTTTCAAGGAAATGATTTATTCTGTTTGGCCTTTAGAGTCCTGTACAGAAGAGAGATGAGGAATATAAATCTTTAAAATAGGTCAACATCTCACTAATTATTGCTTTAATTAGTGACAGCCACATCATTATTTTTTTATTTTGTTCAATTTAATAGGAGTCAGAGATATCCCAATTTTGTTAATTTGAAAGAAGTTGTGCCCTTGACTTTTCTGACAGGCTTTACCCAGTCTGTCAGATTACCTGGAAGTTTATATGGTAAAAAATTTAAATGCTGTACCTTTAGGTTTCCTGTCAAAGCTGCTTTTTTAATTTTATCCACAAATATTAGTAGAATGAACATATACAGTCTAAAGAAAGAACAAATAGCAAGAAGTTCTTAATTAGGTTTGAAAAACAACAGTGTGAAGGTAAGAGCTTTTTACAGTGACCTGTATGCTCACTGAAAAATGTTCTCTGAGTTGATTGCCTCGTACTCTGGATGTATAACAGCAAATCAAATATCTTTAAATGGTCCAAAAATACTTCAAATACCTCTAATAGATCTAGTTAGTGAGATCTGAATGGTGTATGGAGGAAGTCTTAGGTTCAGAAAAGACTGAACAGTTCTTTTACGCAGGTTATACAATATGACATATCACAGTGGTGTGTCATAACCCTCTGAAGTAGGGAAGACCTACGTATGTTATGTTTTTCCACGTTTCAAGCACTGTAAAGATGTCTTCAAAGAATTCTGTAATTCTCTGCTAGAATTGCTAAGAAATTAATACTATTGCCTTGCTTACTAACTCCTTTACCAGCTGCATTTATTAAGATCAGTTTAATTGTACACTAGTTAGTTGCTATGAATGGAATATTTCATCTTGTATTTTCTTGTACACAACACTTACACAAAAATTGTGACAGAGTTAACAACCTTAGAGTAGATTTGAAGTAATTCTCCACGAGTATTAAGTGTGTATTTAAGTTGATATTATTTAACATGCAACCTGTACTTTCACTGCCTAATAAGCAGAATTACTTTAATACAGCAAATTATAAACCAACCTTAGCATGAACAGTACATGAAGTTAATTTGGTAGTTTCCTGGTGCTAATCAAATTGTCCCTAAGTTACATTTTCAAATATTTTATAGTAAGAGTGTATTTCAAATTTTGTATTTCTTCCCTGTTTTCTGATTGTGGGACTTGTCTAGTCAGATTTTTTTAAGACTACTTCAGACACACAAATATTTAATATTAAGAACTGCTGTACTTTTAATACCCACCATACTATTAAAGCAGTTCCTGATAAAGAGAGAATTAATTCACGTTAGACTGCAAATTTCTATCTCTATTATCTCACTCCTTAGTTATTGCGGTAATTATCAGTATCAGCGGAGCTAAGTAATACAAAAGAAATATAAGGAAGCTTGTGCAGAGTGTGAAAATGAATCTCATGCCATACCTTGCTGGCTGGCTCATCCACTCTCCCGCGCTGTGGCAGCCGCAGTCGTGCGCCAGGCCTTGAAGCACCGGACGCGGTGCTTCTCCTCTGCATCTCTCAGGCTGCTGGGGCAGGCTCTGCAGGGTGCAGGCAGAGGGAGAGTGCTCGTTCTGCTGGAGGGCTTGCTTTGCTTATCGCCTGACTTACCCGCGCTCTACACCTTTCTTAGCCACCGCCTTGAATACAGGAGGACAAGTAAAACAAAACGAAATGTTGGCATTTAATCGGCCTGGTTCATAAGCTAAATTAAAGGCTTAATTTTAACTTTTTGAAGAGGACTGGCCTGTCTCTGTAGCCGGGCAATACCTTGACTTTGCCTCTTGCTATAGCAGGACCGTTTGTCCCTGAGTGAAACCGATGCCCCAGGCCGCTTCGACAGCTGTAGTAAGCAGGTAGTAGCCCATTTCCCTTCATATTTTCGTCTCACAGCTGTTATTCTACAGGGCTGAATTTACGTGAGGGGGATAGCCTCGATTTCCATTGGGCAGGCACGAAAAGATAACTGTTCACACTCGACGTTGCCGAACAGCTAGAGTGACGTGCATTTAACTTTTTAAAGCTGGTTTTGATTCGGAATGCTGCTTCTAAATTGTTCAGACGTGAAGTTCCTCGAGTTCCGCCGCGGAGGCGCGGAGGGAGCGCGGCGCCGCGCCGGACTGCGCCGGGATGGGCGCCGGGATGGGCGCCGGGATGGGCGCCGGACTGCGCCGGGATGGCTCCGGGCGCGGCCGCCAGGGGGCGCGGCGGCGGCGGCGGCGGCGGCGGCGGCGGCGGCCGGGCCGAGGCGGAGCGTCCCGCCGCGCCCCCGCAGCCCGCCCGGCCCCGCCTGGGGCAGCGCCCGGCCGGCGTGGGGCCAGGCTCTGCTCCCCCAGCTCCGGGCAGGCCTCGCTTCAGGAAGGAAAAAGGAAAAATAATGAAAAAAAAAAAAGCGTGTGTGTTTGTGTGTGTGTGGTGTCTCAACGCTTCTGACTGCAGAGGGGGCTGGCAGGCGGCGCTCCCCCTCCCCTCCCCGTGGGAAGCCATGATTGAGTTAGTCTCGGAAATCAGGCTACCCCGAGGAAAAATTGCTGAGAGCAGGGTTTTCGGTCCGCCTTCAGAGCAGGAAGGAAAGTGATGAATATTAAATGCAGGTTACTTTCAGACGCCGCCACCAGAACCTCAATACGCCTACGGCAGCAATATGACATCAGAAGGGGAAATGCATGGCTCTGGATGGCATGGTCCATCACCTGGGTCTTCAGACCTTGCTTACATCCATTTTTTATGTGCTACGTCATCATCACCACCGTTATTATTGCTACTGCAGTTTAGAAGGCAGCAAGGTTCCCTGTGTCTGGAAGCTTTCCAAAAGAAAGCTCCGTCTATTCCAAAGAAAGTTCCATTTCTTTCCAAGCGTTAAGAAATATTTTAAAGGCTACATTGAGAGATTGGCAGTGGCAGGTTCACTTACATATTTATGTTTCTTTTGCTATGGAATAATATAATGTTTATAGCGAATCTTTAGCATCGATTTCCAAGAAGAAAAAAAGAAGTGAATTGTGGCAGACATAATGCCTCGATGCAGGGGTGGTCAGCTCATGTTTGTAATCCTGCAAACAGTTTAACTGAGTGTTTCAGGTCGCTCAGGACACATTGCATTTAAAAGCCCTCCCCTCTCTCTACCTGTGTAAGGGTCAATCTCGGCTGCAGCTCATCCTGGCTCACACACGAGCAGGCGAAGATGGACTTTCCTCTGTTCCCTGCGCAGCTCCCCTGAGATCCTGCGAAGCTCTGGGGCTTACAAAGGAAATATAAGCAAGAAGCGATGATGAATAGAAATTATGACAATCTGAGGCTGCATAGATAAACACACACAAATGTGCATATGCGGGTGTGGGTAGATGTATATACGTGTACAGGTATCTCAAAGCAAGAAATGAGAACAGCTATGCAGCATGGCAGGAGCAGGCAACGCATCGGGAGATACTCGACCCCAGCTCCCTGAGCTGGAGGGAAAGGACGGAGTAGCTTGTGTGCTTCATCTGCCAGCAAGGACGATTACAAGGAATGAAGAGGCGAGAGGCTGGGGCAAGGGCAGGAATTGTCCCCTTTATCCCCTTGCAGAGAAGGCCAACCAGTCCATCCTGCAATCCAGTCTCTGGCAAAAACCCCACTGCGATCAGCGCTGTCTGCTGAGCGCAAGAGGAAAGAGGGCAAAGCCCTCCGACCTCCAGGCGGATAGTGTTGTTATCATTATTGTTCTTGTGGTTATTACTGTTACTTAGTTGCTTTGCCTTATTCAGTGTTTGAGAGCATCCCCTGCTCTTGCTGGCTCTGGCCGCCGTTTGATAGACGGCAGAGCAGAATTAGGCCGCGGCAGGTGGCCGCGGACGAAGCCTGGACGGGAGCGGGACAGAGCCCCTGCAGGACCTGCTTCAAACCCGACTGTTTCAGATGGGGAGCGGAGGCGGACTTGCCGGGAGGGATGCGCTGGGGGACCCGCCCGGGGACGCCGTCGGGGCAGCGGCTGTGCACCGCGCACAGGCGGAGGCGCAGGCCGAGCCGCTTTCCTGCCGTCTCCGCGCCCCTGCCCTGCCCGCCGCTTATTCCCCTGCGCTTCAACCCCGTTGGGACGCTGGGTTTTTCTTCCGCCGGGGACGCTCCCGCCGCGCCGGCCACCCTATGCCGCCGGGACGTGCCTGCCCGGCCGGGGGCAGGCGGTCCCGGCGGGCCGCGGCGGGAGCTCCGTGCCGCCGCCAGCACCAGGGACAGCGCCGGCAGCGGCCCCGGCCCCCGCCCGGCCCCCGCCCGGCCCCCGTCCGGCTCCCGCCCGGCTCCCGCCCGGCCCCGCGGCTCCTTTGTTCCGCCGCCGGCGAGGCCCCGCGGAACAAAGGCTTCCGCCGCCGACGGTGCGGGAGCCCCGGCCTCTCCCCTCCCCGCCCCCGAACCCTCCGCTCACCCCGCCGCCGCGGCCCCGCCACCGCCGCCGCCTCCACCGGAGCCGTGTCTCCGGTGCCCCGGCCGCACATGCACCTGCCCCCGAGCACGCTGCGCTGCCGCCGCTGCCCCCCCGCCGCCCTCCCCCGCCCGTAAGCTGCTCCGCACACCCTACTCCGCTGCCGCCCCCCCGCTCCGCGCTCGTAAGCCGCCGCCTTGCTCCTCGCCCCGCCGCCCAGCCCCGCGCACAAAGCCCGCACGCCGCTCCGCTGCCTCCCCGCCGCACCGCTGCCCTCCGGTACCGCTCTGCGCCGCTCTCCCCCCGCCGTGCCCATACGCTGCCCCTTGCGCCCCGACCCGCTCTGCCCCCCCCGCGCAACCTCCGCACACTCCTCTTCTTCGCGCACCCACGCTGCCCCCCCGCACGTTGCTCTGCTGTAGTGCCCCCTCCGTCCCCCCTCCCAATATCCCTCCCCAGTGCACCAACGCCGCACATGGCTCTGCCGTCCCGCGGCACAGACGCTGCTCCGCTGCCCCCTGCGCACCGCTCCGCTGCCCCAGGGCCCACATTCCTCGGCTTCCAGAGGAGCCCCTCAAGAGGAGGAGCCATTACCGAGCGGGCACTCCTAGCTACCGGCTGGGCGATGCGCAAAGAACAATCCTCGCGATGATAACATTAGAAAATGTATTTATTTCCCATTAATCGACTTTACATGGTTTAGCCCAGGAAAGCGAGAGGTCGAGTCGCCACTACCTTGACAAACCACCACGGCTACCGCACCGCTCCAGTGATCCCCCACGGCCCCGTTACCTGCTGCTGACAGCTGCCCCAGCGGGCGCCCATCCCGTGGCAGCGGTCATCTCCTCTCCACCGAGCTGAGCCGTTCAGTCCGCCAGTCCTATTTAGTCTCGGTTTCCGTAGGTGAGTACAGGCTGTCGAGTCGTTTATTGCTTTGTCTCTCCTTTTTTTGAATTATTTTTAACTTATTGCTATTATTTTTATTATAAGCGTTATTATTATGTTATGTTCTTAGCGACATCTTTCATGCTGCCTTGAGGATCCGCTCTTGGCATTCACCGCGTGCCTTAATTGTATGACATTAAATCAAGGTCCGCTGTGAACACGGAGAGTCAGAGCCTTGGAGCGCGCTCTCTCTCTCTCTCTGGAAGCAGAATAGCAACTGATCCCCGAAAAAACAAAAGGTAATTTCCCTCCGCCCTAGTCCCATCCTGGCCTGGGCTGCATGTAATTCATGCTCGAGTTTTCTTACTAGCCCGTCTGTTGCTTGCAATGCCCAGGAAGCTGTTAAATATGTATTTAATGGATTAAAAAAATAATAGAAATTAAGCGTGTGCCTATTACAGGCTTCCAGGCGACTGCTTTAATTTCGCCAGCGTCTTCGCGTGATTTTAAACGCAGGAGTTGGCTCTCCGCGACTCGACGTCTGTGGTTTGGCATCCCTGGCTGGGAGGGACCGTGTCTCTCCGGCTGCCTCGGTCCGCCTGGTCCTGCGGCTCCGCTGGAGCGCGGGCGAGGGGAGCCCGCACCCCAGAGCATCCCCGCTCCTCTCGGCCGGGGAGGGGGGGAGAGGGGGTCTTTCGGCGGTGAAAAATGAAAAGGGCAGGACGTGTCATCTTTCTTTGTAAAGCGGAAAAAAATTTAACTCACTCGCACCTGCCCCTTTCCCGGGAGGGTCTGGGCAGCCCATCTGGCCTGCCTACACTGAACTGGGCGAGTGAGGAAACGAGGGGCGAAGTCTTTACAATAATAACAAAAAAAAAAAAATTAAAAATCAGCCTAAGCTTTTTTTATTATTATTGCGCTTATTGCCATCTTTCACCGCTCAGGACGGGGACCATTCCTTTTCGGTGCCGATGGCACGCCGGACAGGAGCGGGGCGGCCGGGCACCGTGCATCGCCCTGCGGGCTCGACCCCGGCCGCACCCCAGGAACCGGGCGGGCTGACCTCGACTGCTGCCTCGGCGCCAGGGCCCGGGAGAGAGAGAGGAGGCGAAGCGGGCTGCGCTGCGGCTGCCGGCGGCGGCGGCCGGGCTCCGGCGGCGAGCTGGGTTTCCCGGAGACTTTTCCCGTAGCTTGCCGGGGCACCCGGGGGCAAGCTGGGCAGGCGGCTCCGGCCCCCCTCGGCACCGCAGCTCCTGCGTGCGGCCGCCTGGAAAACAGACAAAGCGAGAGCGTTAGAAAGGCAGGCGGGGAGGGAAGGGAAGGCAGGCGGGGAGGGAAGGGAAGGGAAGGGAAGGGCGCCGGGAGCCCGCACGCCGCGCGGTTGCCAATGACAAAAGGGAGAGAGGGGGGGAGTCAGAGCAGGGGAAGGGCGGGGAGGGAAGGGGAAGGGGAGGAAGGGAAGGGAAGGAAGGGAAGGGGGGCCACACGGACTGACGCGGAGCTGGGGCCGGCCAGACCCGAGCCTCTGGGGTTGCTCTCTTCGCGGCCGAGGAGGGACAAGGAGGAACGCCCATCACCGCAGCGCCGGGGCGAGCGGGTACCTGGGTCTCTGCAGCGCGGTGGGAACCGGCCAGCCGCGGGGAACCGCAGAGAGCAACCTCCTTGTCCGTCGCGGCAAAAAAACCCGGAGAGCAAACACAGGGGAAAGCTCAAAATAGAAAAAAAAAAAAAAAGGAAAAAGAAAAAAAAAGAATAAAATGGAAGGGGGGGGGACGACAGCAGTTCCCCCTTCTTTCTCGGCTTGAGGAGTGTACGAGAGCAAAGAGCGAAATCCATGGGGAGAAATCCAAGCATCCAAATACAAGTAAGAATTATGAACCCACTCCAAATATTAAAAAAAACGTAATAAAAAAGAAAATGGTCAAACCTGCCGAGGACTGGCGGCTCCTCCGCCAGCCGGAGCCGCAGAGCGCAGGAGAGGAGGAGAGCCCCGCTAGCTGCTTTCGGGGGGTAGGAAGCGGTCCGGTCTCTCCCCCTCGCTTGCTGCTCCAGAATTAGGGATTAATGCCTCTCCAGCCAAACAAATAAGGCATCTGCCTTCAGTACAAGAGGATTACACGGGGCTGCTGACGTCACCAGCCAGGCAGATGTTGGCTCCCAAAGTCCCGATCATCTCCCGTGTCCTTGAAACCCGGCACAATCCCAGCCCCGCGCCGCCCGGCCGGGTCCCTGCAAGGTCGAGGGGGACCTGCTCGGAGGGGACCCCGCCGAGCCGCTCTCTCCCAGAACGTCCTCTCGCATCGTGGGGAGAGAAAGGTGTGAAAAGCCGAGCCCGGCAGAAAGTTCAACCCTCCCCCTTCCCTCCGGGTCCTCTCCCTCCCCCCCCCCCCGCCTTCCTCCCACCTCCCCAACCTCAATGTCACATGAATCTGTACAGTCATAGCGAGGAAGAGGAGCCTGGTCCCCGGCTCACCCAGAGGCCACCCTCCCCGCACGGCAGCCGACCCCCCCTCACTGCGGCACCGCCGCGCCCGCCGGCCTCGCGCCGCCCCGGCCTCCGGCCCGTCCCACCCCGCAGTCCGGCACCGGGCCGGGAGAGCAGCGGAGCCGGGCCGGGCCGAGCCCCCGCGGGCGTTGTTCCCGCTGTGCCCGTCCCGACGGGGCAGCGGAGGGCACCGGGCAGAAGCGGCTCGCTGGCCGTGCGCGGACAGCCCGCTCCCGCGGCCCCGGAGCTACGCGGTGCCTCGGCGGCAGGCAGGCCCCTTCGGGCGGGCAGCAAGCCAGGCCGGGCCGGGCCGAGCCGAGCCGAGCTCGGGCAGGCAGAGAGCGCGGAGGTCGCTCAAGGTCTCCTCTCGCCTTGGGGGGCCGGCGGGAGGCACAGAAGGAGGGTTTTTTTCCTGGCTAAAGGACTTCGACGTTGCGTTTATGCAGTTCTTAGGTGGAGGCAGAGCGGCTTGTCGTTCTCGGAGCTCAGCCCTGAGTTTGCTGATCGCTGTTCTGGAGCTGTGGGGTGGTTTGGAAGTGCCGCAAAGTGCATCTGAAAGGGGAGTCCAATTAGAAGCGTGATCAAAATAAAAAAACAAATTTGCCTGAGAGCCGTGTCTGTTGCCTTTGCTGTGGGATGAAGTCCATGACTCATCATCGCTAGTCCCTTTGCATCAAACAATGGTTTCAATCATTTGGGTACCGCAGAAAGGCAAACTAAATGATGTGACATAACGGAGCGGGATGAAGAAGAAGGGATCGCCAGGACCTAGGCTCCTGTTGGGTTGATGTTGTTGTTGTTCAAAGGAGCTGTTTTATAGATCTGTTCCATATTATCCTTGTCTGTCAAAGTGGCATTTAATTTTTCCAATTGTGGAACTTGATCACTGATAAAATCAGTTTAATTTACACCACTGTCATTCAGCCGATCTGAGCAGTAGATTTATTTTTGGCTCGGAGTTGAAGGGAAAAAAGCAATCGTATGCAGAACGGAGAGATCATTTTGCTTCTTTTGCGGGCAGTAAGGAGAGAAATGACTAGCACGGCATTTTAATAGCGTTTGCTCTCGCGCAGGAGAATTATAAATGTAATTTCTCAAGTCTTTTGTGTGGAAACTTGAGCAGCCACACTAAAGGGAAAAGGGAAAGGCAGACCAGCTCAGTTCCCCACCGTTTTGTCGGGGCAGGCAGCCCGGTTCACCCCCTTTTTTCCCGGGGTGACCACCGGCCCGGCCCGGCCCCGGCCGCGCACCCGGTCCCTGTCCATGGTCCTGACCCGCCGGCGGCAGCGCGGCGCTGCTCTCCGCGGCCGTGCGGGCGGCACTGCGCGCCCCTCCGCGCCCGCGCTGCCAGCCGCCGCCGAGGGGCCAGGGGACCTGCGGGTTGTCCCAGGGCATTTCTAAACCCGCCTGTGCTTTATTGTTGTTATTAATATTTTTTTATATTCAACTCCTTGGACGGAGGAGCGGGGGGGGGGGGGGGGGGGGATTTACCTTCCTTGGGTTTTATTTGATAGCTCGCCTGTTTCAAAGTGCTTTTAATCACTGACGCCTGGGCAAGCCCACATTATAATGAAAAGTGGTTAATATCGGACAACGGTCTTAAAACCTCGGACTCTCATTTGTTCCCTTAAACGGATTAACGTGGAAATTCAGACGCGGTTTTCGGTAAGTGGTACCTACCTACCGGCTGACCTGAAAAGAGCTGACAACATTGCAAACTATTTTTTTCATTACATGTTACAGCGGGAATAACTTGGACACAATGGGTAAATATGCTTTAAAATCTCACGTTACGTATATACGACCTCTTTCCGAGCCTGAAGTTCTTTCTAGCTATGCGGCTACATGCATACTCACATGCACACACTCTCTCACACGCACACATACACGTATATACATAAAGTTTAAATAATTTAGTGGAAAAGTCAGACCGCTGCTCAACGGTTCACGAGTCTTTTCCCAGACGATCTCCCCCCCCCCCCCCAATTGGCTAACGTTGCTCTTTCTTAACATTTTAAAGCAAAGACAGGTCTCGGATTATTATTTCTTCGGTCCCCACTCTTCTCATAACCTGCTCCCCTGAGTTGAATAACGCGGGCTAAGAGCAGCTGAAATAGCCACTCCGATGCAAGAGGCTCTGAATGCAGCAGCTTTAGAAATTGTGCACTAGCCCTGCAAGGAGAAATGTGTGGGCTCTCTCAAATGTGAGGTACTACCGGCTGGGGAAAAGGCAGAGCTGCAGCCATTCACACTTCGTGGGCTGGGAGACTTCTTTCAAAAGAGCCCTGAAGTATTTAGGATTTGGGGGAAAACCCTTGTACCGGAAGAAAATGGCCTAAACACAATAGGACTCGCCATTTTCTCCTTCCAAAGCACAAAGCGGCTCCGCGGCTTCAGCACCACACAAAGAAAGCCCGAACCCTCTCAATTCTCTTACATTTTCCCCCACGATTTCAAAAGCCTTCCCCTCTAACCGATTCGCTTTCCCAGGAGCGCTCACACAGAAATAAAGAAAGAAAGGAGGAAGGGGAGGGGGAGAAAAGCGACTAGGCTAGGCGAGAGGGAGACAGTTTTGATCTTGGTTTATTTAAATCAAATCCTGCCAGGGAAAAGTACCACTATCACATGTACACTTCGGGGTGGGGGTGGGGGGGGAATCCCAAAAAACCAAACCAGCTGGAAAGCTGTTTTGACCACCGCATTCCTTCGAGCTGGGCGGACTCACGTTGCACCAGAGAGACTCGAGCAAGACCACGCTGCCTGAGGATGTGCATGTACACACACAGGCGCACACCCCCCCCCCGTGCCAGAAAACTGCATTTTCAGCCCAGCTAAGCCCACAAATTGATGTCGAAAATAGCCCTCTGCCCCCCGCACCGCCGGCACCTGGCATTCCTCCGCGCCGCCCGCGTCCGCGGGAGCCCCGCACCCCCGGCTGCTGCCCTGCCTCCGCGCCGCGCTCAGCTCAGCCGCCCGCTGCTCTCCCTCCCCTGGTGGTTTTATTTTCTTATCTAAGTAACTCGGCAGAAGACTGATAAGGAGGGGGTGATATTAAAAAAAAAAAAAAAAAAAAAGAGAAAGGGAACAACAAAGAACCAAACCAGACCCGAACAACCCAAACCTAAACCACAACAGCCTCTCCCTATCGCTCTGAAACGCAGCAAGAGATTTTGTACTTACAGCCAGCTCTAAAGTGAGTAATCCTCATCCCAGCGTGGTTGGGTTTTGTTGTTGTTTTTTTTTCTTTTTCTTTCCCCTCTTTTGTTTTTTTTGTCTGTTTGTTTTTAAGTACTTGTTTGTTCCCATCGTCCATGGCTCGGAGTGGATGCAAGCAAAAACGGTCGGTTAGCAGGAATAAAAATAGAAGTGATTTCATTGTGTAAATGCAGTAAAGAGACAAGATGCTGTGTTTCTCCTAATACTTTCTGCTTGGGAACCAGCAGCGCTCAGCTCAGGAAAGCAGGACTCTGTGTGAGTCTCCCCCTCCTCTCTCTCTCTCTCACACACACACGAACACGAACACGCACACACACACATACACACTTACTTTTCTTCTTCTTCTTTTTTTTTTTTTTTTTTTTTTTTCAGAAGAGGGCAGGTCGTTCCCTGAATCCCAATGAGTTAAGTCAGTCACCTTCCTTCGCATGCATCACAGCCTCCTTAGCGCTGCAGGCACAAAAGAGCATTTAGCTGCCTCCAATTTGTGTAGCAGGCCTGTCCTTAATTTGTTTTTTTTGTTGTGGGTTTTTTTTTTTAAAGTATAATTAAATCATCTATTTCACTCAATATAAAAATACCACGTCCCCAACTTTGACGACTGAACCACTAATTGTAACCTTTTAAATAAATTCCTGAACTTGTACACATACTTAGCTGGTCTGCAGGGGCTTCACAAGAAATTGATGCACAGTCTTTCTCAGCTGTGCAGACCTGCACCTTGCTTCCTGCAAAGGTCAGAGCTGTACAATCCACAATTACTTTCCAATGAAGTCTTATATCAACAAAATCTCCTTGAAAGGATTACAGGCCTTTCAAAATAAAGCTTTAATCTTAAATATACATGGTGGCATATTCCATTTCAATCAAATATGAGGGATTGTTTAAAAAAATAACTGCACACATATACATGTGTTTTCATGCGGGGTTACTTTTTCCAGGTGGACAGAGAAACGCGTAAGCACGGTTGTACTCGTTCCACATTTCAGCGGCTATTTTTTGTCGATTCTTTCTTCCAGCCAATACAGGAACATCCGTGTGTGTGTGTATATGCATATACATACGTATATACAAATTTTATTTTTATATATCTATAAAGATATACATATTCGTGTATGACACAGTGTGGCTAGCCTGGCGGTGTCAAAGGCTGAAACCCGCAGGGCTGGCAGAAGCCTGTCATGAGGCAAATGAAGCTCCAAAGCAACCCAGCAGTGGCCCTTGCCGATGCTGAGCTAAAGTGAGAAGAAAGGCAGGTCCGCGCCGGGGGCCGGTGGGCACCATCTGGCCCAGGGCTGCCCCCCCCCACCCCGCTCCATGGCCCGGAGGCTGAGGGCCGTGGGGAACCCCAGGGGGCTGCGGGGGGGCCCAGGCCACCCCGACATCTCGGTCACCTCGGGAGTTCTTGGCACTTTCTTTGCATCCTTGTCATCTCCTTATTCCAGCTGCACTTGCTCAAATGGGTGGTAATCCGACTCCAGAGGAGATTAAGGAACCAGAGATAGCTGCATTTAGGATTACCAAAAGGAAATGAAGGAATCTAATCCACTCCCACCCCTTACGTTACTGGGTTTCAATAAGACCTTCTACCACCTTTTAGGATTTTAAACAAATGAAATCGTCTGGAGAAGGGGACAGAAAGAGACCGAGCGATGGAGAGCGTGTTTACCCATTAAATGAATTGAATAGCAGAGGATAAGGTGAATTGCAATAGCGGCCACGGCCGAGCTGCTTTCTTCTGCATCCCAATAACCACCGTACTTGAATGGGCCCAAGGCTCGCAGCTTCCTCAGAGCTCTTCTCAGGACCAGGCCAGGTTCAGGAAGGCCACGCTGGAGATCCACGTATAAACTGCAAAATCAATCTAGTACCGATCTGAGCTACAATATGACACCCCTGCCTCTGCCAAATCCCACACCTCAAAAGCCAAAACCCCACAGTATAACATGAAGCTGTAAGTATATTGTTTCCAGTCAATAAAAATGATCAGTAAACCTTAGAATGTCCTTAGCTTCAGAGGATTTTTTCTGCTCTATTCTGATTGCATAAAGCCAAGAAGAAAATAACTACCGCTTACTACAGTGATAAAGTCCTCTTTTTTTTCCCCCTAGTTTCACTTTAAACCAAGGAAACAGCATACCCTTTTGCTTCCAAAGATACAAGCAGTCTACAGAAACAGGACTGAGCTAACCTAGTCCTGAGACCAGTTCTTCCTTCTTTGGAAAGACTGTAACATGAGTAACACGGAATAAAAAAAACCCCAAAAACCAAAAACATGTGAAATCTAAAGGTGTTTTATTTTTGTCATTTCAAATATAACCTTCCTTTTTCCCAGACGATTTTTATATTTGACGTGCTAGACTGCCTACAACAAGCCTTTCTAAATAATATTTAATATGAATATGCTTAATTGTATTCAGCTTCTTCATATACTGATTATCCTTCGTGCATTATAGGGGTAAATGCTAAAGTCTAAAATGCTCTTCGGTTGCAAGAAAAGAGCCTTAATATGAGGAAAAAAAAAGGCTAGTCATCCTTGAGTAAGATTTTGTTTTGTAGAGTGCTTGTCATGGTCCTTTGCAAGTCTAGAAGCAACGTGAATCAAACGCCTCGGAAGAAGACGTCCGTCGGCAGAGGCTCCATATATAGCAGGCGCTAATTATTAAAGCTCATTCCCTGATTTAGGACTCTATTTTCCCTAGCAAGCCCATCATCCTGACACAACGCAGCTCAGGATGTTTGTTCAAAGCTTATGAAAATGTAACCCAACTCATTGCTAGAAGTTGTTGCTAATTAGTTGATAATAAACTTCTCCGGCCAGGACACAAAAGTCTTTCAGAAGTGCAAGGTGTTCTTTGTGATGCCCTCACAAGGGGAATTAGCATATCAATTCGGCAGGGGAACAATACATCAGGGCGCTTGCCTTCCCCCCCCTCCTTTCTCCCCCCCCCCCCCCCCCCCCCCCCAACGTTTTAAGTGGATGTGGTGGGCATGAAAGTGAAAGGCTGGGGTCCCCAGCGCTGCACCGCCCCGGCCCGGGGCTGCCGCAGGCTCCGGGCTGAGCCCGCCGCGCTCATTGCACTTGTAGCCGCGTCCCGCTTTGGAAACAAGCCCCTGGGCGTGCGGGGCTGGCGGACCACCGGGCAGCCCACCCCTCCACACCGCTGGCTTTACCACCCCTCCTCTGCGGCGCTGACAAATGGAGGTGGCTGGGGGTTTGCGAGCCCCCGCCCTGCCTCCCCCTCCCCTCGCCACCGATGAAAGGGTTTCAGCCTGAAAGCCTTTGCAAATGGATGTTTTACAACGCCTCCCGCCCCCGCCAAGGTAATTCTGCTACCCAATATCCTTAATAAAGACTGTTGTTCCCCCTTCAGTTGTTAAAGGTTTCTCTGACAGACTGGTCTTTTCTCCCTCACCTCCGAAGGGTGGATTTCTAGACCTCCCTACGCAGGTGTAAACACCGAGAGAAAGCAATGGTCCTGATAAAAATATTCAGTCACTTATAAATTCAAATAACTGAGGGGGAAGAAATCCCATTCTTACAGTTTAACAGAATTTGTCCTATTGACTGCAACCTTCTCCTGCTCTTTTTTTTTTCTTTTCTTTTTTTTTTAATGCCTAGTAAATTCACAACAAGACACAAAACCCTCAAACACAAGGCACAACCAAATACCCAAACCTCCTAGCCACTTGGTGACATGTGTAAGTGGATGCCATAGAGGAATGGAAATCCATGTATAACAGGCCGGAGAAAGCAATGAAACAAAACTCTGCGATCCTGAGGCCTCTGATCCATCTAGCTGTGTTCCTACCCAAAGGCTCGACAGCTGCAAGAGTTATTTATCCACATGGTTAAAGTGCAAATAAATGCTTAGGTTAGAATGAGAATTGTGATTTGGGCCCTACAGGTAAATCAGAGCAAGTCTATGGAGTGGCATTTGCCCTCCTTGGTGGCTGCGGGTGAGCTCTTTGTTGGGAGTGTGGGGAAGGGGCCAGCCTGTGAGGAGATAAAAGCTGGGCTTGCCTAATCAGGGCAGAAATAAACCAAGAGATTTCAACCTTCTGCTTTTTTTTTTTTTTTTTTTTTTTTGGAAAGAAGCAGCACTCTCCAGTTGGCTCCCACTCAAAAAAGGGATGCTTGAATTCAGTTATTTTTAGGAACTGCAGCGATATGTGGTGTGCATTAAAGCATAGTGGTATGCTAAGAAATAAAAGAAAAGAAACCTCATTTTTCCCCTTAAATTGCTAGGGAAGCAGTTCCCCAGGAAAAGTGTGTTGTGTAATTAAAAAAAAAGGAAAGTATTTATTAAGAGAAAATGTTTGTTTTCTTAGGTTTATATAGAAAGTCTTGAGTGATGAGAATAAAAGCCCAAATCCTATGAGTTTTCATGAAATTCAGTTAAGGGAGAAAAAACCGTTAAGGGTGGTTGTTTCCCCAAATGCAAAACATCAGGGAGGAATCTGAAAAGAGCTTTACTTTCTGTGCAAAATCTCCATTGTTGCTTGGCAAACAATGGGAGCTCTGGGCGACTGGAAGGCTGTGAGAATGAATAGGGAATCCGCAGGATGTGTGCGGGTCAGTGCTTGGGGTCTCTGTCCTAAAGCCCCTTTCTCAGCTTGCCACAATAAAGTAGCACAAGGTTTAGTCTTTCCTGGGTCACCGGCCATCTTCTATTATTCAACACTTCACAACAAAAAACACTTATTAATCAGCGCTGACCAGAGGCCCCTTTTGAAACAAGAGAAGGGGAGAAAGAGAGGGGGGAGAGAGAGAGAAAAGAAGATTGAGAAACCCTGAACAGACCCTCCCAATACAAGAGCAACCATAGGCACTTTCTCAACTGGCCAAAGAGATTTTTTTTTTTTCTTTTTGCCACAACAAAGTTTCCAATCAGGTCAGAGAGGACTGGACTTTCCCCCCTACCCCCACCCCTGTTTTCCCTCTCACTCTCTTTCCTTCTTGCTCTGAAGATGATGGAGACTTTGTTTTGCAAGTAAGGATGGCTTTAGGTCAAATTGCCAAGGTCTGATCTTAGAGGTGTATCCTTGCTATATTGGAAGATAAGACTGTTTCTCATCTGGGCCTCAACTCTGGAGATGGCGTAGGAGAGAAGAGGTTTGCTTGTGGGGCGCTGCTCTTGTGCTTTAAGAGCTGATGGATGAGGTGTCAGGACAGTAGTTGTGTGAGGACTTGGTTCAAAATGGTATGAGAGAGAGTCAAATGTGCCATTTATTGACTCTGCTGAGGGCAACCGTGGGCTTGTTGTTGTTGTTGATCCTGATTTTCTAGCACTAGATATTGCAAAGGGCTAAATGGTGAGCTTTGGAGTGAAAAGGAACCGATAGGTTTAAGAGAAAACCTTTGTATTCCTCTGTGCAAAAAAGGATTCAAAGGCAGCGGTGAAAAGGGATCTTAAAGGGCCTAATAAGTGATAATTTAATTCGCAGAGGGGGCGGGGGGATTTTTTTTCTTTGTTGCCTTCTGATAATTTTTTAGGATGTTTAATTATTCTTAAGTAAGTTGGTGTTTCTGGGTAAGGAAACATGCATAGATTGTCACACAGCCCACATTATTATGTTCATGTCTCTTACCCCCATGAAAATGATCTGAATAACTTTGTACAGAGTTTAGTTTGTTGGCTAGAACTACTTTTTGAGTGGAGAACACGACTGAAAAATCGAGGTAGTTCAGACTTTGTTGATGGTACAGGTACAGATGTACCTAAGAGAACAAAGAAATTTGTACTATTTTTTTATTTAACAAATGCATAGAGACAGCAAATACTGAATCCCCTGTGGATTACGTGAGAAAATGAAATTGTTCTCTCAAGAAAAAAATTAGTCCACAAGAAAGGTAAAAACTTATTTTATTTTTTTGCTGACTAAATCGTGTGTGTTTGTGTGTCGTGGGAGGTGGACTTTTTTGTTCGTCTGCAGTCAATGTGCACGTTTTAGCTAGGGTATATCACTAAATAGTATGAACCTAAGGAAAAACTGTTCCTTAAGCCCTCTGAATATTGTACTTTGTAGCATGTAAGCTGCAACTAGTGCACCATAGAACTCCTCACTAAAGGGTTTTCTTAGTGGAAACCAGAATAAAGTGTTATTTGGGGGGTAGCCTCTGTGGTGCTTTACCACAGTTTGCATTGCAAACACCAGGCTGCAGCTCACGTTTTGTTCGCAGGAAATGTATTTTACTTAAGTGCTTATAATAGAGTATTCTCTCTTTTCCCCTCAAATATTGCGTTACTCAGATTTTGCAGAGCTTGACGTTCCAGCAATGGAGTAATCAAGTGTTACCTAAATTATTTAAAGCCTGGGATTAAAGGCCTTAGCGCTGAGTGCTGACAAGCTTTCAAATGTAGCCTGGGAAAAGTTTTGTATCCTTTCCTGTGTGTGTATACTTTGAAAATAATTTGGAAAAGTACAGTGAATTATTCTCAAAATGTATGCACAGAGAGAATGAATAATTCTTTTACAAGTCGCTCTCCAAAGGAATGAGTGACTATTAAAAATACAGCAGCAATGTATACACAATAATATTGTGGCACCTGCAATGTTATTTTTAACAGACCTGTTCCTTTCACCAGAGCCTGTGTAAAGGAGCTCTTTTATTTTAGGACTTTGGTTTGGTCTGCAACACAGATAATGCATTAATTCAACAAATATGACCATTTCATACATTAAGTTCCTTTATGTTTTGAGGCCTTACCTTTCATTTCGTGCTCTTCAGGATGCTCAGTGGCTTCACGCTTCTGTGTACTGAAAAGTAATGATGCTAATGTATGATTACTCTCAAATGTTGGATAAAATGCATAGAAATGCATTTTCAACCAGCTAAATTTTATTTCCACCTGTGGATGTATGTGGATGTATGTAGATTTTGTGAGCTATGTGTATATTTATTTATTTGTGTTCTTCTGCGTCATAGCTTTGTTTTGTAAATGGATGGATTGTTGGTGTTAAACAGTTATAGATAATTTATTTCTTCTTTTAGATTACATAACATTGCTGCTATACTGTAATGTAAAAACAGATGCAGAGGTCTGTTGTATTCCGAGCTTTCATTGCATCACTATAATATACTTTGGACGATATTCTTTAAAACTAATGTAATTCACAGAAATGAGGACTTTTCTGGTTTGTCAAAAAAGAAATAGCAATGGCAGTTACATTTTTGCAAAGGTTTCATCATTAGTACGTTGTTCTGTGCCATCAGAAGACATATATTAGAAATGTTACTATATAATGTCAACTTCTCTTTCCATTCTTACTAACGGCTGATTGTGTGAATAAGTCCCGTTTAAATCTGTGGGACTATTCAAAGGCTGAGATACTACTCTACATGACAAATGGAATGCCAAAATTTGGCCCACAGAATTGAATGGGACTATTGGAAGAATGAGATAGTGCTCGGAGTGAGGAAGGATACTCAAGTCTATCTTTAGTATAATGCACCATCTTTACCTGGTGCTTTAAAAACACTGACATTTCTGCACATACGCATTTGTAGCTTCAGCCAAGAGAGGCAAACACAAGCCACTGGGGAGAAATAAGGCATGTGAGGCTGGCAAGGATGGAAAGCGGAGAGTATCGATCGCAGGCAGAAGTGCGGGTTAAGGTGGTAAAGACCAGAAGGGAGAGGACACCAGCACTTTGTCCACGGAATATATGTGCCAGGCTGAAGGGCCAGTATAGAGCTGGAGATGGGTTTAAGAGGTAAAAGAAGCTTGAGGTAACTACTGTAAAGTACTCAGAAAACAGAAGGTGTTCTTCCTGTGTGTTTACACAACATTTGTGGTTTTAAAATAGTTTCATATTTATTTACATTGTTATTTTAAGGTAGAAAGATTTTTAAAATATTGCCTTGCCTGTACAGTACATCCTGGGTTAAAAATGACTTATTTTACAGTAACTGTTCTAGATATCTACGGGAATTTGGATGTTCTTCTCATAAATTGTCTCTGATCCAGTGAAGACTGCTTTACTCATATGTGAGTTGTATCCGCTCTACTTGCTAAAGGTTTTCCAGCCAATTTATTTCAGAGAAGGCTTGGTTACAATTCGAAATATATATATCAAGGTTTTATAAAATGAGTTCCTGAAAATCTGGCAGGGAAAAGCCAAATTTTAGCCTGGTACACATGTACAAATCTGTCTGACATACCCTTGAAGAGTTACACCTTTTACATTTGTTTGCACATGTGTATCACTATAGACTGATGAAAAAAAGATCTTGCATACACATGTTGGTTTTTGGGTCTGCAACTTGGATGTGTATAAACATCTGTGTGTTTATTTTAGTAAGTCTGGTCCTTGATACTGAATACAAAGGTTATACTCATTCAGGAGAAAGCATGTTATATTTAAATACAGGGAAAAAGGACATGTGAGTTTACCTCTTAAGGGACTTCTTTATTTGTCCACGCCAGAAATTGTAGTGTTGCTATGACTGAAGGTGTTTTTGGCAAAGACAAGTATAGAATAATCAATTAAAACTGCGGCAGAGGTATATCACACTTTGTTGGGTGTAAATGCACTTTCAATTAAGTGAGAGCACAGAATATGCAGAGCCACGTGAGATACAACAAAACCCGACACACACAGGCTTAATTTACACCTTCACTCTTACTCACACTGCAAGTTTTCCTTCCTGTTCTGCACAGCAACATTGGATCTTCGTGGAGATTTTGTCCCGTGTTTTAATAAAGGCATTTATCTCAAAGGCCTCACTTGGAGATGTGCGGTTCCATTTAAGAGCAGGCTGAAGCCAGCCTACCTGCTGGAACATCTCAGCTCCTTGTAGACCAGGAGTTTGGTACCTGCAATCTCAGCAGCTGATGAGCTGAAGGCCTGCTGGGAGGAGAGGCAGGGAATAAAGTTTGAAAGCTGTTTTGATAACTTTTTTTTTTTAAGGTGGAATCTGAGTGGTGAAGTGTTCACCAAAAATTAGTATTATGTATCTAAAGAATTCAAAACTAATGAGTCATTCTTTCCAAGGCTTTGATTATTTTTTTAATAATACATTTAGGGCTTGTTTGCCTGTTTTTGAGCCTGGGACCCTAGTGCTTTCAGACTTTTCATCTGCAAAGGCTGGAAATTTACTTTAAAAACAAGATTTGAGCTTCCCTTGCAGATATCTTGATTGCAACAGCTGGGGCTTTATGAAACACTGGCTCATGGAAGTGGGAGAGCTGGCAGCATTAAGAAGCTAAGGAAAGGGCCTGGAATTATTATGAAGTCTTATAGCTCAGAGAGATCAAATAACTATTCAAAAGGCTTTAAAAAGCCTCTGTAATTCTGTGTGTGTGTGGGTTGTTTGTGTAGGGGGGTGAGTTTGTTCACAGATCCTCACTAAAGGACTGTGGAAATGTGGGGAGAGGATGCCAGTGAGAATAAAGTTTGTGGCTGACGTGTTGGGAGCGAGGCTCTGTATCGACGGATGAGCATCACAGAGGAGTGCAAGGATGGAGGCAGTAACTCCTTGCAGAGGCAGGAGCAGGGGGTTGGTAGGGAAGCTGCTGCTCATGCACCTGATGACTGGTTGCTTAAACACATCAAAATTGATAATCTATGCAGCTAAATTCAGCTTGCTGCAGGCAAGAACTGCTCCAGCTTGGCTGCAAAAGCTTGAACTCCATGCAAGGTTGAAATTGCTCAACTATGTCTTTCATGACAAAAATGTTTTTTTAATGATAGATGTCATGGTTTGGGGAAAAAAAAGTACCGGTAGATGGCGTGCAAAAATATTCAGCACTGTTCATAGATTTTATCAGACAAATGCAAGTTCTTGTTATGGCAACTGGCTTCGGGTATGAAGACATGTAAGTAGTGAGTTTAATGAGGACGTTCCTGGTAAACAGGGAGGATGTGCACGTAAGGGGAAAAAAAAGAGTGAGATTAATTTAATCTATTCTTCATCTGTTTCACAAACAGCTTTTCAACTGCTGCTGCTTCTTTTTTAACCCAGTCAAAGCATGGACACTTCAGCAAGGGTCATTTCCTCCCCGGGTTTCACACTACAGTCTCCTCTTTTGTAATGCTGCCCAAAATACATGGTTAGACTTTATCTTGGGTAGGAAAACACAGAGAAAGAGAGGACCTTGTTTCTTTGCATTTCATGCAAATTTACAAATAAAAATAATCTGCAGGAAAGATCAAGCATTGAATACCTCGTGAAAATATTAATGCTTTGGAAAGCTATGGGTTCATGAAATAGGGTCTGTCTGGCATTCTTAATTTTAGTCGGTGTTATTATTATTGCATGTTGATCTGTTTAATCTTGTGTAAACTTCCTGCAGAACTGGAAATAGGCACTCTAAAATAGTTATTTGGGGTTTTTTTTGGTGTATATAAAATATCAACAAGAATTAATTTCATTTATGATGGTGGGTTTTGATAGCTGTGACTTGGTGCTGCCCACCTGCAGAGGTAAAAGTACTATTGTGTGAATTTACTGCCAGTATCTCTTACTCCAATATAAAAAGGTGTTGAAACTGTTTCTAATTACAGATGATCATGGTCATGGTTGTGTGTACATGAAAATATTGTGTTTGATAGGTATCTTTGATCATATTAGTCATGCTCTGCCTCCTGCTCAGTAGTTCTCCAAGAATGGTGTTGAGGTTGGAGGTGTTCCCCACCTGCTCCACAGAAAGAAATTATATAGTGTTATCAGAGTGGGATATGGGTGTCAGATGACCTACAAAAAAACTGAAGTTTGTCAGTAGTCTGATATACATTTAAAAACCAAAAATTTGGAATCAGTGCTTAAACCCCCTACCAACCAGCTTTGTTCAAGCATTTACAGTGACCAAACACCTTTGAAGATGCAGACTTAAAAAACTCTGAGACACATTGTCTTCCCTTTCTGCTCTTACCTATTTACTGTGGTTCACTGAAATACTGTGAAGGCATATCAGAATTTGCAGAGATGAGATTTCTGTTACAAGGACGTGATATAGCTATTTCCATGCAAAGGACTAAGAGACAAAAGACCAGCGGACAAAGCTCAGGAATACGCTGTGGTGCCCGTAGGCTTTCTAGCTCTAACACAAATTGCTGTTCATGGAGGTTCAGGCTAGAAAATATGAAAATCTAGATCGTTGCTAGGTTCTAACCCGGTGTTTTGCAGAAGTGGAAGCGGGAGTCTGCATGCACTGGAGTTCTTTGCTTCTAGAAGAGCAAGACAGGCAGAATTTTCTCCTTCTGTAGGAACTTTGTAGTTATAACAGATTTGTCAATTAACAAAGATATTTTGGAAAGTTTCGCTAATATTTATAACTCACAGTTTCTCTATGTCAGTTCTGCTTGTTATTTGCACAGCTATCTTTATAAGTGGAAGGACATAAAAACAGGCCTTCTAAATATAAAATGAAATATTCTGTGATGGCTTTTTTTTCCTATTAGGTTTATATATTCTATGTCTTGCTTGTCTTTCTACAATGTTCTCTTTTAATTAGAGCTCATTTGCAGCAGTCTGCATAAGTTGCCTGTTTCTCATGACAGTACTACCATTTAAACCAAACCCAATAAAACCTTTTCATCATGCCATTCCTTCTTGATTTCTTGCTTTTATGTGTGTGGTGATGATTCTTAGATGAGATTACAGTTTGAAGATGAAGCATACACATAATTCACTTAATTAATTTATATTGTATTTCAGTATATTTAAATGGTCGCATCTATTTTATTTTCTTGACAACTGAGTATTCTATGTCTACCGGCAATGTAAGGTATCAGTACACAATGATGAAATGGAAATGGAAGATGCTGAATTCTGCTCTGTTGTATACTTTCCCCCCATTTAAAACAAAGCATGTAAGTATCCATACTAGATGAAAGGTTAAATGACAAGATTTTAATTTTTTATTACTCACTTGCCCTTTTGGCAGTGGAATTTAGTAGGAGGATATGATCTGAGGCTTGCAGTGTAGAGCTTCAGCCTGGTGCTTCTCTCTTAATCTGTAATTTTTATTGGGATTTTTGGTTTTTTTTAAATTTAAATATTTCTGAAAAGTAAATGCTTTTTCTGTCAAAACATGAACTTTTTGTGGGACACAAAAGCTGATTTTAATGACTTCAGCTTATTTGAATCAAGACTTAGTGTTTTTTACTGGGACACAATTCCGTGAATTGATGAATCCCATCACAGGAATGAATAAACTGTCTTTTAGGAATTAGTGCTTTGTATGATGAACATTGATTTGGTTTTATGCTTATCAAGGATCAGTATTTATAATACACAATAAGAATTATTTTTTGTATTTCCGTTGAGAAAGACAATGTGATCTATTGCATGTCCATTAATGGCTTTACTGGGTGCCTTGAGACACATTTTGGGAAACACCAGGTAACAGTGATGATGGTATGTATGAAGGAAGATAAGCAGTGCTGTTGAAAAACTTCTAATTTAATGAAGTCTAGTTAACTGAAATTTGAAATGAACTGCTTTTTAGTGATATCCAGCCTAGTCAACACCCTCCAAATTTTAAGGACCTTTCGTCCCCTCTCTTCTCTTTTAAAGGCAGCCAGTCAGCTCTTTGTGCCAAATAATAGTTACCCAAAAGTTTTCTGATGTCTGAGTAAACAACTCTATGTATATACTTTACAGCAGAGCAGGTTTCTGTAAGGAGGCCTGGGACCACTGCTCAGGACAGTAGTCTTAATTCCCAGAGACCAATTCAAAGAAGCAGCCAAGCCAGCAACAACAGAAGATGAAAGGTTAGAAAATTAATACTCTGCTGTGATTTAAAATAGCTTGTAAGTATAATGATATCAATTCCCTTGTCTTTGCAAGGACACCCAGCTTTATTTTATCAACCCCAGAGACCTACTCACCTCTAAAAGTACTGTTTTTAGAGTTCATGTCTCTGTTGTGCTTCTTCCATCCCTTGGGTTGATAACCTGACTTTGGACAAGAGGATCAAAGTGAGAGTGTGGATGGGCATTTTTTAAAAATTTCCGTGAATGGTTGGGATGAGTTTTAAATTTTGCTTTCAGATTAGTCAGGCTCAAAACTAGTTGTTTGTCAAAGGTCCAAACAACCACTGTTACATTGAAAAGTTACTACTAATAAAATCTCAAAGTTTAAGAAAGATGTGGGCTTTTGCCTATGTTCTTGCTATAAATTCCTGATATTACTCCTACTGAAAAGTAGGGTCTCCATTCTTCAATACCCCTCTCTGGGCTAACCTCCTTGACTATATCCTGTATCTAATTCAATTTTTTTCTCTGTTCTTGCCTTACTGCGTGGAATATCACTCTCTGTCACATTTATTTTACCTGTATAAATTATTTCTTTCAAATTATCCATTGTCCTCCCACGCGTTCTCTTCAGTAGTTTTCTAGAATCTTACAAATACAAAGGTTAATTAACTGATAGTAAGATGCTGGTTTGATATGGGTAAGTGAGTGTTCTGTCTGCTTTAGCCTAATGGAGAATGAGGGAGAGAGATTAGAAGACCTGGCTGGCAGGAGAAGAATTTGGTTCAGAAGTTTGGTTCTGAGGTTCTTTTTTTTCCCCTCCTTGACCCACGTATGTTGTCTGACAAGGGAAAAGCTTGGTAGAAAGAGGGGTTGCATGGTCTACCCTCTCCATAGTTTGAAGAAATAGAGCATGCTAGAAGCCATGATTTCCCCAAACTTTAACATCCAGGGTACCATGAGGTAGCCAGGGAAGGTCAGGTCACAGGGCAGGAGCAGGACCTTCTGTGTGAGCTATCACAGAGGAGCGTGGCTATCTGAAGTGTTTCATTTTTGACCTCAACTGTGGTATGAGCTGTAGCTTTTCCCCAATTCTGAAACCTGACAGACACCATCAGGAGGGCTGAAAGGGGCTCGATAAAGGGAAGCCCGAGCCCAGCTACAGCATGAGAGAAGAGGCTATTGCTGGTGTCATGTGCGTGAGGTCTGCACAAGCATCCTACCAGCAGTGGTGGGCAGGGCAACCATCTCTCACATTGTTTTGAAGGTTTAGGGGCTCTTGCTAAAATGACTTGCACAGCAGTTGTGTGCTGACTGTTGAAAGTTGGAGAGCTGGCTCTCATCTCAGCGTTATTGTCTGCAGCCCACTTGCCCTACTAGGAGATATTTAGCTGGAATTATCATTGGTCAGCCTGTTGTTTGCTCCTACGATGCACAAAGGGAAGGGGCTACAACCATTGTGTATAAGAGCTATATCCAGTAGAGGTGTTATATCAGGCTTAAGCTGTAGATTTGACAGAATAAGGCTTTGCTTCTCTTTTGACATGATGTATTCTTTAACAAGTTCAATAAATAACATTAGAAACAAGCTTGAAAACCTTACTTCAAGTGATAATATTTACCTAGTCACTTAGTCAAAGATACATTATGTGCTGTGTAAATGGCCTGTGATCAAAAATACAGTCCTTTTTTCCCAAATGTCCAATTTTCTTGTAAATTTTTGTAATTTTTTTGTAATTCAGACATGTTATTTAGCTTAAACTTGTTAAAATTTAAACTAAATCAGTTGGATAAATTGTATCTCTTCTGCATGAAAGAAGTGGACAAGTTACAGGCCAAGTGAAGAAGGTACCTTCCTGATAGTTTTCTCGTGCAGTCGTGCTGTTAGGAGTAATCATAAGTAATGATCTATAGATAGACCATTATATAGATAGGTGTTCAAATACGGACAAAAAAAGGACGTTTACTTATGTGAGACCCTACATTTCCTGAAGATGACCATATCAGTTAAAGGGATAGGTCTGGCCTAACTAGGGTGGGAGATTTCTAAACCCGATTCTGCCTTAGTTTAAAGCCCTTTGCTATTGCATTAACCGGTCCATTCAACACCTCTCAGAAGCAGGCTGCAAATGTGTACAGGATGTTAATATTTTTATGAGAGGAAACCATTGTAAACCACAAACTCTGTGAGGTAGGTTTCTTCTCTAATTATCTTTTCCCTGAGGTACCTATTATACTTCATGGTGGAATAAATTGTATTAATAATTTTATTCATTTAAATGGGAAATGGTTTCTCAAAAGGAGAAACTAAAAGAAACAGGATCAGAAAAAGAAATGAAGGCTCCATCTTGATACTAACAAGGTTGATTTTTGAATGTCCTGCAGTTATGTATCCCCATATGATACCTTAAGTAAATGCACTTGCTTTATTTCATACAAGAATTCATACTGACTTTAAATGGGAGCTAATCATGTGAATAGTCCCTACAGTATTTTTAAACACCTAGTTTATTTTAAGGCAAGCTTTGGTTATAACTTGTGTTACACTATTAAGATCTATATACCAACTACTATTTTGTTGCACGGTCTAGGTGAGTGCTAATTACTGCATTCTGCAGTAATAATATTTTTAACTTCATTGTAGTCATACTAAATCAAAAAGAGGACATTGATAACCCAGCTGTGGTAAGGTGGTATGATTTAAGATAGTTAATGTGACAATGTAAAAAGGGTCAAGGTTCCATCATGTTCAGTGGTAGGTAACAGAATGAAACCAAGCAGGGGCAACTGTCCCACCGCAAGGACTGCCTGGTGTTAACTGTGGGTAAAAGTTGAGGTTTAAGGTGACAAACACTGAATTGATAAATACAGTGTTGTTGAGTACTTGAGATTAATCCCAGCTTCTGAGCAAAAGGACTGTATTCACTGTGATCGGCTGATACAAACCCAATAAGCATCGTGTGTGGGACAGTGGTGCCAGATGGTTATTGTAATGGCCTTTCATGTAGCTGGTTGTTGCTGTATGAGGTTACTACTGACTGACCAAATTAAATCTCCCTGCACCTGTATTGCTACGGAAATGGTGGTGGTTGGTGGGTGTGGCCACCTGGGGTCTTGTAGGGAAGGTTAAACGCAGGGTCTAAGGTTGAAGAAGGGAGTTTACCATCTTCTGTCAGATCCTGGGAAATGCCATGGGAAGGTGAGCAGTGTTTGAAGGTGGAGAGAAATGAGATACTGAATTAAAGGTATTTGTGGAAATGGCTACAGTATGAGATTGCAGGTTTTGAGCATAGGCCCAGGGCAGTTGGACTAGCCTAAAATCTGCCAAGCAATGCGGGAATGAAAATCTCTTAGGAAGCACCATGCCCTTCTTCTCCCCGTCAAGGCCAGAAAACATGAACTGAGCTCAGCATGCCTGCAAACGGCTTCTGCAGGAAAGGAGGTGCCAGGGATCAAACAGCATTCACTGCAGGTCCCCTCTGCTATGCAGGTTGACACAGTATGAGAGCCACCTATATTCCTGAATTTGTGCTTGGGTGCTTCATGGTGTAAACTTGCATTAAAAATCGTACTCTTTCATGCAGAAGGCATCATTATGATCATGCTTTGGAACCTCACATGACACGGTGCAGAATCTCACCCTAAATCTCTGTATCCATCCCACAGGATGGAACCCATCTTTCAGACAGTGAGAGCTTCAGGAGGAGCTGAGTATCCATATGTGGACATATATGGAGTTGATTAGCCATATAAGTCCATATATGGACTTTGTAGGTTAAATTATCTCTGCCATGTCACTAGACAATCTCAGCAGAGCGAGCCTCCTTCTGTGCAGTAGGTTTGTTCCCTTTCAAACACGGATACCACAGCCCAAGATGGGTTCCAATAACGATCTGGTTAACAGCGTACACCAAAAGACTTGTACTAATGCTTTGTCTACTTCTACTGCTGTTCCACCTTATAGACCCAGGGATCCTTTCAGTCACTGTGTCACACTGAGAGCTCAAATTGAGCTGCACCAGGAGGTCCTCTTATGGCAGTAGGGAGATTTTTAAAGCATGGCTTGAGAGTAAGCAGTGCAACGTTGTCGCCTTTTCTGAGAATCCTCTAAAGCAATAATTCTGAGAGATGTAATTTTTCCCCCCTTTTAAGTGGGATTTAACACAGTCCTAAAGATGAAAATTCAGTTGCCAATGTAGTTTTTCTATTTGTTATTTTATCTTTTATTTTTAAGCTCTTATCCAGCTATTGCACTTATCCTAGACTCTTAAACTCTGGTCCATAATTTCCTGAGTGCACAAGTTCTCCATGTGTGTATTCATTCAAAGGTATTGCAGAGCTTCCAACAAATGCAGTAAATTCAGGAGAAAATATGCAAAATTTGGGTCCAGCTTCAGTGCAAAAGCATAATAACTTGATTGCGTGGTTCCTGAAAACAAAAGTGACAGGCTCAGACCCACTCTCTGGTGAGTTGGGGCAAAGCTTTGAAACAAAGGCTTGAGCTTGGCTCTGTTTTGCATCTAATACCGAAATCCCAGTTAAGAATTTGTGACCAGCAGGTAAGGATAGCTTTAGTATGGAGTTGAGGATGCTCACCTCAGAAGTGAGCCTCTGTCACACTGAATGTTTAGTTATTTATGCCAAGTCGAACAACATCACTGAGGAACAGGTCTTTCTCTGACTACTTGCCAAATTTTGATAGCATCGTGGTTAGGGCACTGTGCTGGTAGGTAGGAGAGGAAAGCATGTATGCGAGTTTCCTATTTCACAGGGGGGTGCCTGTACCACTAGAATTGGTACTGGAATTAAAAAGAGATTCTCATTCTTGTAGCTCTCTTCCTGAAATTTCTCAGTTCCTCAAATTTGTCCCCTAACTAAAATAATTTGGGGAGTTTTACCGAATCCAGCATAGATGAAACAACACTTTTGGCATATGGATTGTGCACTGAAGAAAATTCCCCTAGTTCTGCACATGAATAATTGGCAAATCCTGCTCCATGGAGAACTAATCAACATCAGCAGAGTAACATTACAGCATAAGCTGCTATTGCTGGAAGGAACGGGAAAGGAATGGAATGATGAGGAGAGTGCTCGGAGGCTGAAGCTCTTGGACTTTCAGCTATTAGACTGATCTCTTTTCACAGTGGAATATGGCAAACATTTTGACTTCTCAGAGATCCATGGTTTACCTCAGAGATGGGGCCCAATATGTCTTTGAGATCTAGATGTTCTGGTTATATTATTGACATAGTTCATGGATATAAAAATGGATGTAAGCGAACATTCCCTTCCATTCCCTGTAAAGCAAATTGATGGAAAACCTGTAGAAAGAATTTGCATTATTATCTAGGTATGTCATTCCATGAAAAACAAACTGTCTTGAAAGGAGAAAGACTCCTCAAAGTGGTCCACCCTTAGGCTCTTTTAATCCCCTCTGGTTTTGCATCATTTCAGTTGCACAAAACTAAACCATCCACAGTTTCTTTACATCATTTCCAAACAATATGTCCTCTAATACTTTGATATACTTAGAGGATGAGGCTTTGATTTCTTTCACATCTGACGTCTGGACTGGGTCTGTGAAAAATTTACCACTCTCTTTTTAGACTGAAGTCAATAATAACCGTCCTGAACCTCTGTTTAGGATTGTGGATTATGTTTACATTATTAAAAATGTGTATGATATAACAGTAATAACAGGGACATCTTTCTCTGTGATTGCCCAGTTTGACCTGAGGATGGTAATAAGAACTGATTATCTTGTAGACACTTCTTTTCTGGCACTCAAAATTAAAAAAAAAAAAAAAATTACTAGCATTATAATAAAATGGTTACTTTATTCCTGACCATTGTTCACTTTTCTCTTCCAGAATGTGACCTTCCCCTGGAAAGGTACTTAAGTGATTTTAAGGGCACGGAATAGACTATTTCAGTTGGAAAGGACCTACAATGATCACCTAGTCCAACTGCCTGATCAATTCAGGGCTGACCAAAAGTTAAAGCATGTTGTTCAGGGCATTGTCCAAATGCCTCTTAAACACTGACAGGCTTGAGGCATTGACCACCTCTCTAGGAAGCCTGTTCCAGTGTTTGACCACCCTCTCGGTAAAGAAATGCTTCCTAATGTCCAGTCTAAACCTCCCCTGGTGCAGCTTTGAACCATTCCCATGCATCCTATCACTGGATACCAGGGAGAAGAGATCAGCACCTCCCTCTCCACTTCCCCTCCTCAGGAAGCTGTAGAGAGCAATGAGATTGCCCCTCAGCCTCATTGTCTCCAAACTAGACAAGCCCAAAGTCCTCAGCGGCTCCTCATAGGACATTCCTTCCAGCCCTTTCACCACTTTTGTTGCCCTCCTCTGGACGTGTTTAAGGACCTTCACATCCTTCTTAAACTGTGGGGTCCAGAACTGCACACAGTAGCAGTGACTTTTTTTTTTTCATAGTGGTGGTTTTTAAAAGTTGGGTGATATCTAAACACAAGTATATGTGGAACTGCACAAAGAAATGAGACAAATCTGTTTTAAAAGAATTGATTTAAAAATATTGTCCTTCTGTTTTCCAGGACAATTATTTTTCAGTTGGCAGAGGAAAGGTGAGAAAGGAGAGAATTGTAGCTATAGAAAGTGTGGGGCTGAGAGGCAGGAGAGCTGGAGAGAGGACCGTAGAGCCTAGCCACCATGAGAAGAGGGAGGGTGTGCCCTGCTGTGGGGTAAGTGGAAAGAAAGATAGACTTGGGGTGCAAAGAAAAGAAGATTAAAAAGACTAGGAAAGTGAATGAAACAGGATAAATATTTAGAGATGTAAAAATTAAAAAAATATTTTAAAGATTAGGAAACTAGCATTTAAAGAAGAATAAACTAAGCGAGGTGGTGTGTACGCTTTGGTACTAAGGTGGTTACAAGCAGTAGGCAGGGGTTCATTAGCTTTGCAGAGGCCCAGACAGGTTCACCATGCCTCATTCTTGTTGATTTGATTTCCATGGAGGCTCAGCGCTTAATTAGTCTTTTTTTAATACATCCCCAATGAAGTAAAGAAAAACACCCAAATTTTTGTCCCTGAGCTTCAGTCCCTGTTCTGAGAGAGTAAAATGGGAATAGTATTCTGTTAATCCTAGGAAACTTATGAAAGTGCCTTCATTAGAGTATGTATCTGATTCCCCTTGAAATCAGCGAAGTTTGGGTGTCTGACTTCCTTTGAGATCCTCATCCCAAGTAACTTGCTCAAGGTCACACAAGAAGTGTGGTTGGGAGGTGAGATTTAAATTTAGTGCCTCTGGCTATTGCTTTTGTCTCCAAGGCCTTTTCCTCTCCGGGACATAGTAAAGTCTAGAGGCTGTTAACCTAAGGGCTCCCTAGTTCAGGAACCAAGGGGAAGCTGGGAAGCAGTGTACCCGGTTGACCTAGAAGGGTTATATAAATACTTATCAGATTTAAGCTAAGGAATGTTGGTGTCTCCCTCTCTTTTCCTTTTTCTTACCCCTTTCTTTTAGGCTTTGGCTGAAATAAGACATCCCAAGCTTAATATTTTACTGTCTGGTTGGGGCAGGTTGAGAAAAGCCTTGGTGCATCTGTGTCTGTGCCAAGGCAGAACAACACTTCACCTGGAGGAGTGTGTTCAATGAAGGGGCATAGTGCAGCTTTCTGCTTCTTTTCTCCTCCTTTTCCTTTGTACTTAAGGCTATGACCCTGGAGCACACTAGTATAATAGAAAACTATTCTGAGGGAAAAGATGGGCATTGAAGAGAAGATGCATTAAAATATTGCAAAGGCATAAAAAATGTTAGTAAGAGACTGTCATCCTGGAAAAAAACAAAAGGTTTATCTTATGAAAGTTTATACCATGCAGTGTTTTAGCGTATCATCTGGCAAGTGGTCTCCCAATAAAATGTAAATGAGAAATTGTCCTTGGCTCATGGTGGGGTATGCTAAGAGAGCCTGAGGTCCTTGCTCCAAGACTAGGGAAGATCATCTGAAGGCTCAGATGACAGGTAGTTAATGCCGAGTGGACAGCCCATCCATCACTAGGGACTCTTGGTACCAGACTTCATCATGTCCCTTTGAAAATCTTTATTTTTCTGAAAAGCTGACAGCCATGTTAGTGAGTCCCTGTTTTGAAAGGAGATTCCTGAAGATTTTTTTGTAACTTTGGAGAACATCCTCTCTCTTGTTATCTTTTGGTTAGTTGGTTTTGAAAGCACTGAATGATGTCTCTTTTAAAAACAAACAAACAAGCAGAACTGGCAATTTCTTGTTGTTTTTTTCTTTAAATACATAAAATGCTTTGTTTTGTTTTGTTTCTTAATAGCTGCCTACAGCAATTCACTAGATTAAGTTGAATTCCTTTTCAAAGAAAATAATATGCAGCCATTGTAAATTTGTGTGTTGGTTATGGTTCCCAGTGATGACTAGACTCTTGTGTGGAATTCACTTTGTTCTGGTTGCATGAGGGATTGTGTCTCAGTGTGAAAGATATCCAGAGTGAGGAAGGATTTATTTTTCTTTGGGAGGGCAAGTGAAGGTGGAGCGAGAGGAGGTTTAAAACTGAGTTTTGCTTTCTGACGCTGAGGTTAATTTTCAGTTTTACTGTTGCAGGTTTACAAGTCAGGTGCCTCATCCAGGAGTTAGCATGTTTTTCTTGTAATTTATATATTGTGTTGGATTAAAATTAAAATATGATTCAGCTGGAAATGTGACCTAAGCCATACTACCCAAGCTTAACTAAACCGAGTGAACCGAGTTCAAGTTACTCTCGGGAATCCATCTGCATTGGGTATAGAGGGATTGAAATCTTACCTCAGTAATGTGGCTTAACCTAAATCTAGGCTGACTAATGGCTGCATGTTTTGAGGTGATCTGTGTCTGGTCTCCTGGCCATACAAATGAGAAACCTGCCCAGGTATGCTCTGGTTCCTCTCTGACACTCTTTGGTCTTCTTTCTGGTGGGGTTCAGTGTGTGAGGGGCTGGCATGGGTTAGGCTTGGCTCAGGGAGAAGACCCCTCTGTGGGTTCAGGCTAGTGTCACCAGCAGGCTGGCCAAGCTGTGAGCCCTCCTCCTGCACAACCATGCACAACATCCCATGCAACCACTCTCAACATCCATGTGATCACACACGACGTCCCATGTGCTCACAGGGGGCTCTTCCAGGACTGGCTCTGCATCTGCTTGCCCCAGTGCAAGAGCGCAAAGGGGCTTCACTGGGACTAAAAAAAGCACTCACATCTCACACACACAGTCCCGGCCACGTCCACCCCCTGAGGAAGACGGAGGACAGAGGGTGGAGGTTGGAGGAGGCTGCACTGGGTGTGAGAGCTGGCAGGGGAGGAGAGGAGCCATGGGTCTGTTCATGAGGGGCTATGTGTCAGAGCAGCAGAGTTACTTGCATCTTACTAACCTGAGATTTTTTTTTATATTAAAGGAAGAGTTTCATTTTGTAAAATGCAGGTCTCTCTTCAATGTGACCAGAAGCAAATTTATCTTGTTAGCACTTATTTACAACTGACAATTCTCAATTAGCATTTGAGCCTAGATTCCCATTTCTATAAATCCCTAATGAGAGTATAAATTACTAATGAAAGAGCTAAATCTCAGGGCCAAAGTCTTACTTCATTAACACACTAATGTAAATCTGAAGTGTTTCTGTTCGTCTGAGCAGAGTTACTTCACAATAACACTGGTGTAAGCGATATGGGAATGAATCCTCAAGGCTTTTGTAGTGGGCAGCATGAAGTGATATTGTTCTGTCTAATTTTCAAATTTCGTTGCACTTAGGGAAAAAGTCTCAAATGTTTCTGTAGTGTTGTGCTCAAACCCATTTGTCTGATTTGTCCGGCTTCAGATTTGATTCCTTTAAATGTCTTTTTTCTTCTTGCACCTGCTGCTCGGTGAATAAAGGCTGTGTGGAACCCTAAAATATTTGTCACCTTTTGGTGTAATCAGTTAAGGATTTTCTATTTATTTTAACTAACATTTAATTTATAAATGGCATGGCTCGTAGGAAACAGGTAACAATTTAAATTTCAGAAATTGTAGAACTGAAGTAATTTATGATAGATTTTAAATTTCTCATTGTTTTTTAATGTCTCTTGCTAATCTGTGATAGTATTAATAGGCTCCCGTCGCAAAGATCTAACAGTAAACTCACTGTACTGACTATATCCTTGGTTTGAACACTTTATGAGTGCTAATACTTGGTCAGGCGAGGATTATCTTACCTACTGTAATCACTAGAAATAGACCCTTGTTCGAAGGGTCTTTTAGGAAAGACTTTTAGAAAAGGTCTTTTAGGAAATCATCTAGGTAGTAATGTGCATCCTATCGGTGTCAGTGATGCTGTCTTTGACGTAAATGCCAACAAATTCAATAGGCTTACCTGGTATCACAATCTCAAAAATTCATTAAAGGCACTGGGCCTGGTCCCGCTGGGTACTGCTCGGTGTCTGTTCATCTCTTGCTGCATTATAGTGTCTGGCAAGGGTCTTTCTCATCCCACACTCTCAGTAAAGTTGATGAGGGTCTAACGTGAGTTAAAAACTACATGATCCAGCTTCATGTTTGATTCATCATGTCCGATGTTCAGATTTTAAAAGGCTGAATCTTACAGGTAAAAGTTGTACTTGAAGGCCAAATAGCAATAAAGCGTGGATTACGATTTCCTCTGCTAGGTTTGCAAACTCTTCCTCTTAATGAGCTCCTTTAGTTAAGCCTGTTCAAAGAGTTTCTTAAAAGTGTATGAGGTAATTAATTAGAAATCCTAACCAATATTACATGGATGAAAATTATAAAGCTAAAATTGCTATATTTATCAAGAATCAAAGAAAGCTAGCATCGTGATGTAGAGTGAATAACAATTTTACTATTTCTCTCAAGTTGGGAAAGTTCAAATACATGTTTAGTAAAGGAGAAAAGGCTACTAAATATTGAAACACTGGCACAATTACAGTAAAAATTACTGTACAGCTTTTTTATAATGTTTTATAATATATGACTAAGTGAGTTTCTAGTATTCTTAGAACATTAGCATTCAGTCTTGTAGAATATTTTATACTGTATATTGCACACGATTGTACTGGCTTACAGGCAATAGAAAGAAGCGGGAAAAATATAACTGCAAATAGATTCTTTGACTATGCCGAAATGAACTCGGAGGAAGAACACACTCTTCTAGATCTTAGGATCTTTCTTCTTTCTAGGGAAAAATGTACAGAAGCAAAAACTTGCTGCATGTTAGCAGAAGATGCGCATATTTAACATATTAAGCCTTAATATAGCAGTCACAAACTAAATCAAGCTGGTTTTCTTGTTCTTGCGAAGTATTGAGCAAGTAAAAGCTAGTAAGGGAAGTTATCCTTAGCAGAAGGCTGCCTCTCTCCTAGAAGGTCAGATCTGAGACACTTAAGATGAGACTGGTCTTGTAGTTTATAGCTGCTGAAGCCATTGCTGTAGCCAGCTAGATAAGTTAGGACTGTTTGCGTAAGGGCTCTCTGTGAAGTTATGAAATGATGCATCAGCTTTTCCTCTGAACAGCACAAAATATTTATTTCAAACCTCTCAATGCCTGAAGATAAAACATAGATTTGGTGTCACATAGTTGGCAAAGGCAGTTTCAGAATTAGGCATTCTGAATCCTACGTGGCATGCTTTATAAATGGATGTTTTTAGTCTAAAAACATAGTTGTCATCTTGCTAATACACCAATATGTAAACAGCAAAATGTTGATGTGCAAAAATGGAAGAACAAATATAAGACATTTTGTAACAGCTTACTTTATTTCTTGTAAATACTTCTTTTTTGGTGACATACTAAAATAAACAATCGTAAGTAGAACTGTAACAATTTTCGTGAGCACAGTGATATCTGAATAGAAATGAGGACTGGAAGAGATTCTTAAGTCTAATGTTTGCCAAGAATTTGTCTTTTAGGGGTATGTGTGTGGGTTTGGTTGTTTTTTTGTGTTTGGTTTTGTTTGGTTTTGGGTTTTTTTGTGTGCTGTATACTCTGTTCAACCCATGATTATTTTGTGGTTATAAAGTTCAGACAGATGTGAAAATGAAATAAAATTATTGTTGTACAGTGCCTGAAACATATTTTAATTGATTAAATATAATCAAGGTTTCAAAAGCAAAAAGAATAAATGTAATTCTGGCCTTTTCTAGTTAAGAAACAGAAATAATTTGAAAACCACAGAACAAAATAAAAGCAATTTTTTTAAACATTCAGAAGAAAAATCCAGTCAGTAAAATTACATTTCATTGTGTATACTGTATTTAGGTTTTACAGGAGGCATTTTTAGAGTTAACAGTTTTGTATATACCATAAGTAAATAGATGAGGAAGGATTTCTGTCAGATGCTATGGTGACAGGCTTTAGTTTAAATCCTTAAGACAGATAGATAGAAGTAGATTAACTGGCCTCAGTTATTTCATGTTCCCTGTCTGAGTGGAAACATGTTTCCACGTTGAGCTAGAGTGTCCTAGCAGCCTGAAGTTGTAATGTATTTACTGCCTTTTGATGCATCTTGTTTAACATTTGCTTAACATATTTATTCAAATGAGGCTGGGCATTTGTTTATCCCTTATCAAACAAAGTGGGACAGCTCTAGGACAAGAGCAAATAGACAGTATCAGCAGAAGCACCTTAAGACTTCTTTTCTTTGTGATAAGATAATACTTAGCAAAGAAAATACCAACACCAGAAGATATGCTTATGAAATAATTTCTTAGTCAAATGTTGGGTAACTTTTGCTCAATCTCTTAAAATGTAATAAACTTTAAAGGCTGCAAGAAAGCAAAAATGCAACAACCAACCTTAAACCCAAATCAAACTCCTCCCTCCCACCCCCAACCTGAAGCACACCAGCTAACCCAACTCTGGGAACATCTAACCCAATCAAATAAATAAATAAACTTAAGGATAAGGCTTCTAGATGGAGTATGATTAGAGTTTAATTCAAGCACTTAAAACTTAAAACCCAAAATAATCTATCCTGACCGGCAATTGTTTGGATTACCTTGAATAAAGAATTGTCCATAGTGTAGCTTCTAACTTTAACATGATGGTGACACACGCATGCTCCGTCCATCGCCCGTTCTCATTTTCTCTCTCCTGTTCTTTTTCATATTGATTTCTATTCTACCCTGCACTCATCGCTGTGATTTGTTTAGACAAAAAGTGTACCAAATCAGTAACAATCTTAATCACAGCTGATATTCGGTTCTGGCCTCACTCTCAGGCATCTTCTGTCCCTTTTTGTTACCTGCTTTAAGGATTAAGTGCCCAGACTTCCCCTTAGATCTGTCTAGCACAGTCCCACAACGTCAGTAGGTCACACAGGTGTGTCATGGGGACGGCTGTGGAAGGTAAATGCAGAATTCCTCTCCATTGTCCCTTGGGGAAAAATCTGTCCATGTAGCCACAATAACTTCCCATGCACTCTTTGCTTAGGAGGGTTTACCGCAAAATCTACACTTAAATATCCTGAACGTGTGAAATTTGATTTTAAATATAAGAGAGAGAGTAACCCCTTAGAAATTACCTGCTAACCCTATAGCAGTGAGTAGTCTCACATAAACACACTAATCTCCAGAGAACATGAGAGGAAAAGATGTCTTAAAAATTATGGTGATTTAATTTTATTTTGCCCTAGAATGACATTCTCCTGAGTATTTGTGAAAATGAAGATGAATATGCAGGGCTACATTTGGTTGATTTCGCGCCAGATGGCCAGTTGCAGAGGCTGAACTAAGCTGAACTGATTGATTCGTTTTTGCCATATTGCATGCTGGCGTTTACCAGAGTTCACATCATTCAAATACTAACATTTTTGGTGCTTTCTCTTTTTATTTATTTTTTTTATTTTTCTCGGTTTCTTGGGATGAACTCTGCTTTCCTAATGGATTCTCCTCCTCTCTTTTCTGCCTCAGCCTTTAAAGGAATCAGTCTTTTCCCTACCAAAGGGTTGGTTGGGATTTTTTTGTCTTTCAAAAGATTTAATAAACTGCTCACAGAGATAGGGAAAGGAGGAAATGCAGAGGGCAAACGTGCATTATGGTATTTTTTTTCCTCCAGAGGTTTAACTTTGTCTTGCATTAATTTATCACACGTGAACGGAAAATACAACATCTTGTATTAAAATGGAATTCTTAAAGTTCTGGTGTTTCAATTTACCTATTATTTTGGGGATCACAGAGCAAGACATTTAAATTCCCAATGTTCTAACTTTCATGGAGATGTTCCGTTAAAAGCTAACGGAGATGATATCAATAGTTACACAGAAATTACTCCAGAAACTCATGGAAATTAATAGAAAAAAATCCACTTTCCATTTGTTTTGAGCCATCTTATAGATATTTATAATAAACAGTACATAAGGAGTAGGATACCTTACACAAATGTGCACATACACATAATTCAGAATAGGTACATTTTAGGGGATGATTTAAAAGACTTAATGAATGTGGGTTTTCTTGTTAAGTTCTGTGGGTTTTGGAGAGATTTCAGCAAAACCTTACTATAGTGCCTTTCTATGAAAGTGGCAGTATACATATTTTGATTATTTTCTATACATATGCAAAGCCTGTTGGAATATAAAAGAAAGTAAGACCTTCTCAAAAGAATTTTAAATTTTGCTGTAAAATACAATAGTTTGATCATTTTGTAGAAGGAAAAAAAAATCTGAGTATATACTACGAGATAAATATAAGCAGAATAGTCCTTTGGCAAAAGAACATCCATGTTTGTGAGAGGAGTCTTTCTTTTCACTGTGTAACCAGCCATAACTCTAAGTGTAATGTCAGGAGCCACCTCTTTGTTAGGCCAAGTGATTTGCAAAGCACAGTTCCTCACTGATTTCATACCTTAGATAATGAGGGCTTTGGAGGGTTAGAGGAGAGGGAAAAAAGTGATGAGATTTATGCCTTATGGACAGCACTACCCATTAATTAACAGGAGAAATTTGGATCAAAATGTTGGTCAGAAAAACAGTAAGAGATGGCAAAGCCCTACCTTGACAGATGCCAGTAGGGATTTTACTGTGGACCTGAAAGGTACTGGGATTTTGCAGAGAGGAGTTTGGGACATGGTCGTTATGTGGGATTGGACCTGCAGATAGAGACACCAGCTTAATCTCTAGTATGTTGCAAAGTCCGCCCGGTGCTTTATGGGGCAAATCCTTCGCTGGCCAGCGCAGCTGACCTGCGTGATTGACACATGCTTGTGTGGGGCTGGGAATCCTCCAGATTGCTTCAAAACAGATATTTATGCTTGCTGGCTGCTGTAGGCCAGATGATTTCTTCAGGAGCTACCCCTAGGGAGGGTAGGGCCATCCTCATGACTCCAGCTCAACTTCGTTGCAGTTTGGTCGGATTGTCCCCACCAAAATTTGCCCAGCAAAGCCACGTGGGTTCCTCCACTGCACTGGGTGATGTGGAGGCAGGAGCACTGCTTGTCCAGGGTTGCACACCTCTGCTCTGAAACTCTGGCTGTTGGTGGCCCCAGAGCTCTGGCACAGGCATGCCCTGCTGTATGTACCCACTGACGGGGGTGACAAATGGGGAAGGGTTTTTGCAGTGTGGAAATGCACGTATAAAACAATGAAAAATTTGATAGAAAATGATTTTTAAAATATCTAGAACACCATGGATTTACTCTTCAAACCCAAAATATTCTCTGAACTTTTTCACATAGCTATTTTACCAGCTGGCAGAGTGAAAAAGGTATAGCACTGAAGCAGCCAGTCCTAAAGTTTGCCATCTACCTCACCCCAAGCACCTCCTGACACTTGTGCTCAAAAATGCATGGTGGGATTGATACAAATCTCAACTTTTCTCAACAATTCTCTGCACATCTTTGTCACCTATAACAGTTCTGTGAGTCAAACAGAGCAGTCAGAAACCCAGCCTACAGGATTGAGAAGGATTAAAAAGGGTGAACCTACAGTACTTTATTGAGCTAGGTCCTCACATTAACCTGATCTGATCCTTTAATTACTATGAATAGAATAGGGCTTACAGTCCTACTTAATAACACCCCATGCTTTTTATTCTATAAAGAGCTTTCCTATTCATGTGGCCTCTTCTTTTCAGATTTACAGATTTGTAGCAAGAAGGAATGCGTGGTTTTTTTCTGGCACTCCAGGGGAGAAAGCTACCTAATGTGTATCTGTGGGATACTGGAAAGCATAACCACAACCTTTCTGTTTTGAAAAAAGTTATTTGAAAATCAGTCCGCATTCAAGTTATTTGTTATTTGGCAGGAAAAGGTGAAAGTAGAAAAGGCAACCAAACATAAGATCTTGACTTTATAAAGGTAGTAGAAGGAGCGTAGCATAGTTTCTATGCTAATCGGAACTGTGATCAAATACAATGCATACTTTTCCCCCTTCCCGTGCACATTTTCCCCCTCCCCATAAGCTAAGAGAACCAGCACGTTACTGTAACCTAGGCAGACTGATATATACACATATGATCATATATATGGGTGATATATGATACTATAATTAATAACTGGTATTTTCTCTGAATTCAGGAAAGCAGCTGCAGCCCGCTGATAAGGTACTTCATGAGAATAAAATCAAAGCTGAGCATTGATGATTATAATTTGTTGTGATTGAGAATGGTGAAACAATCATTTTATTTCTTGAATTGAACTGAAATATGAGTGAGCCGCTGGGTTAAAAATGAAAAGGGGATACAGGTTGTGATTAAGAGCCTAAGACATTGTGCTAAGAGTGTTATAAAAAGTAGGAACAGTCTCCCTAATTTTTACATGAACATATTGTGCCTACCGTCTTGTGCGGATCCACCCAGAGGCCAGGTTGAGGGAGCAATCCGAATCTGTTTTTGAGTTAAAGATGGAATGAGTGATGGTAGAAAAGTAGAGGGTTTGGGAATTTTTAGGGGGGAAGGAAGGGGAAAGAGAGAAGAGGAAGGATGAATCGGACCAAAAAATCAGTGGAGGTGGTGGGAAGAACCCAATCAAAATCAGCTTTTTCTCTTTTGGTCATCACTTCCAGTATGATTTGCCTGAGCACACAACCCTTTGACTATTGTAATTATAAAAAGATTATAGTTGTATACTGAATTTGGAAGAGAAAGAGAGTATGCTGTAGATATTTTACCATTTGGAAGTTTTTCTGCTTATTAACGAACACCACATTTCAGCATTATTTTAAGGCTAAAACTTGATTAACATGCAGCAATGAAACTGGTCTAATTTTATTTCACTACAAATGCTGTAAATAACACTGTTAGCAAAATAAATACTGAAAAAATATGGTATTTGACAGCAAAGATGTACTTAAAATATTTTATCATAATTCCTTAGCTTTCACAAGACAGGTATTGTTAGGAGCCAGTCTGATTAGTCTATCAAAGACACATCGCTGCCTCCTTCTCCCCCACCCTCTGGCTCCTTGAAGATAGAATAATCTTTACTATGCTTTTAAGGAATAAGGATTTAAATTGAAGCAAACTGTGAAACTGCCAAAGCATGCTTATTATTGACAGGTTATATGAAAATGATTGCTTAAAATTCCACCCCACAGACAGACAGACAGACAGACAGACAGACGTGTATAATCCCTACTTTAGCATTATAGTCTTTCTCTCTATTGCTACTCTATACGGCTGTAATCTCAAAAGACCATTTATTCAATGTGAAATATTGTATGTTCCTCTAGCCTCCTTCCTTGATTGTGTTCCTAGGGCCTTGTTGGGCAATTGATTACTCTGTGCACAACCCCGCTGCTTTAGGTATTAATGGCAAAACCCCCATTGTCTTCAGGATTTAGGCCCTTTATGATTTTTTTAAAGTTCATTATATTTTGCAGGCAACTGAGTTTAAAATCTGTGATTGGAAAGACTTACCCCTCACATCTTCCTGTGAAATATTTTACCTTTAGAATGAAAAAGCATTTGGAAACTGTAGGATGGTTTTGATCTGCCGGATTAAAAGGAATCAGTACTGAAAATGGATTCACATCATCTTCTTTTTGGGTACCCAATACTTGGGGGGAGGGGGAGGAGAGGAAAAATAACAGCTGATTTAATGTAAGTGGGCTGAATTCCCTCTCCTGGTGGGTCTTTCAAACCTCCAGTTTCTGTTCTTGCCATCGTTCTGTGAATATCCCCCTCCCCTTTTTGTTAAAAGGCATTTCCTATGAAAGCCTACAAAAGCAGCTTTCAATATGATTAAGCTTCTCCTGTAAAAAAGTACAAAAATAAGGATACATTTGGGTCTGTATCACCCCTCTATTCAGCTGCTTTAATTTGCGTAGGCTACTTCCTAAGGACACCACACATGAACACGGAAGGCTCCTGCGGTCATTAGGGGCTACCCAAAATTTCATTTATGAAATTCCAAGGGGCAACAATGACCATAACCCCAAACCAAATTGTTGGAAAGGCCCAAGCAGCTTGGCGTAGCTGTGGGCTCACCGCTGGCAGGTACCAGTTTTCCAGCCTTACCTGGAGTAAGCTGTTGCTTGACGGAGGTAGAGGGAACTGTTGTCTCCTGAGATCCCCATCACTGGTGACGTCTATCTCTGGGTGTTCCCCTCCGTGCAGAGGGGCAGTGTCTCATCCTCTCAGCCATGAAGCACCACTCCGTGGGTCCACTTCCAGAGATCATTTGCTGATTCACCCTCAGTTAAGGCAAACCATGCCCCACCTTACTCTACCTACCTGTAAAATGGGTACAGAATAATCTGTTTCTGATGGGTTTTGTGAGGGAGGTTCAGTACCTGAAAAACTTCTCCGATGTTGACTTTTCTCAACATCAGCACCTGTATCTCTCACTTGCCTATTTATAGAAATGCGTATAATATTTTTCTCCAGCAGATTAGTATCTGCGTGAGATATTTGTGCAGCAATTTACAAAGGTGCTGCAATAACACATGTAAGCATTTTAACAGGGTAGTGCTGAAAAATAAGCTTGAACTGGAACTGCGATTTGTTTCTGCCCTTGCAAGAAGAATAATCTTTTTCTTTAGTACATGACGATGTTGCAATGTAATCTTTATTACTAAATGAATGAATGACTGGTGTTGCTTAGGGCACAGGCTAAAAACCGTTTTCACGTGAAGCCCAAATATTGTTGCTGTTGCAGTTGTCCTGTTGTTTTATTAGCTCTGAACAATGTTGGACTACTCTCGAAATCTAATAATCTCTGTAAAGTGTCTTCCCTCGGTAGCATCTTTGATAATGGAGAGTAGATTCTAAAAATACGATAAAAGCATAAAAGAGAATATTATCATAACTGCTTTCAAAAACTAGAAAAAAATGAACAAGTAAAAAAGACGCAGACTGCATAGAAAGGAAAAAGAAGAAAAGGTACTAAATGTTAGTTTTTAATCACTTTGTGTGTGTATTTATGATTTAATCTGCTAACAGCCATGTTAAGTACAGCATAGGATTTGGTGCATATTTCAGTGCCAGCTACACACTCTTTTTTTTCTGAGGAGAAAGAGAATTAACAAAAAAAGTGGTATGTTTTACTCAAGTTATTAGTTGAATTATAAAAAAACATATCTTCTTTTTTCTTAATGACCATCAGTTGCCATCAAACATATTTAAATGGAAAATGGTTGTTTTAAATATTATAACTGTTCTGTATATTCCTCATATTAACTAAGCATCTTATGATCTCTGAAGAGCAGAAATGGCCCTCGAGACAAAAACATCTTTCCAGTGTGTGTGTGTGCGCACGCATGCATGCATACATGTCTGCCTATACATATACAGATATGCATATGCACAAGGCAAAGAGCTTCACAGGTTTATAACTGGAGAACAACTCCTGTGGTTTTCATTTGATTTTTAAAAGCAGAAAATATGAATTCTGCCCTCAGAATGTCAGAATGTTACAGCACTTTTGCTATGTAAGTGGAAGATACATTTTTTTAATTATAATCTTTTATACCAGTGACTTTTACATGAAACAACATTTGGATGTTTTATGTTTCACATTTATTTAAACAATCATTGTCTCTCTCAAAATATTTTCCCTGAAACCTTATGTACAGGTAATAAAAACCTTGTATGGGAGCAGGTTCATCTGATAATAGCAATACAAGGTTGTCTGATTATGCCAAAATGATATTGGAGAAAGGAGATTTTATTAACTGACTTAGAATGAAATCCATAACATCTATGGGTTTTCTCCCTTCCAAATGGACCAAAAGCTTCATTAGAGAACAGAAACCTTTTTTTAAAGGATACATACTAGAATAGAAAATACATTTAAATTGAAGCCTAGGGAACAAATTATAACTATTAAATTTCTTTGCCAGAAAGATACTCTTTAATTTTACTTCTCCCCCCCCCCCCCCCCATGTTAGCATCTTGATGTAGCATCTACATGCTAACACTTCAGGCAATTCACTCCCCTGTTTTAAGTGGTTTGAGAGGTAACCTCAGTTCACAGAGCATCCGAAGAGCCAGGTTCAGTGCTACTGGATGCCATACTTATACTTTTCTTCTTGTGTCTTTGTATAGGTCAATAGTACCTAGGTTCTGCCATCCACATTAGGCTTTTGAAACGCTAGTTTTCCCAGTGCTTTTGATGTGCATTTCACCTCAGGAAAATACTTGTTCCAGAAGGGATTTTGCCTAGCATGTTTCTGTGCAGGAACAAAAAAATGAGTGTTGTTAGCTATGTTCTTGTAGAAACAAGGTTTTTCATTCCTGTGTTTGCAAAGGCAGTTGCCCACTAGCTCCGGCAGTAACTTTTCTCCCTCTTTGACTATTTGCAGGATGACATGTCAGCAGGAGCTGTTGGTAGAGAGTTGTATGCAGTTCTCTGCTTGCCTAACGGTTGCTTTTTGTAGGAGCATTTTGCCTCAGATTGGACTCTTTCCGGTTTTGCAAGGCAGACATTAGCAGAAAGAAGGCGCACGCTAGGGAGTGTCCTTCAGCCTTTCTTCCTTTGGCTCTGGCACATTCCCCTTTCCACCTCCTAGCAGGGAATCCAGGTTCCTATTTAGGACCTTTACAGGACTTCCCTGTGCCCAGTCTGAGGAGGAATCCCGGGTACTCAGGAAGGCTTTTCTCAGGGCCACCTCACTCTGAGCTATTTGCCATTGTGCACAGTATATTTTCCAAGCAATATTGCTTGTGGTTCTCATATTAGAAAATGTTGGGTTTTTTTTCCTAAATATTTTTAGCATAGGTACTTATTAAATTTTTATTTCAAAAGACTTTATTTGAAAAGATGAGAATAAGTGATTATGTGCTATATATGAAAGAGTACTTTGCTTAAAAACAAACCCCCAAAACCTTATTACCGCTGCAGAAGTTTTAATACAAGCATTTTCGTCAAAGCATTCAAACATCTAACATTCTGCACTTCAGTAAACTACAGACTTCTCCCATAAAATGAGATATAAAAGCCCAGCATTTAAAAAAAATGAAGTCAATAAATTAGGGGAATCCATATTTAAAAACAAACAAACAAAAGCAAACACCAAAACTTTGGTTTCAGTCTGTGGTGATTAAAAATAAGGCCACTGTGGGGAAAACGTGTTCATCGATGTAGTGGAAATGGTTGTGTCTTGCTAGAACAGAAAACTTTGAAAAATGCTTTATTTTAAACATTACAGTTATTTAAATCAGAAATAGCTATCTTGTAATTGGCAAAAAATGAGATTGGAAGAAGAATTTTGCAAAACCGACATTTTAAATTTGGGACTTCTTTTCTTGGGAGATATGCTATTCATTTCACATGATTTCTGACCTTGCTTAAATACTGAATTCTCAACAAATTCAACAAAATACCAGATTTTGCAGATGACACGCAATAAAATATGAATTCTGAATGCCTGCTGCAAAGGTAATTTATTTTAGGGAATTGGATTACTTTAATAAAAGTAAACCATTTTCAGCAGGAAAATAGTTGGTTTGTTGCTCAAAAAATGTATTTACTTTAACAAAACTTGTTTTCTGTTACATAATGTAATTCCTTCAATTTTGAGCCTTTCTACGTTGCCTTGCAAATATTTTGCTTGCTTCTAACTGTTAGATTTAGAACAGCCATACAGAGTTGCGGTCTTATATATTTCCCTTTCAGTCATTTCCAGGGACTTATTCTATAGTTTCTAAATATACTTTCAGCAATAAATCAAATTTCCCACCTGAGTAAGGTCTTCTGAAATGGGCCTTGTTAAAAAACCACTCTGACAATATGGTAAGCGAATTCATAAACTACTCGATCTGCCTAAATTTGTTTAGATACCACTGAGTCCCCGCTATAAATGGAAACAGCAGTGGCCACGCTTGCTTTGCCCGACAAACCTTTTTTGACACTTAGGAGCTAAGTTTGTCTTTACTGCTGCAGAGCTGCGCTATTTAAAGACAGGACTGCGGTCATCGAAGGGTTAAAACCAGTTTTGAATTTGAGTTAATCCATATGCTAATCTATTTTAAATATCCCTGCATAACTACCAGTGTATTTTTAGCAGCGCAGTTTGTTGTTCCAGTTGCCAGCTATTTTTGATGACACAACAAAATAGGGCAGAATATAGTTTTAAGGTTTATTTTGGCCTCTAACTTTAAAAAGGGCAAAACCCCACCCTTGTCCAAGGATATTTTTGATTTGAATGGTCTATACCTGCCCTCTGCAATCAGCCAATTATTGTAAGCAGTGTGATGGGCCTGAGGTATTAGCGCTGGGAACATTCCTGTTGTCCCTCGGGTTAGGGATTGTTTTGCAATGATCACGCGTCCTGATTTGAAGATTGCACTATTAAAGTAAGGGCAAGGAATTCAATTTCTTGATGTCATTTTGCCTGGCCTGGTTTTGAAAATAGGTCACTGTATGCTATCTGGATTTGTATATTATAACAGCACCTGCTAGCATTTTTGTAGTGAAGGGTCTAGCCATATTTTCATTATAAAACCCTATTTTTAGGGGTTTATAGACTAACTTGACCATAGGAAGAACCTTCTATCTAAATGGTGGCACGCGAGGTCTCTTCTAAGGAGCATGTTTCTTACCCTGCAAATCTCAACAGATACGTGTTCAGCCATTTCTGCAGGAGTGAAAAATGAAAACGTATTTTCAGCTGCAATTTGGTATTGATAGTAGATTCCTTAAGAAAAAGATACCATGCTATGTTTGTCTTTTAATTAAAATGATATCTAAAAGAGCTGGATTTCTCATGCAAGTCTTAAGTAAGTATAGGTTATAAACATTGGTGACTGGGCATGTATATTTTATTTATGCAAATCCACAGTAATAAATGCCCTTATATAATGGAAGGATTTAACAGGGTCAAAAACTGCTTGTTTGAAAAGGTTGGTAAATAAATCATATGGATCTGAACGTCAAGTGTATGTTTACATACTCGTTTACACCGCTTTTTCCCATAACGTGGAATTGTTTCTGAGGGAGTCAGCATCACTCTGTGGCCTAATATTTTAAATCGTGAATAGATTCTCGCTTACACAACTGAATCAGCACAGCTGTGCAAAGATGTGTATTTAGCACTGACTAAATGCTTCCACCTATACATTAAGAAATCCAAACCAAGTCCCTTACTACCACTAACTGTAGGTTTTTGCAGAATAGCTGTGAAGGTGCATTTCATCACCTGCCATACACTTCCTAACGTGTTTTACTTTTTGTTTTTAATATGATCAGGACCAGCCAGGCAGCGACAGAGCAAAATGAAACTTCTTCTAAAACAAAGATAATAAAATATGTTCAAGTAACATTAAAGGATTGTCTGAAGACTGCCGATGTAAGGAAATTCAGGGTTAATGCTGCGTTACTTCATTTTGAAGTCAACCCCATTGCGCCTGTTTATTGCAGGGGTCTTCAAACGGAGCGATCGCACAACGATGTGTCGGAGGCTGCTGCAGCACCCGGTGGGCTGAGCCCAGCGCAAAACTTTCAGATGGCTGAATATAAAATTTCTGGATATTTTTTGGAGGGAAGGGGTGCCAGGGAGGGGAAGAGGAGGAGGATGGTCCTGGCCAGCGTCGCTGGCGGTGGCCGTGCCGTGGGGTTCAATGCAGCACAAAAAAGAGAGGCGGATAAAACGCCAGTGCCCGGGACTGTGCCTCATTTTGGCTAGACATTAAGATTCCTAGAAGTATTATTTTTGCCCAGTCCTCGAAATACCCACCGGTAACCCAAAATCCCCCATCCCCTGCAAAGCCAACAGTTTGCTACTTAAATGGGTTTAGACTTAATTTTAATGGAAGTGAAACATAGTCGATGGAGGCAAATTAAAACCATATAATTTTGTAATCTTAGTTTAGCTATAATTGCGGCAATAAAACAGTGGAAAGAATAATTGTGGAACATATGTTTGTGAGTGACATTATCTAGGTGACTTCCCTTTTACGGCAATGCGCTGCTGTCCTATTTGTCTCCCCCTCCCTATGCATTGGAATGACAAACCTGCGAGCCCGGAGTTAATGCTGATTGCGGCAGCTGCTTACACACCGAGTCTCCATGGCAACCGGGGACGTTGCCACGCAACCGTATTCTTTTAGGGACGGGGAAAATGCCCAAAGGCTTACTAAAAATACATGGAAGAGGGGGGGGAAAAAAAAAATCTTAAATTTTCTTATTGCTGTTAATGGGTATAAGGGACCGCGCTACTGCTTGAAAGCAGAGGTCGCGCAAATAAAAACCCAGCCCTGACCTTTCAAAAATTGCTTGCCGTTGCCTGAAATCTCAAGCTTTATTGACAAAGATGACTTTTGATCGATTGTAAAATTGGTAGCTAACACGCGGCAGCCCTCGCAGACTGCAAGATGCAGGGCTGGCCCATTGCTATTCCGGAGGGGTTGAAGGTCAGCCGAGAGCCATCAATGCCGTATTGATCAGCGGAGCTGAAAAATGCCCATGTTTACAGCTCCTCGCACCGTGGGGCTGCGGCCCCAGCCTCCACCGGGCTCCGCCGCCTCGGCGCATGCCGCGGAGCAAGCCGTCCTCCCAGCAAAAGTGACATCACTTCACTCAGCTCAGCTGTTTCTGCAGTTTTCTATAAATAGCTAGATAAAAAATTGAAGGCTGCTTTTGGAGAATTTAGCCAGCCAATCTTCTGATCGTCAGCAGACAAGGCAGGCTGTTTTTTTTTTTTTTTTTTTTAGACTACTAACATTGCGCTGCAAATTCTTCCTCCTAGTATTTGCAGCTTGACCCCAAATAACCAAAAATTGTGAATGGTATACATGGCTGCATTCAGGATTGTCCTGATGGATATTTAATTCATCACTTCTCTAGCTGTTAAAATATGATCAGATAGGAGTGAGGGATGGAGGGAGGAGAAAGGGTTGGCGTTGCTGCATGAGATGTGCAGGCCTGGTGTTACGCTGATGCGGCACGTTTGCTGAGCTTGGTATCACCCCTACCTGCAGAAACCCCCATGTGCCAGGCTCCCGGGTGCCCCCCTGAATTAAACACACCACGCACTGGAGTCAGAGCTACACCAGGGCTCTTGTTGGTTGAAATAGCAGAGACAAAGTATTCGAAGGAAGCAATTAGAAAAACAAACAAAAGCATGCTTCTTATTTTTCCTTGATTCCGATTTTGACACTCTATTTCTTAATTAAACCTCTAAGATAGCTGATGAAAGAAAAACATCATCTGCCTGGTCTGTAAATAACCTCTTGCTCGATAGTATTTCCTTCTGGAAACAGGAGCATTAAGAAGCTGCAAAACACAAAACAAAGTATTGAAACTCTCCAGATAAAAATGTGCATTCTGCAAGTTTTATGAAATTTTGGAGACCGTGGCAGTTCTTTTGGAAAAAGGAGAGGAAAAAAAAATTGTAAACATAAGAAATAACAACCGGTCCGGGTGGAGAAAAGCATGTTCTCTGCAGACTCCATCCGCAGGTAGCCATCATGACGAGCTCCTGTTGCTTACCGTGCCTTTGCCATTCCTGGGTTGCATTCCCAGCGGGGAACGAGCAGGTGTCAGGGAAAAGGAGAGTCTCACACAGCCCATGAACCTCAGTCAGTTCTTCAGCACTCCTGAGCGCAAGCCTGTGCGCAACATTGCACAGGATCAAACCGCAACTGTCCCCATCCTTGTTGATTTGAACAGGGAGCTGAAACTGCTTGGCAACGGAAAAGATGAAAGTACTTGTTTTTCAGAAAAGTTAATGGCACTAGAAATAGAAACCAGACAGTTCCTTGAAGGTAGGGAAGAGGAGACCAGCAGGTTTTCTCTCCCGACTGCAGTGCTGATTGCGGTGCAGTGGGTACTGCAAAGTGAAACTCTCTGGCCAGCGTAGTACGAGGGATTAGAGCAGAGAACTATAATAACTCATGCTGGCCTCGAAATGTGCATCTGTCCCTTAGCAATGGAAGTGAGAATGAATTGCAAAATGTATGTAAAATTATTGATGTATGGCACTTTAAAATACATTTGTTCTCTACAGAAACTGATCTATAAATGATCCTGAATGTAAAATTCAGATTCTCTTCGAGGATGGAGATCAGTGAGGGTTGTATTCTTAAATATCTTTTGAGTATCTGGGTGCACGTGATCGAAAACCAAGCTGCAGCTGTTCATTGAAATATTTCTGCTAGGGTTAATGTTTAATCTTTTTGAATGGTCAGTATTGACGTTCTGACTTGGGAGGGGAGAAGAAGAAGGAAAATGGCAGAATGAGGTAAGTCCAATCTATCTTCTCTGCAGAGTGGGCAAAGTGGTATTTGACCCATTAGTTGAGTGGAATGCAAATAAAACAAGATAGAAGAGACAAAAGAAATGAAACTTTATAACTTGCTGAATATAATTTGTTGCAGAGAAAACTAGCAGTTGAAAGATGGAGTTTAATTTTGCCCAGAACTTGTTAAAAATTTATCCAAATTCCAGAACAACTACCGGTGAAGTATTGCCATAGGAAAAAAAAAAACCCAAAACCCAACAACAGAGTTAAAATTATTTACTGGGATTGTATTTAAAAACCTGAGTTATGTTTTAAAAGAAATTTATTTATTTTTGCATATAAACGGATGTTGAATGCTTATAACTTGCTGAATTTTTCAGCAATATATTTATTTTTCAATAATGTTCACCTTTTCCCATTATCATTGAATTCCCTAACACATTTTAAATAGTGCTGTTTTTTAAATGTATATCTTCCACTTTGAAATAAAGCACACATAATTGGGATTTTTGGTGCTGAATCAAGTTAGTGGTCTTCCTACTAAAAAAAATCACCTGTTTGGTAAAGGCAGAATAGAGAGGGCTGAAAATAAATAAGACCTTCCTACCTTCCTAAGCCCAGCATCATCTTGTCTTATTAGTCAATACAGCTGGTATGTATCGAATACGGAAAAGCCGGACAACTGTTTTTATTATCTTTGCCTGATCTCAAGCCAAACCCCTTCTGGGGACAACAGTCTTGACTCTGCATTCTGTGACCTTTTCAAAATCTCATATTGAAAATATGAGTGGATTAGCCAAATTTGTGAATGACAGGCCTGCTCACTAAGTCAACAAGAGCTCGCTTGCTAATTTCAATGGAAGCAGGAGCAAAACCGAAGTCGGATTGTGCTCCAGCAAAACTCCATTTGACTTCAGGTCAGGATAAAACTCATTCCCATCATCTTTATTGTCCTTTTATGTCTTTTTACTGACAGATGGACAAGGAACTTTACTTTTTCTGAATCCTTTCCCATGGAAGGAAAGGTGAGTCTATCACTTTTATTTCTGAGCACACAAACATCACCTGTGTAGGACCTCCTCTCAGTCTGCTGCTGGAAGGAGTAAGAAATGACTTATAGTGTGGGTGAACACTGGTTGAGTGCTTGCTTGTGTGATCAAACCTGGTATTTGTCTGGGGAAGAGAGGAGGAGTGCCCAGGGAACAATTCCCCAGACTACCCTGAACTCATGTGCAAGCCCCTTGAAAACACTGCTGGGCTCTGTGTTTTCCCTCTCTCTCCCTGGGAGGGAAGGCAAAGCAGTAGCCCTGTAAAGAAATGATCTGAAAAAGTGTGTCCTAAAACACTGTATGACAACATTTGGAAGGACAAGGGGATTCCCTCTGTTGTCTGTAATCTTCTCCTTGACTTTATTCTTTAAGGTATTTATTATTTTTATCCGGTGTGGTTTTCTCTTGCCACTCTAGTAACCAGACTTTCAGGATTTCTTCAGCATTAGAAGCTGGCTGAATAGGAACAGGGAGTACCTGGGTGTGCACAGACACAGAAAGGGACATCAGCAAACACAGTGCTTTACAGGGCTGTTTACTAGTGGAACTATAGACGGAGCAGCCACATTACTATTAAATATTTGTTTAGTATCTTACAACTAAAACCAATAGCCTGTTTAAGGTTTTTTTTTTTTTTTTGAATGAGATGAAGCCTTTCATAAAAATTCCTTCTTTATCGTTTCGTATGTTTGTGTCAAAATATCTCAGGGCACAAAGCCCAGTGGAAAGCCAACTTAAAAAAAAAAAAATCTTTGTAAGTGCTTTCATGACAGTGAACCATTAAATCTCCTGAGCAATGTAGAGAAGAGCTGGATCATGCATAGATTGCTTTTTACCCAGGATGCACCGTTGCCTGCAAGATTCTGAATAAAGAGACACACCTGCTAGCTGGCTGATAACACTCTGGGGTCATTTCATTGAAGAAACTGTCAGCCAGGAGGTATTTAAAGAAAGCCACAGATGAATTCATGACCTGCACTACTGAGACTAAAAAAAAGTTGTTAAAGCAGAAAGAGAATGCAGATAAATGCACATTCCTTTGTACTGCAACAAAACTTCTCCATGTAAATCAACTGAATGGGAAAGAATGGGGAAAGAATGTGTTTCTCTGTACAGTGGCGGGGAAGTGAGATGGTTCAGCTGCACATCTGGCTACCGGCCAAAGCAGTCGTGTGCCATGCTTGTTTGCCTACTAGTGCTGCTTAGATTGGCAAATGCCCATGCAGTTTGAAGAGGGCAGGCGCATGACTGGATGGCTGCCAGTAAGTGTGCGGGACTGATGCCACTGCTGGACGCCATAGCCTGGTAGGAATGAGGAATACAAAGGCATTCAATAATCTGAATGTCCCTTTGCTTCAAGAGAGTGGTGCCAGGCAGCATTTAATGAGAGATTGCTTTGTTACAAAGTCCTCGACATCAAGTGGGCTGGTGAGCTCATTAACCTGACTGCAGCAAATAAAAAAGGCGCACTCAGAAGACTCCCATGATAGCATACTCAATAGTGTAAGAGTCCTTTTGCTTCCTTTATGGTGATCCATTAGCAAGCAGCAGTGTAAACACCATAAAGCAAGCCAGTTTTCTGATTGTTCAACTAAAGTCTGTTTTCCCTTGGGGATTATGCCACCAGTTGATGCAGAGACACCCCCCCGCCCTCGTTATCTGTTACATAATGACCTTCTATGCAACGAAGGATTTTCCCATATTTCTTAGGAGTGCAACTGCAGCTAAGGAAACTGCGGAGAATTCACATCTCTGAAAGACGGAAGGCAAGGATGTAGGGCACATCAGAAAAAAAAAAACAACACAAAATGATGCCAAGGGGAATGGAAAATCTGAGTATGCTTATGTTTATACAACTTCAGTTAGAACTTATGAAAATGGTACATATCTTTTCTGCATCGCCTTTGTTCCTGTTTACACAGGGCTCTGTATCCGTAGGAGGGGCAGCCCACCTTGCTTACCTAACTTGGTTCTCTGCGTTTTCCACAAATGCTGTTTGCCCTCAGGAAAATGCATTATAAAGTAGTAGCTCCAGAACAAGTGTCTACTGTATCTCCATTTGAAACACAGACCTTTGCTGATTTACTAATCAAAGGAAAAAGAGGGAAGAAGCGAATCCCCAAAGAATTTCCCCTTTCAAAACAAAGGGGAAAATTCCTTATTGTAGTTATTCCATTTAATCCACTGGAGCTACAATAGTAAAAATGTTTTTTTCAACCCCTAAAAGGTCAAATTAAAATACCCGTGTTTAGTCCCCAGGAACTGCAAAGGACTATTGCTTCCCCATAAGCACCCAGCAAACAGAACTAGAAAAATAGCTGAACAAGGTCAATGATTTTTTATTTTTTGGTAGGTAGGTGATCAGCATGGATCCAGTGCACACTGGTAGTAATGATTTTCGGTTACTCAATTGCTCAGTCAAGGTTCTGTTACCCAAGTATCTATCTGGCACAAAATAAAATTAAAAATCCCATTAGGCACTAATTAATACCCTTTTCAGAAGAATTACATACTAGTTACAGAGTTAAAATGTATTCTGTTCTCAGTAATAAGATTGGTTTTAATTCTTTAACAAATTGGAGAATTCTTTAATGATTTTCAAGGTGCTACCACCAATCAGATCTCATTATAAGATCAATTTAAAGTCCCCAAGCAGTAGTTACAGCACCACTGTTAGTATGTGAAATTGTGGAAAAAATACCAAAGGAAATAATTAGGCTACCTCTTCCTACCTTTATCTACTGTATGACAAAATATTTAGTCTGAATTGTGTTTTGTCTGCAATGCTTAGACAGTACTTCACATTTGTAATTAGAAGATGTTTTGGTCTCTGTTTTCTTACATTGGTGCCCACCCTTTCCATCAGCAAAATGCAGTTTAAGTGGTGCAAAAAATCTACAGTGGGTTGCTGCAGTAGATCAGGTGCAACTTCTTCCAACCCTGACAGAAATTGTGAAAGGGAAGCAAAGGAGATGATCTTATATGCTTTCTGGAAATTTCTGCATATTTTGTGCTCTTAACATTCAGAAGTGAATGGAGATGGCATACTGGACTGAGTCCAGTGAAGGCCACCAAGATGGTCAATGGGCTGGAGCACATCATGTATGAAGAGACGCTGAGAGAACTGGGTTTGTTCAGTCTTAAGATGTAAAGGCTTTGGAGGGATCTTACTGCTGTCTACAACGGCTTCACGGGAGAGCGTAGAGAAGATGTAGCCAGCCTCTCTCTGAAGGTGCACAGTGATAGCACAGGAGACAGCAGACACAGGCTGGAACACAGGGCAGTCCTATTAGATATGAGGATGGTTTTTGCATCTTTTTCACTATGAAGGTGGTTATAAATTTCAGCAGGTTGTCCAGGAAAGTGGAATTGCTATCCTTGGAGACATTAAAAACTCAGCTAGAAAAGACCATGAGCAACCCGATCTGATTGAACCTGCTTCAAGCATAGGGTCCAGTTGGGTGTCCTTCAGAGTTCCTTTTCAGCCTAAATTATTCCTTGCTTCTGTGGGTGGTCTGGCGGGTGAGATTGGTCAGGCACAAACTGAGATCCCAGTGAAAGACTGGCTGTTGTGAAGGATTGACCAGAAACAAAGAAAGATGGCACCATGGGGTTGCTCTGCTACACAAGTCTACAGAACCATAGCTCTGGGAGGATGCTGTGTTTGTGGTATTTCACAGTGTGGTTCTATCTCTGGCAGCAAGTCCTTCACACTCATAAAAAAGGTCACTAAATACAGACAGCAATAGCACCTTGTCACTACAGTACCAAACACTTGCATGTGAATTTTTTATTTGAATCATGCAACGCCTGATCCAAAGGCAGTCCTTGAACTGCAAACTCCCGGTGAGAGGACATTGCCAGTGATTTAACCTGACAGTGTGCTAAGACGAAAATCGCTAGATCTGCGAGCACTCATGATCAGGCCTTAAGCACAATGCTGGAAAAGAACAAAAGGAGTGGAAATGTAGGAAACTCGGGGCCACCACGGTAACTTTGAACTGAACACTGTAGCAGAACGTAGCTCATTTTCCTTTTTATGTGGCAACTTGGGCTGACGTTGAGAACAATAAGGAAAAGAGCATGATGAAGTTGGACCGACTGCTGACAGACTAGGAGAAGACAACAGGGAAGAAGCCAAGCTATCTCAGAAGCAAAGGGTTGCTCTGGGAATTGCTGCATGGCACCTGACCTGCAACAAAGTTTGAAAGCTGGGGGAAGCAAGCAAGATAATCTTTAAGAAAACCAAAACAGAATCATTATATTAAATACTACCCGTGCAACCTTCAGCCCAGCAATAGAAAACAGAGTAACAGACATTATCACTTTTGGCAAGCAGGATAAGGGCAGGTATTAAGCACAGCCAGATTGGACCCAAGACTACATAGTTTTCTCTCCATTGTCTTGCTGCTGTTACATGAATCTCTCTCCTTCAAGCTTGAATATGATTGTGTTGCAAAGCACCCTATGCAGTTCCTCTGAAAAATAACATGGATGTTTGACTATGCTGACATAACAACTCTGATCATAATGGTAAAAGTCTGATTCACATATGCATTTGGGAAACTGCTTCAGACAGTCCCGAGAGTAGAGGGGAAAATCCTCATTGCTGCAGTGTATGCTGCTTTTAGCTCCTTTGACTGACTTTTCTTCTGTCTTCAAGGCATATTCAATCATTTTGACCTTGCTGAGATAGGAGTGAAGACGACTGCCTGTTTGGTTTAAAGCCAGACAAAGCATTTTGAGGGAAGGAAGGAAAGGGTAAACAGGAAGGTTCAAGAGTCATTCTAGCAATGCAGGACTTGTTTCTCAAATGTTTGATGGATCAGCACTAGTAAATGAGCAAAGAACTCTTTAACCCTTCCCACAAAACTTTGATTCCTTTTTCTCCGCTTTGTTTGCCTTGCCAACTAACATGATCGCACAGAAGGCAGTAAGAACATTGCCATCTAGGAGCATCCCACAGCATCACTTGTGCTGGGCCAATGGGCACTGCCTTTTAAGCCTTTCATTCTCAAAAAAGTACTTTTAAAGGTGGCTAGATGACTTGGTAGAACTTTGTGATGAAATGTTCCTAGGATATCAGCTCAACTCACAGTTCTGCTGTTGTCCAAAGAATTGCCAGACTTTGTAAACAGTGTCTACAAAGCAATATATAATTCTCTTCGTGAGAAGTGGAACTTTCCTCCATGTAAACCCTGCTGTGATGCCAGGCTGACTGCTAGGCAGAGACAGTACAAGTTCATGGGAGATTTTTAGCTATCTTAGATTACTGGACTATATCATATCAGCATTAAGCAGGGCAGAGGACCTATCTAAAGCTAGTGGACAAGGTTCAAAAAGGGTCCTGTGCTGCCTAGACACTGTAATATGTGTGTTTCTTGCAGCTGCATCCTCAGGATTTAAGGCATCCTTGTGAATTCTGTTTGTGTGCTACTTCCACTCCGGGAATTTAATAGCACTTGCTGGTTGTTCGGTTATAAAACAATGTAGGAACAACAGCACTCCTCTGCTCTACATTGCTGACTATTTTGAGGTTCCTATTTGTAGTGGCAATACGTGCTGAATGGCATAAGGAGTTGAGAAAGATCATAGAATTATAAAATCATAGAATAGTTTGGGTTGGAAGGGACCTCTAAAGGTCATCTAGTCCAACCCCCCTGCCGTGGGCAGGGACATCTTCAACTAGATCAGGTTGCTCAGAGCCCCGTCCAACCTCACCTTGAATGTTTCCAGGGATGGGGCATCCACAACCTCTCTGGGCAACCTGTGCCAGTGTTTCACCACCCGCAGCATAAAAAATTTCTTCCTTCTATGTAGTCTAAATCTACCCCCCTTTAGTTTAAAGCCATTCCCCCTTGTCCTGTTGCAACAGGCCCTGCTCAAAAGTCTGCTGCCATCTTTCTTATAAGCCCCCTTTAAGTACTGATAAGCTGCAATAAGGTCTCCCTGAAGCCTTCTCTTCTCTAGGCTGAACAACCCCAACTGTCTCAGCCTTTCTTCATAGGAGAGGTGTTCCATCCCCCTGATCATTTTTGTGGCCCTCTTCTGGACCCGCTCCAACAGGTCCATGTCTTTCCTGTGCGGAGAACTCCAGAGCTGGACATGGTACTCCAGGTGGGGTCTCACCAGAGCAGAGGAGAGGGGCAGAATCACCTCCCTCGACCTGCTGGCCATGCTCCTTTTGATGCAGCCCAGGATACGATTGGCCTTCTGGGCTGCGAGTGCACATTGCTGGCTCGTGTCCAGCTTTTCATCCACCAGTACCCCCAAGTCCTTTTCGGCAGGGCTGCCCTCAATCCCTTCATCCCTCAGCCTGTATTGATACTGGGGGTTGCCCCGACCCAGGTGCAGGACCTTGCACTTGGCCTTGTTAAACCTCATGAGGTTCACACGGGCCCACTTCTTGAGCTTGTCCAGGTCCCTCTGGATGGCATCCCATCCCTCTGGTGTGTCAACCGTACCACTCAGCTTGGTGTCATCTGCAAACATGCTGAGGGTGCACTCAATCCCACTGTCTATGTCATTGATGAAGATATTAAACAGTATCGGTCCCAATACGGACCCCTGTGGGACGCCACTTGTCACCAATCTCCATCTGGACATTGAGCCATTGACCACTACCCTCTGGATGCGACCATCTAACCAATTCCTCACCCACTGGATAGTTCACCCATCAAATCCATACCTCTGCAGTTTAGAGAGAAGGATGTTGTGGGGGACCATGTCAAAGGCCTTACAGAGGTCCAGATAGACGACATCTGTAGCCCTTCCCTTGTCCAGTGATGTAGTCACTCCATCATAGAAGGCCACTAGGTTGGTCAGGCAGGACTTGCCCTTGGTGAAGCCATGCTGGCTGTGTCGAATCACCTCCCTGTCCTCCGTGGGCCTTAGCATAGCTTCCAGGAGGATCTGTTCCATGATCTTCCCAGGCACAGACATGAGGCTGACTGGCCTGTAGTTCCTCAGGTCTTCCTTTTTTCCCTTTTTAAAAATGGGGATTATGTTTCCCCTTTTCCAGTCAGTGGGAACTTCTCCGGACTGCCACGACTTCTCAAATATGATGGATAGTGACTTAGCAATTTCATCCGCCAGTTCCTTCAGGACCCGTGGATGGATCTCATCGGGTCCCATGGACTTGTGCACCTTCAGGTGCCTTAGATGGTCTCGAACCTGACGTTCTCCCACAGTAGGTGGCTCTTCATTCTCCCTGTCCCTGCCTTTGCCTTCTGTGGCTTGGGCGGTGAGGCTCGGGCACTTGCTGGTGAAGACTGAGGCAAAAAAGTCATTGAGTACCTCCACCTTCTCCGTGTCCCGGGTAACCAGGTCTCCCGTTTTGTTCCGGAGAGGGCCCACATTTTCCCTAGTCTTCCTTTTATCTCCGACGTAGCTATAAAATCTTTTCTTGTTGCCCTTGATGTCCCTGGCCAGATTTAATTCTATCAGGGCTTTAGCTTTCCTAACCTGATCCCTGGCTGCTCAGACAATTTCTCTGCATTCCCCCCAGGCTACCTATCCTTGTGTCCACCCTCTGTAGGCTTCCTTTTTGTGTTTGAGTTTGCCCAGGATCTCCTTGTTCATCCATGCAGGCCTCCTGGAGTTTTTGCCTGACTTCCTCTTTGTTGGGATGGAGCTTGGAGGAGGTGATCCTTGAATATTACCCAGCTTTCTTGGGCCCCTCTTCCCTCCAGGGCTTTGTCCCATGGCACTCTACCAAGCAGATCCCTGAAGAGGCCAAAGTCTGCTCTCCTGAAGTCCAGGGTAGTGAGCTTGCTGTGCGCCCTCCTCAGTGCCTTAAGGATATTGAACTCCACCATTTCATGGTCACTGCAGCCCAGGCTGCCCTTGAGCTTCACATTCCCCACCAGCCCCTCCTTGTTGGTGAGAACAAGGTCCAGCATAGCACCTCTCCTCGTTGGCTCCTTTACCACTTGGAGAAGGAAGTTATCGACGATCATTCTCAAAGGGAGCCTCAGCCTATTTCAGTGAGCTCAGGTAGCCTCTGCCCATGTTAACAGGGCGGCTTAAGAAGTCCAGGAGAGTGCTACTACAAACACAATGTGCATTTTTTATGTGAACAAACCAACATTATTCTGATAGATATTTCTCTGGCCCAGATGCACTGAATGATTGAAAGGACAGAGAGTCAGCCAGCAGTTTCAGAAAAAAACCTGTCCTTGTCACAGTTGTTTTGGTTGTTTCTTTTTTCGTTTTTGTTCTTTTTGCAAGTAGAAAAAAGTGGCAGCCTTGATTTTCCTAGCCTTGAAGTGAAGCTAGTGTGATAGTTTATCATGTTAAGACAGATCATGATTTTTCATTTCTCTGGCCCTTCTGGCCCCAAATATACAGACCCACTTCATGCTCCCAAAACTTCCAGACATAACCTGAAGACTTGTTCTCCAAATATCAGCAAGCTGTCCCTGTTTAACCATTTGGATTTCTCATGTATGATATCCTAGAGCCTCCTCCAACACTTGGGCCAATGCGTTTGTATCATGGAGGAAGGAAGGAAGGAGTACACCGTGCCTGCAAGAGCTTTTGACAGTTACTCAAGAGGTTCAGCAGCAGGGACTCTTGAAATACAATAGATGGGTAAGACAGAGTGAGAGGCAGAATAGTGGCTATAGGCATTCTCTTTTTTTGAGTAGTCAGTGATATTTTTATAATTCTCTGATCATTTAAATGATCGCATGAGCTGAGCAGTTATTTAATATATACATGACCTGTTTTGATAGTTAATTTCCAGACACACATTTCACAAATTTTAACTGATTTTTTTCTTCATTTTACATAAGTTTGCTTAAGATAATTAAGTTTTGGGTAGTGTAGGACAATATTCTGACAGAAGAGAATTTTTTTTTCCTCTTACATTTTGCATCTAGTAAAGTGAGTATTAGACACTTTTCTTTTGTACAGGATAAAATTCTTTCTGCAGCAGTGGTTGGTAGAGGAAGCTGAACACAGATGAACAGTGTTTGCTCAATTCTAAGTAGGCGCTATAGGAGAACCTTTTCAAACATAGATCAAATGTATGATGTTTATCTTTTTCTTTAACTATCATGCCATATCTTTAAAAAGGGGGCAGAGGAGATAGGTCTCATAGTTTCCAATCACTGAAGAAGCCTAATTTTGACCTTCCTAATGCCATTTATGGAAGGAAAAGATTAAAACTCCTTGTGAACTAGGATAATTTCCTCCCAGGTCTACATGTTAGTTAGGAGACATGAAGGTCACTAATTTCTGGCAGCATGAAGCACCTACCACATGTGGGCATAACCCCAAAATCTTTTTCTGTCTTCTGTGCTTGTAGAATAGGAAGAAAAAGCAAATCTTCACTGATATGACCTCAGTTGTTGTCTCTTTCTCTAGTCTCATCTGGCAAGGAGAAGTGGATCTGGTCTGACTGCAGCTTCCACCACAGCCTCTGAGGGCAGGGGGGACACTGACTACGCTGGCATGAGAAGGTACAGTGGGACACTGGGGCCCAGCTACCTTGGAAAACCAGAGTGGTTTTTCATATCCAAAGAAGATGAGGTTAGCCTGTTTGCCTAATACTAGTTTTGGGATTTTTTTTGTGACTGTGCCAAGAATCACACAACGTTCTGCAGTATTTTGAATCTTGCCTGAGGGCACTGATTAATGGCTGGAGATGCTGGTTCATCTTGTGTGTTCAGCTGTATTGTCTGGAGTTGTTCCTCCATGGAATGAAAACACTTTACTGAGAACTGCTGGAAACACCAACTTTCATCCTTAGATAGGTCATTCTTGGCCTGTTTGAATTCTTGTCATCTGCAAGGACAAGACCAGCTGCCAATATGCTCTTTGAAGTAGTAAAACTTCTTCATAACCTTGTAAGTCTGCTCAAGAAAGCCTAGAAAGTGACAATATTCAGATAATTATTTTCCCAATTCTGGAGATAGTGGTCAAGGCAGGAAGAGAGGCGAATTTCTGCCTGGAAAATGTTGTTTGTCCCCCTTCCCTCCCCTTTCCTAATGTCCTCAGATGACAGCAAACCAGGTATTGATAAAACAATCAGGGTCAACACCAATAACAACAGGGCACTGTATTAAGAGTTCATATCAAATTCTGTCCCTACATCTGTCTAAATACCAGGGGTGAGCTTATTGTACCTCTCCTCCTAAATAAAAAAAATTTGTGATAAAGTTAATTTGAATCTGAATTTTGTTTTTTGTCACTTGGACAAACCTTCCCTAGCCTGCAGTGGCGTGTTGTTTGAATTGAGAATTGAAGACAGATAACAAGGTTTAGTCTTCTGTTGTTAATGCAGCAATTAAAAAAACATGGTTTTCCCAAAAGCTGGCACAAAATACCTATGAGGTAGTATTGAAAATAGACAGAAATATAGGAGTGGTAACTAACTATGAAATTAGCAAAAGAAGACAATAACTGTAAATAAAATGTACAATGTTATTTTTTTGAGCACTCTGCTAAGCAAAGTGGGGAGGTTGAAGAAGCTGCGTTTAGCTGAAAGTCAGGAGAAGCAGCTACGTCCTGCTGCCGGGCTGCAGCCCCCTCTTCCCTTACATCCCACCACACCATACCATCACCTGTGCCTCCCACAAGCACAGCTCCTACTTTGGCAAAGTGGGAAAATAGATTTTACTGTCCCCAAACTACTCTACTCACCAATTACCACCCAATTTTGAGGATCCTGGTTGCCTGGGAAACATAACCGGGTGTTGCTGTGGAAACTCGCCTTCACTGACCAGTGGGTTTCCCTGCCACCGGGCGAGGAGATGGGGACTCTCCGCAACCATCTGTGCTAGCAGGTGACAGGAGATGGCTTTGCCACCAGCGCTGTCAATAAAGTTGCAAAACAGTGTTAATAGCTTTTACTTTCACTTATTTAAGCCTTCTCTGCCGTTGACTTTTGGAGGGAAAAAAAATGAGGATAATCCATTTAGGTAATAGATTAGAAGAACAAATCGGAGTAGGAGGAGGCATTTGTTTATTTATTTGCTTCAGAAAAGTTTCTAAGACTTTTTGTGCACAGATTACTTGGAAAAAATAAACTTGAAAGCCTCACAAAATTTACAATTTCACATTGCATTAATGTAAGCTTTTTGAAGTTAATATAGCCATTCCTTTGCTATTAATGTTCCTGTGTACTCAGTTGGCTTAAACTGTTCATCTCATAATGAACATATGCTGTCAGTAAAAGCAATAGCTGTTGTAGCATGCATTAACTCCTTGTTTCCAAGACTCACACCAAGTAGAAATGGTATTGACCGTGTTTAACCCTGGTTCCATATTTTGGAGCAAAGGGTTGAGAGATATCTGAAACAGAATGCTGTAAATTCCTCAATGGTCTCTGCTGGCTTTGGAAACAGAGGGAGAATAGTGCAGCGGCTAATTTTCCTTTCTCTTTTAAGTAACAAATTGAAAAAAACTTATTAGAGCTTATCTTGACATCAAGGAAATAATAATAATAATAATAATAATAATAATAATAATCATCATCATCATCATCATCATCACTTATATGGCAGCTTTTATGCCAAGTTTTCAAATGATTTTTCAAACATTAATGGTGTACCACTTTATTCTCTGTTGGCAAGGTGGTCACATGGTGATGTGAGAGCTGAGGAGACATAAGGCAATTTATAGGGTGGTGGGACACTAATGAAGATTTTAGGAGGCGATGCAACCTACTGACAAGAGCGCTATGGCTAAATCATGTTTAAGACAAAATAGTCTGTCTAATCTATCACTGCCGTGGTTTGCTGCAGTAGAAAGGGATGAAATCTCCTCTGTAGTCCATTGATTCTACTGCAGATGCTACAGTGAAGGAAACCAAGTTTAAGCTGGTTTAGCAGTATCTCTTGATCAATTTACTTTAGCAGATACCGGTGGTGTTTTTTTTTTGTTCTTCCACAGTACTTAAAAATACATGTATTTTAAAAATCTGTAGTAGTTCTGGTTTGTGTGCCTATGTTCACTGAAGGCAATAATAGAGTAAAAATGCAGAATAACTTGAATAATTGCTCTGTTTTTTACATTTTTAGGGCTTCCAAAGTATTCTGTGCTTGAGCTTACTCAAAGAGAGAAATTTTGGCAAGTCAGGGAAAATCTGTCTCTCTCTTCCCCTCCTTTTTTTTTTAATTGGAAAAAGTACTTTTCTTCTCACTGTAATAAATTGTCACAAATTTGATATTCAAGTGAGGAAAGGAAAAAAAAAGGTTGATCTTTGCTACTGGAAAGGTGACGTATAAGTATCCCCTGTTTTAAAATGCACCCGTGTCCAATTTATAAACAGCCAGTGCTCTGGAGGCATCTCGTAAGTGACTTTACGGAGGTAGGGAATACTATGTTATCCGAGGCTCACAGGAAACCCTGCCTTATCTGTAACTAATGTAAATCAGAGAAGCTCTGATGAAATCTATGGAGCTACATCAATTTACACAGGCTGAAAATCGTGCTCAACTGTTCCCAGACAAACAAAGGCATGCAATTCCCCATTTGCCTCCACAAAGGCAGATGCTCTACCTCCTTACCTGCTCCATTTGCTTTAATGAGGTGTTCACAGCAAAGCGTAAATGGTACCATTTAGATGTCAACATTAAGCATGGCGATGTTTTAAGAGTAGCACTTAAGGAAATTAAATGCGTAATCTGAGCTAATGTGAATGGTGTATGACTGTTGTTAAATAAAGTTAAAACGGACAAAGTAAAATTCTCTCAAGTGCCTCTAACAAAGGTGTGTAGTAAATTGTGTGAGTTACAGCATACTCTTGGTACGCTGGAAATGTATCCATTCAGATTTTTAACAAGACAACAGATGATCAAGAAGACTATGTCTGTGCCATGGCCTTAGCTGTTACACTAGTATTTGATATGCAAAATGCTAAAGGTGTGGAAATACTGTGTATTATGGAAATGCAGCTTTTGGGGAGGGACTGTGGCTGTACTCTGTGTGCAAGGAGACAGGGAGGTGCTCTGTTTTGTGCCTGTTTCATTCCTTCTGTCCCCACACGTTGCAAATGTAAGTAGCAGAGACATGACTTGGTAGATTTACCCCAGTAATGTATGCGGCATCGTTGACTGCGCTGGAATTATTCTAGATTTACTTCTGTGTGAAACCAGAATTGGGACTAGCTAATTTAGCTTAGCGTGCTGATATGAAATGCAAAGTGAAAATGTCATCATTTGTGTTTCTTCTTGTACCGAAAAACCGCTGGAGGCCTTGTAGGGATGGAAATGTTAGTAACAGCATAGCATTGCGTGTATATATATATATATATTATTTTCAATATATTGGTTTTAAAACTGTTTTTAGGAACTGATAAGGCATACCTCTGGTTACTGGCTAATCATGTTTATGAGGTCCAACTTCTGATTTTTTGTGTGTATGTATATTAACCTGAGGACAAAGTCAGAGCCTTTGCTAGACTCAACAAAGCCCTACATTCACAGGGAAAACATTATCACAGATAAAAAAAAGTATCTGATTTAAAATCATTTTCAGACCTTTCTACCACCCTTAGGTTAAAAAAAAAAAGAAGAAAAAGCAATGAATAAATTAGTAGCCACATCTTCATTCCAACAACCTAATTTCAATAGTATCGTAATAAAAGGACAAAGGTTATAGATTAAAGTATTGTAATGGAAATGCAAAATCTATATCTGCTCATAGGTATAGGACTGTATTTTTAAAGATATTACTACTTGTAATGATTATAATTTGAGCCTAGTGTCACTAATAAGAAAATAGTTCTTTTTCATTCTGATTCAAGAGCTAGTATTTACAAGTATGCATGTATGTAAGTATAAATAAACAGCTAACAACTGCACTGAGAATATCTGCGTGGAGTTCTGGGTCAGCCGTAGTACTGTTTGTCTAATGCTTTTATCAAGACACCTGTTACAATTTAATTTTTTTCCTTTTTTAGTAGGGGGCAAGTAATAGACTCAGGATGTGGCTAGAATAGGAAAATAGGAATATTATTTTCCTGGTTTCTGCCAATATGTTAAAATGCGTCAAATTTATTATTCATAAAATGCCAAAAGTATCCACAATGCTTTGCCTAAAATCACAGAGAATAATGCGGCTCAGACTGGCATCCAGAGTCCTCCATCCTAAATAAACAATCCTGTTATACATGGTGAGAGACCCCAAAGTGGCTTCTGCATCAGTAAGTGCAGAAGCTTAATCTCCCCCTCCACAGAGAGTAGATAGAATAATTTCCTATAACTTGAACGTGAGCAGTTCTCTTCCTTATGCCTACTGTCCCACAAAGTCAGAGGCAAAAATGCATGGAGGAGGCTGTCACAAATACCAGATGTATTAAACTTTTGTCTGCAGTATTTTACGTGTGGTTATTTAAAGGGAGATAACTAATAGTGGCTTCCCACAGTGTCTTGCATCTCTCACTCCTCCCATCCCATTAAGATTGTTTCACATACGGTTGAGGATCCATGCAAAAATAACTGACGTTCCCTCTACCTAATGTGATAGTACATAAGATGGAGAAAAAATTCATTTAACTTCTGTCATTTCCTAACAAAATACCTAACAAGCAGATCGCAGTGCCAAGGCAATGCTGTAGGACTCTCACCAGAGCAGACCAGTGACAAAGAAACACCTGAAGGACGCCAGAGCTTTGCGTTCCGGGGATCTGCTCTGTATTGCGCATCAGGCGACAGATCTGGGGGACATGAGAACATGCCTTGGTGGGAGGGCTCTTCTCGTCTTCACCTGGGAACGCAAATGCTTGCAATCCTGCTCTATCGACTGTCAGCTATCTTGCTGCCAGTTGGAGGACAGTGGAGAGGAGAGCAGCCTTGGGCCTTCCAGGTTGTTTTCATGCGTAGGAGTAGAGCCCTGACTCCTGCGGTGTTGTGATGTCTTGTAGTCATTCCTGGTTCTCTGCCCTGAATCTCCCTCACTGAGGTAACGAGTTTGAGAGCAGAGGTATATAAACTATGGTGTTTGGGTACCATTAGTGGCACACAGGCTGCTTCAGAGCCGTACATCTGTTCTGCCTGTAGAGGCAATTGGTCCTCCTGAGCATGCACCCGACACCAGAACTGCTGCTGGCAGTGGCTCCCAAAGTAGCTCAGCTAGGGAACACCTGACCTGGCGCACAATGGCGGTACACAACATCTGCAGGTCTTCATCCACCTTTGTTCTTGTGCTCTCAAGTCTCCTCTGCCACTAGCAGGATCCCTTACTCTGAAGTGCTGCCTTTGCAAAGCAGCTCCTCATTTGTCCTGATTTGTTTGGAGAGGGAAGGTGGGCAGAGCCCCTCCAGCTTCCCGCTCCTGGAGGCCAAGGTGGAGGAATGGCGGTGAGCAAGGAGCAGGAAGGTGAGAGGGAGAAAGGGGCTGTTTCTCTTCCTGGCTACAGAACTGGTTTGCCTGTGTGGAACTGCCTTGCCAGTGACAAGAAAGGAGCCTTGACTTAGAGACTGAAGGTGGAAACCATAAATCAGGCTTATATAACCTTTTCCTGGGAATGAGCCGTTTCGGAGTAAGAGGCTGCTGTAAATGGATGTGTGTTGATGGCAGGGTGCGATGCCCAGACGAGGCATACGCTGTGCTGATGTTCAGGCGATGTTCATTTTAGCCTGTGTCTTTACTGGCCTCTCGTGAGCCAATCAAGCTACTTTATGAGCCACAGCTCCTCTGCCCTCCTAAATGTACCTTGGGATAAATACATTCTGGAGATCACAGAAAGTCACAAATTTGTGTGGTAGCAGCTGGATTTGTCTTCCTCGTTTTCATGCATTTCATGATTTTCAAAGCTAAGCAGATTTGGGCCTCATTAATGCTTGAATGCATAAAAAAAAGGATATTGCTTGTAGTACAAGCTGCAGCAAGCTATTTTCTACAATATATCAGTATGTATATCTTTGTAATCTTTAGAGAACAGTGTTTTGTATAGTGATATTTAATTTGAAAATATATACAACTCTTCAGACTGCCTCACACAGAGGGCCTGGTCCTTCAAACAAAACTATTAATGAGAGGTTTCCAAAGAGCTAGCATTTCTTCTGGGTTTACGTAAGGGAAAGGGAGATGTTTTGGCGTTTTTGTTCACAAATGCGGTTCACACTGCATGAGTTCAAACTCCTTCAGAGCAAGAGGAACGTGTTGTGTTCTTTTACCATTTCTTCCCACAAAGGAACCTCAGGTTGGAGGATTTCTCACGTCAGTGCAGAAGACACAAATCTGAGTGTGTGCACGTGTGCGTGTGTGCACATGTTTTAAAGGAAAGCTGGATTTTTCCGTAGAAACTCCTGTAGTAAGCCAGCGCTGCGCTCTGTGCCCTGCTTGGCCTCATCCTTCTGTGCAATCACAGAATTCAGAGACGGAAAACAACTTGCACATCATTTTTGGTGTGTCGTTCTGTTCTTTGCACTGTACTGCTCAGGTTTTCCAATTTGTTTTTAAACAGCTTGTGGATATGGCTTCTCCTTCTTCCCTTGGGATACTATTCCACAATCTAATGGTTCTCAAAATTAGAATTTTTCCTCCATCCCAGGTGTAAGACTTTGTTTATAAAGCACTGACTTCACACAGTAATGTGCATGGTGCAGATGTTTCACATGGGGACATTTATGTGAAGTGCTTCCATTGAAAAATGGGGATAAAACCAAAAAACCTTATTAAGTGAATTTACAATATATGATGTGTAAACATGCTTTTATTTTGCAATTTCACTACAAAATTAGTGACACATACAACTGTAATACTGTAATGCCGCATAAAAATTAATTACCAAGAATTGTATTTTTCCAAAGCTTAGGATCACAGCAAATTAATTAAAATTCTTCATACAAAAGAAGGAATTTCATAATAAGTTTTTACAAAATATATGTATAGTACATTTCAACCTTTTAAAATTTGTGACTGTAACATGGGCTTTTTTTCTTTTTCTGCATTTTTAATAAGGCAGCAATTGAGATCTATCAAGTCCATAGCATATATCACTGTTTTTATTCAAGAATTCTCGTGAAAATAAAGCACTTCCTTTATTCACAAAAATCATAATTGCAACATACATAAAACCTGTCAAAGCTCCAATTTCCAATAGTCTAATGAATATCAAAAGAGTCCAGCATTTCTGACTTTGACAAATTGCAAATGAGGTTTTATTCATTAAGAGGGCTGCTAATGTTTATTTAAATGCAATTTACTGTTGCATTATTGATTAGCTACCGCAAAATTATCTTACAAGGAGCACGTGTAGCAAGAAGATTTCAGGTTGAGAAAGGATTTATCTAGGGAAGGCCTGTAGGCTTGATTTAGGCCCCAGGACATGAGAGTTTTAATTTATCTGGAAAGAAAGGCCTGGTGGAAGGTTTGCTTTGTTTGCATTTAGACAGCAGATGAAAGGGGTTTTGATGTTGAGCTGGGAGAAAATGGCTGCCACTCTTGTTATTCACAGAGAGAATTGAGCAAAAGAAAAAATCTATTATAGGGGGCAAGATAAAAAAGTCTCCCCCCCCAGTCATTTTCAGCATCAGGCTATATGTAGCTTGTTATTCTCCGAAGGAGAAATAATAAAGAAAATGTTGCTTGTTATCTAAAATCTCTTTTAAAAAATCCATATTGCATTTATTACTCAGCCCTCACTTCTTTCAGTGCCATAAAACTCAAGCGAGGTTGCTGTATCTGACCTGAGAGTACGAATTAATTCTGGGCCTATATTTTTTAACGAAACCCAAATGTATAATGTTTTCAGTGTTTCCTACCATAAACAGACACGTTCTGGCAATGTCTCATGGAACTAATTGTTAACAGTTCGAAGTGCCGGAGAGTGATACAGAGCCTCTTTGGCTTCCACCTTAAGGAGGGAGGCATCTGCAGTACTTATTTGTATTAGCACCAGTTTTGTCGACAAGAATCAATTAGTCATTTAAACCACGAGCGTGAATCCTATCCTTCCTGAGGAGTACTGCTGCAAGATTAAATAGGACCCATGTGAATGCATAGCAGTGATAGAGATTGAAGAAATTAAGGGTAGTCACCCCATCGATCTAACGAACAGAAGCCTGTGAACATAAACAATGCCACTGGATCAGGTGGATCCCGTGAGTGGGCAGCTTCTAGTCCTGGAATAAATTATTTTAAATTTCCACCTTGGAGAAAATGTGTTCAACGGAGCAACGTGCTGCTTCAGAAGGCATAGTTCAAGTACACAGTATCAGGACCTGAATGTCCTTTTCTGGACTCATTACAACCTGACAGAGCTTTTCATTTCAAATGACAATCAGGAAAACTTGGAATGCTCTCAGCCAATTGCAGGGAGGAAGAATGATCTTACTGAAATTAAATCTGAAACTCAAATATTACACCAAGACCTTTCAACTTGCTCATTATTCCATTAAACCAACTGTAAAGGCACCATTCTTCATCTGAAATGAGTTTAGAAAAACTTTCATTGTATGACTTCGTCCACAAATGAGGGTGACAGGAGCAGAATGATATTTTCCTTCGGGGTTTATACCTTTAGTGACTCTGATGATGATGACTAAGTATCAGTTCTGACAAGCTGAAGGTTAATTACTTTCTCTGTGTTTCAGGTCTGTCAGGGTGGAATATCAGCATCGATTTATTTACCAAAAGTCAGAAGTATTTGGTATTTACTTTGGGCATAGAGAACTGTTGTTCTAAAGACCCATTATCTGTCTTCTGCTGGCCCGCAAATGCTTCTCTGCTTCCCATTTCTGCCTCATTTAAATTTCCCTCCTTTCCTCAACTTTCAAGGAGTCTCTTGGTATTTTTCCTCTTTACCTTTGGTTCTTGGCAAACAGTGAAATACTTCACATCACATCAGTGAAGATCATGAGCTATTTGAAGGTTGGGACAGAAAGCAAAGTAGATGGTGTAATTTTTAGATGGATGAATGCATGCATAGTGGCCCATTAGAAAATGCAGAAAACCTTAAATCACGTTGTTAATGAAAAATTCTTCTTAAAAAATCAGTTAGGTGACAAAAGCCTTTCCCTGTGAATGTGACATATTTGGAATATTAACTTCAAATGGTGAGGAAAAGAGATTAGGTGGTGCTGCTGCTGCAAAAAGGAAAGTCTGAAATGCTGCAAGTGAAGCATTGCTTAGTAAACTAGGTCTGGCCTTCTCAGGCTTTTCTAATTTCTAATTATTTTGCAGACCACAATTAAAATGGAAACAAAAAGTTATGGGAAAAGGTGTCTACTTATATCACATACCTTTACAGACCTCTGGAGCCTTCCCTAGCAGCAGTGCTCACACCTTCTTTCTGACCCTGTCTTTCACGTGTCCCCAGATCCCTCTGTCTCCCCTCTTTTGCCAACATTTAGGTTCCTTCTCACTCTTCTGTGGTTCTTCTTTCTACTCTTCTCAGAGATCCTCTCCCTCCCTGATACGTGTGTTTAGTTTGGCTTTATTTGAGTGCAGTTAATTAAGCCTGGATTTCATCTGGGTCCCACTGCAAACAGACATCTGAATTCCACTACCATCATATGACTAGAGCCACTTAAATATGGATGCAGTGTCCCATTTCCTCTTGTAGTCGCTATTATCCTGTTCTTGTTTGTTTACTCAGAGTATATATTGAGCTGCTCTTTTGTTTCCAGAAAAAAATTCCTTTGCATGCATTATCTATCCATAAATCCTCTTCTTTGCTGTGTAGAAGCCTACAGCTGCATTTGGAGTCAAGTTATGCTGAGATCCCTGGTCAAAACATGCATACTTCAATAGAAACATCACTCATTGGGAATTTGCTGTGATGTTGTCTGCGACAAACATTTAGGGCCTTTTTTGTTTTCTGTATGTCTGACTTTATTTTAGAATCCAAATTTCCAGTTAGTTACTTGTACATTTAATCCATTAATAATACTGAAAAATGCCTTCTATCCAACTATGAGGTCATAAATTTTTTTATTCTTTTCTTTGACATTCTCAGTACCCCCACCCTTTAACAGGAATGTTCTATTGCTTTAAAAGGTTGATGATTATCCCAGTATCTACTCAAGTCCAGGGCTTGATAACAAATCTTGTTTCTTAACTTTTTTCCCCAGCATCTTTGTTCCAAAGACAAAGGAGAACTTCTCTAATGTCATTTTCTGAGCCAAAAGGAGTGTCAAAAAACCCAACATTCTGTATAAAATCAAGAAGAAGCTTGACATCTGTATAAGACCTTGGGGAAAAATGCTACTTGTGTATGTTGAGACTCAGTGCTTTGTTCTACTTTGAGTAATTTACCTTGAGGATTTGACATAATAGGCATATAAAAACTTGGTAGAAGGAATATAAACAGAAGAACTCTATAATACAAGGGTACAGAAATGTAGGAAAAACAATTGTACTGGTGGAGCATTGGTCCTGTGCATAAAGGACAGCTTAGAGTCAGATCAGATAAATAAGCCAACTGCTATCACCATCTAATGCAGGATACCGATGCTAGGCCTACAGAGGAAAAGTATAGCATTAAGACTATACTATCAAGTGCCTGTTCTGGATTTACTCTTAGGTGTGAAGGGGGCCAGAGAGGCTCTGAGAGTAAAGACATGAACTCTGGTACTGTTTATTTTCAAAAAGACGGATTATGTAGAAATGATGAAGTTTATTAAAAAGAAATTTAAGAGGGAGTCAAATGGTAAAACACTGCTAAAATGCTTGTGAAGAGCACAGAGATAATTTAAAGATACTGTCATGGATTCAGCAAATATATGCTAACTATCACAACAGACTCTGGAAAGACAAGTTCCTTTCCCCCCCGACTGGCGTGTTTTAAGCAGTAGAAAATTAACAATGAGATGAAGGACATTACTAAATGTAAGAATTCTGATTTCCAAATTGAAGTTCTCTTCAAGTGAGGAAAATAGAAAAAAAAAAGAAAAAAAGAAAAAAGCTTTGGCAAGTAGGTGTTAAACACAATAAGGCAAGCCAAAAAGGGTTCTGAAGAGCAGGTTGTTAAAGGCGTAAGAACTAAAAATGAATTCTCTTCAAACACATCAGAGGCAAGACTTGTGAGATAGTCTGTAGGGCCAGTAGATGCTGGATATAGTAAAGGAAAGCTCAAAGGAAATAAAGCCATGTAGAGAAGCAAAATGAATTCTGTACTTCTTTGTTCACTGGGAAGGGGGGAAGGAGGAAAGGTATACCAAAAACTTTGTTTACAGGAGAAATGAAAGTGGCAACATGACTTTTAAAGAACAGAGTTATCTCTCTCAAATCTATTCCAGTTTCTCAAAGGAATCACTGGATTTGCAGGCAAAGCTGATCTGATGGAAACAGTCTGCATAGAAGTCTCCAAGTGCTTCATCAAAGGCTTCTAAAACCCCCAGCCTATCATGCTCTAATGGCCAGATAATCATACATGAAAGTCCAAAGGTAGTCATCTACCTCTGTAATGAAGCACCTGAATAAATAATTTGCTTTTTTAATTTTATTTTTTTTATTTTTTTATTTTATTGGTGCATCTCTTGCAGCTCATTTCACTGGGAGGAGAACGTGGTCTTGCCTCTGTAGAAAGTATGGCTGGTTTTATTTAGGAGTCCAGCATTAGGCATACAAGACTGGCATGTTTGCCACTTGATGTCCTTACAGGGACACACTTTGACACATTTGACTATAGCCAGCTGTGCTAATTGCAGAAAATAAAATATCCCTTTTGCCATATACGTATGGAGGTGGGGAATAAACCACTTAGTTCTATCTTTACACTTCACCTGATTTGGTGGGTGGAAGAGTAGATTACCACTGAATTCAAATATTGTTTATCAGCATTCATTTGTTAATTGTAGTGAAGCTCTAGACAAGAAATCTCAACTTCATTGTACTAGCCATTCTATAAGAACTCATAGTAAAGGCACAAACACTGTGGATGTAGGAACAAAGACAGAGAAATTCGTAATATACAGGTACAAAGACTGGATGAAATAATCATGAGATCTAAGAAAAGAATACTATTCCCTGCTATTAACCGTAGCAGCACTTAGAACAATGACAACATCAACAAAAATCCTGGCTGGCCTGGCAACATCCAGTGTGCCAGACTCCCCCATGATCAACACCTCAGGTATTCTTCCTTAACATTTCTGTTATTGAGAAGGTTTTACTATTCTGAGGCAAGAGAAAGCAAATGTCATTGTACAATCTGATTTCTCAGTTTCATTTTCCACTTTTTGCCTGAAAAATGCAATCATTTTATCACAATAACAAATTAGCCCCCGAAGATGTTAGGTTGACCTGAAAGCTTTCTCATTTGATACTGCTGCTCTCATTTTGGAAATAGTCTTAAAAAACCCCAACATTTGAAGTTATGCCTGTTTATTAATAGAATCTAGAAACTGCAGAGCCTGTATATTTTCAAGTTTTATAAAAAGCCTTTCTATAAAGCCATTCACACAACCAGTTATTTGGGTTGAAAAGCACTCTACATGAAAACACTGGCTTTAATGTCAAGGCTAGGAATAGCAAAGATTTGCTAGGTTCTCTGTTTCAAATTCTGGTGTAAATTTGGTGACTTCATTGAAATTATACTGGGGATCACTCCAGGCTCTCCTAGGCAGCGGACACTCTATAAATTTAATGTTATAGCAAACCAAATTCTATGTCAGAAGGAGCATCATCTCAGCAAGGCCATCTGTCTTTTTTTATGGAGTCTTTTTTTTGCACGTGTGTAGCTCCTGTAAGATTTGCCTGAGCCTGCCTATAAAAATAGTGGGTTTTGGTGGTTTTTTAAATTTTATTTAGAAATTAAGGAACAAACACAATTCCTATAGCTTGTTGCAACAGTGGCTGGGAAGTGAGAGATGTGCTTTGGTGTGCTGTCAGGTAGGCAGGTACAACCATGTGCATGTTAACAAATGCAGTGAAGCTTGCTGGCTCTTCAGGAGTTTCTAAGTACCTGTCTGAAAGATGCTGAGGGCAAAATAAAGCAACTGTAAATTGTAGCTGTAAAACTATTTCATTGGTGATTGTTTTGTATTCTTCCATTTTTGCTTTTCGATTTCAAGGTGTTAATTTTACATGTCCTGGGTATCTTCTTAAGAAACACAGGGATTCTTGCCAAAGAGCTGAATCATTGGTATTTTGCCAGAAAGACCTCTGCCTGCCCCCAGGATTGACACTGTCCCTCCTGTCTTTGCAGAACTAATTACTTGGAGGAATTAAATTACAGTAACAAATCGGCACCTCATCGTGATTGGAATCCGTTTGAAGTAGGCCTTTTTGTGACTCATTGTATTTTATAATTACTTTTAAAATGGCCTATTGAGAAAATCTCAGTAAGATTCATGCTGGTGGGACAAAGTCTGTGGCACACTACCATTTTGTTTTAAATTGCTCTGAAGAATGGTTACTCTACTTGAAAACAGACTCTAAAAACAGCCCAGAAGGGGGATGATGGCTCAGTTTTTATTGATTCAGTCTTGTCATCATGCTCAAGTATAAAGATGACTTTTCAACTTGCAAGCCTTGCGGACCCCCCCCAAGCATCTGAAAGTCAACCTGGCCTCTCTCTTTTGTGGAGACTGTTAAAAAGCCTGGCCTGATTTTGCCTCTGCAGCTCCATTGACTGAGTACATCTCTGATAGAAGGGTAGGATTGTAAGGTAACTGCTCCCATGACCCTGCCTTTTTGTCTATCTCTTTGCCTCTAGGAGATTCAAAGACATTTTTTCATAGATGGAACAAAGTTCTCAGGTGTTATTAAAAAACCCCACAAACAGTGATTCCATTGGAAAATGCCTATTGATCGAACCGAAAACTTCTCAGAGCAGTATGACAGTTTTGATTCTGCTTTCCCTCACAGAAAGTTTCCCAGGTTCAAGACAAAACCTGGTCAGAACAAAGAAAAGAATCTGACTCTACAGTTCACTGTTAATGGCATTTGTGTTAGATAAGCAAAGGGAATTGAATGTTGTCTCAGAACACTGCACTGCCTACAGCTCTATATGAAAAAGGAGGAATTACAGATCTAAACCCCCCACTTTTTAGCCTAACACAGTGTTAGTATCTCCAGTGTTAAATGATTCTATCTGCATCAAGGATCTGTTATTTTGGTAGCGATTTATCTATGATCAAAAAAGATAGGTATCAAATCAAGGGCTATCTCATCCTTGGCAAAATAAATATTTCACCTTCCACATACAAGGATGAAAGAGAGAAAATACAAAGGTTTATTGCATGAGGTAATCCAAAGCTCATCTGCCTCTGAGATATTGGTCTTACATCTTGCTACACGGTTATGTATTGTTACAAATGTCTGGAGTAAATTTGTTCACTTTACCCACTTCAGTAAGCACCTGTCAGACAGGGTCCCTTAATAAAAGGACTGTATTCTCCTACTCTGAATCCCCACATATTGTCATTTGCTCCCTGAATCATTCCACTGGAAACACTCTCCTGGAACAAGGAGATAATTCCAGGCTAACAAAAGTAGCCCTAACAAAGACATTAAATACAAAATGAGAGAGCAGAAATATAGTTCCTCAAAAACCTTACTATGGATTTATGGCTTACCAAGTTAAGGGAGTGTGATAGATACAGTGCAGTCTTGCTTTAGTAGTCGACAGAGAAATTTCCTAGGAAAACTGGAAGAGCTCCAATTCTGAAGACAATGTTTGGAAACTGGGCAATTCAAATGGTTGGTCAGAGCCTTGCACTGTGGTCAGATTCCTGGTTGAAATCTTCATCCTAATATTAACACTACATGTTCTTTCATAAATTATTTACCTTCCATGTGACTTAGTTCAGGCTCCATCCAAAACCCACAGCAGCCAAGTGGTCTGGGTTCCTCCTGCCTCTCATCGGATGTTATGGCTTTAATATATATAACTTTTCAGAAGTGAGATAAGTCTGAATTGTATCTGAAACGCTTTCAGGTGGTAGGTTCTAGAGGTACTAATGCAAAAGATAATCATGGTTTCTAATCACGGGCTGATAGTAATGTTTATTCTCAGTTCATTTTAATACCTTTGTGCGACAGAAGAGTGGGAAACAGCACATAAACACTCTTTGTAGCAGGACTTAAGTTTGGAATTGTGAAGAGAGAGAAATAACAAAGCAAAATGTGTGGCTGAAGTTAGGAACACAAGCAGGAAATAGCACATGACATAAAATTAGGAAATCTATGAGCTCAACAGCTGAAGAAAACAGCCCACTAAATGAGAAGAGAGGACCTGGAAAGCTGGAAAGAAGCTGGAAGATAAAAGTAGGTAGGACATTCAGCATAAAAGAAAAATGAAAGTTTTCAGTTTCTGAAGCAATTAATTTCCAGGGAATTAAAATACAAAAGTGTAGATTTGTTATGTGGAAGCAGCATTCCAATACAGGAAAACCAAAGAAAAAAACCCACTGCCATGGCTTCCACATTGCATGGGAGGCTAAGGATGGGGGAAACATGTCAGGATTGCTTGAGAAACATGTCAGGATTGCTTGAGATGGCATCTGGCAGAGCGTAGCTGCCACACTGTGGGGGATGCATGTTCCCTGCAGTCCAGACGGCCTGGCAGGGAGCTGCAGTGGCCAAGGCGGTGGCACCACTGCAAAAAGACTTGCAAGCACTGCCCAAAGAATTGCTACTTCTGCTCCCGTGGAGGTCAGGTCTCTCAGCTCCCAGTCTGTCTCCCTCACTTTAAAGTCCAAGCACCTCAGGTGAGAGGCCTCCCCCCAGGGTATAAATGTACCCTGTCCTGAATTTCATGAATAGGCATAAATATACGCGTACCATCTTACCCAAAGTTAAACTGTGACTGACTTCTACTGAACATGATAAAAAACACTTTTGGGAATAAACTGAAATAGATCGAGTAAAGCAGTAGAGGCAGCTTTATCAGAAGACTAGATCTCAGTGACCTTTTTGGTTTTTACCCATCTGCCATTAGTAATGAAAAGCAGAGGTATAATAAACATTGCTTTCTGCAACAAAAGTGTTAATTACTCCTCCTCTCCCACAGAGTTAGCAAAATGCCATTGATAACTGGTTTGCAAATTCTATAAAATATACTCTCATCCAATTTTACTATCAAAAAGAATCAAATCATTACATGGTTTAAGTTATATATGGTTTTTTGATCACTCTGATTTTTCCTCCTAGGTACAGATGTATTGTTCTTACCTTAGCATGGCTGAAAACAACAATAAATAATAAGGTAGTTTTATCATGCCATTTAGTATGGAGATAAGAGAAATTGGTTTATTGCTAACGTATTTTTGTAGTTAAGTACAAAAAATTGTCATCTAGAGTGCCTGATGATAAACTGGAAACTTCAATCTACAAAAAATTATTAAATAGTAATTAATACGTAACTCCATAATGTAGGAGATACATTTTGGAATTACAGTTATAAAGGAGATATTGTTTTTTAATTACTAGTTTCATTGAACTATATATATTAAGAGCATTATATTAAATAAAAAAAGTAAAAAGGGATCCTTAGCAGGAAGAAAAAAAACATCAATTTTGTAACTCTGCTTTTCCACTTGGAAGAGAAGACCAGTGAAAAGAATGAATGGAATGATGTACGTTATACTGCAAAATAGCATTCATTACTACATCAATTTTTTCAGTTTCTTGTTTTGTAAAACACAACTGACTAAATGTAGCTGCAATGTAAGAGATCTGTAGAAAAGCTTAGAGAAGATTTTGAAGTGGTTGCAAAGCAAGGAGAACTGATAATGCTTTCATACTAGATTAACAAATCTATTGTTTATTACCTCAATGATACGGCATGCTGTGAGGTGCCTATCCTCATGCAGTAATGATTAGCTAGTTGGCTAACTTCCAGCCAGCAGGGTTATTAACACTATATTGTGAAGCCTCAATGTAAGGTTGATTTTCTTGTACAGTATATTGCATGCAGAAAACTTGTATTAATCAATATAAATTATTCCCCAAACAATAAGACACAGTGGGGGCGAGCAGGAAAGGCTGGAAATGAGGTGTTAGTCCAAAAAAAGCAAAAAGAATAAAGAAGGTCACATGTTCTGTCTCTAATTAATGTTGAAGGAAAGTCTTTGAAAGGCAGAAGTGTAGTGGCTAAAACAGAAGACTGACAAACCAATGGTCTGTGCTTTGTTAAGAAGCAGGGCTGGGATGTAACCTGAGGCAAATCAAGTTTTTCTTATTGTGCTTCAAGTTTTACCTGTAAAATAAGGATGACACCTCCCTCCTATTAAAGAATCATTGATATATTAGATGGTTGACTGAGAAAGCTTTATATTGGACAATAGGCGAATTGCAGAATTTAAGATATGATATTGAAATAATATGAACACATATAGATGAAGCCCAGAGTATAGATATCTTACTGATATTGTGGTTACCTTAGCTGGTTTTTATTTCCCTTATTTTTGAAGTAATATCCTCAGGCATGTACTTCCTCAACTGCTCACTGTGCCATAAATCTCAGTGCTTAGTGTCAATGCAGTATCTGACACTACTAACTAGGTTAGGAATTGAATAAGAGCATACAGAGTTCAAACGGACTATTAGTGCTTATAGTCTGCCAACCTTTGGACCAACAGAAAATCGTTCTGCTTATTTGAACCCATGCTGTTTCTTCTGCTATGGTTGTCTATTGGAAATCAGAAAGAAGGAAGATTAGTCAGCTTGATGGGTCAAGTCAGAAGAACTGTGCATAGCTACTGACTTCATATTCACCTTTATGGACTATCAGGTATCCATTTCTGGCCTCAGCCAGCATGTCTGTAAGTTGGATGTGGTATATACCTCACAGGTGTGTTGTGGGTTGGATGTCTTAAGAGTGTTAGCTGGGTTAATGAAAAGTACTATGCAAAACATTGCCTTGAATAGAGACAGAACCACTGACCAACGAGGTCCTGGCATCAGCTAGATTTCCATGTGGTTGGAAGACTCCTCAATATGCTTTGCTTTTGGTTTGTTTTTGTTTCTATACAGCCATGAGCTCTAAACTACTTCTGTGAGCTCTTAGCACTGTGCAGGAAAATTGAGACCACAGTGCTTACTGGTGGTGCCACTTGGGTTGGATTATGTGCTAGGGCCAGTTGAGGAAACCATTTCCACACATGCTTAGCACTAAGCATATGAATGGAATGTTTGACATCTATGTGACTACATAAATATTTTAAAATACTGAAGTAAAGCATGTGCTAACCCAGAGGCTTAAGCTTTCATTTCGCTAAGCAGTTTGCACACACTGCAGCCTTGAACAGAACAGTAATTCTACCCTTGTTGGACAAAATATTTCAGTACATGCTTAACTTTAAGCTGGACACATAGACCCACTGCGATCCGTGGGACCACTTGTGCGCTTGTGCCTGAAGCCAAGCATATGCTTAATGAACTGTTAACGTCGGGCCTGACAATAAACAAGGCTGCTGGTATCCTGAAGGTCCGTCTGCTTCCCTGGTATCTAAACCTTGATGGAAGTGGTTTAAACTGACATGTTTTACTTCTCAGTTGGAGTGGACTGAGGGCATACAACATGGCCAGTTATAGCCAGCGTTACCATCTGTCTGGGTTTTCCTAGATGTTCTCTTTTTTTCTATCTACCATTTTGGCCTGGATAGAAGATACTTAATTTTTGTAAATCCTAGGCAGAAGTATGGCAGCCCTAGGGTCAGCAGCTCAGTTAAGAAGCCATGACTTGGTGCCAACAAGTTGTAAGTTTGTATCTACAATTACTCAAAAACTATTTAAAAATAGTTTTAAATGATATAAAAGACACATGAAGGTGTCTTTTCAGAACTGCAACCTCTTTCACTCTGTATAGCCTTAATTGAATCAAAGTAAACTTTTTTTAAACCATGTTGTTTACAAGTTGTTGCAATACTTGTGTTTTGTTCCCTGTTTCCAACATTAAGGATATGAATGCTATGAAATACTTATATTTAAGCAAAAAAACCCTTAGAGAGAGGTTTTTTTTCTGAAAATATGGAGGAACACCAGCAGTCAGAAAGCAGTCCTTGAAAATATAATTAGCTCTGCTGGTCAAATAACAAAGGCTTTGTTACTCTGCCACACAGCACATCTAGTAAGTGTTTACACATCCCTAAAGCTGAATTACTAGTGAAGCGAATAACTTTGAAAATACAGAGATTATTATAGTTTGCTTCCTTACACTTTTCACATCATGTAGATCACGAGGCTGGTGTATGAGGATGGATATAAGTGAAATAGTTTCCATGAATATACATTTTACTTTGTCATATGCATATAATATATGGAATGAAATATCAGATATGAAAATTAAAAAAATGGAGAGGAAAATAATCAAAAGAAATATAATTGAGGGAATGAACAGAGAAGAAAAGAACAGAACTAGAAAAATGTAGAGAACAGAGATTTGAGAAAAGAAAATGGAATGATTAAAAACTAACCATAAAATAGTTATTAGAAACACATAAGATGAAGTCAAAGCTTAGCGTAAGGAATAAGTAGACACAATTTCTAAAATGTGACAGATAATAAGAGAAAAAAATTAAGAGAAAACCCAAAGGAAATTAAAAATAGAGATATGGTAAGAATCTAAATGAAAAGTTTAAAAATTTGTAAGTTAGCAAATACTTAGCTATTACCAATTATTTAAAATTGTTATCAATTTAAAGGATTATCAACAGAAGTTGTAAATTCTGAGGGAATATTCTGCCTTGTTTGATACTATAATAATGAAGGGCATATACTTAAGGTGATTATGTCTCTAATTAAATGGGATTATTCCTGAGTTAAACTTCAGTTCCTCTTGGTTAGCCCTGTGATACCCTACTTGCTTTATTCTACTCATAAGATGATAAAAAAGGAGAGGTCAGTAAAAATAAAATGGAAACATGTGGAACTAGTGAAGACTGCAAAAAAGTGTTAATGTCTAGATATTGAAAACAGCCAACTAATGGAAGAATTTACCATGGGAGCTAGCAGATTCTCCATCATTTGAAATGTTGCAATTGAATGGATGCCTTTCTGAGGTGCATCATTTATTCACAAATTATGTGTCTGATGAAGAAATTGTAAAGACTTTTTTCTCTGTGGGAAGATTGGCAACCACAACTATTGTGAAGTGAAATATTCTGTTGCTGCTCTTTCAGAATAGCTTCTTGCGTTGACACGCTGTTGCAGTGATATCGTTTGTGTGTCAGGATAGAGTAACTATGTAGGCGAGAGCTCCTGTAAAATAGCTAAATCCCCAATGGCTATGCCTGTCTGTTTCTATTGCTAGGCAAAGCCTAGCTAGGTCGTCCCACATTTCATGTGGTAGCGAATGGGATCGGTGGTGCCTATCTCCAATAGCATGAGAAGAAACACCTCAATTATCTCCAACTGTATTTTTTAATCATTTTTATCTACTTGGAAATTGTTCAGATACCAAGAGAGGAACATAAAGCTTTTCTTGCCTCTGAAATGCCTAATCTGCAGATTGCTGGAAGTGAGAGTGGGAACATATTACTGCACGTTCTGTTCTTAATGCCTTTCCCATGTGTTTGTTACTGGACACTGGTGAACCTTTTATCTGAACCAGCACAGTAACTCTTATGTCCTTTGCTCTTACTTACCATGGTTTAGCTATCCCCAGCACAGCTAGTATTACTAGTGCTTAACTCCTGCCTGATCGCCTGTAGATCAGTTTTGTTTCAGACACTTATTACATCTAACATCTAATTCCTCCATGCTTCAGATACCCTGAATAACACCTGGAAGTTCATTGCCTCCCTGCAAATCTTGGTAAAAATGAATTTAAAATCACAATGAGATCCTGTTATCCTTGTATGCCTGTACTCCTTTCTCAAGAGCTTCTGGAGATGACAACTAAAGGCCTACCCTGTGCATTAAAATCTCTCCACATATCAAAATCTTTTCATTTATACAGGTGGTTTTACTAATGACTTAATTATAGTTTGTTGTTAGCTTCTGATACATCATCTTATTTGATTTTCCTGCCATGTTAAGAAGACGGCCCCACCTAAAATGTTAGGTATTCTTGACATTAGTTATAAAAATAAAATTAAACAGATAAAACAAAGCTTTTCTCCACCCTCCTTCCCTAAATATCACAGCAAAACTGAACCCTGTATGAAACAGAAACCATAGAACTCTCTTCTGCCATGTCTCTTCTCTTGGAGATGGACAGGCTCTAATCTCTCCAGCAGGACAGCTTCTCCACATGCTTTTCTAAATGAAGAAGGATACGGATCCTTCTATCCATGTTTATAACGGTACATAAGGTAATATCTTAAATAGCTACATTTTACACCATTAGATCCTTCATAGAACAAGTACATTTTGGACAAGTGCAGAAAAACCAATGACAGAGAGGAAAAGACATATCCATATGGTGCCTCCTGAAATATGACTGATTCAATCACAACTCAGAAGGGTTGGTTTAATTATATTTTGTTGAATATTTTATTTATAAAGTAGGTCTTTTGACCTTAGTTTATGCTAGGGAGGATGCCTGCAAATGAGGTGACTATGAGCTAGTGGCCCCTTTGCACTAGCGAGCCCAGAACTTAGGGATGTCTTGTTCCCTTACTCTCTTCCTGCTCTCCTAGTCCCTGTTTGTTTTTTTTTTTAATAGAAATATTTATGTTCCTTCATCACCAGGTGCTACCATGACATCTCTGCTTTCTATTATGAGGCCGTTAGGTGAGTCTCAAGGTTTGTTTTCATTTTGGTTGAAAACTTGACTCTAGCTCTTTGATGGGTCCAAGCCTTGCCCCTTCCAGTGATGGCAGGCTCTCTGTTGGCACCAGAGCCAGAACACTTCCCCTTGATCTGAAAACACTTGGGATCAGGTCAGAGGTGCCAGAACACAGAGCAAAGAAGAAAAAAAATCCAAGAAAAGAACCCTGAGGTCCATGGGATCATCCAAAGGGAATGCAGGAAGAAGTAGAGAAAAAGAAATCAGCTGCTACCATGAATCGAGTGACCAGAAATCTGATGGGAGGTTGTGAATAATAGTTGGAAATCAGTGTTTATGAGAAAAGTTTATGGAATTGGAAGGGAAGACATGGAACAGATGCACATTTTCATCTATTTTTTTCTGTAGTAAAGTGTTGGTGCTGTTTATAGCTCATAATAATCAATGTACTCTTGGTGGAAGAGAATCAGGTCAGGAATGCTTAAGCAAACTGAACATACATAAGTCCATGGGCCCTGATAGGATGTACTCATGAATACAGAGGGACCTTGCTGAAGTTATTGCAAGGCCACTCTTGATTATCTTCCAATGATCATGGTGACTGGGAGAAGTGCCCGAGGACTGGAGGAAAGCAAATGTCACTTCTATCTTCAAGAAGGGCAAGAGGGAGGACCCAGGAAACTACAGGCACGTGAGCCTCATCTCAATCCCTGGGGAGGTGACAGAACAAATCCTGGAAACCATCTCCAGGCAGATGAAGCACAAGGAAGTCATCAGGAGTAGTCAGCACTGATTCATGCAGAGGAAGTCATGCTTGACCAACCTGATAGCCTTCTACAGTGAAATGACTGGCTTAGTACCTGAAGGGAGGGCAGTGGATATTGTCTACCTGGACTTCAGTAAGGCCCTTGACACTGTCTCCCATAAGATCTTCATAGAGAAGCTGTTGATGTATGGGCTGGGTGAGCAGACAGTGAGGTGGGTTGAAAACTGTCTGAATGACTGGAACCAGAGGGTGATGATGAGTGGTACAAAGTTTAGTTGGATGCCAGTGACTAGTGGTGTACCCCAGGGATCAGTACTGGGTCCAGTCCTGCTTAACATCTTCATTAATGGTCCGGATGATAGGGTAGAGTGCACCCTCAGCAAGTTTGCTGATGACACCAAACTGGCTGATAATAATCTTCCTGTGAGTTAGTATTAAAACAACAGTAACAACAGAGAGACATTTTGTTGCTGACTCAGTTTTGAGGAATATGTTTTGGTTTTGCATGTGACACCACTGAAGGTTTTTCAGTAAACTGGAGGAGGCAAGGGGAAAAGGAGAGTAGTTAAATGCGGCAGCATTATACAAAAGCTTAATTTTGGGCCCCACATATCAGCAGTTTCTCTTAATTTTAGAGTTTTGTTTTGTGTTGGATTCCAGCTCTGTGTAACTCATGTTTCTGGGTTGGGCAGTTAACAGGTCTGGATCCTTTTCAGACTACTCCCCCCTCCTCACACACCACAGTTGAACCCCTTTGTCCTGCAGAAGCAAGCCGCCCTTAGAGGTGGGTGGTGATACCTGCAGGCCTCCCCAGGTAAGGGAGATATCCCCCCCTACGCCAGATGCTAACCCTCTCCCCATGCCCCACGAGTGGCTGGCCCTACTGCTATGAGCTATCTCAACTGATAACACTGGTTTATCGCCCTGTAATTCCTCCCACTTTGCTGTTTACTCCCTCCAAACATTACACTCGCAGATGGTGAGCATCTCTCCTTCCCCTTTCCAATCATCATTTGGCCATGCCACAACACACATAGTTAGTTCTTTCTAATCTTTCCCCATAATTAAGTGAAAAGCCAATTTAAAAGGAGCCATAATAAAGTCTCTTCTCCTGAAATTAAATATAAAAATAGTTGCTTCTTTTTATGTATCGTAAGCGATTAATAGAGAATGGGACCGTTTCAGTAAGAACTTCAAACAAATGTGCCTTCGTGCAGTGGTGCCATTGCTGCTGGGGACGAAGAGATCTGTTCTGCCTGCTGACACTGGGTTTTCTCTTTCATGGCCATTTTTCATACCTGCAAAACAGTTTGTGGACTCTTTAAGCAGAGAAGTGGGGGGAGGAGGGAGAGAGGGTTGGTAGGTCTACATTAGCTCATTAAAAACTAAAAAACCATTTCTATTTTACATAATTTAACATGGCAAACTATTAAAAAAAAATAAGGTGAAAACTGCAACCCCTAGGCATGCGTTTAAAACATCCTCATTTAGATGCTAATTTTGATTCCTAGTGTATGGCTGGTTAAAAAAAAGCCATTAACAAAGGGGCAGATTACTTAAAAGGCATTATTAGGCAAATATGTATGAGTTTTCTGATACCAAGTGGCCCTTTTATGACTGAATACAGCTGCTAAGTAGAGTGACATGGAGATATTTGTTTTAAAAGGAAGGAAAAAACCACCAGATTTAAAAAAATCTACAAACCAAAAAACAATAATCATATAGAGTGTAAATCACACAGGTAAAAAAAAAATGTTTTAAAAGGCAAGTAATACTTTTTCCTTTAAATATTTAGAAAATGGGTGGCTTTGCAGGTGATGCATATTACCAACTGAATTCTAGGATGTACCTAACATATAGGTAATAGTGAAACAAATGTTAAAATGTTGCTATTTAATTCTAATCATATATCCTGTTTTGTGTGTTAGTAAAATAACATTGACAGAAAAGTGAAATGAGGAAAATTACAGGCGACACAAGAGGAAACTGCATTCTTTCCAGCTGAGACTGAACTCATGACTGGCAAAAATAAGGTTATAATGATATTAAAATGAAAACTGTTCAGACAGAAAAGATATAAGTAAATGTACTGTGCTGTATAAATTAAATGAGTAATAGAGGATGGGCAGATGGTTGCTTAACTGCATCACAGCAAAAGAACAGTGAATAGGTCTTCACTGGGAGCTCTCTTTCTGAACCTGAATAAAATTTTCCTTAACAGGGGAAAGGCTAAGGGAATTTCTAACCCTGAGAAGAAGAAATGAATTTGAAAAGCAGAGCTAATTTTGACTCTGTCTTGGTTGTTAGGGTATTTGAATAATTTTTGCATTCTCTGTAAATTATCCCGTTAAGAATAAGGTGCCTAAGCCAGAAACAGCTGATCATTCAGATCATTGCAGCCCCCAGCAGCCACAGAAAAAGTATTTCTGCTCTGGAGAGTCCGTGGTGTTCTTCACAAGCCCTTCTCTTGGTAACCACAGGGCAGCTTGGATTTGTTAGCATTAACAAGTTTAGACTATATAATGAAACATGTAGTAGAAATGAGAGCAGCTCTTTCCCTCCCTCCCTCAGATCTTGCCTTCTACATGCAACATTTAAACTTGTCAAAGCAGATTCTCCTTACACTACAGTTCAAGGAGTTACACCAATGTAAAACTTAGAGTAACTGTGGAGAGAATTCAGCTCACCAGCACATCTTGTTAGCTGACGCAGGAGAGAGAGAAAATGAGTCGTTTGTTATGAAAACGGGATATTACATGAATATATAAGAAGAATTAGATATCTGTCTTTGTGTGTTAGTTGAGTTTTTATATTTCCCTTCATTAACAAAAAGGTTAGAAAAAAAATACAAGGATTTAGGACTCATGTTGCAGTTCTTTAAAATGCACCAAGGCAATCAGTATCAGTAGAGCTACATACATCTTCATATTTAAATTGCTTTATTATTGCCTGGGAGCCTAAGTAAACAGGTAAATGAAGAGTGACCATGGAAGTCTTATCTGAAGTTAGTCCCAAAATACCTATTTGACTCAAAACAATTATTGTCTGAAGTGTTTTGTATTTGATATTTTTAAAGCTTAGCACCATTGAGTATCTCTGAATTATTACATATGCTTACTTCTCCTTTCATTTCATTATTTTAGGATGAAGCAAAATAAATTGAGATTTCAAGAAAAGCAAAAGTAGACTGGCCTAAACCAAGGATAATTCAGGGTTATCCATCCCAATAGTGCTGCTTTGTGTACTTGCCAAACGAAATTGAAAAGTGAGTTAACAGCAAATGTAAAGCTTTTTCCTAGCACAGCTGTGATGTGGAAGTGGAAATGATTTGGCAATAACCCACACAGCTGAATTCTGGCATGAGGTGGAGTTGAGGTAAGGATGGAAGAGCTTATGTTATTGTTTTTAGTATAGGTGTATATTAGTTTTCTGTTGCAAGTCAATTAATTGCCAGGTAGCTAGAGCCTGCTTAGTTGCATGTAAAGGATATTGTGGCTATGTTGTAAGTGAATGTGATTTATTCCAGGAGAAGTTTATAGAAGAAATGTCTATTCTAACTTTCAAATATGTTAATTATTTCAAATTAATCAATTATAATGCAGAGGAATCCTTATGAAACAGGGGATGTTCTGCTTCAGGTATTTATTAAACCTGAAAGAGCTATTTGAAGTGTACTGCTATGGAAGTAGAAAGACAGTGTGTTTGTCTACCAAAAAGAGTGAAAAAGTAGCCTATATGCACTACTCCTAGGCAAATGCAGGATGTGAGACTTGAGAAGTGAAAGATGGTGAATTAATATAACCTGTGGAATATAGGACAAAAGTGAAAATCACAATTTAGTGAAGAAGAACCAGTGGAAGCATGCAACAGGGGAACAAGCAGGATGGACAGAACTGAGCTAGGTGTATGAAAAGAAGAGAGATTTAACTTTAAATGGTGGAAAATCTGACATTGCTTTGTATCATAACGTCTGCAGAGAAATGAGTAAGGGGCTGTAACTCTGCCCCGTATTTCTGTGAAGTTATTTCTGACATCCCACTGTATGGGAATAGTTAATCAGACAGTCACAATGTTGAGTGCAGAGGAAGGAGGAGGGTTCGATACTGCAATTAAAAGAAAGAAGGCCATTTAGTAATAAAATATTCCATGCAAATTTCTTTCAATCTTTGGGCACTCTTCAGACAGGGGCAGACTAAGATAAGTTTATGTTTGGTAGGAGTCTATAAAGAAGAATGTGCTGAATCTGTAGCTGCTACAGATGGGCCGCTTATTTGGCCTCCACATTTTGCATGAGAGCTGGAGAAAAACATCAAGCATCAAATCAAAGATGCTAAGTATATGCTATTTTAAGAATACTGTAAAGGAGTTATAGTAGCATGTGCTTGCCATCCCAGCCATCCAAGATTTACCATTGTTCATAATCTTAGTTAAAATGGCAGTGTCCTCTTTCCCTTTGTGTTTTTCTAGCTCTCTATTTACATATGCAGGTATCCACTCTGTTGCAAGGCAATGGGAAGGTTCAGGAATAAACCAAGAGTCAAGCTTCTTTTTTGTAGGTCCTTCTCCTTTCCTAACAAGTGAATTGGATGTGGTTGTTGTGATTATATGGCCTGCAGCATGTGGTTTAGAAGGTGAGATGGGTATTTGGGGGGGTTGCTCTTTTGTTTCTTTTTTCTTCGGAGGTTTTGTTTTGGAGTGCTTTTTAGATCGATATTATTCAGTGATAGATATTATTCAGTGATAGATATTATTCAGCTAGGGTCTCCTTTACTTCCTGGTTGATGTGACATTACCAAAAAACCACAGTCCTCCAGAACATGGACAAAAAAAAGTATATTTTCTGTGCTTGAGGTTTGAGTGATGAGGGTAAAAGAAGCAACAACTTGGCTGAGACAGTACCAAATAAAGATGAATTAAACAAGAGGAGTGAAAATTGAATTTTATCAAAGCTGCCATTTCTGGCAAGTGTTTACGGCACCAGTTTACGATGAAATATTTAATAATTCTGCTTCCTTTCAGACTGCAGTTTTTATTTCACCTCTCAAATAAGGGGCAAGTCCTGGACAGGAGGTCATTAATTTTCCCCTTCAGTCACCACCTCCTTAGAGCCACTGGAGTTAATAGGCCTGCATATTAATCAGGGCCTTGAGTCCTCTTTGTAGGGGAAAGGCAGGAAGGAGGGGGTCTCTGAATTTACGCCATTAACTTTAGGTGACAAATAAAGGCTGTTCTTCCTGCTGGGCTGTCACTTAGGATGCCTGGTTACAGCTGCACAGCTGATATGTTGTATTTTTATGTGGTGGTAAAGATGAAGAAGGGTTAAGGCAGGATGCACTGTGCACAGCGCAGAGCTGAACACAAGGAATACGTTCCTCACCAGGAACCAGGCTGAAAATGTCATTTATCCACGTTGTGCAATAAACTGCTCTCACATGGGCATCTCAGAAGCATAACCAGAAGCACCTCTGTGCTTGAAACAAAGGATGTTTTTCAAGTGTGGATAATTTAGATTTCCAAATCCCTATAACAATCACAGAGATTCACCTGCCGTCCTCCAAAGGTCAAAGTATTCTTTAAAACTGAAGGATAAAACTAAACTGTGCCACAGAATGCTGGGACGGGACTGTGACGGTCCTTGGGGATGTTCCTGAGAGGCTGTTGTCATCGCTTCCCCTGCCATGATGCACCAGTCCTACGGGGCTGCGTGGAGTGAGCAGGAGTGCAGCAATAGTTTGTCCTTGTTTCTGTCCTTTTGAATTTGACTGACTAACCCACTGTCCTGATAAGGGCACATGTGCAAGCAGAAACGACAGGTGAAAGGCAAGGTTTGGGAAATTGTGCCTGTAGACAGCTGACTGCTACCTCCTCACACTTTCCTTGCTTCAGAGATCCAAATATTAAACTAGCTATTGAAGTGGTGGCTTTGATTTCTCATGTCAAAGGGTCTCACCCTTTTTCTAGAAGTGGAGAGAATGAAAGCAATTGCACATAGCTGAGATAGGAAATATGCAGTTTCCTCCACCACTACTTAAAAAAGGCAGACAGTAACGACCAAAAATAAGGCTGCTGGTGTACATAGTCACAACACAGTCAGCTTGATTGAAAAAACTAATGATATTTTTCATTTTAAACACATGAATAATGCCACCCGCTCAGTCCCAACTGTAGTCAGTGGTGCTACTTGTGCTAAGGTTAGGTAAAACTTAATTGAGGCTACTCTTACAGGACATATGAACCCTTAATTAGGAAAAAAAAGAGAGAGAAAAATTCAGTGTCCTCACTTAAGTGGAAGACAAAATCCTTTTACATTACTAATTTATTTACTTTTAGTTATTTTTCCTCAATAGTTGCCTGAAGGGGAAGTTAGGATCCTCTCACTTTGGAAACTGAAATCTACATTGCTATTATGTTAATAAAACTATGATTAACAATGCTGCTAACAATAACATAATCATAAGAATGTTTCCCTATTTTCTATTTTGCAAATTCCCGGAATTTTCTAAGGTTTTCATTTTTTAATGAAGATATAAACACTGGAACAGGCTGCCCAGGGAAGTGGTTGAGTCCCCATCCCTGGAAGTATTTAAAAGACGTGTAGATGAGGCACTTAGGGACATGGTTTAGTGGACATGGTGGTGTTGGGTTGACGGTTGGACTCAATGATCTTAGAGGTCTTTTCCAACCTTAATGATTCTATGTTTCTATGATTCTATAATTTTCAAATCATTTTTATGCAGAGTTAGGTACCTCTAATTTTTCTTTCTGCTCCCTAAAATGGAAGAGAAAGAAATGTCAACTTTTGGAGATGCAGTGGGATAAAAAGACCCGATCTTCATCTTCTTTAATAGATTTTCATGATTGGCTGGCATGTTTTGACTGAACTGGAATGCGGTAACTTTTCTTTGTGCTGTGAAGTCTCATTAAGCAGGTTTAACTGTGATTGTTACATAGAATAAGTCTTTATTTTCCTAACGATTTATTTTCCTGTGATACATTTTATGTAGAAAAAGAATATTTTGTATCAACTGAGGTTGAGGGTTGTATTGCTTGAAAAATCCTGTATTGTTCTTGGATCCTCATGAGGATTTATCTATGTGCATTTTCATCCACATGCATTTGATTTGTTCTGGTATAACTAGGTAAGCCTATAGCTCTAAAACATTGGTGGTTCCTAATTCCAAGCTCCCTCAGGTAACTTGAAATCCAGTTGACTTAAAGGATGAAGCAAGAGCTATTTATTTAAGTACAATGAAACTGCTTTCATTTGTGCGTTAGTTTACACTTTGTATTAGAGACCGTTTAAAATATATTTAACTGGAGTGTTCTTTTAATAAAGTTCACACTTCTTGTAATTGCAGGAATCAATCTTTTGTTCCACATAAAAATTGATCCCCGTTTTTTTTTTTATCTCTGCTCTTGGTTTCTATCCTGGGAATTTTCAACAAAATTTTTTTAGAAAGACAATGACATGAGGTTTATACTGGCATTGTTTCTTTCTCATCCTTGGATGATAAATTCAGGCAAGCAGAGGATGCTAACCTGTTAATAATACCGCCTGTTATTGCTGTAAAGATAGGCTGGTAGATGAAAAGGAGAAAATACTGATAATTCTCCAGGGTTTGCAAATGGTGAGAATGGAGCCGAAACTGAGACTGCCACTCGTCAAGCTGACTGTTTCCATATGCTCTCCCATTTCTCTGCCTTTATCTAGTTGTTGTCTCCTGGCTTATTCTGCAAGATTTTGGGGACAGAGATGTTTTTACTGTTAAAACGGGAAGGGTCTGGTTCTGTGAGTGGGAGCCTAGGCACCACTTCAGTTCACATGTATAGCAATACTTAATGGAGTATAAAGCTTTGACTAGGTTTTTTAGCCTCAGAACAATGGACAGTGTGAATATTAGTCATTCTAATTCAATAATTTTGATATTTAGGCTGTTTCAAAATCTGTTTTTATTGAATAGTTTTAGTTTTGCTCAGATATATGCTCCCAATTAAAGAGAAGGTCTCCTGCTATTGGTAAAGTTTTGAAGCTTTTTTATGGTTAGTTAAATCTGTTAATTCTTTTTGAAGTGATTTCACATGATTAAGGCTGTGAGTGGCCATAATGTATCAGGACAACAGCTAATTCTGTTGTGCTTTAGAAAAGAGGGTAAGTGTCTTTGATTTATCAATATTTTGGTGTTTCCTATCTCCTTTTGTTGGGAGTCCTTGATGAGCCTAAAGTTAGTACTTTGAGCTGCTGGAGAGTGATTAACCAGCAGTATTATCTGAATCACTCCATATTTAGTTCCAGATGGGTTTAGCATGGATTTCAGAGCTTGGAAGGGCTGGGGTTCAAACGAACCCTTTTCCCATCGTCTCCCATAACTCCCTGGCCTCAACTCTGACACTGAATTCCCTTCCCACTGCTTGCCTAATGTTTTAATTTTGCTGAGACAGCCTGGTATGTTAAATGGACCTGATGGCAAGATGCAGCCTGACTTAACAGGCATAAGACCATCAGGACCAGTTGTTGAGTATCTGTAAGTAAAGATTAGCTGAGTTTCTAGAAGCGGAAGTGGGCAATAACTGTGATCCTAATGGGAACTATATCTGGGTAGTCAGATCTGCAGTTCTGAGACATGATACAAATGGGATTTAAATCAGCTGAATTACCATCCACAATTGATGTAAGGGGGGTGGAAATGGACATGCATGAGAAGTTTGCAATGGAAAAGTACTTCCGCAGTGAGGAGATGAAGAAGCCCAAGTTTCTTCTTGAGACATGTGAATCCCCTGAGGCCAATGTTTCCTTGACCTGAAAACTTGCTTTCTGTGGCTGGCTGACATGCCATGGAGTAAGCATTTTTCCAATGCAGAAGCCAGAGTCGCTGTTTGATAGAACAGGGGAGGAACCTATGGTGAGATATGGAACTGAGCAGGGATTAGAAAGGAAATCTGGAAAACTTTAAGTGGTTTTTTGCTCAGTGAAAGGAAAAATTGGAACATTGTGGAGTGGGGCTGGTGAAGCCACAGGAAAGAAGGAAATGGCAGCAAACTGCTTCTAAGCTCCTGCCCCACTTTATGCAAATAAGACCTCACTTGGATTCCTTGTTCATATTTATGGACAAAAATGAGGAAAATTGACCTAACTGCAGTGAAAAAAACCCCAATACTTAGGAAGAGGAAGTTCTCCCAAACACTGGGATGCTATTTCCCATGACAGCAAGGAAAGGTGGCAGGAGGGTAAAGGAGGGGGGTGCGAGGCAGGGCCAGGGCAGCTCCTCTAGGCATGAGTACGAGGCAGTACCAATGACATGGCTACAGTCCCTTAGTCCCCTTTTTCCCGTGAATCTGCACCCAAAAAGGGTAATAACTTCTTGTCTTTAGTTTATAATGGTGAGAAAAAGAGAGTAACAGAATGAGGGAAAAGCGCTTTAATAGCTGACCAGTGTCTGGTTTTCAGTCCCACCATTCAATGATGAGTGCTTCACTGGGGAACCACAAGGAAAAAGCCAGAGGGAGAAAGTAAAAGAGGAGAGGAAGAGAAATCGGGAAGGAAGAGAAATCAGGGAGGAGGAGGAGAATAGTAAGTGGGAGCAAGTCAGTGAGGAGTGGTCAGGGTGGCTATCCTGGTGTCTGCCCCAGCAGTGATGGGTTTGGGACAAAAATAACAGCTGCAACAAGAGCACAGTATTCTGCTACGGCTCGATTCTGTTACAGATGAGATTTCAAGAACAGCCTTTCAGCTATGACTGTATGAATGCCTAAAAAAAATAATTTAACTATACAGATCCACAGAATACATAAATCCCAATCCAACAAAACACTTGCCCATATGTTTAATGACAGAAGCATTCCCAGCTGCTATGCCTAATGATATTCTAGGTGTCTGAGTTATTCCAAAAATGTGGAAAATGGTTTGGGGTTCATCAATAATATTTGTGTCATAAATGCATCATTTTTTGTGATTTAAAAATATATTTGAAAGGACTTTCCTAATACAAATCTTTTTAATTGGGTAAACTAAAACATTTCTTTTTATTTTGGAACAAAGTGTTCAACATTTTTTCTGGTTCTTTCCCAGTTCTTCCTCCTTGCTTTCCCACCCGATTTATCCTATGGCAGTTTGGTGATGCTGGTATAGATTAATAAAACACTTTCAACTTCAGTAACTTTTTCTGAAAAGAATCATAGAATCATAGAATAGTTTGGGTTGGAAGGGACCTCTAAAGGTCATCTAGTCCAAGCCCCCTGCCGTTGGCAGGGACATCTTCAACTAGATCAGATTGCTCAGAGCCCTGTCCAACCTGACCTGGAATGTTTCCAGGGATGGGGCATCCACCACCTCTCTGGGAAACCTGTGCCAGTGTTTCACCACCCGCAGCATAAAAAATTTCTTCCTTCTATGTAGTCTAAATCTACCCCCCTTTAGTTCAAAGCCATTCCCCCTTGTCCTGTCACAACAGGTTAAAGGACTTTAACTTTTTTTAAAAAATGAGTTTAAGTTCCAAATAAATGTTTAAGAATTGGATTTAGGGCAAAAGAGAGCATTTAATGGTGTGGAATAAAGGCAACAAAGGCAGATCAACAGGGATGTGGCAGCTTATCTCCAGTGGATGTTAATAAAATACGTCTGCTGCCCTGTACCATTACACAGACAACATATAGAACAAATAATTAATAGATATCTTATTTAAAATGTTCTGAAAAGTTCTAAAATATTTTCCAGTTCCTTTTTTTGCATTCCTATGGCTCGTAAGGTCAGTATTTCTTAATTCAGTATTAGAAGTCCATCTTTAGAGGCCTAGGAGGTAATGAAAAACTGCAGCTGAGACATTTTAAAGACCTTTAAAAACACCTATTTTATAAACATCAAATGTTTCAATTTTAATGTCCAGGATCATGGATAATAACCTTGGGCTAGAAATGGAGTGCCTTGTAACAACAGAAAATGTAAGTCTCTCATTTTTAGCCTCAAGGAGTCTCATGGTTCATGAGATAACATACCCTTAAACCCTTCATAGACTTAAAGTTATTTGTGCTGAGCTTTGGGACAGTGTGATTCCTGTAATGAAACTCTGTGTCTGGAAAAGGGTACCATTTTTAACGGTGCATGTTCAAATCTCCTTAAAGGTTTGGATGGGACTGAGTAGTCCTGGACAGAGATGGATTAGTAGGCAGAGTGAAGGAGAGGCATGATTAATGCAGCCGCATTAAAAGATGCATGATAAATGCAATTTATCACATGGCTATCACCATCACATATGTGCTATATGATTTAATATTAAATAATAGCAGGAGGTTTGCTACCAAATGGTAGGAGCGTGGATGAGGGAGAGGGTGATTGAGGGGTTAGAGTTAGGAGTGATGTATTCACTGATAAGAGTGTAAAGGATTATAATTGTAAAGGGGCTACTGGGTAATGCAGAGTAATCAAATATTGCTTCTTGTATTAACGTGATTTATTGCTCTTTCCCAAAATTAAAGCTGCTCAAGGCATTTTATGCTTAGGAACCAATTTTTGGAAAAGACTTACCCAGTTTTAAGGAGGAAAAACATGTAGGGATGAATAACTCTACTCTACATAATTGTTCATACTCCTGTTACATCCCACAATTTCACATGGGAATGTAATAAAATAACAAGAGAATTATATTATAGTGCTTGAGCCTTTCCTCTACTTAAGTAATAAAATACTGGAACATGGGTTTGTGGGATGTTACTGAAAATAAGTAGTACCTTTAAAGCTATCTTTTTTGACCAGCCATTTGACTGTCTGACATGAGAGGGCTTGTATTTAATTGTCTCTTATGCAACTAGATGCAATTATTTTGCCGTGTTAGAAGAATTATTCAGACTCTGCTTCAGTGTTCTTTTGTTCACATTGTTAGGCTTTCTGGTGAAAGTCAAGGCATATATTCCTGTTTTGATTAAGAGGTGAATGCTTTATTTAATTCAGAGTGCAGCCTGGTACCATTGTGTTGGGAACTTGAAAGAGCAACAGATAATAATCTTTAGTAGCTTTATAAAATAATGATAAAGATGCCCTATTTCACCTTCCTTTTTATTGGGAATACTTTCTTTTGCAGGGCAAACACCTAGGAGGGGGAATACCACAGGCTTCCTGGGCAAGGTCCAGTGGTTATCATCCTCCCCTTAGAGCAGGGCATGGAATCACCAGCTCTCAACCCACTGGTCCTGGAGAACATCTCGCAGGGAGGTGTCTGCAACCCCCCTCCCTGTCACAGCCTGGGGGAGCCGCTTCTGTGACAGTCAGGATGCAGAAAAGGAATGTGATAGCACAGGGCAGAGCAGGGCTGAGAGGGGCATGGGTTTGCTGAAAGGGAAATGCTGTCCACAGGCAGCTGCTGCAGTGTCTGATGTGAGGAGTCCAGTGCAGGAGGAAGAGAGGTTGGTACAGTTTCATGGCAGGACGTTTCCTCCCTCATGTGGTTTCTGTGTGGAAAACCTCAATAGAAATATGACACAGGCTGGGGCAAGTCTTGGAAGTAAAGACAAAGAGCTACAGTCTCCACTCTGCAGCTTTCCATAATATGGTTCCCTTTTCTCTTACAGTTAATGTCCTTTGTCCACTGGAAAGCAGACACTAGATGCTACATCAGATGTATTCCTCTGTTGTTTTGGCACTTCTAGACAATATTTTACTCTGAGGTTTTTGTTGCTTTCTGAGGCATGTGCACACCAGTAGGATGAGATTTTTCCTTTGGATGCAGAAGGAAAGACTTAGTTGATGCAAGGAGTGAGATTTGTTTTGCTCGTCACTATTCACAGTATTTTTGCAATGATCTGATATCTCAGGAAAGGAGATTTCCACTGGGTGCTTTTGACATCTGCACAGGAATCCACAGGATATTTTGGAATCCAGGCCCTCAAAACTCCAAACAATGTGGCAGCTGCAGCCAAACTGGCAGTGGTCCCTGGTAACAGGGAGAGAGATAATAACCAAACACTGCAGAAAAAGGTGGACTGTGCCTGAACCTGTACCTAGGCCCTGTTTTGTTAACTGATGTAGCCATACTTGAGAGTCTTGGATATGCTCCTTGGGCTGGATCTTTAATTATAATAGTAAGTGTGGAGAAAGTTTTAACTACATAGGTTCCTATAGATGCAGCTTCATGAGGAATGGAAGTAACTCCAAAAAATCCCTTTGCAACACACTTTACAAGGTTTACAGTGATGAAGAAAAGCCCTGGTAGCTTTGTTATATCAGATCTGATGTTAAATTTCTTGAAGTTCTGCACCTTCTTTCATTTCCAGGGCTCTTATTCAGGATTTGGTTGCATGCCAACAGTTAGTTCTGGAAGGAGAAGAAATCTGGTCAGTCCCACAAAGTACTGTGATGATCTTCTCCTAGGGAGCCATCCTTATGCTCCCCTTTCTCTGAGCTGCTTTCTTAGCCTTGAGGCAAGATCTAGTCCCATCTGTCCTTCCTGATACACCTATCTACTTCTTCAACCATGCCTTGGAATTGCTCTTTTCCCCTTCTGTAAGAAAATCCATGTTTACAAAGTGTTTATAGTCCTATGGAGACAGCTTGCAATTTTTGTTTGGCATTTTCATTTCTATTTTTATTGTTCAGAAATATTTGTAGAATACTCCTGTGTGGTATGGCCAAGTTTGTTTTTACATGAACCTGAGCCTTACTACTGTCTGATTTTTTAAATTATTTTTAAATGATATATGTAACATTGTCATTGTACCAACTCAAGTAGTATTGGATAATAATAAGCAAATGTAGGTACAAACAGTGCTTAAATGTGATGAACCACAACAGGTAGGTTTTAAAAGCCACTACATCAGCATCCAGCATTGTGCTATTATCTTGGGAATGAATGTTTCAATGCACAGGTCATCCTTTCTATAGGTAACAGGCAAGTGAGACTCCACAAGAGTGATAAGGCAATGTTGCTCTGTAGTACAGATAATGTTTGTGCTTAAACAGTGCTTAGAAATATATATTCAGTGCTTAGAAATAAGCTCATTCTAACATTAGTACCTGAAATTATGGTTGCATACAGACAATGTCTTCCATCTATTAAAATGCCTTTGAGGAGGTTTGCCACTATTCCATATGACAATGCAGGAAAAAAAATTGCTACATAATTTCAGGAAATGTTTAAAAAGGCAATCAGAAATAATCAAAAATTACCATCTCTTTTGGTAATGCAGTACGATATAAAAGTTGGAAATAGTAGTTAATTTCATGGAGCATTTCAGGAAGTTATAGCTCAGTTGATAGTCTTGGGTGGAAATAAGTATCAAACATTAATTTAACAATAATAGTCCTTTAGAAAGAAAGAAAATTAAATAATTGTTATTTAATGGCATACTGAAGCATTAGAATCTTCTTATTCACTGTTTACCTGGAAGAATTCTCAGTTTCAGCTCTTGCCACAAATAAATGTGAACAAGTTACCATTCGTCCTGTGTAGAGAACAAGAAATATATTTAACAAATAAAATATCTGTCTTTATTTGGACCAAACATGAGACAACATAATTTGGAAGGCTTGGGAATGAAATAAAAACAAATCATTTAAATAGCTTAATTGACTGAAAGTGTAAATAACAGATTGTAAGTATTTTCATAAATTCAGCAAATGCGCCATAAGTGGAATTTGTCATTCAGTGGATGGAAGGAAGTTTCCAAAATCCTACAGAATTTGTTATTTTCATTCCTGCTCTGAAAAAAAAAAAAAAAAAATTAAGTACATGGCTAACTGTACATATATGTACTGTGTTCTCATGTCTTTGGGGGACACAGTATTTCTACGGTTATACACTTTCCCAGAATGGAGCCTTTGAAGGTCCATCTATGTATCCAAGCACGTCTTTATGTGTCTGCAACTGCTGTCATCCACATGTCAAACACAGCTAGGACAAAACTCTACACGTCTATCTTCTATCAGTGACCCTCTCAGGTTTGCCATGTGGCAGAGAGTGGGATTTGGCCCCTGGTCAAAATGTTGATTTGGCAATAACAACCCAGCCCAATTCCCAGGGCAAAGCTCCCTTTTCCTTCTGTTGGAGACAGGGCCGAGCACTACATTTTCACCTCTGACTGCTGGTTGTGAAGTCATGCATAATGTCACCAGAGGTTGTAGCTCAGATTCAAAGGCTAAATGGAAGGTCTATCCTTGCTTAAACCACAAAAGAAAATTGTTAGTCCTTGCTGAGTACTTAAGAAAGAACGGCTTGTCATAAACGCTCAAATCTCTTTAGCCACAAAATTCCTAGGATTGCCATGAAAGGCTGGGATGCAAAGAAATAGTGGGGACAAGTGACCGGTAAATAAAGCAACCACTTTTACAATGCTTTATCATAGTTTCCGCCAACTTTGTGTGTTTGACTAGTTAACTATCTTCCATATTTCTTCAAACTCTCTTGTACTGTACTTTTCCCCTTAGCCTTCCTAACTGTACTATTGGCTATATATTTTATTTTATGTTTATGAAATATGTCTCTGCTATTGTTGTTCTTCTGATCATGAAAAACGGTAGTATTTTTTGAAATTATATTATCCAGATGCCTTTATTCAGGATTTTGATAAAAAGTTCTCCATAGAGATCTTTAATATCTCCATAGATTTTATATAAATATTATTGTATGATCTTTCCCATGAAGTGAAGGTATTTTCTTCTTTACCAGACAGAGGTCTAATGTTGATTAAAAAAAAAAATCACTAAACAGCTTTTTAAAAAAATATCTTTCATACAGAAATAATGCAGCAGAAAAAAATTTAATTGGCAATACAAATTTTAATTAATTACAAATTGCAAAAGTCTGTTAAGTTGCAGAAAGATGTGGGTACAATATTAACAAGACAAACAAAACTGCCAATTGTTTTGTGATAGGACTGTTTGTGTTTATATGCGTGAGGCAGAGGGAAAGCAAGCCCTATACTTAAGTGAAAATAGTAAGCTGAATCAATCCTGTCATTGTTTTTCAAAGCATGGAAATCACAGCTTCAGATGTCACAAGTACTAACATGACATGCCATTCCAGCACTTGTAGCCCTAGAAAGATACACTTTTTAAACTTACTAATCTGAATCTTGATATATTGGAACATCTTTACCTATTTTTTTTACTAGAGCACTCCACTAAAGTTAAATTTAACATCTCGTTTATTGGAAACTTAGCTTGTAAAATCTGGCATTTTCATGTTTTCAAAGAAGCATGGAAACACACATTTCTTAGCTTCTGTACTGTTTTAGCCGTTCACATTTTCATTTAAAAGTTCAAATTGGAAAGAATTTAAAAGTTATGCCTAAGTATCATCAATAAAAATACTTCTTCAAGCCATGGTCATACAAACACCAAATGTATGAACAAGAGAGATGACAATAAGAGGAAACATATTTAATATATAATAAGTTACTCTTTTTTTCCTCCAACCCCAAGTAAAAATTTACTTTTGAGATGCACTCTATTTTGGGCTTAAAGGGTGCTTGCCATATACCAGCTGTGCTTTCAGAAAATGCTTATTAATATTCATTAACAAAATGTAAAGGAAAAACTTCTTGGGACAAATGCTGCCCTTGGAAGAAAGAAATTATTAGATCAACAGTTACAGCAGATTCCTGCACACTGTAAGGACATTGACACACCTACTAAATTATGCCTTCCTATTTTTTTGTAAATTTCTGTTGTTTGGAGATCAAACTTTGTATGATGCGTGCATGGATTTCACATACTTTTTTCTTTACATGGTCCCTTTCCTACAAGATGAGGTTTGTTTTCTGAAATATTTGAAATATTTGTTTTCTGAACGCTAGATGCCCTAGATTAGGATGGGAAGACAAAATGGGTCCCTGCTCTTCCCTTCCCTGGAGACTGGGAGCACTGTTATCTAAAACATTTTGATGTTTGGGTCTTTACCCTAGAGGTCCAAAGGGAGATATGAGATGTTCTGCAGTGAGTTATCCTGATCAGTGTTTACCAAGAATACCAAACACCTCAAAAGGCAGTTGAAAGAACACCAGTCAAGGTCCCAATGTATACCTGTGACCAGTCCTTATGAAAAGGACCAAGGAGTCTGCACAGTATCTGAAGTAAGACCAGTTTTTGCCAGCTTTGTTTTGACAGCACCTCAGCACTTCTCTCAGAATTAACATCACTGAGCTTTTGTCACTGAGGTCGGCTGCTGGCAAACCCTGCAAACCCTTACCACAAGTAACCCTGCTCCTACCAACTCTGGAGGCCCCAGTGTTTGTCACAGAGGTTACTGGGTAGTACTGTAGCAAAGAAATGTGAATATTTCACCTCCATTTTAATCACTGCTTCAACCAGCAGTTAAAAGCCCTGTCTTTCATTGCAGCTGTCTTGTAGCTCAAATGCTAGAGACTCTCTTCCTTTCTGGATGGGTGCTCTGGAGGCTTCCAGCTACAGGCAAACACTGGCTATTACCAGATGATGCTTTCAAATTTTCCCTTGCATGCAAGGGGAGATGGAAGCAGTACCTGTCTGGACAGACTAGGACTCTGACTACACAGAACATATGGATTCCGACTGATTTTATGAATTCTGTATTACTCTGGCATATATTTTCTAGCAAAGCCTGCTAACATACCTCCTAGCCTGGACTAGCAAACACTGGTAACATACCTCCTAATCTTGTCTAGAAGCAGCTGCATGTCAATATAAGACAGGGTTGTAATTTTGGATGAAATGAAGGGCTGGTGCCTGGGAGAACTTGTGTATTTCTTCCAACTGTGACATTTGGTCTATTAATGTTATTATGAACTACATAAACCTTGCTTACATGTGTACTTGGACCACTGTTGTTACAGCAAAGCTTCATCTAAAAGATCATTAACAGTAAGTGACTCAGTCCAGCAGGACAATAAGTGTGTTGCTATAGAGTGGTCAAGAAAAAAGAAACTACTTCTTCCTGGTTATTAACAAAGGTTAAGGTAAAACAATGGAATATCCTTGACAGAAATGAAATTACAAAGACGAATGACTTGGTCCTTGTTGATGAAAACAGACAAGCTGCCAGGACAGGGGAAGCTTTTGGGTCCTCTCCTGGCCGATGCTCAGGGAGCGAAGCAGACCTGGCCAGAGCCCAGCCCTGGGTGGAAGGAGAGAGCTGCAGGAAGAAGCTGGGATTGCTGAAAAGGCTGAACAAACTCAACAGGTTTTCACTGTGGGAACAGGAGGGATTTCTGCAGAAAATTTGCTATTGCTTGGGACACCCTACCCAAAAGGCAGCACAGGGACACTGCCTGGTTGTGAGCAGGGAGAGTTTAGCCAGACTTATATGAGCTGTGCAGAAATATTTGCTTTCTGGTCCAGAGCATAGACCTTGGCTTCTTTCATTTATTAGTAGCTTTTAAGTGTCAGTGTGACCCAAACATTTGTACCTGGAAGCTCAGCTTTCAATTGTTTTTATTTCTAGAAAAGATGTCCCAGAACATAACCCGTACAGTATGATGAATCTCCCATACTGAGATTCACCCAATCTGAAACAACAGCCCTGAACTTTTAATTCTCCCATTCTGAAACCAAGCCATGGTATAAGATGGCTGTTTTTAGTAACATCCATATATTGTATATCTAAACCCCAGAGACTCCTGAATTCCTTCTGTTATTTCTTTTCACAGAAATGCACTGAGAAGTAGAATACTTTACTTGTTAGGTTTATCATCTGGAACTGCCCCCAAATATTTACCAGAAAGCTGTAGTATCCAAGGACCTTGAAGAATTTAGCTCTGACTTGGCTGGAATATATAAAGCTGTATTTATAGTTCAAAAATGTGTAAAGATGACTTGTGCATGATGAATATTATGCAGGAAAAGATGTCTGGGAACTTCCAAGCCAGAGGTGTGAGGCACATCTGTACTTGAAAGGGGTCATCTACAACACAGCAAAGTTGTTGAGATGAAATTTCATTTGGAAGTGCCCAGCTTCTTTTATTTGTTCTCTTGTGCATGGCATGCTGTTTTGAAAAGTCAAATATATATATATATAAAACATGACTATATCTTTAACAAACAAAAGTGCTAATTTCATACTGCAAGGGGAAACCAGTGAGAGCTTTCAGCATTTGTAGTGTCACCTTAGGCATCTCTATACAGCTGCAAGCTCCATGGAAATTCTCTCTCTCTCAAAACCTGGCTTTCAGGGGGTTTTGTTTTTGCACACCCCAACAATTTCTATCTTGTCTCAGAGAGGAAAGAATCTATATCAGAAGAGTTTTTTTCTCTGTTTCTAGATCCTGAGCTCAGGAGAAAGCAGGAATTCAGGGATTCACAGATCGCCAGGGTTTTGTACTCTGTCTTGCTCGTGGTTTTACAGATCCTATTTTCTGTATGGAAATTTGATTAAAAAGGTAATCCCTTCCAAACATAAGGCAGTAATAGAACAATAAATGGCTGTTTGTTTATGGACAGCCATGCTCAGTGGAATACAGAACAGGGGAGCTAGGAGGAATCCCTCCCATGCTTAAGTGATTCCATATTCCTGATATATTGTGCGTGATGCAGGTGGGAGAGAAGGAGTGGACCTCAAGGGATTTATTTATCCTTCAGAATTTAGTGTAATTCCCTTTAGCATCAGTGGAGCCTGTCTTTGCAGAGGAAGGGGTTGACTTCATTTGTAATTAAAAGGTCTGGTTTATTACTAAAATATAAGGGTGGACTGAAAAACAACAAATGCTCCCCAATTATAAGAGGAATACATCTAGATATGTACAATGCACTGTTTGAAGGCTTGCGGGTGCCTTGAATAAAGACTTGCTCCTATACATGTGAATATTGTATGTGTTGAAGATAAAATAAAACCTAGAGGATCCTGTCAGGATCCTGATATACCGACGGAAGGGATGTCCTCATCATACATCCATTCATTCTTCCCTTCATCCATTCACTTGTTTGTAACAGTGGCTGTTTCTGACAATTTTGTTAGCTGATGGACTTCCAGGCAGATGGAGATCTGGGATGAATGTTCTGTTAGTCTTTTATCTTCCAGTCATTGAGGTAGATAACTGACAGGATAAAAACATTTCCCAGGAGTTTATTTTTCCAACTTTTTTTCTTAATTCCTTTAACCAATGCTGTAAGTGTGTCAGCTACAAACCTGGTAGGCTGGAGAGGAACCTATTGTATGAGGAAACTGTATTTGCAAGTCTTAAGTGGTGCTTGACATCATGGTAAGAACAGTTTATCTTTGACTTCTGCTATGAGAAATGGTCCTTGTTATACGAGTGACTATACAAACAGGCTAACATGGTTTTGTCAGGCTGCAGAAAGGTGCTATTTTTTTCTTTTCTAGATTGCTGTCTGCTTTTAAATTATCCATTTAACGAAAGACTGTTAGCAACAAACCTTGACAGTGTATTAAGCATTCACAACCACCTAGAATTACAGTTTCAGTGAAGTGACGTCACTCACAAAAAGCCCCTTAGTTTAGAAAAGCAGGTTTTCACTAGCTTTCATAAAACACGGTGCTGTTAATAAAATGCCTTCGGTCTGCAATGTAGTTGTTTAGGCAGAATAGTAACATAGAGACAGTTCTTTAAATTTATTTTCTAGATGGATGGATGATTTCTCTTTAAAAGACAGCATTAAAATGGTCACCATGTAAGAAAAAAAAGAAGTAGCAAAACACAGCCCCCCTTTCTGAAGGATTATCTGCCCAGGTCAAAATATAAACAATGCAAAAGTGCAAGGGTTTTGTTATGCATGAGGCCTATTGGCCATTTCAGAGCAGTCCTCTGTGTCACCGAAGCGAGTTGATGACAGATGGTGAGACTGTCCTTGCGAATTTTTCACCTTAACGTGACAGGCTATATGGAAATGTCCTGTGATCACTGGGGGTTTTCCAAATGTCCCTTGGTAATCAACACAAATGGGAATAATTTTTAAATTGGATCCTGAAGCAGTTTTAAAGATTTGTCTTTATGTATAAAGTCTTTATACTATTTTGCAGGAACTATAAACAATGGAGGAATACAATGGATTTCACATTGCATTTATAATAATTAACCTTTAGTTGTTTAGCGAAGAAAGACAATTTATAAGATAATTCCGCAATGGAAGTAAAACTCCTAAAAACATCAAGAAAAGAAAGCAATTAATCAAAAGGAAACCTGGAACACTTTGTAATCTATATTCAGGAAATATATTCTGGTCCCCCTTGGCACCTCAACAAATTTTGATCAAGCACTTTTATATTCTGTTAGCTGTATTCAAAAGATAGAATTCTTCAATTCTGCATTACTTTTCTTTTCAAAAGGAAAACATCATCTGTGAATCCAGGGCCAAACACTGTTCTGCTTAACTTATGCCTGACAACATCAGTAGGAATACTTGATGTACAAGATTCAGTCCTTTACAAACCTTACTGCTGCTCAGGGCTAGAGCCACCATACATCAGAGAATGAGGCAGCTCAGCCTCCACCAGGGGAGGAAAAAAACCAGGCAACCTCTCCAGCCACAGGCAAACCCCCTAGATCTCCACCCAGACCCTGTTTTGTGTGATAACAGCCTTGTTCTTCCTCTGCTCTCAGCCTGTGTCCTTACAAAAACAACATTTTGGAGAAGTGCAAGTGTTTGGTGGGAGCTGTGGTGGGACCTTGGGGAGGGCTGAGTACCACCATCTCACCGGGAACTGAGGTGGGGAAAAAGAGCATCTAGTCTCTGTGGTAAACTGGACCAAAGAGGATGAAAGTTTGGGCCGCGGTAAGGGCTGGGCTGAGGGGAGAGTTTCTGGGTACCATTATCTCCAGCCCGAGACTGTGCTTTGCCTACAGCAGCAGTGGGTATCACAGGCTCTGATGGCACAAGGCCTTTCTGTTTTGGTTGTTAGAATAGGCATTGAGACACTATGCTGATAAAGATCAGAGTACAGGGATATGATATTTTATGCCCTGCTTTGACCTCAGGCTTGGACACCAACTTAGCAACTTTCAGGGACTGATGCTGTGTGTTCTTTTTTTTTTCCTTGTGGCTGCTTCAGGTAGCCACTAGTTATGTTTGAAGAAAGGCCTTGAAGACTTTTTTGCACAAAGCTTCTATTTTTAAGTAAAAGTGTCGTGACGATTGTATTGTGTGATTCCAGCTTAAATTTTAGGCTCTGCACGGTACTCTAAACTCAGGTTTTCATTTTGCTTTACTTAAGCTATCCTAATTATTGATTGAAAGGTGGTCTAAGAAAAGACTAGAGGTCATGAGCTGAGAGGTTTTGGTGGTCTGTCGACGACCAAACTGAATGAATCTCATATATTCAAGTCATTCTTCCCAATTTTCAGAGTCACAGTATATTCAGACTTTGAATTGAATGAGCGTTTTCAGTTCTCAGTGACTTTGTCAATTGGGCCATTTCAGTTTTGGGTGCCCAACTCATTTATGTTTTGACAGTTTTAGTCTCTAAAATGGATTTAGGTGTTTGTCTAACTCTCTAAATCCATATACCTATGTATAGATAAATATAGATTTCTAGTCTACAGACAGATGGTTTAGATTCAGTAGAAAATAAATTCTGGGGATTTCAGGACACATATTTTATCAGGTTTTATATACAGAATTGATATCTGTTCAGAAATACAGTATATAAAGGAACAGTGCTTATTTATTTATTTATTTATTTATTTATTTATTTATTTTCGGGAGGGGAAAAAAGTTAGTTTTGACATTTTTTCCAGCCTAGATTTTAATGAGAAAAAGTTTGCTGTCATTTCTTCATTATCAGCATCAGGTACTGTAATTTGCTCATGTAATACATTGTGGCCCAAAGGTATATTGCCAACCAACAGAGTGATTTCATAACAAAAGAATCAATAGCTCATTATTTTTGGACTCAGAATAGTTTGCATGTTGCTTTAGAGATTTTATGACATTTAGGAGATTATTTGCAAATTAAAACAATCTTTGGATCAATCCATTAAATTGTCAGTTAATCTTCTTAAATTACACTTTGTTTTAAGCTCCATGTAAAAAGAATATTAATTTGCCTTTTTTTTTTTTTCTCCAAAATGCGGGGTAGAAGTTTGAACTAGTTCTCTAACTGGATGATGATGTTAGCTTCTGAGTAGTTGTTCTATTGCATGTCTCTATAAAGTACCAACAGCAAAACAGTGGTAGGTATTAAAACTCATCTTCTAAATTTATTGGTCTGACAATTTAAACGCATGGTGCTGCAAGTGGAGCCCCCTTGAATCATATTACTGTAACTTCTGTTACACAAGAACTGGGCTTGAATTAGCTTCCTCCTCCAAATTCTTTTTCAGGAGGTATACAATGCAGAAAAACAAGTTAGTAAGTCACTGACAGAAGGAATGTGACTTTTGAGTTAAATTATACAAAAGTAACTTTTCTTTTTTAACATCACTTTTGTATTTAGTTATTTCTGAACTATTAAATATGCACCTATGTAAAGGCCACCTTGTCCAGCCCATCCTTCCTCCTCCCATTGCGCTCTGTGGGCTGCCTCGCTTGCAGGCTGGGCATCCAAATTTATGATTGGCCTCCAGTTAAGTAGTGACTAAAGCTCCTTTGCGCACAAGGAGATTGCTGTGCTTGCGCCAACCTTCCCTAAAGCCACTTTTCCATGGTAAGGCCACCTGTTTTCTGTGGCATACACCCGCAGCTATGCTCCCAGGATGCTCATCTCCTGGGCAGACTTGTCTCCTTAGGGAGTGGAATAGCAGCTGCAGAGCTGCCTCTGCTTTTCTGGTTGTTGTATTTCCCCTTAACTTGTCAGCAAAGGAGTTGTTCTGCATCCTTGGTCCTCTCCCTCTCTGCCCCCCTCCCCTTACTTCCTTCTCTGAGTCCCTGCTCCGACAGCTGTTTGCTGTAGCAGCCTCCTGTGATGCCCACGGACCTTCCCCAGCCCTCCTGGCAGCACAGTTCCTGACTTCAGCCCTCTGCCCTTGCACAGAAGGGAGCAGGGAGATTTTCTCCTGATGAGGTTACTCGGTTTATTAGCCTGCAGATTTTGTGGTGACATATAAACCGGGGGAATACAGACAGCTACATTTGCTCATATTTCTGTCGTTCCAGTGTCTTTGGGCAATAGCTGGGGAAATACACTAAAGAACAAGCGCTGGAAGGATTTTTAGCCCAGATTTCTCTCTTGTTTTGAACATCCATCACTACGAGTTTCACCGGCCTGAATTTCCATGCAAAGCAAATTTAAAACTAGTAAGTGAACTTTTCTTCTTGCAGAAACCACTTTTTGCAGAAACCACTTTTTGCAGAAACCAGTTTCAGAGCATGCATATGGCAATGTTCCTGCTGCAGGGGTTTCTGCCTGATCAAGCTGGAAAACAGACAGAGCACCCTGGTTAGACTAGCTGCAGCTAACCAGCGTCACCTGACTAGAAACTACAGAATGCTTTTAGCCCGTACAGGACTGATCCATTGAGTGAAAAATAATGGCCTGAGTGTGCCCATGAGGAATGACAAATAACAAATACATCAGAAAATATCCCAATAACACATGGATTCTTTGAACAGAATAAAAAGCTACATTTGCTTGGTATCTTTACTAGACTCTTTTGCCTTGGCTCCACATGCTTTGCTATTTATTTATGTATCTGTTTTACTAGGAATGGTCATCTAATCTTATGATGCCAGAAACAAAATCGTGGCTATGTGGGTGTCCATGGCAAAACTTTGGCAATTTGATTTCATCTTTCTTGACCAACATGCTCAATCATTTTGATCCCTCAGAAAGTTTTCCATGCACTTCAGTCTTGACACTTGCTGTATTTTCTATCAGTATGGTAAAGCTTGTTTTCTTCAAGTACTGAAACTGCCTAAATGCACTGTTATGTCCTAGATAACTTCTGACCACCTATGTTAGAAATGCAAATTAAATTTAGTTCACAAGAATGCTCAGGTCCCACAAAGGCACTATAAATACAGTCTTCTTCCTCTTGATACTGCCCTAATGCAAATAATTATGACATACAGTAACACAAGCAAGAATTCTGGACAAAAGCTAACATTTTGTCCTCCAAAGTCTGAGTGACTTGAAGAGACGTCATTGTGCTACTCTTTGAATGTACCTTATTGAGTCCGTGTACTGGGGACTACGTTTATTCTGTGTTTATCCCATTAAATTTCCAGTTTTTAAAACTGTCACATTCTTTTAAGAAGACTTTTTGTTTGAAATAATTTCTAATGTATTCAGAGCTGAAAACATCTTTAAATGGGTTTGTGATAAGCACACGAGGGAATACAGATATATGAGTTCTGCTGTTAATGTTATTTATTATTTGTAGAGTGGCAGCACTGGTGATTCACTAATGTTCTAGGAGGTGTATAAACACAGACATGAAGCATCCCAAAGAATCTGTAACTCGCTCATTTCTCCCTTGCTGATCCCAGTATGACTTGCTGGAATGACAGTTTGGTAGATGGAATCAATACCCGAAATATTGCTTTTCCTAAATTGGAGGCCTGCAGCTTTTCTGGAGGTATTAAATATCTTAATTTCTCTATTTTAACTATGAATATGTTCATTTTTAAGGGAGTGCTCTCAAAATTAGATGCTTAAAGCATAAGACTTGACTGTCTTGAATATTAATACAGAGGGACTAATCCTCTAAACTGTCCTGTGCTCGTGACCTCCATGCAGCTGCTCCCTTATGTGACGGCCACGAATTTATCTGACATGAACTGGACATCTCAAGAGCCAAAAGCAGCAGCCCTTCAGCCTGGGCTGAAGTTCAGGAGTGAAGCTTTTAAGAGGCTTCAGTCTTTTATGGCCTGAGGTCAACACAACTATTGTAAGACGTTAACTAGAGGGATACTCTTGTGCCTGCCCAGATCATTTTTCCCTTGTTGCTACTCTTTGCTGCCACTGTGCTGCTCTGGAGCTGAAGGAAGAAAGGGAGCCAGTCTGAGAGCAGCTCTAGCAGCATGCCCGTGTCACCATCTCTGCCGACTTAAGACATAGAAAAGCCTGATTTTTAACTCATAGGTGATGTCATTTTCACTCTTGCATGCAGGCAGAATGGCAATGCAATGGAAAGGGAAAGGGGTTCTTTGTTATGGAATCACAGAATGGTTTGGGTTGGAAAGAACTAAAGATTACTTTACTAATGGTAAAGGTTGGAAAGAACTAAAGATCATCTAGTCCAACCCCCCTGCCATGGGCAGGGACATCTTTCACTACATCAGGTTACTCAAAGCCCCATCCAACCTGACCTTGAATACGTCCAATGATGGGTCATCCACCACCTCTCTGGGCAACCTGTTGCAGTGTCTCGCCACCCTCATCATAAAAAATTTCTTCCTTATGTCCAATCTAAATCTGCCTTCTTTCAGTTTAGAACTTTCAGTTGCCCTTTGTCCTGTCACTATGAGCCTTGGTAAAACGTCTCTCTCCATCTTTCTTATAAGACCCCTTTATATATTGAAAGGCCACAGTAGCGTCTCCCCAGAGCCTTCTCCGGACTGAACAATCCCACCTTTATCAGCCTTTCTTCAATAGGATAGATGTTCCAGTCCGCTGATGATTTTTGTGGCCCCCTTCTGGACGCATTTTAGCAGGTCCATGACTTTCTTATACTGGGGACCCCAGAGCTGGTTGCAGTACTCCAGGTGGGGTCTCACCAGAGCAGAGTAGAGGGGGAGAATCACCTCCTTAGACCTGCTGGCCACGCTTCTTTTGATGTAGCCCAGGATACGGTTGGCTTTCTGGGCTGCAACTGCGCATTGCCAGCTCATGTTCAGTTTTTAATCCACCAGGATTCCCAAGTCCTTCTTCACAGGGCTGCTCTCAATCAGTTCAGCCCCTAGTTTGTACAGGTACTGGGGATTGCCCCTACCTAGGTGCAGGACCTTGCACTTGGCCTTGTTGAACTTCATGAGGTTTATATCAGGAAAACGCAGCCGTCAGTGAGCTGTGCTTGTTCTGCAATGTAGCTGAAGAGCTGAGTTCATTGTAACCTGCCAGGGTTTCCCCTATTCCTTCTTTCCACTTAGTATTTCTCACTGTCTTTCAAAGCCCAGGTGATCTGAGTGTCAGAGTGGCAGTGTAAGCAAATTTGTGCTTGACGCTCAAAGGATGTAACCAGAAAAGTGGTGCATGTATCTCCTGTCGCAGGGAAAGCAGAAGAGGCTGCCCAGGCTGAACTCTCACTGCAACACTCGCAACTAGCAACTTGTATTTGTTTTTTAAATTGAAATGAAGGATGCTTATTCCTAGAACTTCTTTTAACAGAGAAGATAGCAGAACAATGTAATTTTGGGGAGAGAGAGGTGGGAAGAGCAACAGGATGCCTACCTTGACAGTAGACCTTGGTACTTTGATTGTCCTTTGATGAAAGCCTTTCCTTTTCTCCTGCTGCTCCTTTGCTGCTTGCTGCTGATACATGCATGTAATATCACGTGGGATGCCACGGTTGTGTCCTGAAAGAAGTGTAGGCTTCCAAAAGCTAATTGCTTTGAGTGCAGTGTTGTGCAGGTGTTCCTAGGGTATTTCTGGTTCTGGAGCTAGTTTGGTTAATGCTACCTCTGTGTATCACAGTTTGGACATGCCCAGAATTATCAGCTTAGCACTTGTCAGAGAAAAGATTGTTGGTTGCTTTTCTTCTGCTGCAATTTTCTAGGGAGAGAAGAGGGAAGGACTGAAGCAGTGGTGCAATCTACTGCCGTCTCCTTTTCTTGCTTGTTCCTGTCCATGGCAGGGCAGAACCTGTGAGTTGTGAACAAAATTCCTGATCAGTACATACCACTCTCATGAGGCTATCTGCCAGTACTGTTTTTCACAACCCCTGTTTTCCCCAGTACCTAAACATCTCTGCTGAAATATTAAAATTATGGGAAGAAATCTTCCTCTGTTAAAAAAAAGGGGGAAAAAAAAAGAAAAAGCACAGAGGTCAGCCAGTTCCAATGTGAACTCCCCCCTTCTCTCTTCACCCACCGGATATTTATGATAAATTGAGTGCATCTTATCTGTGACTTGCTTACATAATGAGGTTGGTCTTTATTATCACATTGCTGTTCTCTCTAGAAGGAGAAAGGGTGAGCTTAGGTTTTAGATCTTTTGTAATTACAGAAAAATATGCAACTAAGTCATGTTCTCCTCACAGGCTTCTCAAAGCTTTTCCATTTGATCCTTCTTACTATTTTAAGAAGAAAGTGTTTGGAAATGTCTGTGCATTTTTATTTTATTTTTTATTGCTCTGATGCTGTGCAACTGTGTTGGATGCATGATTGATGCCATCCCTACCTGCCTAGAAAGATAATGATAAAATATCTTAGGGAGTATTTTCTCCAAGTGATGCATACATGGAATTCCCGTTAATGTTAATGTGAGTTATGCAGATCCACCCAGTGAGTGAAGACAAGGCCGAAGATGTGATAGTTATATTAGGGCTTATGTCTTTCATGGCAGGCAGACTTCTAAGTGGCAAGCAGGTTTCTCTGAATTTAACAGAAAGCCATGCTAAAAAATGCCAGTTCTGTAAGATATGCAGATCAATTGCCATTAAAGTTTATGCCCAAATCTTACAGCTGTAGCTGATCTTAGTAAAGAAATAGGCTTCTATTAAATATCTTCCACTAACTAGTTTCCATAATTCCAGCATGATGGCTGGAACTCAACAAAGGATTTTAATAAATTGGCATAAGCTGAAAATGAGGAAAGATGACATTCAAAACATACCCCAAAATCATTCTTTCTGAAGGAAGCAATGAGCATGAATTGAACACCCAAGGCAATATTGAAAAGGCCCTGAATCTACATTCCTTCCCTATTTTCTTTTGCCAGCAAGAATCTAGTGTGTGTGCAGCTTGACATGTCAGCTGAGGTCCAGTGTTTGCACTTACAACATCTGGCACAAATTCTCCACAAGTGAAGAGACAGGTTTTGTCATTCTGTCACCTACTGTCCATGAGCTTCATTACCAATAGTGTGATTGTTTGCATTGATCAGATAAAGGAAAACACACAGATTTTGAGCAGTTCTGGAGAATTTCACAGTTTATGACATTAAAATGGGCATACCATTTTATGGTTGTTGTTGCTTTTCCTGAGGTGTTGTTGAACTCTTGGTCAGCATTCAGTCATGAATGGATGAAAGTCTTGACAGGTTCTAGGAGCTATTTTTAAAAGCCAGCCATGCCAAAATGTTTACTATCAAGATATTTGGTTATATTTAGAAACCTTAAAAAAAAGCTTTGATTTTCATGTCTGACACTCAGCTGCCCTTTAAGTTAGAAGAGCCAAAACTGTCTGTTAAAATTGTCTTTTAAAATTGTTCTGGTAAAGAGGACAGAAATGTTGGGGCCTTGAACACATTCTTACAAAAGAACACATTATGGGAAATCCTTCCACAACCATGGCAGGTTAGATCAGCACTAAGGAAAAACATCTGCCAACTGAGAAATATTTTGTCATAAACAATCTTATAAGCAGTGCATGTTGGATTCTCCTCTTCAAAGCTGTTGGAGAATTAAGATTTGTTAATACAGAGCTCCAGGCCCTAAATTGGATGTAATTGTGCTTTTGCAGACCTTGCTGCGAGGGCTGATGGAGTTCACTGAGGCCGAGAGGATTCTGCAGCTATGCCTGCCCCAGTAGACGGAGCAGAGCCAGGGTGGGGGCTTGAGTGCCAGACCACGAGTGCCCATAGTGTTTGGTTATCAGCACTTGTCCTTGGCACAATTCAGGCTTGTGCCAAATAGCATTTTCCGAGACAAAGCCTTGGCATGTTTTGAGAATAACACAAGTTAGGGGTTGCTCTCAGTAGGCAGGTTGGATTAGACCACGTTGTTTTGGGGAGGAAGAAAGAGAGGTTAGCCAGATGGCCATTAGCCATTATGACATTTGCCTTTAGGGTTCCCTAGTCTGTTTTATTTATCAGGGTAGACATCACCTGTAAAGTCTCATATGTTTGTAGCAGCGGGATGCCTGTTAGTAACTAAGACAAAAGTATCCTGATTCCTTTGAAGCTTTTACATGCACTGACCCAAATCACTCATTTTTTCAAGGACTTTGTAAAAAAATCCAACATATGAATTAAATCAATTTGAGATCTCATCTCTCAAGTGTTCAACTGATAGTCTGTCTGCTAATCCTGGTTGCTCTCTTTCCCAGGGCACCTTGGAGACGCACAGGAGCTTGCTCCAGGCTAAATTAATTATTCTAGTGACGGTGGCAGCTGCATGATCCCAGCTGCCTTCTTTTCTGGCCACATGATAGCAGTAGGGCTCCAAGAAAAAGGGCCACAGGCTCCATGTATTAATCTAGTAGTCCATTCCTGACTGTACTTGTGCTTGAGTCAACCCTTGAACATACACAGTATGGTGCATGGGAGGTCCATGCATAAGTTCCAGAAAGCACTGGGCCTACTGCATGTATGATTAGGTCTACCTACGTTATGTCTGCTGATATTTGCAGAGAAAGAAGTGGCCCATTCAGCCAGAAAAGCTGTGTGCCATTGCTGTACAATGTGTCCTTGAGTACTGTCCAAGTGTCCTTTTGTTCCTTTTGAGCTCATTAACTCAAGAGCAAATATTTGACTCTAGGGTGTCTGGGTCTTTCAGTCTTTCCTGTGTGACTTGTCGTTTGGACCAGAGAGATGAAGATTTGACCCTGGAAAAGTTCATTCACAGAAGTTCCTAATTTAATACGTGTGTAAGCACCTAATTCCAAATTGATGTCCAGCTATTGCCTGACCCTGTTGGTGCCCCGGGAGCCTTGGTGTGAGACCAGCCAGAGAATTCCTAGTGGCCTTCATTTCTGTTGCTTGGCTTACCGCTTTCAAGCAGGGCACCTGAAAATGCCAATGTGCTCAGTGCCTAAACCATAGCAAGATTCACAAAACACGTGTGTGTTTTTCTGATCTTCTTGGCAAGTCCTGATATAATAAAACATTTCAGGATGTCTTTACCAGCTTGGGTCACAAACAAAACCCAATGACCCATCTCAAATGCTCAACAGCCCAGTGCATGGAGCACTCATGCATAATACACAGGCTCATTTTCTTCTCCTTCTTGCTTTGGAACACAGATTTGTGTGTTTCCCAATAGAAAATCTTCTGCCAGATCAAGAATTCACCAGCTATCACACAATAGCATGCTCTAAGATGAATCCCTCATCCCCTCTCGGAGAAGCTAATCTACTTAATATAAAATACTTAAAATATTCATAGTAAATATTCAGAATCTATAGCTTAATGACTACAGTTGTTGCCTGGAAGACTGGGTTTCTAATCACTGCCCTAATGAATAAACATCTGAGATTTACAGATAGTGGACAATGCCGAAGAGAAACTACTCCTTTCAGAGTAGGATGCATTATCTGTGATTATTTAGCCAAGAAATTATTACAGCTTCCTTCAGCTCCACAGGGGCAAGTTTTGACTGGAGAGACCCCTGTCTCTGGGAGGAAATTACACTTGCAGTGCAGAGGTACCATAGTGATAACATTCTATACAAAAATTAAAAAGAGCCTAAGACAAATTCTTTAACCCAGTCTCAGTATTGTTGTAGCCTACAGGAAAGATCTTCAACCGAAATTGCAAAGTTAGACTGACAGTGGTGCTTTTGGATGATTGCTCCTATTCATCAGGCTTCCAGTCCTTAGTGAAATCAGGATGAAGAGGGTTACATTGTTTTTTTCTGTAGTGTAGGCTTAGAAAAAGAAAATGTTGTCCTATTCATTTATTATCAAATTTGGACAGTTTGCTTTTGAAATGCTAAGAGTTACCCCAGCTGAACTCTCCTTTTTAGGCAGTAACTAGTTCAGATTGCCTTCCATGGGACTCTAAAATCAATACAGAGAATGAAAGATAGACAGGAAATGTGCATTAATTAATTTAATCTTCATCTTCAGGTCATTATGCTAAAAAAAATCAAGATTCTGATAAATTGGACTTTTTTCTTTTCTCCTACGACCCACTTAGAAATCCAGAAGTCATAAAGTTTTGCCTTGTCACAAGCTATAAGTTATGGTGGCACAGCAATATTTTTTACTGTCCAGATAAAAAAGGAAATTACTAACTCCATCCTTGCCTGGTGATGCAGTTAGCTGCCTGAGGTCTCAGTGGTTTCACTTCATTTAACATGAGGAAGTATAAAACTGACATAAAAATTCCCTTGAGCGATCATTCATAATTGTAAAAAAAACCTTTTTGTAAGGTTTTCTGATCTATCCACACATTGATTTTTATGCAGAGAGCATCTTTTTTTTACAAACAAAAGTTTTTTTCACATTTGTTACATAGCTTTCCATTTCAGTTTTCCTTTGCTTTTATTTTGATACTGTATTTAAATTTATCCTCTACACCCATTCTTTGTAGTCTCTGAGATGACAAAATGTTGAGATTTTGAGAATCTTCTGCCTTCTCCAGAGATTGCTGGAGTTGCTAATTTTGGTAATGAGACTTTCTTGATTTTTTTGCAATAAAATCATCTGGACATTTTAGCAAAGTTACCATTGCTGTTATTTTATGAATCCAGTCTCCCAAATTCAGTGAGGGAGAAGACTTTAGGGCTCTTCAGAAGGAATTCTTGTAAATAGACCATATAGATTTCCAATCTGTAATTATGGAGCTTACAAGCCTCATGCTTTGAATATTTGATTTCTCCAGGTAGGCTGTATTTACAGGAAATGTTGATCATACCATGGTGGCTGGAGTTCATGTGTGTAAGGCATTTGGAGTGATTGCAAATGTATTAAGACAAATGTGCAAATACTAATGATTTGTATGAAACACTGAAGTCAGTACCAGTATTTTCTACATAGTCCTGAATGTGTCAGATCTGAGTGACATCAGTGCCGTGAAGGAAAACGGGGATGTTCTTATTAAAAAGAAAATGGATGGCTTTGAAATTTACCACTAAAGGTTTGCAGAACTCAAAATCTTTTTTCTTCTAACTAGTTACCAGGTAATTTATACTGTGACTGCTAATCATTTTAGTCAAGGTAAAACAGTGATGAGAGTGACCAAATACCAAAGAACAGCTGAAACAAACAAGTGTGCTTACACATGCATTAGATGGGGAAATCAGTAAGGGAAGATCTGGTTTTCAAGTTTTTGTGAGGAAGCTATAAATAAACGCAAGTTCTAAATAGAACTTATTTAAAAAATTGAGAATGGTAACTGTTATTTGTTTATAATGAGGAATTAAATTAGACTGACAAATTCATAGTGTACTCAGAGAAACTGTATACGCGCTTTTAACCTTTATGCTATTGCAGCAATGTGAAATCATCAAAATCTCAGCTTTTAAGTAGGAAAAAAAATTCTCCCTTCATGGCTGTAGAGAAGAAGCTGGAAAATGGGATCCCAGAAGGCTTAAGATAGAAAAATGAGTCATGAGACATAAAAAAGTTAAAAATATAATTCTATTGATTTTTATAGCAACCTCTTAGCTCTTTGATGTCTGCCTGAAAATCTATGAACAGTTGTCACAGGGAGACCTTGCTGATGGCATCCAGTGCCTCTGAGCTCCTAAATTTGGCGGGAAGAGCCTCTGAATTCAATGTCACGGTAGCAGGTTAGTTCATCTCATCTCTTTCTCTCTATATCTGTGGCTTCCATGAAAGAAAAATTCATCTGCACAGGACCTGAGTGAATGAACGTAGCATATGCCACTGTTACCACTTAGGATATGATAAACTGTACGTCCTTTTAATTTTCTGGAAGTTAAATGTTGGTTAGTTGGGCAGTCAGTGCGAGACAAAGGAACCTGCCAAAGATAATTCAGCCCACCTGCACTAGACATCTGACTTAGACTGGGATGAATTACCCTTGAGAATTGGCCACCCTTCCTCACTGGCTGTTACTGGAACAGGGACAACTAGGTCAGGCAAGCTGTATTTCTTTTAGGTGCTTCATGTCAGGTGAGATCCCTAATTGCAGGCCATTAAGCTTTATCCACCTGTAATCACAGTAGAAGGAAATTCCTCATGTGACTTCTGTGAAGCTAAATGCACAATGTCATCACTTGATCACCTAATTCCAAGTCCTTGTGCCAGCGTATGGGGCACTATGGGTATCAAAAGAAAGTTTTGTTCCACAGGGACAAAACTGTATCTTTTTCCCTACTCAGAAACAAATAATTATTTTCAATTGAAATCTTCCAGTAAATCCTAGATTTTCAGGCTGAAGTAGATACTGACCAGGAAGCTGCCAGCCCTCATGGTGAAAGTGGACCACATCATAAGTAAATGAAAGCAAAGTCTTGCAAAGAGACGTGCCAGGCAATCTTGGGGTGGGATGCCTGTCAGCTCCTCCTGCAGATAACAAATACAAAAAGCACACAAAAAACCTACTAACATTGATTATCTGTTTCAGGTGTTTGAGTGGGTGGCTTGCAAATGCATGATATGAGCATAACTTATAAAAAAATCTCTACATACATTGTTGCAAGCATGATATGATAACCAGAGATCATATTTAATGAAGTACTATATATTTTCTCAGGAGCGTCTTTTGTCTCAGGAGATGATAAAATACTCAGGGTCTTACAGATGGTTCCCATTCAGAGGAGCAATTGATAATTGAGTGCATTTGGTTATCAAGGACAATCAAAGCTATGTTTTCCTGAATCGGTAGGCACCAAACAGAAAAAGAACAGCTCTTTGCTCATAGCTTCAAACCCCATTCACACTGGGCTCGCTGTTTCCTTGAGCTTTATTTCAAGTGTTGGTTCTAGCTGTAACCTTGGTGTTTCTAATGCGGTCGTGAGAGTGCTGGGGGTGTGCGACAGCTTGTGCCTCCCGCTGCTATTTCTGTAGCAGTAATCAGACCTCTCTAAGTTATGGATGTGGGAAGTATCTTCTGTGCCTGTAAATCCTTAGCACTTGCATTGACCACAGAGGCAGGAACCAGATGGGTTCCACACCTACTGGAACTTGCACTCATATATGTTTTCAGGTCTGGGATTCCACTGTCTTTATACACACACATGTGCATACTTCACATGTGCCTGAACTGTAATATTTGAGACAATGCCCCTCCAAACTTCTTCCGTGTGCCTATACGCTTTCCCCATGGTAAAGACTAAGATTTTACTCCTGTTGTATAAAATGAAAAAGTTTTCACTAAATAAACTGTATCTTTCAAATTGGATTAAAGATAAAATTATCAGTGATGGAACATAGCTGCCAGATTCTTCCTGTCAGCTACAGATTATGTGGCATAGCCTGGCGGGCGCCAGGCCCTAGGAGTCTGGGTCCTGCCTGTTTCATTAAGCAGTATGAAGCCAGCTGTCAGCTATTAGCATGCAGAATATTAGCAGCAGCATACCTGTCAAAGAGCAAAAAAGGGCTTCCATACAGCTATATCACTGCAATCCATTCATCAGTTTATTGAACTGAAGCTTGATGGGGGTTTCTCAAACGCATGTGATGCCCCATGCTGTTAAGAGTTTTGTATTTTGATCTCAGATTTTGCTGAAAGATTTGTGCTAACTCCCTTTTGGTTATGTATCTGAAGTTGTTCAAAGGCAAAACTTATTTCTTCCAGAGCTGAGTGTAATTTACACTCACCATGTTGCCCCAGAGACACCTGTTTCATGGTTTGGGGCATTGGAGGTGGATAGAAATTCATCATTCTGTTTTGCTGAGTGTGCCACCAGAGGCATCCCCTGCACTCCTGTGGTTCTCCTGCTGTTGGCTCTCAAATCTGGGCCTTGGCCACTTTGTGTCTGGCCACAGTGCAGTGAAATCTGGCTACAGTGAAGCTGAGGAATAAGGCCAAGATGTGGATTAGGGAGGTTCTACTTGATGACAGGCGGTTGTACATGCTTTACAGAGGTGAGATGGTTTTATGATAGGAAAGGTTTGCATCTGAGAATTAAACGAATTGTGCAAGAGCGAAGATATACTTTGGTATCGTTCTGAAAGCTTCGGTGCCATTCAGCTACCAATTCCCCCTCTCCAGCCCCCCTCTATCTCTGTCCTTTGTAAACTGTTGGCTGAAGATCCTAGAGCTCTTGAGAGGTCTTGGCAGAGGTTAAAGCTGCTTGAATGCCTGGTCAGATTTCTATGTGGAAATCTGGAAGGTTGGCAAGGGACAGTTTTGTGGATATTCTCTTTATTGACTCCATTTAATGACCCCAGAACACAGTAACATCATAAATGCATAGAGTTCATGCAAAAGTATCTTTGTGTAGCCTCAGAGTTCAAATTTCTCGTCTTCTGCATCCATGGTTCACATCTGTGGTTCTCATCCTCTGTGTCTGGGTGCTTGGACAGTGCTCTGTCCCTGTTGAGAGACAGTAAATGTAATTATCAGCCGTCTTGAACCACAGTACATAGCTGACAGCTCTCTTCTGGCCCTTATGTAGTTCATTAGAAAACATGAAATTTACTCAGGAATCCTAAAATGTGGGAAGTTGGGTCTTACATATTCTACTAAATAACATATACCTGGTTTTAGTGGTTGGCTTTTCATCTTTTGTTCAAAAATGCTTCAGTGTCCTTTCCAATACTGACTTAAACGTATGTAAGATTGCCTTACTAGCAAAACAGCAAAAACTATTGATAAAACCAGACAGCTATCATGGGGGAGATCCTTATGGATCATGCTGGTAGAATATAGATGCAACATTTCCTTCAGGTTCTTGAAATTGAAATGTTTACTCTTTATTGGTGGAGCTATCCACCCTTGGTAAGATTTTGGTCGGTCTAAAAGGCTGAGCCTCATTTTATACTATAAATTGCAAGTTTGCTGGGATACAAATCTTAGCTTTTGTGTTATTAATCTACATTCTATAAACTTTATTTACCATGTCAACATATTTTTCAACCTTAACTTTTATTTTTCTCATGTAGTTTTATTCCTAATAGTTTGGAGAAGTGTATGTTTAAGGATATACAGAATCTATATATGTATGGTTCTATAACCCAGGAGCTGGATTTGCTAAATGTTTATTAAAATATGTCATTTTCTTAGTAAGGTCTGAGGATTCTGTAACTTTGCTGCACAGCAAACACAGAGCTGCAGCAAGAAACTTTCTGAAAACCTGATATACAAGTGGATGAAACTTGAGTCCCTCCAAAAAGTGGCCTCCAAAAATTTCCCCAAGACGTCTGGCAGGAACACTGTAATGAAAATCATCAGATTTAGCATTTGTGACATCTTACCTTTGTGGGATACCAAGGAGAGCCACTGAAACACATTTTTTCTAAAGTAAAGAACGCATCCACTGAAAGGCTTTTTAGAAGAAAATTTCCTTTCAACTTTATTTTCAAACTCATTATTTTCCAGGATATGATGTTCCCTGACAAGTAGCTGAGATGCTGTGATAATATGACAACAGTAGTCCAATGTTCTGGCAAACTAGCAAAAGCAAAGATGCAAAGATGTCAAAAATTAAGCCCAATTGTGAAACGAATTTCCACATTTTTGTTCTACAATATAGACACAAACTTTTATCAAAAAGAAGAAGAAGGTCCATGTTGTTAAGATATAGACTAAAGAGACCAGAGTTCTCCCACAAACCAACTTATCTGTTTAAAAACTAATCTACTAACTTTTAAAAAACTGTATCTTAAGCTATTTAGAGGAACAGTACTTGTTTCACTTGTACTTGGGTGTACATGTCAGGTAATCAGTAAGAACAAAACTAAATATTGGAGTTTGGACCATCTGCGAGGTGACTGCATGGAGGACAATGAGTCAGCCACTAGAGCCATTTACCATCAGTCTACCTCATGTGAGATTTTGATGTTGAATCCCCCAGAACTGCAATTCTTGGTGTGAGTTCTGGCCTGAACGGCGTCAGAACCAGTCTTTGTTAAACTATAAATTTACACATTTAGAGAAGCTGTTTTGTTGTGTGAATATAAACACTCATGAAAGGGACTGTGGTGGGTCTGACCTTGTATAATATGAGGAACTGGCAGACCTCACCATGTTGTGCAGCTAAATATAAGGGGACACCCACCTCATTTCTAGATTCAGGAATCACATTCAGGTTCAGCTAGACAGGAAAATGTTTAGATTTGCCCATATTTAGTATAAATATTTCTGTGTAATTTTATGTACCTTGGCCTTCATCAGCATTTCTATCTGTGTACATGCCTCACGTAAAGATTTTTCTGTTTCAAAGCAAGCCAGAGCAAATCACTGCAAGGGTATCTCTGTGACAATTGCACACAAAGTCCACAAATTAAAAATCTTTTTAAGAACAAAAGTAACCTGAACATGAGTTTCTCTGCAGAAGGATTTTTTATTACTCTTAATGTCCAAAGGCAGTAGTTCACATTATGAACTAATGGCCTGTGAAATGTCATTTAAAAATAAAAGATGTGTTTGAGTCAGAGGAATAACATCTTTGACTGTCCTATGTTTTTTTCCCCAATGTTTTGAAAGTCATTTAATTTTTTCTTCTATTTTTTTTTTAGAAAGATACTTGATCTCAGGCTAAAAAAGGACAGACTTAATTACAGACCATAGCTTTTTTGTCTCAATTTGCACAATTTTGACAACAGTGCTTTAAATGCAGGGACACTAGCACAGCTTAATTGAAATTCTGATGATGTTTTTTGCACTAATTGATACTCATGTTGGCAGACTGAGCTCAGCGACCCAGGAATGAATGGACAGGAAGAATGGGACTATCAGCTTAGCCTTGCAGGTGGTCTTTCCTGATCAAGATTAAAGAACATTGGCAGGGCACTGCAGGAGAGACAGCACCGTTGATACCCTATGCTATTCTCATTTCGTATTTACACGCAGGATTTCAGTGTTCAGGCTGAGATTTTCGGTCTGACTCCATTTGCAGTAGTAATAATAATGCCTAAAAAAGACTGAGAAATTACTTGATTACACTGTGTAAGGAGGTTGGCAAGGAGAAAATACCAGGTACAAAAGAGGCCTTTAATCTGGCAGAAAAAAGGATAGGTGAGAAGTAATGAATGGGCTTGGGTTTAGCATGAATTCAGATTAGTATGAGATTCAGATTAATAATGGGGTAGAAGTAGGGTGTTAATAAGCTCTGGAACAAACTTCCAAGGATATGCTAGATTCTGCATCCTTCGAAGTCCTCAGATAGCTGTCTAACACAGGGTCTTGGGCTCAGCACAAGCAAAACTGGCAGGATATACTATGGCCGACAATATACAGGAGATCAGACTCGTCAGTTCTGTCCCTTAAAGGCTATTAATCCTGTTAATACTTACTTCTTACATAGTGTTTTCATCAAAGAATTTAAGAAAGCAGATCAGTAGCAATATTCCCATTGTACAGATATGGGGACTGTATCTCAGGGAGGTTACATCACTTGTCATAAGACATTTAAGAAGCCAAATTCTGCCTTATCAACTGGACACAGTGATCCGTGGAAAAAACCTCAGATACAGTTAATTTCATTTCATATTTAAAAACAAAGGAAGGGAATAATATTTGGCAATTGAAAACAAAAAATAACAGAACATCAGATTACAATAACATAATGATCTCTTCTCCCAGTGCCTCTAGGATGCACATAGGACTCCTTTAAGGGTAAGTTAGTAGGTGAAGAAATATAGCCCAAACCTTACTGCAGTAACTTCAGAAACCTCCCTATAGAAAGCCATTTTTGAAGGCAATCTTATCCCATTTGGCAAGTGTTTGCATGAGGAACTTCTATTTATTTTTTAAATTAAAGACCATAACAATAAGTGGCCTAGGGTTAGGACGGCAACTGCAGCAGTTTACCTTGATAGGAAGAGGCTTTGTTGGAACTGCGGGGCTGAAAAAGCTGACAGGGCACTTAATCTGGCTTCGTGATAATTGAAAATGAGATGGCCTATTGGCCTGGGATGTGCATTTGGTTTTTATGGAGCTGCACCAAATCAGATCTTAAGGTGGAACCTATAAATGGCTTTTGTACATCTGGGCCAGACATTTCTTGCTGCTTTTCATTTCATAAGGCAGAGCAAGTACTAGTATAAACCCCGTCTTAAAAGCTGGCAAATTTCTATTGATGACAGACTATACAAGAACGTATGTAAACAGAGGGGGTACAAGATAATAAAAAAATACATAAGCATTTTGAAATGTTGCAATATTGTTGTTTATATTAAGTTAAATATCTCTATTGCACAGCATAGACAACTGCCAAGATTTTGTGTGTGACAGGCTGTGCCAACATTTAAATTCAGATGCTCCAAAATCCTGGGAGGAGAAGGAAAAAAAAAGACATTTTAAACAAATAGATAGTACAGCCCGTCCTCCATAACATAGCGAAATGTTCTCTGGTAACTAAATGTGATCAGCTAGCAGTTCTGAATGCACTATCACATTCGTCACTGATGTTTATTAATATTATATTTCTAGGGCAATAAATCCAGGTTATTGTTAAAATGATATTGTTCGCATGAACTAAGGTTCATTGACCTAGAATTAGGTTTAAGAATAAGCTCTTTTCCTAAGATTGAGTGTCTTGCACACACGTAGGCTGATGTACATTTTCACAAAGGTGCATTGGTATAAATTTGAATTTAAATCTCTCTACTGTACCTGCTGATCATAGATAGCTGCACTCTTTTTAAACACAATTAAATCCCATTGTTATCAATTGTCTGCAGCTTGAAGAGCTCACAGTAAGGCACAGCACTTTCAGAGCTGAGCAGATACTACTTATGCCTAGTTTGCTTTTTCTGGTACGTTGGGAATGGTCACAGTGCAGGGTTTGGTTTGCTCCTGGGTCTGCACATGTCAGCAGAGGGGTGAGCTTGAGACACTATTAGAAGTGTCACTGGCAGGAGAAGAGGAAACTGGGAGCAGGTTTTCACCAGCTGGAGTCCTCTCCATAGGATCTAAGGGAGGCAGAATGAAATTGGAGCTTGTAGTTCTCCTACAGCCTTGTTTGAAGAGCCAGGTCATTCGTCTGAAGGGCTGGTCAGCTGGGCATTTGCCCATGATATAAAGCAGGGGATCAGAGAAAGAAGGAAGTTCTAGAGGAAGATAGTCAGGATTTAGGAAGTTTCTTAAGTGTTCATATTCTGTAGTTTGTATGCTGCAGTTAAGCTTAACATGTAGGACAATAGCAATGTGATTAAGTCACGTGAATATTTGATTACAATTAGAATGGATTCATTCTACTTTTCATGTTTAAAAAATGCTGCTGCCTTTCTTTCTTGTGGGTGAGTGCTGTTTTCGTTTAAATTTAGAAGGTGCGAGAACATGCAAATGCAGCAGCACAATCTTATCATCATTTTGATTCAAAAGTCAATGGCCCTCTGAGAACCATGCAGTAGCTCATACATCAACAGGATGGTGAACAGGAATATAAAGCGTGCTGGTGGGATATTACACATGCTGAGCCTGATTCTCCTCTCATGTATGCTGTTAAAACACAGGAGTAACAGCGCTGAAATCAACACTGTTATACCGGTGCATGTGAAGGAAGAGTCAGGCTTTCTGTGTGTCAAATTCTTTGATCATCTCAGTCTGGAAAGGAGAACCATCTAAAATGCTTTGGAAGCTACATTCGCCTAAAATGCTTAGCTGAACCAGCGCTTCAAAAATGATATTTTCTTGTGTTCTTTGAAGCCCTTAGTCAGCTAAATCATTTGAAATGCATTATTACAGAGGCAGTCAGTGTCACCGCCAGAGCCCACGTTCCTTTAGAACATCCATTACCAACCTTGTTTTGAGTATTTTCTGTAGTAACTCAACCATTTTAATTTGCTTTGGACTGAGTCACAGCAAGTTTGCAGCCTTTGTAAATTCCCACTAAAAATGCATGAAAATCTGTCTAGCTGTGTTTGTTTCTTTCTTAAATTTAAAAAATCAGATAATTTTTTTTTGATCTTCCAGCTGAATATGTACGTAATGACATGCAAAATGTCTTTCTTATTCTGAATGTTGAGATGGAGGTTAAAATAACTAACACTATAATCCTAGAATTAAAAAAAAAAATTCATCCCTGAAGTAAATACATATTTTCATCTACTATTGCCCCTGCCTAAAAATCTCACAAAGTTTTATCTACTGGTCAGCCCCAATAGCCTATTCTCAGTTTTGACTTCCAAGACAAACAGCTAAAACTTGATTTGTACTTTAACTCTGCATATGAAATCTTTTCTATACTCTTCTGAAGACATGGTGGAATTCAACCATTCCCTTTTTACAGACAGTGAAATTGAGAGGGGGTAGTTTTGTAAATTGTATGAGATCTGAACATGAAAAGCTTCGTGTTCCATAGAAGAGAAAACAAATCCCCTAATGATTATGACAAGAACGAAAGAAGGCCCATAGTTCATGTGAAGGATGGAAGACTTTTTCATATATCAATTTTTCAGTGGGGCTTTCTTGAGAAAGTTAGTTCTCTTAAGAGGCATAACTTCTTATTGCACTAAGTGCACAGAGGCATCAAGAAAAGAGGTATTCATGATACCAATGAAGAAAATTGTAGTTGCCTCTCACATTTTCAGTGGAGTAAAAGGATTCATATACATCTTATAGTAAGTTAGGCATTTTCTTTGTGTTCTCTCATTTACTTTATGATCTTTTTTTAAAACAAGAAAAAAGTTTATAGAAAGCCCCTGAATACGGAAGAGACTGATGACCTTCTCTCCACATGGTAGTCTTGTACTTTGGTTCACTGCTTTTTCTGTGTGCATTTTCTTTTTGAATTGTGCTTTTGACACGTTTGCGATGTCCGTTGTTGACATGTTAAAAATGGTCCTGGTGTTGCAACCCGCTTTTCTGGTTCACCAGCAAACTTCCTCTCAGAGTTGCGTGGTAACACCTAGAATTATTCACTCATGAGAAATGCTGCCCAGGCTGGCGGGCAGAAGAATATTGATCTGAGGACATCCACATATTCCTGGCTAGTGTTATATTGCATAGTAAATAGGTTGGTTAAGGACTCTCTTCAATAGCTGTAGCCTTGTCTGGGGTCATTGTGATACCCCCTGCCCTGGCCCCCAAGTACTAGAGGGAGAGCCAAAGCCAAACTGGTGCTAGAGGTATCCCCTTGCCTTGAGTGCTGTTCAGTATAGATATTAGAGTACTTAACTGTGGTATGGTCTTTCTTGGTATGCATGTTATGATTGTTTGATATTTTATATTAGATACACTTCATATTATGAAAAGGGTTTCAGTTTGCTAAAGTTTTGCTAGATTTTAAGTATGTGGGTTGAAATTTTGCCTTATGGGGATTTGCTTCAGCAGAATTCTTTCCTTTTGTTCTCTCTTTCTCTTGAAATTCCTTTCAAAAAAGTTCTGGTTATTTTCAGTAAGCAGATTTGAAACACAGCAGAAATACCCTTTTTACCCTATATAAGAAAACAAAAGACATTTCTGGTACTTTTCTCTTTGAAGAGCTCAAGCATCCTTCTGCTTTGGAGCAAGGCATTTAGCAGAAAGGAGCTTTCTGTGCTCTGCTTTGTGGCTGTGCCTCTTGCCAGCCTTGTGTTTGGCCAATTTGTGTGCCTTTGGAAAACTGCAGTTTGCACACACACATGTAGTGGGTAGAGAAATCTTAGATTTTACCAGCAATGTGGCTACTGAGGAGCCTGAGGCTCTCGCGGGGTTTGCTTCCAGTTACAGCTGTGGCCACAGTGGGCCGGGCTGGGAGCTCGAAGGGTTTGTCCTCATGCGCTCTCAGGGAGCCCTTGCTGAGCACAGGCAGCCTGGAGAAGGAAGCTGCGACTGGGACGGAGCTATTTTGGATAAGGGCTCTGGAGTGGAGACTGGGACTGGTGTGTTCAGAGAGAGATGAGCGAAACACCGGACTGAGTGCCTCCATCTGCACCAGTAGAAGAGCTGGAGCTGCCGGGACGGGCCAGGCAGATACATAAGGGTGAGGTGAAGAAGGCATCCTGGCTTTGGATGGAAAGACTTGTAATCTTAATAAAATGTAATTTTAATGACGTTTTTTTAAAGGGAACATTGGGAACATTGATAAAAATTTTTGGACTTTGTGCTCTTGACAAACAGCGCAGATGAAATCACGCCAGGTGTCAGTACTCTGCTCTTGGTCAGAGGCTTCAATACACTGAATGTCTTGTAAGAGACCCAAAAGCATTATCCTGTGCATATCTTTGGAAGCAAAACAGCACTTGTGAAAGAACCATAATGTGGCCTGTAAAGTCTCATGCAAAATATATCTACCTTCAGAATTGCTTGTTTGACTAATACTCCTGAAACTAAATTTTTTGTTTTGTATTGTTTTTTAAAATATTTATTTTTATTTTGCGGCTCTGCATATCAGCAGCAGTATTTAGTTATTTGTCTCCTCTGACTCACTTTAGGATCACCCCATAAGATAAAAAATAAATGTGTGCTACCTTTTACCATGTCAGGATTTGGACACCTTCATTACAATTGCTAATAGACTTTTGTACTCTCTGACTGTTAATAAAATTTTGCTTAATGTGTAAAGCAAGACCTTTGTAGAAATTTGTTGCTGAATTTTTAGATTCATGTATCAAGGAATTAAGCCATGGGACCAAATCCTTATTGTAGAAATTATCGTCCCAACAAAATCCACACAACTGGATTTTTTTTTCTCCAAAGAGTTTCAAATTTATCCTGAAGTGATTTCAGAGAACGCAGCTTGTCCTGTTTGGAAACTAAAATATTTAGAAAAGATCATTCCCATTCTGCTATTGATATTTCATGTACATAAAATCCTGAGATTCATTCAATAGCTAAAGAGCACTGGAATCAGTCCTTCTAGTGTTCTGCTTCTTTCTACTTTAATTTCTCTGAAATTGTTGTCTGATTAGCTGTTAAATAAGCAAATAAGTATTAAGTATTAAATGTTGGGAGCCAAACTCTTGCTACTTGGAGCAGTGTGAATCCAATGTACTCTACCCCAGTGTGATTACTCTAGGTACAGACCGATTTAAGTCAGAAAAAATAAAATGGTAGTTACGTATGAATATTTTGTTTGTGAGTTGTGTGTCTGTGTTCAATATTTCTGTTTATGTGTATATATATAAAAGCACTTTTCAATAAAATAGTGATTTATCTTTTACTAGCTAATACTATGAGTCCAAAGTATTTCTTTGATTGTGACCTTTAATATAATTTTTTTCAATTTGCTGTTTAGCAGCTGACTAACATATTTCAAATAGAACTATTTAATATAGCCCATTATAATTTTCCAACCTCATCATAATCTATTTTTCTAACAGGGTCACCTTTAACACATGATGAGATGAATGTATTTTATTAACATCTATTCTTTTTATAAGGCTGTCTGATTGAAAGCTGCAATTTTTTTTTTTAATCCATAAGATTTAAAAAAAAGAATCATATACAACTTTGAAAAATTCAAAAATGGGTTATTCTTGGATAAGAGTATACTCTCTCCTGCCAATCGTCTTCTGTCTTGAATAATATTTTGTAATCTTCTACTGACAACTGACTCTAAAAGATGTCTAATCTGTCCTTAGACATGGCATATAGTTACAGTTTGGTTATAATATCTGTTTCTGCTGCAAAAGGCATTTAAAATACTTTCTACATAATTTAAATGTACTGTGTAGTTTCTTCATTTTCGGGAGAAAAAAAAAAGGCAATTCAGAGTTCCACTGCTGGGGGCTGTCTGTTAATCTTCTTCCATTGTTTTATTTACACAGATTTATGAAATCCCAACAGAATTATATTTGTTTGTGTGTAGTGCTGCTACTTTGATATGAGGAGGAAGTAGCAGCTCTGCCCCTCATACGCAAATTCGCCAAAATGTTTATTCAATTTCAGGCTCATTTGTTTAATCTTTTAGACAATAATAGGAATATAGAAAGCCAATCAACGGGACTTTTGTTTTGACCAAACTCTAAAAATATAGTGTTTTTTTTTATCTGGAAGAAGGTTTATTTCTGGCTGCTCTGACTGAAGGGTGATAGGTTTCTATCTCTTAGTCTAATTAATACCTTTAATCTTTTTTTAATGGTTAAACAGTCTCCCTTTGGTTGCAAGGCAGAGAAGAGATAAAGGCACATAAGGCTGGAGGTTAATCCCTGTATTTTATTCCTTAATTTCTGCTATAGGGATTCCCTTTCCATCATTTCTGTTTACTTTTAAGCACTCTTCAGATGCTGGGAGAAAGAGACAACAAAAAGTTTGATTAGGGCTATCACTCAAGATTAGCCAGACATTAAACTTTTTGGAATTTAATAAGAAATAATTGTTAGCTGAACAAATGGGCTAATCTGGTTCTACATCCATTTTTTATTATAATGTCTGAGAAGGAAACAAAAAATAATACTTTTATGTGGACGGTTTTGTTCAGCTAGTGCTCTCTGCCTTGCATTATTCCAGAACAGATTGTATGTGAAACGCAGTAACAAAAACAGTTACAGATAAAAAATATTAGGTGGCTGGATTAGGAAAATACTGTATGCAGTTTTCTTGATTTCTACCAATGTCTTAGGTCACTTCTTTATGGACAAAATCTAATGCCAATGTTATGTTAACTTAAGTACGAAATTAAAAAGGCACAGAACATTAATGGCATTTCATTTAATATGCTCTCACCTTAGAAGTATGAGGTGAGACTTTCATTTAAGTAAATTCTGAGGTGGTTTAAAGGACATTCTGAGAAAAAAACCTCATGTAGGTAGAATCGTGGGAATTTTTACCACTGATAGTGGTGTGGGTCAGTTTTTTGCCTTGTTGCTTCTGAAAAAAAAAAAAAAAAAAAAAAAAGCCGGCCAAGATATTTTGTCTTGATAGCCTACAAAAGTGTGTCAGAGATGAATACACTGTACTTTAAAGGTTGTAAGTACTATCACAGAAAGAGTTTGGTGATAAAAATCACCTTTTCTTGACTTTTCCATTTAGAATTTTAATGTGTTTAAGTGAACTGTAGATGTGGGAGTATTCTGCAAATAAGATTAGAAGCTCTCATGTAACCCTTCCAAAGAGATGACAAGATTTAGGATTTGGGCTCAGACATGTATGTGTCCTCAAAAGAGACTTTAAAAAAAATTGGATTTGTTGTTTTTATTTTCCTTTGTATGCAAAGAAATACTGTCTTCTTCATTAAGTGATGCTTGTACGCTAGAGAAGCTTGTTGAATAAATGCCTCTCCATTTGCCATTGAACTGATATGGACTGTATTTTGAAGAGGAATTCTTTAAGTAAAAACACAAATCCAAAGACCACCAGCTAGAGATATAAAAGTTAGGCAAGAGCAGATAGTACCTGTAGTTTTTATATGAGTTTTTTAACTTTGGAGAGTTACAACAGCCTTATAAAAGGTCTTGCTTCTTTGTGCACAACATACTTGTTCGGTGCCAGCTTACAACAAAAGTAGTAAGTGCCAATATTGCCACAGTCTCTGCAATATTAGTTTTCTGCACTGCAGGGTGCAGCCTAGCTCAACCACGCTCTTGCCTGCTGGGGCCCATGTACTCCCTGTACACACAGCAGCCGTACATCGCGCAGGCATGGGGCTTGCAGCAGGCAAGCTTCCTCCCGTTCGCCTCCTTCCCTTCTCCCCCCAGCAAAGAGCCCTTTTGGTGATACGATGATTTCTGGTGGCGATAGTTCAGGAGGCTGACATGATGTTGCTCCCGTCTTGGTAGCAGCCATGCAGAATGGTCGGCAGATTAATGGAGATGGCTGGGAAAGAGGGAATTTTGGGTTCTCCTTGTGAATTGCTACGTGCTGCATAGATGAAATAGGCAAACATATATAGCAGCGTTGTTGGTAGTACATAGGCAAAACAAGGTTTGAAAAGAAAGGTGGTGTCTTTTGGTTGACATTTTGGGAAAAAAAATGCAAGTTCTGAGGCACGCAAGTCCTTCTTGATATCATATTTATAAAATATCTCTGAATGGTTTCTATCATGGAGATTAATAAACTAAACACTGGATTTAAAGGTTAAGATTTTAGCTGAATGTCCTGTAATGTATGAGGTACTTCTACAAGGGGTTTCTAAAGTTGTTATACTTTGGGCCCCTCAGCTGCTTAAAATTTAAGTACATGCATAATTGCTTTCCTGAAACAGATGCAAAGTGTTCAAATCTGGCATGAACAAACCCTCAATTGTCAATTATTCTTGTTCATATGATTCACCATAACTCAAAAAACTGAAAGAATTATAATTAGTGGTGCCAAAAATTTTGCATTTTTTTTTGTTTGTTGATAGGATTACTGCTAGATGGAGGAAAATAGTAGAGTGACTGAAAATGTTCAGTTTTTTTCCTTTGTTTCATACTATTGATTTTCAGCTCTGCTCTAAATTATTCAAGCTGAACAGCAGTTAAGCCAATGGATAGTATTTTAAAATAGAACTAGGAGAATGAGTTTTCGTTCCCCTCCTCTCCAATTTTTGGAAGAAGAAGTAGCATTTTAGCAGAAAAGAGCAACAGGTCCAAACAGCCCAAGGGTCTCCAGTGTTAAGGGAGACTATGTAGTTCTGGGTTAGCCCAGATTTGTGGACTGAGGAATTCTTGAGTTCCTGATTTAAAACAAACCACACAGTAGCTGTGCTAATGCCACAGACACTGGGAGCTCTGGGACTACTGAGTCTGAGAGGATCCTGGTGTGAAAGGGACCTTGGAGGCCAGGTTTTCCCAACAGGCACCTCCATGGGCTGTGGAAATCGGGCGGACAAGTGTTTGGGTCTCAGGTAGCTTTGTCAGTGTTGCCTGCTGAAGCATGAACCTTCACAAGGTCTGAAATGCCATTAAAATGAAATGGGTTTGGGGGGTTTTTCTAATGTTCTTTTCTTCGTAAAATTCCATGACACAGTTTGTGATGAAAAAAGTGAAAAAACCCTGAGTCGAGAAACTTGTTGATTTGTAAGGCATTATTGTATTTTCCCCTGTGCTCAATCCAGTTCCATTTGTTGTCATGTCTTATACTCAGCAATAGAATCTCTATAGCAGGGAATGTTGGAATGAGGCACCTACTAAAAGAAACACCTAATTTATTATTGGGGCAGCTAGGTACTATAGTAATACAAATAATTAACATTAAGTGGCCTTTAATGAGGGATTTAAAAAAGAAGAGCATATTGCCTTTATAGACTAGTTCATTAGACATGAATGTATGTTAAAAAGTCCATTTTAATTTAGTGCTTCATAAATAAGAGTGTCTTGTCATAGAGGAAAGAGGCAATGACTTTTTTCTTATACTGGCCTCACCTCATTATCAGAAAGATACTGGCAAATACAGAGAGCAGAAAAAGAGTCATGCGGTGATTTCTAACCCAACCATGTCCTCAGAATTGCCTTTCCAGATTTTTTTTTAAGAATGGTTTGCTGATATTTCAAAAACGCACCTGGTCTCTGCCTCTCTAGACAGAATCATGCTTCGGAGTTCTTACTTGATTTCTGCAACCAATCCTTTGAAGGAAAGATTTCTCATTTTTACCTCCACAATCTTAATAGAAATAAATTAAAAATTTAAAAGGGGACTGGAGAAATAGTCTCAGTTATGGTGATAGGCTGGAAGACCTAAAAATGTGTAATTTAACTGCAAGATGATACTGGTCTACAATATTCAGAGGGTCAGCCCTTCACAAGAAATTATTTAGTGCACTAGAATTAGGTGTAATGGCCTAAAATATAGTCTGAATATATGTAAAACTTCCTGACTGGTAAGTCTATTAGTCTTTGGAATAGTCACAAGAGAAGTGGTAGAAGCCAATGACTTGATAATTAAATATTACACTGGAAAATTTGTTATAGGAAATGATTCTGCCTTGGTTTGGGAATAAACCAGGTTACCTAATAAGACTTCTGAATCTGTAGAATACCCATTCACAAGATAATTTTCTTTTACAATAAAGGAAATATCTTTTCTCCAGGCAGCTTTGGAACAATTGCTGGCTCTCTTTTGGTGGTACTCGTGGGATCAAAGGCATCTCATGTGTTACCACAACATTAACATTAGTATTTGTTAGTCTTTGTAAGTTAACCATCAATTGTACAAAAAACCCTAATAAATAACACCTACCATCACTTTATTAAGGCAGTGAATTCACAGCCAATTCTGATCTAAATTTGTAAGCTAAAAATCACACGTTAATTAGATATGAGGAAAAGAAAGGACCAGTATAGAAAATTTTTTTGTTGATTGAAACAAACATGAAGTATCTCGATGAAAGGAATGCAGCTAGGGCAAAATTTCCATTCATAAACATATATCCACTATTTTGCTATCTTCTTTATCTACAGGGTATTTTAAAAATGAATTAGATACTGAAGCAATTAAGCCATAATGCAGTATTTTCTGAACTACTCATCGAGTAATCCCAGTCTTAAACAGATAATTGTCAATAATGCAATAAACATTTATAGCCTGTGTATACCCCTTATGAGAAGTGCTTTCCTGTTGCTACGTTGGCTTTCCAGGGAAAGCGCGCTTTGCCCAAATCCTATTGTATAAATTGTCCTTTACTACAGATGCTTTATGCATAAAAATAAACACCCAAATTTTATCCAGAAGGCCCTTTTGAGTTCTGGAGAAGCATCATTTTTATATTTTACTCATATAAACTAATTTCTGTTTCCCCCACAGCTCAGATTCTGCATGAAAGCTAGAAACATTTTGATCCTGCTTCATTTTTTGGAAGTATTTATTCTGAAAAATAACATACTGTAAGATAGCTCTGAGTCACACTGTTGTGCTCCCCCCGAGTCAAATTCTCTCAGATAAATCTGGTTGTCAATTTTGTTATTGTGAAAGACTCAAGTTTTTGACTGCATCTACTTGTTTGTTATGGAATGTGAACAACAATGTGCAGGGATGAAGTTTTATTAAAGGAAGAATTTGAACTAGACACGGTTTGATAAAAGTAGAAGACATACGTGCTTTTTTAGGCATATGACCTCAGGGAATTTCTGGCTTTTCTTTCATCTTATAGCACCAATAATATTTTAGAAAAGAAAAGTCCCTTTCTCAAAGTCACTAGCCCACACCATCATTTTTCACCATTGTTTTCATCTTAGCTTCCTTTCTGAAGAAAACTTCTTTCATTATAGTATCCACTAGGTTGTATAAGGAAGGTTACAAGGCCAGCTGTAGTTACCAACCATAACAGAGACAGAAGCAGCTATGTTTGGTCAATACCAGAAGTTTTGTCGTCCATCTGTTCTTCCACCTCCCATCCAAACCATTTTTCCAACATACATACCATTCAAAATGTCTCACACACAGAGAGATGCTCTTTCTCAAAAAGCTAATCCCTTACATCTTCAGAGTGCCAGCATAATCCCTTAAATACCAAATGTGTATTTATCCAACGTTCTGAACACAAAAAATCCCCCAGTATCTAAATTCTGAATGAATGTAGAGATCTTACAGCTATAAACAACTCATTAGTAATATTAAACAGACTTTCTGTCCCTAAATCCTTTCTTACTCACCTTATCCCACATATACGCTACACAGAGCGCTGCCACTGCCATGAAGGCCAAGGTGCTGGAGGTTTGACTGCTCATGGAGGTCAGGAAAATACCTTGCCTTAGTTCACAGACATCTAGAAACTCTCAGTATGAGCATTTCAGATATAAACAGACATGCCAGCAAAACAGGCAGAATGGTCTTCTCTTATACGATCGTAGCCTGGACGGCTCTGGGCATCATAGACCACTCATTACATGGTGCAGATGACATGGACAGGGCGGTTCAACCTGGGATGGAGGTGTGACGTTTCTGAGTGGCTCAGAGCACTGCTGAGAGGGGGCTGCAATAATCCAAGTGTGAGACGCTAAAGCACGGCCATGTACAGTAAAGTCCACACTGAAAGGAAAAAAAAAGTCCATTATAATTGTCTAAGTATAATTCACACAGTGAAGCTTATCAGAAGGCACTTGTGTGTCAGTGATGAGACTACCTTTGCAAAATGTATATATTTACTTTGTAAATTAACCAGATAATGTGTAATTTATTTCTTTTGCTGTTTCTTCATTAAGCCGTAGTGTTGAACTGAATTATATTTGCTACAAAGCTTGTTCAGTAATTTATTTCCAAATGTAAGGAATGCATCTCTGTTTCATACTTTAAATGGATTAGGCCTGTTACTACAAATATAGTTGATTAGGAATGCTGTCTAAAAATCCTAATTTAAAATGGAACTAAATGTACTGTAACTTTAAAAGGTTTGCTACCTTTTTTAAAAAAAAAAGTGTTTCTTCAAAATTGATAAGGTTCTTTACCCAGAGCTTTTGTGAATATACAAAACTGGAGAAAGATGAAAGCTCTGGCTTTATTTACATGTTGCTATAGTAGAAAAACAAACTCTAAATCACCATCAGTCCAGCCACAAAATGTTGTCATTAGCTTTACCAGGGAGCCAGACCTCTTCTGATGTTGGAGGGAAGTCACATCAGATGGGACTGGCTTCTCTCCAGTACTGGAGAGGATCAGAGGCGGAGGTTTTCCTTAACAGCTGACAGCTCTACAGTGTGGCTGTGCCTGTCAAACAGCTGTCTGGAGCACCCTCTTATGGCTGGGTGAATGTGTCAGCTACATAAGGTGGTGAATGTGTCAGCTACATAAGGTGGTGGGCCTCCCGAGGTGCTCCAAAATAAAAAGAGACACTGTGATACGGTCTCTCTCTCAGCAAGCACACGTGCTGCCCCAGCAGGGCGAGAGCAGCTGCCTGCTGCTCTGGCTACGGGAGATCCTCTTTGTGTAAATACATTCAATATAGGTAGAGCCCATTTCCCAAACGTGTTGGTGAAGTAGCCATGGCGAATGTGAGGCATTATGATTTTCTTGTTAAAAATTGGATGAGGAAGGTGACAAATGTCTGAGCTTTGTGTGTAGGGTGGAAACTGGAAACTGAAACTGGGGGGGACTGGGACAGGGCAAACTCCAGCCGCCTCTGCTGGGACCACACATGCATCCAGAGGAAACGCGCTCCTGCATCCTCTTCTTGGGTCAAGCCACAGGGTGACCTCTGTGTTTTTGGGCCATGCTCTTGGGAAAAGAAAAAAAACAACCCACCAATAACAGCAATGTATTTCCATGAAAACTTCAAGATTTTCAGGTTGTGTTATCTTCAGTATTTGACTGAGAATCATTAGAGATGTTGCTTAATTTCATCAACAATACCTCTGATCTGATTGCCAGTATGTTTCCACTTTTAGCTAATAATTTCCAGTTCTGGAACAAGTCATTTTTTAAATGTTGAGCATTGTTCAGGAACTACTTTGCAAAAATGAAGCACTTCAATTTTCCACTTTCCCCAGGAGTGTTGACAAAGGCCTTCTTTTCCTGTGAGAAAGGATTTCTTTTTGAGAAACTTCAACCTAGTTTTTAATTCCCGGCATTGTTATTGAATTGCCATGTGGCCTTGGGCAAGTTACTGAACATTTTCCGTATCTTGGTTTATCTATTTAGTGGAGTGCTTACACAGCATAGTGCACACGTACTAACACTTCAGAAAAAAGTCATCTCAGCTAGTGCCATACCTCTGTTCAAGTGAGTACTTTTAAGGAGGAGCAGCAGAGCTGCTGCTTATCATCATTCTGCTTGAAGAGACAGAGGGTGAGATGTGCTTTCTGTTTCTCCTCAGTCAGTATAATACACTCCTCAGGAGTGTATTTTGGAAGAAAAGGAGAGAAACAGAGGAAAACTGAGAGATGGGCCCCCTCTAATTGGATGCTTAATTCCTTGGCACCTTAAGTGGAAGTTGCCTCTTGGCACAAGTGTCCTACCTCTGGGCAGATGACCACTTTCTGGAGCCACCGTCTAATGCCTATGACTATACCCCAAAACCATTACTGAGTGCAGATCAAGGGGCATCCTTGGTGAGCCAAGAGAGGAGATTAGAAAATAGAGCTCGAAGCTAAACAGGAAGGTGAGAGACAGTTTTAAGAAAACGCAGCTTTGGAGGTAATTTTGAGCAAAGGGAGAGGAAACAATGTCACCTTTTCCTTGAGGCAGCAACTGCAGGAGATGGAAGCACAGGGAAACACAGCCACAGATATTGCCTAAGCTGTGTGTTTGGGGGCTGGGGAGAATAAAAGGAAGAAAGCGGTGACTTTGGGAAAGATCCCTGTGTTGGACCCAGCTCCACCCTGGAAACACAGGGTGCTCATAGCAGCTGGCTGCTTACAACAGCATTGGCTACCTGACTGCCAGCCTTGCTGTGGTCCGAGTCCTCATCAAATCACAGCGCAGCACATAATCAGTTTTGACTTGCAAGAAGTAAAAGAAGAAATCTCAATGAGATCTGCAGATCAAACAAGACACATAATTAACTTTGGCCCTGCTTATTCACACTGAACATCCCTACTGTCTCTTCTCTCCCTGTTAGGCCAAATTGTAATATTTGCCGCTCTCCAAAGTAAGGCTTGAGGTGGTATAGTGCAGTATTTAGATCGTACTGTGGAAAAATGTCCCACCATATATTATTGCTACACTCTCTTTCCAGTGTCCTTTGGATGGACAGTACAGGGAAAATAACAGTGGTTTATAAAGTCCCAGATGAATGAACTTTAACAGTATTTATGTCAGTCTTCCTAATATCTGTGAGGGAATACACAGCATTGTACATTTTTTTACTATTCCCTCTCTGTTTGTAGGATAGGTTGTTGTGTCATTCTCTCTCTTACATGGCCTGTAGTACCAGTTCCTAATACTGGAATGATCCACTCTACGTGGTGGCTACTCATATGCATATCAAGCAGCAAGTGCTAACTGGGACAGGCCCACAGTGAGCACCACTGCCTCTCTAGGAGGGCTGGGAAGGGGAGGCTCAGAGGAAGAGCTTAGGGGTGATTTCTGACACAAAAGAATGTGTAACCAAAGTTCATCTTTTATTTCAAAATTTAAATTCAATAGGAAGATGCAGTGGCATCTGCTGTACTGCCTGGTTCTACGTGTTGAGGAGCCTTTGATGAAAACAACATCCACTCTCTGTTGTAACTATAAACAGAAATCTGCCAACTTGTTTTAGACAGGAATGCTATACTGATTATGAATTAATTAAAAAAAAAAATTTATTCTGATGTGCCAAGGGAAAATGAATTCCTTTTCTGGCCACAGAATAGTTTGCATGTTTTAAATAATTAGGTATGTATTTTGCTTAGTTTAAAATTTTTAATTTTGTCTAAAGACACAGTTCTTCAAGGCTGAAAATAAAATGCTTCCTTTCATTTCTAGTAATTTTTTCAGAATTGCATTAGTGATTGAAACAGACAGCCAACTTTGATGTAAGAACAGGTGTGGATAAAACCTCTGGATAGTTATCATGCACTTTTACCTCCTTTTTCTTAGTAGCCCTATGATAAGAATAAAGCCAGTTTTGAAAATACAAGTGTGACATACTGCATTTGAGATCCAGAGTAACCGTGTCTAATGATCGGAAGTAATGACTTTATCTTCAAGCTGTAACTTAAGGTATTTCTCTTTACATACTATTCATTTTAGCACTAGCTGTTTCCAGAATGTATTAAATATTTAATATGACAATGCCCACACGATATTTATGTGTAAAAGATTTAGATCTACTAATCCAAGTCCGCATAAAGCTGTTATCCAGAGCTGCAGCTTTCTAATTTATGTACATACATGCACACCTATATGTACAAACAGGCGACTGTTTTTTATATGGAGAGAGACCTCTCAGATGCGCAAACCAGTAAAATATTCCACACTATTGTTGCAAAAAAGGAATTTAATAGTCAACTATTCTAAGGAATAAAAGCTCTTTAATACAAAAAGCCATACTTTTATTAGAACTGAACTGAGTCTGCTGAAATGAAATAGTTGGGCTGTGAGAAATTAATCTAAGCAGTGGGATAAAAATTGGAGGTATTTACTCTTTTTTTTACTTCTCCAGCCTTTCGTCAGGTACACAATCACCAAAGACAGAGATTATTGAAAACAGGAAAACCCCACAAAGATTGCCCATAAAGAAGACTTGCAAGAGGATAGATGTCTCAGTCTTGCTTATTTTAAGAAATCTTTGCTGATAGTTTTAGAAGCATTTTGCCAAGGGGACTTAAAACTGCTGTGGACCTTCCAACAGGGACCCCACCTTTGGAGATATAGATTTATATTTAGAATGTCAAGGGCCTTCAAAATGTGCCAAATTAATCATAGCCTGCAGGGCTCAGCCTCCATGGTACATTTTTTGCCACACTTTTTTCCCCCAGTCCTTCTGCCCCACCAGCCCAGAGGAAGGCAGCTTCAGGTGGGGACAATCTGTGGGGAGAAGAGCCAAGGGACAACATGTGTCTGGAGCCCAGGGCTTCTCGCTAGTTCAAGCTGGGAAAGGGTTGGGGAAACTGTGAGTAGAGACACCATTGTGCTCTATTAAAGCTCCTCACGTTCACTAGTGGTGTATTTAAACTGCAAGACCTCAGAGTACTTTCCAGTTTGTGAGTCCAAATCCTGTGTCCAAATACACGTTAGAGCAAGATCCAGGAATGAGCAGGTCATCTTGCTGTCTTCCCCCAGATCCTGGTTTCCATGGGAAGAAACACAAACACAAGGACCAGAAAGAAGTCGTGTCATGTTTCTGAGTATGGCCCTGAATATGGACCAGGACCAGTCAATAGATCATACTTGGGAGCTATGCAGAGGGGCACATCTACTTTAGGAAGATGTATCCAAAGCTACTGTTGGAATATCTGAGAGGATCAATCTACTATTATGAGCTAGGGCTTATGCAACAGTTTCTAGCAAGGCTGGCTTTAGGAATAGGCAAGTGGGCAGCAAAATGTTTCTGCTGCCAGACTCCTGGACAGACAGGTTCACTTTTGCTCCTGTTCCTGCTATGGAAGAATGTGTGTAAATACATGGAACAGTGGCTGCTGCATGTGAGGGAAATCCTCTTCTGCCCCTTGATGCTCCTCCCTTCTTTTCTGGTGGCCATTCATTATAGAGAGGGGAAAATTCGGTTTGGTTCTGCTTACGGTAGTGGAGCATGTTGCAAATACATCCTGTTAGTGCTGGTTCATCCAGCAAAGCTTTCTGCCTTGACAATTGATCCTCCTTATCAGTATTTGCATAAAACTTTGGTTTAGTTCTGTTTCATTTGTATTAGTTGAAAAGGCAAAAGGAAGTTATAGAAAGGAAGAGAAAAGCCATTAAAAAAAGTGTAATATAAGGGAGGGATGGGTGAGAGATGTGAAAACTGAGGGTCATGTTAACAATATTCCTCTGTCTAAGGTAGAATTGGTTGGTATTTTAGATCTCATTAATGACTTTTCATAGTGACTTCTCAGCCTTAGACAACAGGGAGAGCACTGAACACGTTCATTTTGGGGAAAACTGCTTCTCTCTCTGCACTTCAGTTTCTTAACAGGTAAAATGAGGGGTCTTATATTCTCAAGGCACTCTTTAAAATGTGCTGGTGCAAGTCATAAGCAAGCTATTAGTACTGGAAAGTTGGCTAAAGGTTTCCCGTTGTTCATCATCACTCATTACTCATCTTCTCATCCCCTTTTCATCAAGTAGCACTCAACATTTTCACATGACAGCAGTCAGCCTCTTGCTGTTTATCTTTCCATCTACATGCATTTAAAAAGTAGTAAATACTGAAATTAAATACAGTGTGTTAAAATAGCTGATGCATGTTGCATACTTAATGGAGGCTCAGTTGCAGCATCTAGCAGAAGAGGAAAGGTGATGAGACAGGCAGTACTGCCATCATTTTTACTTGAGGAGCGTGCTCTGATACTACAGCAATGATGACTGTGTAAGCAGGTTGGTTGTGATGAGGCAAAAGGTATGGAGGAGCACTCACTGGAAGTGAAGGTACATGCTGAATACAATAAATCACTTTGTTCTATTGTGGACAGAAATGTATACTGCTAGAAGTCCAGCGCTATACAAACATTTAACAGTCTAACACTATATGAGTGTATGAGACCAGAATTAGTTCTTAGTGAAATGATGGGAAATTCCACTGAGATCATGAGGTTGCCAGAAGGTGAAGGTGGAATTTGTCCTGGAGATTAAATGCATATATATATTTTTAAATGTTGTTATTATTGTTCTCTTTTGTATAGGTCTGTTTCAGCAAGAAAAGGTAGAAGAGAGGTAGAAGGAAACAAGGTCACAACTTTCCTAAACACTACAAGCTATTCCAAATCAACTAACCATGCAGTGGTCCTCAGGGATTATCTAGAGTTTAGTCCCTTAGCAGACTAGTTAAAAATGTGTGTGTGTGCATGTGTACATGTGTATAGATATGCTTCTTCTAAGAATGTAAGGTCATCGTGGATTGTCTTTTACTGTATTTTCCACCAAGCTACTAGGTCAATGCTTTCCAATATGAGTGACAAAATATATTTTGCACTACTTCTTCCATCAAGAACAGACTCCCATCCTTACACCAGTGATGCTTATCAGTCCCCATGTTTGTCTTTGTGTTTAATTTACAAGGAATTCAACGTTAACCTCTCTTGTTTAAGACACATGGAACAACCCACCACCTCAATACTTCATCTGACTTACTCCTTAATGTGCTAAAAGGTCCAGTTCCAGAAAGTTTGTTTAATAACTGCATTAACAGAGTTAAAATATCAGAAATAAAAATAGAAATCCATTCAGTGTCTTACGAGAGCGAAGGTTGCAAAAGTGTGTGTCACACAGCATGACAACAAGACTGAGTTCAGAGCTGGGTTATTTTATTCATTTTATATTCGTCTCATGCAAAAGGTATTTAAATATAATGCATCAGATGATAGGGTTTTTTTTTCGGAAGTCAAAGGAAGAACCAGAGCAAAAGAAATCCAGATTCTTCTTTGTATAGTTAGCACAAGGGATTTAGTACTGATCTCCAAAAAGGGTCTTTTTTTCAGGTGCCTAAGCCCATCATTTAGTGCACATCCACAAAACTGCTGCTCAAAACCCACCTTTGTTTTTGCCAGTAAGTCTGTGCCAAGCAACCTCCATGTTGGCACAGAGAATGAACTACTTAGAGCACTTGGCCCTAAGATCTGAGTCAGTTTTCTCAGATTTACTCTTACTCTGCTGGATTGTGTTTGAGAGGTGTGAAGGTCAAATGGAGTCTGCATCAAAGGTGCAGAAAACCAGAAATTTTGTAGCTGTGTCCATGTTACCCACCCCAAAAGACCATCACTGGGAAAGTACTTCAGGAACATGACAGATCCATGTGCAAGACCTTGCTGTCAAAGAGGTAGAAGAGGGATCCCAATCCCACATTTTCTTCTGTTGAAATTTGCTCTAACTTGCTGGGTCTTGATCTTTCAATGTAAGCCTTTTTCTCCGTAGCTTTTCAGCAATGGAAAAACTGGGATAAAATACCTTCAGAAGACCATGCACTGCTACAGACCCTGCGCAGAGAAGAAGAATTACCTATCTGAGTAGAGGTAGGTGCCTAGGCTTCCCTCCGTATGATGTCTTCTAGTTCTTGCCACCCCGAGTGAGTTCTCACTGCACTGGTTTCCCCAAGGGGTTTAACTTTCCCTCTGCTCTAAATGGGAGCAGAATCTCCTACTTTGGAGTTGAAGACTTCAGGGAATCACTGAATGTTTTGACAATCTAAGCATTTTTTTTTTGCTGAGGATTTCAGTGTCTCAGGCTGTTTCAAAAGGCTGTGAGGCCCTAAATTACCCAGACAATTTTAAGAATGTTACCTAGAATCACTACCAACGGCTTTGGTTTGCAAACACATCTGAGGTAAGTAACTGTATGCATTTGAATAGCCCCATTGAATTCAACAGGACGCTTGACATGCATCAGGTTAATGTGCATGTGCCTGCTGACCCAGACCTAAGCAAAGATATTCTACCAAGATTTTTTCTTCTCCTTAAAACAATGGCTGCGCTACAGAATAGCATTCAGACATTTCCATTTTGCTTTTGTAAAAGTCCATTGTTGCTTTGTTGTTTCTCAGTCAACAAAGCTTCCTCTGTTATTGTCCACAGCTGGCATGTTTTTTACTATCTTACTTTTCCCTTGATGTTTATAATTCATTGATATTATATAAATTTGTGAGGTAATAAGATTTAAAAAATAACTAGAATTAAATTGCAGTGTTGTTCTGGGACATTACGATGGTTGTTGACTCAGCAAAGGGCTGGATTCCCCAGTGCCATTCTAGAATTTGTGTTAGGAGAGCATTTATGGCTGTATATAGGTGTTTTTCTGGAATGATGTGAAATATGAAAACACACAAAGAAGTACATAAATAGAAATTAGAAAAATATGTGAAATAAGGACTAATTTGTAGAGCCTCATCTTGCTATACTGTACCATCTTGCTGAGATTATTATGATTTCATAGTAGAAACAAGAAGAAACAGCTATTTCTCATATCAGAGTACATTTTTTTTGGTACATGGAATGCAAGTTGTAAAATAGTTTGCACTAATGGGATCCAGCAGTAGTCTTTGTTTGTCCTAGTAATTAGGAAGAGATATAGTATCTAGCTCTGTTTAGACCTATTTTTCCTAAAGAGTGACTGAATTGGTTGCTCCATCTTACACTGCAACGTTATTTTGTTTTATGCTTTAGGGATGGGCACATAGGGTGGCACAGTCCAAAGGCAGAGCTGGCCTCTGGTGATACTACAGATACGAAACTGAATATTCTCAGCTTGCACAGTAGAGTATTTCTAATGTGTATATTTCTGAATGGGTTTATTGAAAACATAAATAAAAGAAAGGTGAGTCTCACCTTCGATTTCTTCAGGATGGATAGGGCAGAGAGCAGACATGTTTAATTTTATGAAGTGAAATAGGAAACCAGGAGTTTGTGTCTGTTTATTTCAGGTGACTGGTTATTTTCTAAAAGCAGTTTTCATAAGTTGTAATGAAAGAAAAAATTATTATAATTACCACTGGAGGATTTTTTATTTTGTTTCTCATTATAGAATATCAGTTAGAAGTGTTATGATTGAAAACATGGAGACTATTTCAGAATAGGCTTCAATTTCCACATCTTAGGGAATTTTGATTTAGAAAGCTCATGTTCATAGAGTATCCTGAGTTGGAAGGGACCCACAAGGATCATGGTACACATTTATTTCCTGTCTGCTGAAGGGGGAATGTGGCTGGGTGTCTTGTGTGTGACAAATGTTTTGGGAAGAGCTACGCCCAAAGACTGTTTCTGAATAAGGTGAGATTTTTGGCCATTTTTGTCATGCAAGGGAGGTCCATGTCCTCACAGCTCAGCTTCTGTGAAAGTTTTATTGCTGGTAAGCATGAGCCTCTTGCACCGATTAGCTATGGTTGCAGAAGGTGCCCGTCATGAGGGATGATGGTCATAGGAAGAGGGCTCTGAGTAGCAGGGCAGAAACCTCAGTCCTAACTCTACATGGTGAAGAGCATGGTTAGTTCATTGGGTTGACAAGTACATAAGGTTCTAGATGGAGCTTTTTCATACTAAATAGTTTGATTCATAGATGTAATGGGATGTAACAATAATCAAAACTAGAATTTAAAACACAAAAGCAAAACTTGGTTGGACACTTACAAGTGGATGTTGCGGTTCTATTTCTGTCTTGGTCCTGCAAACATCCTGCAGCAAAATCTGATAGATCCCAGGCTGCCAACTAACTTAACGGGGAGACAGGTATCTTTCATCAAGGGAAAGGTTATAAAAAAAGCAAGTTATTAAAAGAAATGTTTCACTTCTTTCCATTGCCTCTTATTCATGCCAAAGTTCAGGTTTAGCCTATTGTTCAGGTGGAATATGGATGATGCTCTGAGGTGGCCAGAGATGTCTGTGTTACAAGATGTCCCTCTGAGCGGCCCTGACAGCTTAGTCCTGGCTTCCTCTCTCAATGGCTGTTGAAGAACATGACTGAGAGCACTGAGTCTTATGGGACTGTATAGGTGAAGACTTTGGCAAAGAAGACAGTATGCAAACATAAAATATTTATCTTCTACATTTGTCCCATGATGAAGTTCATCTCAGAGCTGAGAAAACAGATGTTTGTGGAGAAGCAGGCACTTGTGGCCTTGCATGGCATCTGGTGCTGCAGGGAGATGTAGCTTGGGCATGGATACAGAGCTCCTGCTTTAGGAGCAGAAAAAGCCAACCTGAAAAAGCACCATGCTGAAACCTGCCAAAAGCGCTGAGAGCTGAGGCAGCTGACAGAGAGATCTGATGAATAAGATGTTGTGCAGGTAAATGCATTAGCAGACCATGAGGTACTTGAACACCCTGACAATGAAGGCTGCCTAAGAACTCCAGCTAAATAGATAGACACTATCTGATAGTTTGTGGGGTCTGGTGGAAATTATTTCACAGCCTGTCTATGAAATTCAAGAATGTAGGATTTTGTTGCAAATTAGGTCTGGTTTAATTTAATGAACTAGTATTAACAAGCTTCACGTTCTGCATCTTTCACTGTCTCTCAGCTGTGTAGTATTCATTAAAAAGTATATATGCAAATTTTAGCAACATAAACAGAATTTAAAATAAGGAATAACAAAACAAACACTCAGGAAAGCTTTCTGGTTTTCTTTCAGGATGAGTCATCTGTTTGCTACATCCTATCCTCTAGTTTGTCCTTTAAAATGCTGCCACTGTATCAATTAGAAAGAAAGGCCACAACTTCACCACTCCAACAAGGGCACTGGGAAGAACTTTCCTAGTGTTATCCCATAAAACAGACCTTGGTAGGTGGATCAAATCCTGCCTCCACTGGGGTCAGAAGGAGCTTTGGCTGAAGGGCAAGGCTGCCCTCTCTCTCTGAAGCCAAATCTTTTCTTATACATCAAGAACTCTTCATAGTAAAATAGAAAAGCAAATGCCACCCCCTTTCACTGCTTCTCCAGGCAAAGTGTAAACCTCAGTGCACTCAGCAGTAAATGCCTTTAAACATTCACGTGAGCTGAAATTGCTTCATCCATTGACCTTTGCTTGACGTGCAGTACTTCATCCAACCACGGTTGCACATATCAGATGGGCAGCACAGGTGGTGTGCCTGTGTTGTATGCCTGAGTTTTGTCTTTTTTTCTGGATGGTGCTTTGCTTCCTCTTTCTTCCCTTTTTACCTGGTCAGTTGAGTCTCATCCGCTGTCTCTTCCATGGCCTCCGAGAGCTGTTGCGGTAATGGATGCCCTTTCTGATGAGAGAATGCAATGGTAGTTCCGTTGCATTTGCCTTCTTTTTTGTTGGATTTATGATTTAAGAGTTTATGTACCGATCCCCACAGCAGTTAGTTATCTACCCTAATCACAGACTGTTGCCGTCTTTGGATAGTGATAATAACAACTGAGGGAAAAATACCTTCTATATTCCAAGTCCTAAGAAAGCAAGATTTGTGGAGGATTTAACAGTAAAAACAATGCTTGTGGAAGATGCCACACTTGCAGCTGTGGAGGCAGTAGTCCTCTGGTGGCATGGCAGAAAACCAGGACCAATAACCTCAAAGCACAATTACTCTGTTGGCTAGCTGCCATAAATGAACTTGTAGTCGTGACCTTGAGGACCAAAGGGTCTACAGTCCTCTGTGTTTTAGGCCCTAGTCCAAATGAGCTCTGACCTCTTCCTGAACAGAGGGGAGTGAGCAACATTTTGCTGAGACCAAAAGCAGAATGTTTGAATGCATGTCTAGAAGTGCAAAATTAAATTTAACTTACCGATTGGAGGCAAGGGAGGATGGGGATGGGAGAAAGAGCTGGATGTACCAAGTTATAGACAGCTAAAATGATGCATTGGCCTTGCTTTTTCTCAATTAAAAATATTGACTGTTTTAAATCATTTATTTTGTGATTTGTTCAGAAAAAAATGAATTAGTTATTGCATTTCATTAAATGGTAGATTGTAAATCATTTTATTTTACCAAATGAGAATTGGAGCAAAGTAGAAATTTAAGCTTAAAAACCATTCTTGTTGTTTAGGTGTATAATTCTTTCTCCTGCTTTGCATGCCCGGAACTAATGTGGCATTAAGTATATTCTAATTTTAAAGAATTTAATACATGCATAATCTGCTTTAAAGCAGAGATTAGATTTTTTTCATATTAAAATAAATTGGGACAACTGAGAAGCATAACTTAGGGCATATTCATTTGAACAAAATAGGCAAAATCTTTCATTTTTTTAACGTTCTTTTTAAAGTACTGATATACTATACTTTAAAGAGTATTGTGTGAAGCTTTCATTGAAAAGGACTCGTTCTGTGATTTGAAAAGAAAAACTAAGGCAATACAATTGAAACTATGGGTAAGCTTGTATTTATTTTATGCATTAGTGGTTTCAATATTTTAAAACACGAAACAGGTGCTTATATGCAGTTCAGAACACCTGATTTATTGCAGAATTATTTGCTAAAAACAAGAACTAACTCTCAGCTTTGGAAGATTTTCAGAAATAGTCAGCAACTTAAAATGCCTTCATTTTGGGTTTGGGGTTGCAGCTGGATCTGACTCCCAGCAAGGGGTAAACACCTCTGAAAATAAGTTCCCTTAGAAAATTGTACCAAGTTCAGCATCCAAAAAATGGGGAGTGGAGGGGGTGGTGATGCATCACAAGGCATTTTTAAAAATGCTTCACAGCCTCCACTGTCCCCAACACATCCTTTTGTTCTCTCTCTCAGTAACAGAAGTTAGTGTTAAAGCTTATGGGCAGAAAATGATTTTTCAGACATCAGAATTGACCTGTTCTTTTGTTGCAGGACATGGGTAAATCCTACCAGACTCCGGAGAGGAATGGCATTTCAAGCTTTAAATAGGAGAGAAGCATCAGGGAGCTGGCATACACTGGGAGTTCTTTCTAAACCTCACAAAATTCTTGTCAAAATAAAAAATATGCTCCTTTCTATGAATAATTTTAAACTATTCCATCTTCAGTGTTTGAGAGAGTCTCAGGTTACTACTAAAAGGACTTTCAATCAGCGTGTGAGCCTTTTACAGTGTGTACCATTTTATTTGTGCCATATCTCTTTTATCAAATTAACACATAAAAAGCTGTCATAACAATTTCACATACTTTTCACCTAAGTGACCTTCTGTAGAGTAGATCTCAGCCAAGGAATAATATTATAGGCCTGATCCTGTTTCCGCTGATGTCCTTTACAGACTTGCAAGTAAATACACTTGTTTCTGTCTCTCACAAGTCA